>NW_023425515.1:50382909-50992658 GCF_014108245.1 Pipistrellus kuhlii | reverse complement strand
ATATGTATTATTATCATTTACTTTGGATATTTTGAGAAAACTAGTGAGCCAAGAAAGATGAAGTGTGCATTGTAACACAGAGGGAAAAAATGAGCTGGAATCCTCTAGAGCAGATATGAACATCTGACATCAAAAGTTGGATTTCCTCTTTTTATTGTTGGGCTGTTGGCTTCTTGACATCCTGGAACAAGAACTCTCCACTGCATCTAGGGCTACAAATGTGTTTGCTGATGGTTGTTAGAGAAGTCCATGGATATGAAAAATTTGGGGTGTGTGGATTCATTCTCTGAGAATTAGAATCACTAATTTATTCCTCAGCCCTTTCCAACTGGATCCTTATTGTTCTAGTCATTTTTATTTGTCTTTCCAGGAAGTGCTCAACAACACCCAGACAAGGTTGCTGAAGCCATAATGGATGCCATTGAAGACTTTATCCAGAAAGGACTTGTCCGGTCTGTGAAAAAAGTTAAAGTTGTTATCTTTCAGCCTCAAATAATGGATGTTTTTTGTGCCAACATGAAAAAAAGAGAAGGCTCCCTGGCTCCCTCACAGTCTATAGTGTCCAAAATTGCATGTGAGTTGTTGATTTTTATGAAATGCATGTTGCTAATATTGAGATCACATGAGAAATAGCTAAAATTCTACATTATTTTTTTGGTAGTTTATTAGCTTCCCCTGGTTTTATTGAGGTATAATTAATATACATCACAGGTTAAGGTGTACTGCATAATGGTTTGACTTTACATATGTTACTGCAATATGTTTAGTTAGTATCCATCATCTCATACATCTCTTAAAATGAGAAAGCAAAATGATTTTTTCCCCTTGTGATGAGAACTCTTAGAATTAACAGCTTTCATGTATATTATACAGGTATGTTAACTGTAGTATTACGCTGTACATTATTATATCCTTGGTAATTATTTATCTTGCAACTGGAATTTTGTACATTTGACCTCTTTTTTCAATTTCCCCTTCTCCCAATCCACCTCTGGTAACCACAAATCTGATCTCTCTTTCTATGACTGTGAGTTGTTGTTGTTGTTTTTTTAGCTTCCACATATAAGTGAGATTTTTAAAATATATTTTATTGATTTTTTTACAGAGAGGAAGAGAGAGGGATAGAGAGTTAGAAACATCGATGAGAGAGAATGATCCATCAGCTGCCTCTTGCACACCACCTACTGGGGATGTGGCCACAACCAATGTACAAACCTTTGACCAGAATCAGACCTGGGACCTTTCAGTCCGCATGCTGATGCTCTATCCGCTGAGCCAAACCGGTTTTGGCTATAAATGAGATTTTAAAGAAATATATTTATATTGATTTCAAAGGGGAAGGGAGAGGGAGGGAGAGAGAGAGAAAGAAACATCCATGATAAAAGAGAATCATGGATCGGCTGCCTCCTACACTCCCCCTACTGGGGATTGAACCCACATCCACTTAGGATCCTCCAGTCTATAGGCTGATGCTCCATTCACTGAGCCAAACTGGCTAGGGTTGTAAATGAAATCTTATGGTATTTGTCTTTTTCTGTTCACCTTGCATCGGCTAATCTTTAAAAAGGTATCAGAAAGAAAAATTAAGAAAACAATCCCATTTACAATTGCATAAAAAAGAATAAAATATCTATGAATAAATTTAACCAATAAGGTAAGACTGATAAGACACTGATGAAAGAAATTGAAGAAGACAAAATAAATGGAAAGATATTATGTGCTCATGTATTGTAAGAATTAATATTGTTAAACTATCCATACTTCCTAAAGCAATCTACAGATTCAGTGCAATCCCTATCAAAATTCCAATGGAATTTTCTCAGAAATACAACAAACAATTGTAAAGTTTGTATGGAACCACAAAAGACGCCAAATAGCAAAAGCAATTTTCAGACAGAATAAAAGTGTTAGAGGCATCATGATTCCTGATTTGACAGTATATTACAGAGCTACAGTAATCAAAACAAAAAGGGTATTGGGTATTAATATAAAAACAGACACATCGATCATGGAAGAGAATAGAGAGCCCAAATAAACCCATGCATATATGGTCAATTAATTGATAACAAAGGAGCCAAGAATATACAATGGGGAAAGGGTAGAATTTTTAATAAATAGTGTTGGGCACCTACTTCAGCAGCACATATCTATATAAATAAAAGTGAAAGTGACCATTATGACTGGTCCACTAAATGACTGGTCAACCAGTTGCTATGATGCTCACTGACCACCAGGGGCAGACACTCAACACAGGAGCTATACACCCTGGTGGTCAGTGTGCTCCCAAGGCCAACCTCCGTGATCCCTGCCTCCCTCTGGCCTCCCTCACGGGAGCAGGCCCCCATTGGCCCTGATCGGGACTGGGTGAGAAGGCCCTGATCAGCCCTGATGGCTGGCCAGGCCAAGGGACCCTACCCGTGCATGAATTCATGCACCAGGCCTCTAGTGCTAAAATGAGTGGTGTTGGGAAAACTGAACAGCCATGCAAAAGGATGAAACTGGCCACTATTTTACACCACACACAAAAAGCCACTCAAAATAGATTAAAGACTTGAATGTAAGACCTAAACCATAAAACATCTAAAAGAAAACAGAACAGGTAAGCTTCTTAACATCAGTCCTTACAAGTGAGAATATATCAAACAAAACACCTTTTGTAGAGCAAAGAAAACCATCAATATTTTTCTATTCAATGGGTGAAAATATTTGCAAGTCATATACCTGATTAGGGGTTAATATAAATAATATATAAAGAACTCCTACAACTTGATAGAAAACACCCCAAGCAATCCAATTTTAAAATGCACAGTGGATATGAATAGACATATTTTTTCCAAAGAAGATGTAGAAATGGCCAATAGGTACATGAAAAGGGGTTTAGCATCACTAATGATCAGGGAAATGCAAATGAAAATAATAATGAGATATCACCTCACACATATGAAAATGCTGTTATGGAAAAGACACCCTTGGCTTGCAGGAGCCCATTTTCTAGGCCTCTCCCCAGAGAGACAGTGTTCTCTTGGCGTTTAAGTTGCCTGTTCTGTTGCCACATAAGTTTGTGTGATCAGGGTTGTCCTTTGGCAAAATGAAGAGACAGAAGAGAGAGAGATATAAATAATAAGAATTTCCCACACCCAGCCATGTACACTTTGCAGACCACAAGGGCCCTTTTCCCCAGATGTTCTGGACAGAAATACAGAATTTCTCTAAGAGCTTTAACTCCCTGTGGTGCCACTATGGAGTTCTGCAACTGGGGTCACCTTGTGGGTAGGACTGGTTTTAAAGAAATAAATATGGAAAATAAGAGATCCCTGCCATACACATCAGCTCACAATCCCCTTTTCTCAATCCTCTGGCCTCATGCAGGGATCCTCTGAGCGTTTTGCTACCTGTGCTCCTTGTGCAGTTCCAAAGCTGGGAGAGAAAAGAGGAAAATTTCAAAACACCCCTCTTTCAGGTTGCCTCCTCAGGTTTTGACTCCCCTCCCCAGTCTGCCTGCTGTTGCTTACTTCACAGTCCTCAGTCAGTAGATACTGTGTTATTTGTATTGTAATCAGTTGGGGTGATAGGCTCTCATCAGCTTACTTCACCTTGACCAGAAACCCACATTTGATATGTTTTCTCTATGTATGTAAAAGGCTAAGTGACCATCTGACTGTCCTACCATCAAATTGGTAGCTATGACATGCAATGAGCATCAGGGAGGAGGTGCTCAATGCAGGAGCTGCTGAGCTGTGTTGACTTGGCAGTGGTGGTTCTCAGGTGTCTCACCCAAGAACCAGAGATAAGGGAGCCTGATTTCGGGGTGTGTCACTGGAGAACTGCCCTCTCACAATCTGGGACCTCTTGGGGGATGTGGGAGAGTGGTTTTGGCCCAATCCCCACAGGCCAGGCTGAGGGACCCCACCTACTGAAGGGACCCCTGCTCACTCTGCAGATGCCCTTCAAGTCTCAGCGCTGCCCCAGGTATAGCCAGCATGGGAGGGATCTGGGGAGGTTGGCTCCAAGGTATGTCCAGCCCCGCTCACCCAGTCTTGGGCTCTCCCCCCAACCCTCACCACCTTCTAATTAATTTCCTTTAATGTGCACGAATCTGTGCACCAGGGCTCTGGTGTTTTATAATGCTTTTTCAGAAACAGGCTGTTCCTGGGGCTAAGTGTGAAAACCGTGTTAAAGACCAGAGATACAGGGCTTGGGATGGAGAGGGAGCGAAGTATGGGAGAGACACATGTGAGGAGCATGAGACTTAAGTCATTCTTGCTATTGTTAACTTGACTATTAACTCCTTTTTTTTCAAATTTTTTCTTTCAAGGTTTGTATGGGACTGTTACCAGCCCCGCTTCAGGAGTGCAAGAAATGAAAATTGGCCCCATCACCTTACAGGTGGCCACTGGAGATATTACTGAAGAAGAGGCAGACGTGATTGTAAATTCAACAACAAAGACATTTGATTGCAAAGCAGGTACTTGTAGGATTTTTGCTATAATAATGGTCACAGTCAATCCCATAAATAAGGTTTCAATAACCAAACCATTCTACAGTTGCTATATCCAAACTGGTTTCTACAACTTTGGCTTATTAATATGAATTAATAAGTTTAAAATTATTTTGACATGGTTTCTTATAATTGGTAACAGTTATTTCATGAATTTTTCTTCTTTGTGATCAGAAATGCCCAGTTGTAAGAATCCTTTAATGATGGGGAAAGCATTTAGATAATGAGACAGGCAATCATTCTGATCCCAGTGTATTGTACTGATTTTTTACTCATGTTTGTAAATATGTTGATGTTCTTATGTAGGGGTCTCCAAAGCAATTTTGGAAAAGGCTGGACAAAATGTGGAAATAGAATGTTCTCGCCTAGGTAAGGCACTATGCTGTTTTTTGGTCCTAAAGTATAAGTGGAAGGTTGAATGTGGGAGGCTGTGGAGAGGGAGAAAACATATTAATCTTAAAATCATACATTTTACTGAAGAATTCCACTTATAGAGAATTAGAAATGAAGAGGAGTGAAAAGTGAGATTATGGTTAAAAAGAGAAGGTAAGCAAGAAAGAATCATCAGAGGTAGTATTTCAGGAGTCTCTTATTGGTGCAAAATGCTTTACTTGCCAAAGCAGACATTTTGCTTTGTAAACAATCAGAGAGTAAGTTTAGCATCTGATTTTGCATCTTTTTGTTTTGTGTTTCTTAGCTCAACAGCACAACAATGGTTATATAATTACTGATGGTGGAGCACTGAAGTGCAAGAATATTATTCATGTTGATGGTGGAGCTAATGTCAAGACATCAGTTACCTGTGTTTTGCAAGAGTGTGAAAAACGGACTTACTCCACCATTTGCCTCCCAGCCATTGGGACAGGTTGGTAGCCTCTCAAGGCTAAATTCTTTGTCTCCCTTTTCCCTCTGGTTTCCTGCTCACCTGAATGTAGTTGATGCTGAGTCTGAGGAAGGGCAGCTTCCTCATCCCAAGGCAGTCACTGAGGCAATGAGCAAGACATCTGCTCTCTAATAAGGAGGGGAAGAGAGGGGAAGGGAAAGGAGCAAACACAAAGAACGGCCATCCCTCCTTCTCTTTTCACCTGTTCCTTTCTCTCTTTTCCATCTCCTGTATATCCCCCATTATTTAGTACTTAACCTTCCACTCCATCCCCTCTCCAAGGAGAACTTTGGTGCATGGACTTCCACCTCCCTGTAACTGAGTCCCAGGTGAGCATTGCCAAGCCTCTGCTCTCACCTCTTGAGCAGTGGCTGTGCAGGTTGGCCTTAGGGCATCTCTGCTCAGAAAGCTTTCAATCACCTTAACCCAGTGGGTTCTAATGGGTCAGACACTCAACTCACCACCTTTCTCTTCTCAGCCTCCTTGCCTCTTTCAAGTTTCCTGTTTTCCTCTGACTATATAATGATTGATGATGGATTCTCCATCTACAAAGATGGGCTTTGGGTTTATCATTACTAAGGTTATGCTTTTTGAGCTCTTTTCCTAGGAATCTGAGTTCTATAAGTATGCATTGAATAGGAATTGTTGCTTGATCTCCCTTAAGAGAGCTGGTCAGCAGAGGCAAATTTCCTCTGGCTTGAAGTGGAATGCAGCTGATCTGTTCCATAGAGGGACCACTCAGTACTGGATTGATCATTCCATTGCACAGGAATCTAAGTTTGAATGTCTGCACTGGCCTGGTAGGCCCTTCAAAAGTTTAGCCTCAATAAACTTACCCATCCTTGTCACTTTCACATCAGCCAACATGTAATCTATGAACCATCTCTCTATCATCTATCTATTATCTATCATCTACCTATCTCTCTATCTCTACCTATCTCTCTGTCATCTGTCATCTCTTGTAGACACCCATTAATGATTGTCTAGTGTTTGTCTCCTTTTGCTATTTCCTCTTTGTTCTAGTCTTGTGATTCTATCTTAACTTTATTTGGACCAAAACAGGCCGCCCAGTGATAGCATAGACCCGCCGAAGGGAGGACCTAAGTAGAATCAAAAAAGAAACAAGGAACTGGGGCTGGTTTAGTTTTGTATACATATGTATGCCTGTTTGAGTATTTCTGAGTTACTACAAACCTTTTGTTTCTTCTATAGAACTGATGACCTGATGGCATTGCTGTTCTGCACAAGTAACTGCACATTAGCAGGTTCTCCTTGCTTATCTTCTTTACCTATCTCTGTCACCACCTGAGCTGGTTCCTAGACAAACAGATGGGAACACTTTCTCCCTCAGTGTAGTTTATGAGTTGAGTTTGACTGGGAGGGATTAAGACAGCTTCTGGCTGTAAAGGAAGCCCTCTACCTAGTACCTACAGATATCTGGTCTCAGGGAGAGAATGGGTGGTCAGTGATTCCTGCAAGCACCTCAAGTTCAATGAAAACTCCAAACCCAATTCACTGTCTTCTCCCCCAAAACCTTCCCTTCCTGTTATATCGCTGACTACTTCACTTTCTATGTAGAATCTTTGACTCTACCCTCTTTATCACTCCCATGTTTATTAGTATATTAAGTAGTTTGAGTAAATGTTTTCTGAGTGACTGCCATGTGCCAGGCACCATGTTGAGGCCTGGAGGATAGAAAGATGCCCAAGAAAAGGATCCAGTCCACAAGAAGCACCTAGCTCACTGTGAGACAGACATGTAAACAAATAACTGCAGTATTGTGTGCCCATGATATGCACATGAAGGTGTGTGGGTGGCAAAAGAAGGTACATGTATACTCCAACAAATGGTCATGTATACAAGCATTTAGTCCCTAGGCCTTCCTGACTTTATTTCCTAAATATCTCCTTGCTCTGACCTCTTTTTCTTCAATTCTTGTCTTTGCCTAACCTTTTGTTATAGCCTCCTTTCTAGGCCTGGGATCTCTGCCCCAGTGCCTCCTCCCATCCCCCCACCCCCACACACCTCTCAACCCAATGGCATGGTAGGCCTTGCAGACTTATTTTTCTCAAAAACAGATTTATTTTCCTGAACACACCAGGTGAGATTGCACATCTCACACCCCTGTTACACAGTTGTAGGCTTTCCCTCAGTTTTTCATACTTCACCTATTGAACACCATTTGTCTTTATATATTATATGCCATGTGTCCTAAGTGCCTAGATGAGCATCTAGCTTTTGATGGGACACATTAAATATTTGTTGAAAGTGAGTGACTGTATCTAAACACTCCTATTTAAATTCTTCTCACTACCATGAGATAACCATAGCTTTGCAAAGGAGAATTTCCCTCTTTCCCTGCTCATCTAATTCAAAACAAAACAAAAAACCTGAACAAACCTTCTTGGGTAGTTTTATGTGGGGTTTGTCTACATTCTCACACTTGTCAACAGAGCCAAGTCTATCTTATTTCTGCCATAATGGTGGGCCCCATCAATGGGGATAAACCTAGTGGGCCTTATTCCATCACACCAGATTTGTCAGTGGACTTTCACATTGTTACCTGCCCTTCCCCCACATGGAAGCAGTCAGTGGGACTGCTTCCATGGTTTTTTATGAGAATTTTCAAGGAACTTGCCATGATCTTACCAAGGCAGTAAGCTGGAAAAAACAAAAAACAAAAAACAAAAAAAACAAAAAAAAGGTATGGAGCATGCTTAAGTATGTAGAAGACCCATTCAGGTGGCAACCTTGAATCCTGCTAGTCAGCTAAAATCTCACCAAGTGTGGGAAGAAAGACTTCCTGGAGGTTTAAAGATAACTTGCATCTAAAAAAGTATAGATGATAACAAATAGCTTAGAGCTCTAGGTGTCTTACAAAATTATCTTAGCATAAATCAAGTCTCCAAAGAAAAAGGACACATGTGTAAAGTCAAATAATGATCAGCAAAAAAAAAATAAAAAATTGTTGTCTTTAAAGAGCATGATATTTCAATATGTATTATTAGCTTTTACTTGGATATTTTGAGAACACTAGTGAGCCAAGAAAGATCAACTGTGTTTAGTAACACAGAGAAGCACAATGGTCTGGAGTACTCTAAATACAGCAGATATATACAACTGACATCAAAAGTTAGATTTCTTTCTTTCATTGTTGAGCTGTTGGCTTCTACAAATCTTTGGAACAAAAACTCTCTGGTGCATCTAGGTCTTCAAAAGTCTTTGCTGATGGATGGTTAGAAAAGTCCATGGAGATGAAAAATTTCGGTTGTATGGATTCATTCTCTGAGAATTGGAATCACTAATTTATTCCTTAGCTTTTTTCAATTGGATTTGTATTTTTCTAGTCATTTTCATTTGTCTTTCCAGGAAGTGCTCAACAAGACCCAGACAAGGTTGCTGAAGCCATAATGGATGCCATTGAAAACTTTTTCCAGAAAGGACTTGTCCGGTCTGTGAAAAAAGTTAAAGTTGTTATTTTTCAGCATCAAATAATGGATGTTTTTTGTACCAACATGAAAAAAAGAGAAGGCTCTCCGGCTCCCTCACAATCTATAATGTCCAAAATTGCACGTGAGTTTTTGATTTTTATGAAATGCATGTTGCTAATATTGAGATCACATGAGAAATAGCTAAAGTTCTACATTATTTTTTGTGGTAGTTTATTAGCTTCCCCTGGTTTTATTGAGATATAATTGATATATGTCACAGGTTAAGGTGTACTGCATAATGGTTTGACTTTACATATGTTACTGCAATATGCTTAGTTAGTATCCATCATCTCATACATCTCTTAAAATGAGAAAGCAAAATGATTTTTTTTTCTTGTAATAAGAAATATAACAAACAATTGCAAAGAATGTATGGAATCACAAAACACCTAAAAGTAGCAAAAAGAAAAAAAATTATTCTCTTTAAAGAATAATCAAGTTAGAAGCATCACAATTCCTGATTTGAAAGTATATTTCAAAGTTGTAATAATCAGGAAAGAACCAAGATGGCGGCTTAAGTAAGCACCTAAGCAGCTGCCTCACACAACAATTTAAAAAAACAATTAAAATCAGAACGGACTTCATCCAAAAACACAGGAAAGCTGGCAGAGTGGGAAATCTACAACTAAAAAGAAGGAGAGAGGCTCAGGGAGCCTGCAAAGTGCTGAGGTAGAGGCACATGCAGAGAGGAAGTGCAGCCGAATGCCTGGCTGGCAGGAGGGGAGGAATTCCTGATTGCACTGAACCTTTCCTCACTGTACTGAACCCCAACCCCAGCCGAAACCCTGTGGACCCAGGCTCATACGGGTGGAGTCTAGACTGTAGAGGAAGGCACCCAGAGACTCAGACTGGGAGACCAGGGAGCCGGGAGCCCCAGCAGGCAGGGTCTACAGTTGCGCATGAGTGAGTACGTGCAGAGGTCTGACAGCAGAGGTTGCTGTGGCCTCTCCGTAGTTTAGCAGGATGAGTCAGAATCTTCAAACTAGAGAGACCCAACCCAATTCCAGGCGAGCCCACACTCTTGCACAGGGAATCTGGGACTGTCAGGTGGAAACTCAAGGGAGCCATGGAAGGCAGAGGTCAGGTGGAAACTCAGGCGAGCGCACAAGGGCAGGGCTGACGAGAAGCCAAGACTGTCAGCTGAGCTCTGAGTCTCCGCCCCACCTAAGCTGAGCACAGAGGCTTCTGCAATTTTGCAAGTCTGATCCTATAAGACTGTCTCCAATACAGAAGGTATCCCAGAGTAGAAACAGCTGATACCCACATCCAATTGGCCTGAAGGTCAATTCCTCCCAGAGATACCAACAACAATAAAGACTTACCTACAACAAGGCTGTACACACAATCCATAAAGGGGAGAACCAAGAGTGTCTACCTCAGGTAACTGAGGAGGCTGACCCACTGGGCCATATAAGACACCAAACAAACAAAGCAATCCTACCAACTCTGGAAAGCAGCGAAAATGCCAATACAAGGAAATAGATCTCAAATGAAAGAGATGGAGGATATAGAGTTCAGAACTACAGTTATAAGGTTATGCAAGAATATCCTAGAAAAGGCCTGTAAATTTCATGAGACCTAACTAAAAATTAATCATAAACTGACTAAATTGGAAAATATTATGCAGAGATCCAACAGCAGAATGGAGGAACACAAGAGTCAGGTCAAAGAGCCAAAAGACACTCCTCTGGAGGAACAAGAAGAAAAGAGAATCCAGAAAGTTGAAGATAGTGTAAGGAGCCTCTGGGACAACTTCAAGCGTACAACATCAGAATTATGGGGGTGCCAGAAGAAGAGAGAGTGCAAAATACTGAAAACATATTTGAAGAAATAATATCAGAAAACTTCCCCCACCTGGTGAAAGAAATAGACTTACAAGTACAGGAAGCGTACAGAACCCCAAACAAGAGGAATCCAAAGAGGAATACTCCAAGACACATCATAATTAAAATGCCAAGGGCAAAAGACAAAAAGAAGATCTTACAAGCAGCAAGAGAAAAGCAGTTGGTTACCTATAAAGGAGCACCCATACGACTATCAGCTGATTTCTCAACAGAACCCATGCAGGCCAGAAGGAGTGGCAAGAAATATTCAAAGTGATGAATAGCGAGAACCTACAACCAAGATTATCATATCCAGCAAAGTTATCATTCAGAATTGAAGGTCAGATAAAGAGCTTCACAGATAAGAAAAAGTTAAAGGAGTTCATCACCACCAACCAATATTATATGAAATGCTGAAAAGTATTATTTAAGAAGAGTAAGAAGATCAAGTGAATTAAAAATCTGAGGAACAGAATAAACTGGTGAATATAATAGAATCAGGGGCAAAGAAAGGGAGTGGATTGATAATTATCAGGGGGAAAGGAGTGTGGGGGTGCAGAAAGAGACTGGATTAAAATTGTATAACCTATGGAAAAGGACAATGGCAGGGGTGGGGGTGGGGGAGAGGTAAGGGCAGAGGTTGGTGTGGGAACTGGTTGGGAGGGAGCTATGGGGGGGAAGAGAAACAATTGTAATAATCTGAGCAATAAAGATTTATTTAAAAAATAATTTTAAAAAGCTGTAATAATCAAAACAGTAGGATATTGGTATAAAAACAGACACATAGATTAATGAAAGAGATTAGAGAACCCAGAAATAAATCCATGCATATATGACTAATTAATTTACCACAAAGGACCCAAAAATATACAATGAGGAAATGTAGTCTGTCTAATAAATAGTGTTGGGTACTCACTTCAGTAGCACATATGCTAAAATAGTGTTTTGAAAACTAGACAGACATGCAAAAGAATTAAACTGCCCACTAACTTACACCACGCACAAAATCCACTCAAAATATTATAGATTAAACACTTGAATGCAAGATCTGAAATTATAAACCTCCTAAAAACAAAAACAAAAACAAAAAAACATAAAGAGTAAGCTTCTTAACATCAGTCTTGATAATAATTTTTGAACTTGATACCAAAAACACGTACACCAAAAGCAAAAGTAAACAAGTGTGAATATATCAAACAAAAAAGCTTCTGTAGTGCAAAGGAAACCATCAACCTACTGAATGGAAGAAACTATTTGCAAGTCATATACCTGATTATGGGTTAATATAAAAAATATATAAAGAACTCATGCAGGGGGAATCCAAGATGGCTGCACAGGTAAACACCTAGCCGCAGCTGCACACAACAATTTCAATAAAATACAACTAAAATATAAAATGGACATTACCCAGAACTACAGGAAAGTCGACTGACTGGAAATTCTACAACAAGAAGCAAGGAGAAAACCAGAAGGAAGAGCGGAGGAGCTGTAAAAGCCTAAGGTACGGAGACACGCGGTGTGCGCGGAGAGGACGGAGCCGGAGAGGAGGGGCAGCTGAGGTGCTGGCTGGCGTTCCCTAGCAGGAAGGAGATAAAAGCTCCGACTGTGCTGGGCCCCAGTTCCGACTGCTCTGAACCCCAGTTCTAGGCCAGACCCCGGGGACCCAGGCTCACACAGAGGGAGCTGGGCTGTAAGGCGGAACCCCGGGGGAGGGGCAAAAGGAGGTCCCGGAGGCGCGCACATTATGCGCAGAGAAGGGACGGTTGGCTGTGCCTCGGGATTGCCCTGGTGGGAAGGAGACAGGGGCTCCAGACTGCTCTGAACGCCACCTCCAACTCCACTTCCAACTGAACTGAACCCCAATACCGGGCTCATTGGGAGAGAGCCTAGACTGTTTAGTAGCAGGAGAAAATTGAGGGCACCTTTCTCTCAGAGGTGCTTGCAGCGAGTACTGAAGGACCCTGAGACTCAGGAGCCGCATAGGGCAGGGCTGACGGAAGCCAAAGCTGTAGGCTCCACCTTGAAACCCCGCCCCATCAGTGAAGCTACGAAAATGCGACAAGGAAATAGATCACAAACGAAAGAAATGGAGGACAAAAAGAGACTAGATATAGAGTTCAAATCTACACTTATAAGGTTTTTCAAGAATTTCCTAGAAAAGATTGATAAGACCTATAAGGATATGAAAAGGGATCAACTAGAATTAATAAGGAATCAACAAGAAATGATAAGGGATCAACAAGAAATAAAGAATACATTGTCTGAAATAAAAAATATTATACTGCCGAAACCGGTTTGGCTCAATGGATAGAGCGTCACCTTGGGGACTGAAGGGTCCCAGGTTCGATGCTGGTCAAGGGCATGTGCCTTGGTTGCGGGCATATCCCCAGTGGGGGGTGTGCAGGAGGCAGCTGATCGATGACTCTCTCTCATTGATGTTTCTAACTCTCTGTCCCTCTCTCTTCCTCTCTGTACAAAATCAATAAAATATATTTAAAAATATATATATTATACAGAGTCCTAAAAACAGAATGGAAGATTGCAAAAATCAAGTCAAAGATTTGGAACATAAACAGCCAGAAGACACTCCTCAGCAGAAGCAAGAAGGCAAGAGAATCTAGAAAATTGAAGATAATGTAAGAAACCTCTGGGACAACTTCAGGTGAACCAACATCAGAATTATGCGGGTCCCAGAAGATGAGAGAGAGCAAGATATCAAAAACATACTGAAAGAAATAGTGACAGAAAACTTCCCCCACCTGGTGACAGAATTAGACTTACAAGTCCAGGAAGCGCACAGAACTCCAAACAAAAGGAATCCAAAGAGGACCACACCAAGACAAATCATAATTAAAATTCCAAGAGCAAAAGACAAAGAGAGCATATTAAAAGCAATGCTCTGGTTTCTCTTCAGATCATATAAATCTTTTGCCTTTTACCTTTTAAAAGCAGCAAGAGCAAAGCAGGTAGTTACCTATGAAGGAGCACCTATACGAATGTCAGCTGATTTCTCAACAGAAACCATGCAGGCCAGATGGGAATGGCAAGAAATATTCAAGGTGATGAACAGTAAGAACCTACAGCCAAAGATAATCTATCCAGCAAAGCTATCACTCAGAATCGAAGGTCAGATAAAGAGCTTCACTAATAAAAAAAAAGCTAAAGGAGTTCATCACCACCAAACCAGAATTATATGAATTGCTGAAGGGGGTTCTTTCAGAAGAGAAAGTAAATAAAGATAAAAATTATGAACAACAAATACGTAACTATCAACAAGTGAATCTAAAAACCAAGGAAATTAAAAAAAAAATCTGATGAACAATATTAACTGTTGAATATAATAGAATCAGAGGTATGGAAGGGGAGTGAACTGACGATTCTTGGGGAAAAGGGGAGAAGGGGTTGTGGGAAGAGACTGAACATAAACTGTGCACCTAGGGATGAGGACAATGGGGGGTGGGGAAAGGGCAGAGGGTGGGGTGGGAACCTGGTGGAGGAGAGCAATGGAAAGGGGGGGGGAGGAACATTTGTAATAATATGAACAATAAAAATTTATTTAAAAAAAAAATAAAGAACTCATGCAACTCAATGAAAAAAATAATAAAATCCAATTTAAAAATTTGCAGAGGATATGCATAGACATATTTTTCCAAAGAAGATATACAATTGTCCAACAGGTACATGTAAAGGGGTTTAGCATCACTAATCATCAGGCAAATGCAAACCAAAATAATAATGAGATATCACTTCAAACTGGTTAGAATGCTATTATGGAAAATACAAGAAAAACCTAAGTGTTGAACCAGTGTGGAGAAAGAGAATCCTTGTGCACTGGGAATGTAAGCTGGTACAGCCACTATGGGAAATAGTAGGAGGTTCCTAAAAAATTTAAAAATATAACTAACACATTACCCAGTAGTTACACTTCTGGGTATTTATCTGAAGGAAATGAAATCATTATCTCTAAAAGGTATCTGCTCCCTTTGATTAAGGTTTCAGGAATTAGCAGAGATGTGGAACAGGCTAGAAATGCTGTAGAGGAAATGATCAAGACAATTAGCTCGATCAGCCAAAGAGCAGGATTCCAGAGCAGATTATATCACTGACTTTGTAGAATGGCAATATGAAGACAATAACACTTTTCGTAGTTTTGAAAAATTAACCAATATGAAATTGGAGGAGTTTACATTGAGGTCGGGAAAATACAACCTGGGTGAGCCCAACATCCCGGGATGACCATCTTAGTGGTAGCATAGCCAGACCTTGCCTGTTTGTAGTTCACAAGCTCCCTAGAGCCAGTTCCTCTGGGAGGTAGTGGCTGCTCCAGTCAGGAGAGGGACAGCCATGGGCTTTAAAGAAAAGTGGCCCAAGGTTTTATTTAGAACAAGAGGGAGAAGACAGCCTGGTGAGAAAGTGGGCACTTTCTGCCTCTGTGATTGGTACCCAGAGAGCCCCAATGGAGCCTGCGGGATCTCCCAAAAGTCACTTCCTCCTCTGCCCTGAGAATAAAGTTCCCAGACACACACATAGGAAGCAGCCTCAGATTCTGTGACTGGATCTGCTTCTGAGAAGGGAATGCTTGTCTCATATAGAGGTGAGACAGACTTCAAACCACAGAAGTCCCCCACTGAAAACTAGTGAAAATGGCTTCCCTTTCAGTACCTTCTCTCCATCTTTTGGGAGGTCAGTGCGAATGAATTCCTCACACCCAGAGCAACCCTGGGCTAATGAGAATGCAAGAATAAAACTTTGTTTAACCTAAGAGCAGATGGAAATGCCACATAGCAAAACTCACCACCCATTCAACTCTTAAGGATGTTGTGAAGAATAACGAAAGAACCCATGTAGATGGCCTTGTGGTTAGAGTTCTAGCAAAAATTCCAAGCATTTGTAAACAAGACAATCATGATTATTTAAAACATAACAGGGCAATAATTGATTGTTAAATTTAAATTATGACAGATTAGAGACTGAGCAGAATACGCAATCGAGTCAAGGCATGATCAAAACTTGTGAAGATGTAGGGACACAGGTTCGATCCCTGAGGAATTTTGATTTGATAGGTGTGTGTGTGTGTGTGTGTGTGTGTGTGTGTGTGTGTGTGTTTTAATAAGCATTACAGTTGGTTCTGTAGTGGTCTGTGATCTATGCTTTGAAAAACATTATCCTAGAAATATAAGAAATAAGAAATATATTGAATACATTGAATCAGAAGATTTGAAACAAGAACACACATGCTATTCAGTTTTTTGAAGCATACCAGGGAGGGGGACTGTGTAGATGAGCCTTCCCAGGTGCAGAGTGTCCTCAAATGTCTACTTTGCAGTTGAGATCCCTGGACACTGGAGTGATATGAAGCAACAGCGTGTCTGTCTGATTGAGCTGAAGCCTGGTCAACCAGAATACAGCAAAGTGGCAAATGCCTTCAATCATACCTGCTCACAATTCAAGATAGAGAAGGTAAGCATTCTGATGACATGGAGTTTCTTAATGGTGGAAATAAGGGGTATTATGTTCCTGGAATAATACATTGATATTTACTTCCTAACATATTTTTAACCCAGAATTAGAATATTTCATGGTAATTAGATTTTAAATTCTAGATTTTACTCATCTCCCCAAAATTCCTGAGACATTAAGACTGAGATTTTTAAGTCAGTTATTACAAGACTAGAGACCCAGTACACAAATTTTGTGCACAGAACGGGGGTTCCCTCAACCCATCCTGCACCCTCTCCAATTGGACATCCCTCTTGCAATCTGGGAATGCTGGCTCCTAACAGTTCACTTGCCTGCCTGCCTGATTGCCTCTAACTGCCTCTGCCTGCCTTCCTGATCCTCTAACTACTCTCCCCTGTTGGCTTCATCTTGTCCCCAACAACACTCCCTTGCTGACCTGATCTTGCCCCCAACTGTCCTCCCCTGCAGGCCTGGTCACTCCCAGCTGCTCTCCCTTGCTGGCCTGATCTCGCATCCAATTGCCCTCCCCTGCCAGGCAGATCTTGGACCCAACTGCCCTTCCCTTTCAGCCAAATTGCCCCTTACTGCCTCTGCTAAGGTCCCCACCACTACGGATTTTTCTGGAAGGAATTCGGACTTCCAGAAGATGGCTGGTCGACCAAGTCTAATTAGCATATTACCCTTTTATTAGTGTAAATTGATTATATAGGATAAGATTGCTTAAATAGGGGGGGGGAGGGAGAAAGCATTTTTCAGCAAGAAGAGATGCTCTTCGTAGACAAAAATACATAATCTCTATATCTGGACTGATACCCAGCCATGGGCACTATGTGTATAAATATTAGAGGCCTGGTGCTTGAATTTCTGCATAGGTGGGGTCTGGCCAGCCTGGCTGGGAAGGGGGAATGGGTGGTTGGTTGGCCTGCCTGCTGGTTGAAGCCTTTTATTATATAGGATATACATGGAGTGGCCAGATTGTTATGCATTCAGAGATCATAATATTCTGACCACTCAGTGTACTGCCAAACTGGTCATTAAAAAATTATCTGCTTTGCACCTTGGCTTACACCAAACAGCTGTTGCCCTTAAAATCCCTCCTCAGACCACACTTTAGGTTTTGCCTTAACAGTTCACCCAGATTAGGTTCTGATGGTTGGTTTCTATGCCAATCAGCGTCTCCAGGCCTATCTCTATGCCTCTCTCAGGGCCTGATTCACAGTTTCCTGGGCAGCTCCTGATCAGCCCTTGCCTCTCTCTCTCTCTCTCACCAGGCCTCGCCAATAGCTACAGTGGCTGTGGATCAGGCCCTGCTTATCTCTCTGGACCTGATCCTTAGCCACTGAGGCAGCAGCGAGGTCATGAGGCCTCTCCCCAAGCTCCAGGCCAAAGGCTAATGACCTCGCTGCACTCACCTTGCCCCACCGAGCCACCCCCATGCACTACCCTACCCATCTTCGACCTCCCTGTTTGCCTGGTGACTGGTTGTCCGCCTGGTCATTTAGGATGTGACAGCCCCTGGCCTTTTATAATGTAGGTAATAGATTGCAATATATTAATATACTAAAGACATTTATTTCCACCAAAACTGGTTTGGCTCAGTGGTAGAGCGTCGGTCTGCGGACTCAAAGGTCCCGGGTTCGATTCTGGTGAAGGGCATGTTCCTTGGTTGCGAGCACATCCCCGGTAGGGGGTGTGCAAGAGGCAGCTGGTCGATGTTTCTCTCTCATCGACGTTTCTAGCTCTCTATCTCTCTCCCTTCCTCTCTGTAAAAAGTCAATAAAATATACTTTAAAAAAAAAAAAGAACTTTAAAAAAATAAAATAAAGACATTTATTTCCTTTGTGAAGCAAGCTAATTAAAATTCAAAGATATGGCTTCAAAGTTGGAGTTGATAAGAAGCAAACCACCACAGAGAGACCAGCGAAGGCTCCTCAGCGTTGGGTTATGTGCCTTTGCCCCACTGTTCACAGGCCAAAAGTGCTGGCTTCCTTAGTAAACCCACTGGTCCTTTCATTGTTCATATCATTTATTTTGGCATCTCCTACTTTTTTTATTGTTTTATTTTTTAAATTTAATAAGTCTTTATTGCTCAGATTATTACAATTGTTTCTCTTCCCCCACCAATAGCTCTCCTCCAACCAGATCCCACCCCATCCTCTGCCCTTACATCCCCCTGAATGTCTTCATCCATAGCTGTACAATTTTGTCCAGTCTTTTCTCATACAGCCCAAACCCATTTCCCCCTGAGAATTATCAATCCACTTCCATTCTTTGCCTCTGATTCTACTGTATTCACCAGTTTATTCTTATTCTCAGATTTTTAATTCAATTGATTTTAATATTTACATGTTGATAGATAATGTATTTCTTACTCATAATTTTTATCTTTATTTTTTTCTTTTTCCTCTTCTTAAAGAATACCTTTCAGCATTTCATATAATATTGGTTTGGGGTGAAATCAATATTTAGTTTTCTCTTGTCTGTGAAGCTCTTTATCTGACCTTCAATTCTGAATGATAACTTTGCTGGGTAGAGTAAATTTGGTTGTAGATTCTTGCTCTTCATCACTTTGAATATTTCTTGCCACTCCCCTCTGGCCTGCATAGTTTCTATTGAGAAATCAGCTGACAATCTTATGTGTGCTCCCTTGTAGGTAACTGTTTTTCTCTTGCTGCTTTTAATATCCCCTCTTTGTCTTTTGCTCTTGGCATTTTAATTATGATGTGTTTTGGTGTAATCCTCTTTAGGTTCCTTTTGTTTGTGGTTCTGTGTGCTTCCTGGACTTGTAGGTCTTTTTCTTTCACCAATTGGTGGGGGAAGTTTTCTGTCATTATTTTTTCAAACAGGTTTCTAATATCTTGCTCTCTCTCTTCTTCTGGCACCCCCATAATTCTGATGTTGGTACGCTAGAAGTTGTCCCTGAGGCTTCTTACACTATCTTCAACTTTTTGGATTCTTTTTACTTTTTGCTTTTCTGGTTGAGTGTTTTTTGTTTCTTTGTATTTCAAATCTTTGACTTGATTCTTGTGTTCCTCTAGTCTGCTATTGAGATATTAGGACTCTGTATAATATTTTTTTAGTCAGTGTATGTTTAATTTCTAATTGGTCCCTTTTCATATCCTCAAGGATCTTGCTAAACTTACCCGCCTTTTCTAAGAAATTCTTGGAAAACCTTGTAACCATGGTTTTGAACTCTGTATCTACAATATATCTAGTCATTTGTTTTCCTCCATTTATTTCGTTTATGATCTGTTACCTTGTCTCTGTATTTTCGCTGCTTCCCTGCGTTGGTAAGGTAGCTTTGTGTGCTAGGTTTCCCATATGGCCCAGTGGATCGGCCTCCACAGTTACCTGAGGTGGACAACTTTGGTGCACCCCTTTGTGGTCTGTGTGTACAGCCTTTTTGTAGTTAAGTCTTGATTGTTGTTGGTATCACTGGGAGGAATTGATCTCTAGGTCAATTGGCTGTGAGGATCAGCTGTGTCTACACCAGGAGAACTTCTGTGGTCGAGACAGCCTATGAAACAAGACTTGCAAAAGCCTCTGTGCTCAGCTTAAATGTGGAGGAGTCTCAGGGCTGAGCTGACAGTCTTGGCTTCCTGTCAGCCCTGCCCTTGTGCACGTGCCTCCAGATCTCTGCCTTCCATGGCTCCTCTGAGTTCCCGCCTGACAGCCCAGATTTGCCCCATAAAAGCATGGGTCTCCAAGGGTTCGCCTGGAACTAGGGGACAGTGCAGTCAGAACTGGGGTTCAGTGCAGTCAGGAGATTACAACTCCCTTCCTCTGGGGAGAACTAGAGACAACCTCCTCAGTGAGTCTTCTCTCTGAATACTTGCACCTCCAAACCCCTGCCCACTGCAGCTTCCCAGAATCTCCATGTGCCATTCTCTCTACCTGACAGTCCAGACTCCCCCAGTATGAGTCTGAGCCATGGGGTTTTACCCGGAACTGGGGTTCAGTGCAGTCGGGGGCTTCCTTCCCCCTCCTGCCAGAGAAAGCCAGCCAGGCACTCAGCCACCCTTCCTCTCTGCGTGTATCTTCATACTTTACCCCTTTGCAGCTCCTCTGATTGTCCATGAGCTTTTTTCTTTCCTTCTAGTTGTATAATTTCTACTCAGCCAGCTTTCCTGTGGTCCTGGATGCTCTGCATTCTGTCTTTTAGTTGTAGTTTTAAAATGGATGTACGAGGCAACAGTTTAGTTACTTACCTAAGCCACCATTTTGGTTACTCTGAGTTCCTTCTCTTCATCCATAATAATGAGTGTGCCAATAAGCTGTACATTTTCTTTCTTTGTAAATTTACTTTTACTTTATTTGCACTGCCACAACTGCCCTTCAAAACTGGGGGCATGCCCCAAACACCAATGTGAGGGGATGCTCTGATGAACTCCAGCTGCTTCTCCCAAGAGATTTGGTCCAATGAGACTGAACCTGGGACAAGTGAAATTGTATGTTAAGTGATTGGAAAACACCAAAGTCTGAGCATTGCTCCAGACATCAGAGGCCTAGTTTTCAGTCTGGCCTCCATGATCTGTGCAGCCAGACTACATTGCTATTTACTGCCCTGGCCTGGAATCCTGATATCCTCCATTATGGTGCCAGTGGCTTTTGGCACCAATTGTGGTACTCTCCCCCATTCTGTTTACTCATGTAGTTAAGCACATAATAATTCAAAAAGATTTGAAATGTCCTAAGAGATATATACAGAGAGAAACCAAGAGAGTGGCACAGGAAAACGCTGGCACTTGCATCCTCCCACAACCACATCAAAATTACAACGAAAATACAGAACAACCATCATTCAGAACCACCTAAAATCTGGCTGAATGGAAGTCCTACAACTAAAGAATTAATGAAGAAAGCACATTAAGACTGCTAGGAGAGTTGAGGTGCAGAAAGTGCTGGTCTGACACCCAGGTGTGGCCTGCTTTTAATTGGGAGGGATGGATATCTTGGTTGAGGAGGATTCCCATGAGGAGTAAGACATCCCAACCCAATACCAGGTTCCAAGCATAGCTACTTTGGTCTACAGCCAGATTCCCTGCCACCAGGATTCATGCCCCACTATTCCTATTGGATGAGAGATTAAGTTCCATTAACTAATTTCCTTCTTGACTAGACTAGACCTTAGTGCTTCTCCGGGGTTAGACCTGGGCTAGGCAAACCAATATCTTACAAGGACTGAAAAGGAGAGAGGCAAAGGGACAAAGTGGGGTAGACTGCAGCAGGAGCAGTTATTAAGGTGAAAGTAAGAAGCAGGAGTTGAGATGCCTTGGTCGTCCAAGACCCTAAATATTGCTTGCTGCATGTGGTGCAGAAAAGATGTTAAAAATTAAAGCAATATTTTCCCCCAAGACCCGATTTGTGAAGCACTGGGGATAAAAAACTTTCTGAATGCAGAGATCTGTCGCTATTTGGCATTGAATTTGCTGTTTACAGTAATTTTTACTTATAAAAAGTAGGATCATGCCCAGGCCAGGTGACTCAGTTGGTTGTAATGCCACCTGAAACACCAAAATGTTTTGGGATTGATTCCTGGTCAGGGCACATACCTAGGTTGTGGGTTTGAGTCTTGTTTGGGCACATATGGGAGGCAATAGATCGATGTTTCTCACATCATTGCCACTCTCTATCTCTGTCTCTATCTCCATCTCTACCTCTTTTCCCTTCTTCTCTCTAAACATATCCTTGGGTGAGGATTACTAGTAAAAGGAAAAATAGTGCCCTGGCTGGTTTGGCTCAGAGGATGGAGTGTGGGCCTGCCCAGGTTCGATTCTGGTAAAGGGCACATGACTGGGTTGTGGGCTCAGTCCCCAGTAGGGGGCATGCAGGAGGCAGCCATTTTAATGATTCCCTCTCATCATTGATGTTTCTCTCTCACTCTTCCTTTCCCTTCCTCTTTGAAATCAGTAACAATATTTTTTAAAATAAAAATAAGGCCGAAACCGGTTTGGCTCAGTGGATAGAGTGTCAGCCTGCAGACTCAAGGGTCCCAGGTTCAATTGCAGTCAAGGGCATGTACCTTGGTTGCAGACACATCGCCAGTAGGGGGTATGCAGGAGGCAGCTGATCGATGTTACTCTCTCATAGATATTTCTAACTATCTCTCTTCCTTCCTCTCTGTAAAAAATCAATAAAAAATTTAAAATAAAGTAAAATAAAAATAAGGAACATGTTTCATTTGCTGTATCTTGCCACAGGCCCTTGGCACTGACCGAATATTTTTCCTTATTGATTTGCAGATTGAGAGAATCCAGAATCCAAGTCTCTGGCAGCACTACCAGACGAAGAAAAAAACCATGGACGACAAGAATGGCCAAATACAAAATGAGAAGCTGCTCTTTCATGGGACAGATGCTGACTCCTTGCCACATGTCAATCAGCACGGCTTTAACCGCAGTTATGCAGGAAAGAACGGTAAGGAAGTAAGTCACGTGGCTGCTCCAAAGGAGGCATCAGCCATGGAAGCCAAGCTGGCTCAGGGATCCCGTGGATTGCACTGTGTTCCCTCATGGCTCATGGCCAGGGTACAGCCAGCGTTTCAGGTCAAACTCACTAAGTTCCATCCCAAAGGGACTGACTGGCCCTTTGAGGTGGAGGAGTGATTTATTAAAAGTAAAACACACACAATTTTTTAAAAGGCTATAGAGAGAACTGAACATTATATTAACATTATTTGACATATTGAGTCAATACATCAAATTATAGACAAATTGAAATTCTTAAAAATGTTGTTTTTCTTTTCACAGCTACGGTATATGGAAAGGGAACCTACTTTGCTGTCCAGGCCCTTTACTCTGCCAATGATACTTACTCCAGACCAGATGCAAATGGGAAAAAGCATATGTATTATGTGCGTGTGCTTACTGGATTGTACACACGTGGAAACAGTTCATTACTTGAGCCTCCTCCAAAGAATCCTCAAAATCAGCTTGATCTGTATGATACTGTCACAGATGATGTGAGCACTCCAAGTTTATTTGTGGTATTTTATGACTATCAGGCTTACCCAGAATACCTCATTACTTTTAAAAGTAACATTTTGGTATCCTTCACTGAAAAAAGGCATTATTTATCTACACTAGCAATTTTCAACCTTTTTCATCTCATGGCACAAATAAACTAATTACTAAAATTCTATGACACAACAAAAAATGTATTTTTTGATCTGACAAAAAACAACAACACCCAATATAATTTTTATTCATTCATATCAGTAGCTATAATGTTGACTATTGTCATTTAAAAATATATTTTTATTGATCTCAAAGAGGTAGGCAGAGGGGGAGCCACAGAGAGAAGAGAAAGAGAGAAAGAGAGAGAGAGAGAGAGAGAGAGAGAGAGAGAGAGAGAGAGAGAGAGACAGACATCAATGATGAGAGAGAATCATTGATCAGCCTACCTCCTACATGCCCCACACAGGGGATTGAACCTGCAACCTGGGCATGTGCTTCGACCAGGAATCAAACCACCATGACCTCATGGTTTGTAGGTTGATGCTCAACCATTGAGCCACACCGGCTGGGTGCCTGTTGTCATTGTTTTACTTGACAATCTACTGGCAAAGAGGTCAGCTTCCCTAACTAGATAGGTATTGCATGTTCTAAAAAGTATTGTGGCATACCAGTTGAAAATTGCTTATCTGTACTATGTACACAACTTTTAGACATTTTTTGCTCTTAACCGCTTATTCTAAGATCAAAGGATCCTTGTCACTGAAATCAGGCTTTCTTCAGCTTCGCTTTCCTAACTGCAGTGACCTTTTCTTGAAATCAATAAATGTGAGAATTTAAATTAATTTAGCTACAACCATGGGCATCAAAGCTATAGAAGAAGAGAACAGGCTTATATTTCTAGGAAGGGAAGGAAAGCCTTAATCTTAAAAGCTGAGGGCACAGCTATGCAATTCCAGCTGCCACTGAAGGGGACAGCTGTTACCAGGTCAGCATGCCATAGTACTGTGGGGAGCACAACTTCCTGAGTGAGTGGACTGCGGTCCTTCCAGGGGGCAGAGATGGTGTCTTCTTCAATTTATTTTACCCATTCACTGAGGTCTGAAGTCTGATGGGTTTTCCAGAAAAGTTTCATAAACGTATTAAGAGTAAAACGGTCGCTCTAGTCAGTTTGGCTCAGTGGATAGAGCATCAGCCTGCGAACCAAAGGGCCCTGGGTTTGATACAAGTCAAGGGCATATACCTTAGTTGCGGTTTCCTCCCCGACCCAGGTACTGGTTGGGTTAGGATTAACAAAAATAAAAATAAAAATAAAAAGACTGAAAATGTCTAGTTAGATACCTATCCAAGTAGGAAGCACTTCTTCTACATCCTTGACTTACTGTCACGTTGCCTCAAATCGAACAGATTCTGTGACAGGGAACTTTGTTTTCATGAGCCAGCCCATGACAAAGGGACTCCAGGTGGGGCCATGGGCCTGAGGTGCAGCTGGGCCCTGCACAGGCCAGGGCTGTGGTCTGCCTTGTTGTGTAGATGAATCGTGTCCCCTGGAGCTGTGCAGCACAGCAGGCCTGGCCCCAGTTGGTCCTTTCAATGTTGAATCCAAATCTGCCTTCTTATAACTCCTCATTGGTGCACATTTTGTCCCAGTGGAAACAGTAGGATGATGCCTGCTACATTTTTGGTGTGAAACCCTCTGTTATGTTAAGATGAAATGAATTCTAAGATGGTTAAATGGCATATTTTCTCTGGAAGCGTAGCTTTTGATGATTTAAAGCAAATATACACAATAAAGGAATGAAATATAATGATAATTTGCTAACTCAGGATCTGCTGGATGGTAAAGGAAAGTTTCTTTTTTTTAACTTTTCCCTAGGTAAATTTCAGGCTCAAACACTGCTTATTGAGTACTTAGCTTGTACCAGATAGTATAATAGATGCTTTCATATACAGTAGTAATTTTAATCCCCAAACAACTTTGTGAGTTAAGAATTATATCCCCATTTTAAAGCTGAGGAAACTGATGCTCAGAGTGCAAGCAGCTTCCTTGCCTGAGGTCGGTCACCTAGGTAACAGCCCTCAGAGCCAGTCCTGTGCCATCAAGCCCTCTGTTCTTCTCATGACAGAACATGGTCTAGAGATGAATGTTACTAATCCAGGAACATTTCAGCTAATCTGTGAACCGCTTTTATATTTCCTTCTGGCTCTGGTTTCTATCCTAGTTTTCATTTGAAGCTCTGTAGGCTGAGGTCAGAGCTGATGCCCAAGCAAAGCCTGTGCAGATGGCGCACTCTGACAGCAGGGGTCGCTCTTCCCTGGCCACAGGGAACAGCACCTGAGCTTTAAGTAGAGGCAGGTGGCCACAGTAGCTGCTTCATTAACATGGACAACTTGGCATTTCTCTTGTTGATGTTCTTTGTTTTGTAAGAGGATTGGGACTGGCATCTCAACTGGGGCTTGACCATGAATGTAAGAAATAAAAAAGGAGAGGCCTGCTCCCTATCACTGTTCCTTCAGTGGTTTGGTTAACTTAGGGCAAGGCTGGCTGTCAGGGTGCATTAAATGAAGGTATAATGATCCAGTCAGTGAATGTTAAGCTATCCCCCATCAAGAGAAATATGTCACTTATTTGCTTTCTGAATAAAAGACTTGGAAAATGTCATTTGGTGGTGAACGTTTTTATCCTCAAGGGCAGAAACAGGAGAGCTTGATGATGAACACAGGCCACTGCTGAGAAAGACCACAGTTAAATATGGCAGCATCAGAGGATCCTCAGAGTAGTAATACTATTAGGCTGACCCATGGCAGGGTGGCTCAATCGTTTGGAGTGTCGTCCCAAGTACCAAAAAGTTTTGGGTTTGATTCCCAGTTAAGGGCACATATTGAGAGTGTGGGTTCGATCCCTGGTTAGGGTGCATACAGGATGCAACAGATCGATGTTTTACTTTCACATCGATGTTGCTCTCTTCCTCTCTCCCTCTAAAATAAATAAATAAATAAATAAATAAATAAATAAATAAATAAATAAATAAATTTATTTTTAAAATCAATAAAAAGCATATCCTATGGTGAGGATCAAAACAAAAATGGTCTCTCTTTAAAAACAAAAATCAGCTAAAAATCACAGGAGGGGCCCAGCGCAGGTTTAGCTCCGTAAATCTGAAGGCACACTGACCCCAGCAGGGGCCCCTGCTGTGAGAAGCCCACCGTGAGCCTGTGATAGGCCACAGGGGTGGACTCCAGGGCAGAGGTTAACTGTGTTTGGTATTTAAATCACCTGGGGTGTCTGCTGAGACTGTAAATCCTGGCCCATCCCAAAGGAACCAGATTCTGTAGCTGTAGAGGGTGCCAGAAACCTGCACTTTCAGCAAGCACCTCAAATGCCTCTGAAATTCGGGGACACCACAGCCACTTAGAACTTTCATGGGCCCCAGGCACTTTTGCCTTTGTGAGCCTCTTACTCTATTAAGAATTAAAACTTGGCCAGAATCGGTTTGGCTCAGTGGATAGAGTGTCGGCCTGCGGACTGAAAGGTCCCAGGTTCGATTCCGGTCAAGGGCATGTACCTTGGTTGGGGGAACATCCCCGGTAGGGGGTATGCAAGAGGCAGCTGATCGATGATTCTTTCTCATCAATGTTTCTCTCTATCCCTCTCTCTTCCTCTCTGTAAAAAATCAATAAAATATATTTTAAAAAAAAGAATTAAAGGGAGATCCAAGATGGCTGCGCCCAGGTGAACACCTAGCCGCAGCCGCACACAACAATTTCAATAAAATACAACTAAAATATAAAACGGACATTGCCCAGAACTACAGGAAGGTTGACTGACTGGAAATTCTACAGTGAGAAGCAAGGAGAAAACCAGAAGGAGGTGCGGAGGAGCTGGAAAAGCCCAAGGTACGGAGACGCGGCACTCGGAGAGGACTGAGCAGGAGAGGAGGGAGGCCGAGTGCCTGGCGTGCGTTCCCTAGCGGGAAGGAGATAAAACTCCGACTGTGCTGGGCCCCCGACTGCTCTAATCCCCAGTTTTAAGCCAGACCCCGGGGACTCAGGCTCAGCCATAGGAAGCCGGGCTGTAAGGCGGAACCCCGGGGAAGTGGCGAAAGGAGGTCCCGGAGGCGCGCACACTGCGCGCAGAGAAGGGACGGTCGGCTGTGCCGCGGGATTGCCCTGACGGGAAGGAGACTGGGGCTCCAGACTGCTCTGAACGCCACCTCCAACTCCACTTCCAACTGAACTGAACCCCAATACCGGACTCATTGGGGAAGAGCATAGACTGTTTGGCAGCAGGCGAAAATCGAGGGCACCTTTCTCTCAGAGGTGCTGGCAGCGAGCACTGAAGGACCCGCAGAGGGCGGGGCTGACGGAAGCCAAAGCTGCAGGCTCCACCCTGAAACCCCGTCCCATCAGTAACTGCGAAATGAGACAACAAAATAGATCACAAACGAAAGAAATGGAGGACAAAAAGCGTCTGGATATAGAGTTCAAATCTACGCTTATAAGGTTTTTCAAGAATTTCCTAGAAAAGATGGATAAGGCCTATGAGGATATGAAAAGAGATCAACTAGAATTAATAAGGAGTCATCGAGAAATGATAAGGGATCAACAAGAAATAAAGAATACATTGTCTGAAATAAAAAATATTTTACAGAGTCCTAAAAACAGAAGGGAAGATCACAAGAATCAAGTCAAAGATTTGGAACATAAAGAGCCAGAAGACACTCCTCCACAGAAGCTAGAAGGCAAGAGAATCCAGAAAATTGAAGATAATGTAAGAAACCTCTGGGACAACTTCAAGCGAACCAACATCAGAATTATGGGGGTCCCAGAAGATGAAAGAGAGCAAGGTATCGAAAACATACTGAAAGAAATAGTGACAGAAAACTTCCCCCACCTGGTGAAAGAATTAGACTTACAAGTCCAGGAAGCACACAGAACTCCAAACAAAAGGAATCCAAAGAGGACCACACCGAGACACATCATTATTAAAATTCCAAGAGCAAAAGACAAAGAGAGAATATTAAAAGAAGCAAGACCAAAAAAGGTAGTAATCTATAAAGGAGCACCTATACGATTGTCAGCTGACTTCTCAACAGAAACCATGCAGGCCAGAAGGGAATGGCAAGAAATATTCAAGGTGATGAACAGCAAGAACCTACAGCCAAAAATAATCTACCCAGCAAAGCTATCACTCAGAATCGAAGGCCAGATAAAGAGCTTCACTAATAAAAAAAAGCTAAAGGAGTTCATCACCGCCAAACCAGAATTATATGAATTGCTGAAGGGGGTTCTTTCAGAAGAGAAAGTAAACAAAGATAAAAATTATGAACAACAAATACGTAACTATCAACAAGTGAATCTAAAAACCAAGGAAATTTAAAAAATCTGATGAACAATATTAACTATTGAATATAATAGAATCAGAGGTATGGAAGGGGAGTGAACTGACGATTCTTGGGGAAAAGGGGAGAGGAGGATGTGGGAAGAGACTGAACATAAACTGTGCACCTATGGATGAGGACAATGGGGAGAGGGGAAAGGGCAGAGGGTGGGGTGGGAACCTGGTGGAGGAGAGCAATGGTGGAGGGGGAAAAAAGGAACATTTGTAATAATATGAACAATAAAAACTTATAAAAAAAAAAAAAAAATAGAAAGAAATGGATAATAAAATAAAATATATGATGTTCTCTCAAAAAAAAAAAAAAAAGAATTAAAACTTGTACATTGCAAGTTTTAATTTTTTTTTTTTTTTTTTAAGAAACATTTTTGTGGACCCCTAAAAGCTCAGAGGCCCTAGCCACTGTGACTATTGTATAGGTCAGCCCTCTTGTGACTTTAGGCACAGGAAGAGTTTGTATTCCTTAATCCCTCTAGCCTCGGGCATTGGTTCCCAATGTGCAGCACCCCCCCCACAGAGGGGCAATTTGATCTCTGTGTGGGGGCCGGGGGAGGGGGGGGGGGTGCAATTCGAGAATGAGTTATCAACAGTGGACTTTTTGCATTTCTTAAATGGTTCTAGGGGCCTCATGCAGAGTTTATAAATATATATTGTGACATATTTATGCACTTCAGTTGTTTTGATACTTTATTTGCTATTTTTCATAACAAACTTCATATTATTTTTATTTTTTAAAGTTTCTTAGTGATTTCTTCCTTAGTACTTCAATTGTACTTTCATTCTTTTTTCTCTTACATGGATGCCATGTTCTTTCGAAGCTAATGGCTTTTTAAGCTTCCTTCATGTGAATAGTTCACTTTTTGAATAATAAGAATTATATGTCATGGGGTGGGGCACTTAGGGTTTTAGAGATGTGGAGGTGAGGCAGGGCCAAAAAAAGGTTGAGAACCACTGCTCTGGGGTCAGTGTTTTAATAACTGATTTCACTCACACAGGCAGCTCATCGAGAAACAGGATGAAGGGGACTGAGGTATCCAGGGGGCTGACAGCCTCCCCTTCACTCTTGTCTCTCAGGCTCCCTTTTCGCAGATAGCCAGGATCGCTTGCTGCATCATAATCTATTTGAGTCAGGAAATTATCCCCAATTGTAGACAGCGCCTGGGAAGGCACATGGACATTTCTTTAATTATCATCAGCTGAACCCAAGGCGACAGGCAAAGCCAGGTCTTGGATACACATCTTACCAAAAAGTCAGATGTGTTCTCAGCACTGACTCTTACCTTTGCTCAGGTGTCTGGGAGTATGTTTTGATATGTAAATCCAGTCAAGCAACAGGAATGCTCCAGCCTACTCAAGGATGCAAATAATCTCCTTTGTCTTGACTTTTGGTGAAATTTCCTGGCATTTGGGGGTATAAAATAAACACACTTGTATGGGCTTGGGTCATTGTGTCTCCAGCAGAAGGGGGCAGTGGTCCCACCCAGTTCCCAGCTTTTTTCTTCCATTTTGTGTCTTGTTCCTTTCTTTTCTCAATCCCCAGCCGCCTCTATTCGAAGAACCAGTTCATCTCTTTCTGTGTTGGACACAGAAAAGAGAGACCCCGCCATATCCCATTACCTACTTATACTTCCAGTCCATTCATACCAATGTATTTTTTTTAAACTGTATTTTTTTTATTATTATTATTAACTTCAGAAAGGAAGGGAGAGGGAGAGGCAGAAACATCAAATGATCAGCTGCCTCCTGCACACTCCACACTGGGGATCGAGCCTATAATCCGACCCGGGAATTGAATCGTGACCTCCTGGTTCATATGCCGAAGCTCAACCACTGAGCCACACCAGCTGGGCCCAATGTCTTAACTGTTACCAGCTCTGCATGTCAAAGACTATAACCTCTGAATTAAATGCTTTGTCTCAGAACAACTTTCAAATGCCTGACCTACATTAAGAAATACATTTTATATTAGGCTCAGTACACACATAGATATAACTGAAAAGTTTTATGAAATATATTTACCCTGAAAAAAATACTTTTCCTGCAAAGTTTCACAGAATACTTGCATTTACTATTGAATTCACTGAAATTATCTATTATATCCCATTTAAAAAAGCACATGCTAGTCTTACCCGCTAGGTTGATTTTATGACTCACTAATGGGTCACAGCCTGCAACTTGAAAAACAGTGGTCAAAGGAGTAACAAACATACAAAATAAAAATTGTGAAGACAAAGATATGTTTATTTCTTCAATAGAGATACACCTATCGCCCTAACCAGTTTGGCTCAGTGGATAGAGTGTCGGCCTGCAGACTGAAGAGTCCCACGTTCAATTCTGGTCAAGAGCATGTACCTTGGTTGCAGGCACATCCCCAGTAGGAGGTGTGCAGGAGGCAGCTGATCAATGTTTCTCTCTATCCCTCTCCCGTCCTTTCTGTAAAAATAAATAAATAAATAAATAAATAAATAAAATATATACTTTAAAAAATAGAGATATACCTATTAAGGTTCATGGACATCATACTCTTGACTAAAACATCCTCTGCCCCAATGTATTTGAGGGATTACTGCCAACAAGGCATCCTTTTAAGAATAAACCACTCAGTCAAATATTTAATGAACACCTAGCATATTCTGGTCACTGATCTGGCCCTGTGAATAGAGCAATAATCAAAGTCTAAACCCTCATCTTGTGAGGTTCTGGTTGGGGAAGAGAAACAACAATGAAATAAATAGGTAAATATATAGTGGTCAGATGGTGGTAAGTGCTACAGAAGGGTTTTTTCCAGATCCTCCTTTCCTGTCCTGTTCACACACCTCCCTCCCTGGCTCTCTCCTAGAAGACAGATTTTTGCTTGTTTGTTTTTTTAATTTACTAATACTTTCAATCTGAAGACTGAGAAGGATGGGGCCAGTAGTGAGGTCATCGAAAAGGTGGCTTTATCTTTGGTTATGTATTTATCAAGTGGTTACGCAGAGATCAATATGGTTTTCCAAGTTCTAAATTCTTACTAAGAGAGTAGTGATAATCATTATCCCCAGATCTTGGCAAATGTCATGAGTGGGACCAATTTCACCAAACCAAGCTTTTAGTCAATTTCGGGTATCCATAGCATTCAGGCCTTTTTGTTTCCAGGACTGGTGCTCCTACATGTCCCAGTTCCTTCCATATTGGACTCCCCACCTACTTTCCTCCTGATTGGTATCCTGCTCTGGATGACAGGGATTAATAGCAAGAATTCTGCAGATGTTAGAAGTGTAATCACTTCAGGTCAAGGCTAGAATCTACCCAGTGGATGCATAAGGCCAGGAGTTGGCAATTTTTGTTTTCTGTAAGGGGATGGTGAAGATCTTCAGCTTTATGGGCCATAATGTCTGTCACTACTTAAATCGGCTGCTACAACCCTAACCATCATAGACAATATGTAAACAATTCGATGGCTGTGTTCCAATAAAACTTTATTACAAAATAAGCAGCAGGCTGATCCCTGTGTAAGGCTGTTTGAGAGATTATTTCCGGTTGAGAACACTTGGGGCTTACTTTGGAAACAGGCTGAGATGGGATGGGAGAAGAAAGGGAAAGGCTCAGAAAGAAGGCCTCACAAATAACCAAGAGTCAGTTTGGGCAATGAGCAACGTGCATGCAAGAAGGTGGCAAGAAGTTGAAATTTAACTAGGTAAGAGCAAGTACATTTACAAGCCTGTGCAAACAGACTTTTCATAGTTTCGTCTTTTATTTAAAAAAAAAATCACTATTTTAAAACTATGTTTAAAGTATTATTTAAAAAGTCCTTTACAATTACAATCACAAGCTTCTCCCTTGTATCAAAAGTTGTGCCACTATCTTGATTACTTGTGGATTCACCAAGCAGTCCAGTAAGTCATCTGTAGAAATGAATGTTTGGGAAGGGCCCATAGTACTATTTGAAGCAGTCTGTTCAACAATTTCATTCTCACGCCCACTCACCAGGCGTGGCTTCTTGGAACGGTGCGATTTGTCAAAGTGCTCTCCGTCTTTACCGACAAAGCCATTACCATCGTTTTTAAACATGCTTTCTGTTTCTGAGGGTGGTGCTTCAGAACTCGGAAGAACGGGAACCAGATCAGGGCCAAAGGGACTTGGTGCCTGCTCTCCTACTGTTCCCATGGTTAGGTTCTGGCTACCTGTTTGTTCTACCTCCATGAGGGCGTGCACGTTGAATTCCTCCTTTTTCATGTGCTCGCCGTTTGTTCTGAGTGCTTGGACATCTGCTGTCTTAGATGTTCTGTAATGATCAAAAAAGGCAGAAACAGCTCTATTTAAGTAGCAACAATTGACTTCATGGGATGGTTCCTCAACCTAAGGAAAAAGAGAAGTCTTTTAGAGTGGTTACATAAATTGGAAAATAAATCTCGCCAGGGTTGACTTATTACAGAATGCCAGCTGCCATGATGGAAACCAGGGGGGGCCTACCTCCGTTGGGTTCAACCAGGCCCTGGTGCTGGCTGGGCCCTCCGCAGTTTTCAGGGCGCACACAAGCATGCGGGTGATTGCCTCTTCTACCCGGGCCTGGTGGTCCTCTTCCTAAGTTGAGATAAAAACGTCATTTTTTCATTTGTCTCTCTGTCTCATGGCTTACAACAGAGAGTAGAGTCCCTTAATTGTGTGCTCTGTTCTCATCAACATAAGCTTTGTTAGAGAAGGAATGGCAGAACACAGTGTTTTATGTGTTCACTATCATCTGACATCTGGGAGAGCTGTGGAATATTTCACTAACCAAACTTAAGTATATATCCTGTCTATAAGGCATAGGCCTTGAGTATGAACTGTCTTGTGATGGTTTTTCCAATCTTTTCCATTCTCTGACATGGCTCAAGCAAAATAAATAAATAAATAAATAAAAGAGGAATAATCCCTATAGAGGTTGATATGCTAATCGTTTGAGGAATGAGAGAAAATTTCATATAAACTTGTCGCTACTTAAACAGAGCTGTTTCTGCCTTTTTTGATCATTACAGAACATCTAAGACATGTAAATATGTAAAGATACAATAAATATAAAATATAGCATATAAATATAAAATATAGAAATTGTATTAAAATTAACTTCTGTTCCTCAAACACATAAAAGAAAAAACAAACCAGATGCCTCTAATATTTAGTCTAATCGATATGAGATTAATATCTAGAATATATAAAGAATCTGCACAGTTCAAAAAGAAAATGACCCAATTTTTTTAAATGGCTAAAGACATGAAGATGAGGATTTCAATAAAAAACAATTATATGAGTAATAAACATAAAAATATGCCTAACCTCATTAAAAATAGGGGGAAAATAAATTATGAAACTAGTAAAAGAGAGTTTAATAATTGCAAGTGGTAGAAAAATGTGCACAGACAGACAGAAATCTTACACACTGGTGATGGAAGTGCAAATTCATCGAGCCATTTGGAAAACTGTTGGCATTATCTTGTAAGCTTGAGTATTATATACGCTACAGACCGGCAATTCCACTTTGAGATACACACATATTCTCTATAGAAACTTGTACAAAGCAATCCATGGGTGTCTACTATGTACCAGAAAGCAAGGATAATCTCAGAGATTAATGGTGACATACCAAAAGGGCACAAGCCAGCCTGAAAGAGTTTCACTAAAAACCTAAAGAAGACTCAATTTCAAAATTATCTTGGGAAGCTGGAATGTTCAACCGAATTGACATGAAGAAAACCAAGAGAGACGACTAAAGAATAGAACTTAGGTTTAAAGAACCAGCTTTACAGGTTCAGGATGAAGGGCAATCTGATGTGGCAGCTGATCATGTGAGAAAAAGCATGGGTATTGTAGAGCTGGATATGAACCGCAAGTGAGATTAGATTACTAAAAAAGTTAATGTAGTATGATAAGCAGTACTGAAGAAATTGAGGATCTAAGTCAGGTGAGGTAGAAATCTTATTCTGTACCAAATAAGCCCAGTTTTAGGTACCGAACATTAAGAGGGCTAGGCTTAGCATAACAGCTCTTTCTCCTCATGGCAATTTCTATTTTTAAATATTTCCCATGTGCCAGGCACTGTATTAGATGCTTGTACATGTTTTGCCCAATTTATTAGGTAAACCTCATAGCCACCCTATTGAAGTGAATGCAATTATATTTCCCTGTTCTACCAGGCTTCATGGCATTAAGTAACCATCTAGGTTAAACAGCTAACAAAGGTATATAGACTTGTGTCTTAAGTCTACCTAACCCCAAGCCTACAGCCAAAATGGTGGAGCGTCTGAAAAGAAAGTCACACAAAAACATCGTGCAATAAAGCAGAGCTTTTGAGCCTGGGAAAGATTAAGAGGGAACATCACAGGTATCCTCAAATATTTAGAAAATAAAAACGTGTGTAGTTTCAGAAATAATGGGTATGGCTATAAGCAGGCAGATGACAAGCCCAGTGTTCAACAACAGGATGAGCTGCCTCGGGAGGAGCGGCATCTGTTGGGGCTATTGCAGATGTGACTGGAACTGGGAGTGGACGCGGACTCCATGGACTCTGCCTTGGCATGTGCTCCCACTCCAGTGCAGCATGCCGCAAGATGAACATCGGTGAGTCTACTGATCTCCTGCCCCACCTCGCACCCAACTCCCAAGGGAGACAGCTCTGCTCTAAGCTTACACAACACAGCTTCCATTACTGTGAGTTCCACCAGAGCCCTTTCCATTCCCAAGGGGTACCAAGAGCTTGACTGGGGGAAGAGCTACCAAAGAAAGGAGGTGCAACCAAGGCCGGAGAGCACAGCAGAGATGGACTGAAAACCTAGGTTAAAGAGGGCAGTCAAATCCTCTGATGAGAGAGCGTATAGGTGCAATCAAGGCTTTGGGTAGAAGACATAGACTTGAGCCAAATGGGCAGCCATTTTAATTGTTGAGTAGAACAGGCAACCAGGACTAAGGATAGGGTATTGGAGGGAAAAGGCTTCTGGCAGAAATGAAATGATAAAAACCTAGCACCGAATGATTCTGCTTTGAGAAGATGCATAAGCCAGGACTGGGAATTGTCCAACTAATTATGAGAGCCCTGAATCAAGAAGTAGTATTTCTGGTCCAGATGGTGTGGCAACATGAGACATGCATGGCAGATCCAGCTAGGCCCGCACAATCTAACAACACTGGTCAAGAGAAAAGACTCTGCAAGCCAACCTCAGGGCCCAGTGTGTGCCCTGAAAAGAAAGAATGGCACATCACTAACCATCCTATTTCCACCCTCAACATCCATCCACAGAGCACAGAACACATACCGTAATTTATGATACAGCAACACAAAGTAATACTGGAATGTTGGTTAAAATTAATCACCACATTTTAGAAACAGGCTTTGTGTATCTTAAAAGCAGGGAATACAATTATTAAGAAAAAAAAAGTACCAATTCAATCCACGAGTTTATACTGACAGTGACAGGATCAATGGATTCTACGTAATGCCACCAGTGTCTGGGAACAAATAAAACCTGAAAACCAAATAAAGAATCGTTAGCACACGTTCAGGACATTTTATTTTTCTATCAGAATCAAAATAAAAGCCCAATCGAAGATACTAGAAAAAGAAAAGTAATAAAAATGAATATATAGTAATATTGCTGTAATAAAGAAAAACAAGAAAAAATCCCCAATCCTTTTATTTCCTTTTTTATTGACAAATTCATCTGTTCTACAAAGGACACTGCCAGCTCCTCCAGTTTCTACTCTCCTTAATCCAAGACCTTATCTGTTTACATCTAAGACTTAGTAAAGAATTCTGAGGTTCTAATATTTCTTCCTTTCCATTGCAAAGTAATGGTATAAATTCTGAGAATGGGCCTAGGTAAAAATACAGGACATAGTTTCTGTCTCCTCACAGTCTAAAACCCAGCCAGTGGGAAAGCAGTACATAGAAAGGTGGTATACTAGCAAGTGGTGAGTTAGATGATTAGACACTGGTACAAGGGAACTTCAAAGGTGGAGAAGCAGGCACGAAATAAGGTCAGGGGCATCCTGGATGGAGGAAGAGTGATTTGAACCAGGGCTGATAGAGTTTAGACAGGGAAAAGGATGAGGACGTATCAGGAGGGAGAAGTGGCACAGACAAGGGAGGTGGGACTGGTGAGGCACAGAAAATAGGCCAGTCTTACCACTGCAGAGGGAGTAATGAGTGATGAGGTGGGGGAGCTAGTTAGGCGAGGGTCTGTGGAGGGCTCTGAAATGAGAACACACAGTCTGGATTTTATCCAATGGCACTGGCAGTGGCTGAGAAATTTTGAGTAGGGCGATGGTTAAAATAGTGACATTATGGCAGAGTCTGGGAAGGAGGGGAGATTCTTGCAATGGTCCAATTATTAAATGTTAAGATCTAACTAGGAAGGTATAATAGCAAAAAGCAACAGACAGAGTCAAGTAAGATTGTGCTTGTCCAGACTCAGTATGAGATTTCCTCGGGAAGGCTGAAGAGAACACACGGAGAGTGCCTCAAGCTGTGGGCTCCAGATTTAGGAAACTGGTAGCACTCGCTGCGGACAAGTAGAGCTGGGAGGTTCCCTTTCAGTGGAACAAAACTAAACACAACCCCTGGATTCCTTCATAAGGAGGTCATGAATGTCCCATCACAGAGTATACTTTCAGTACAGTAGTAAGAGAGAGCCAATTTGTAGTGGATTAAGGAATAAACAGGATGTAAGGAAAATGGATATGATAGACAAAAACACTCATTCAAATTTGGTTATTAAAATGAAAGAAAAAATGAATTGCAACTTCACACCCACTAGAATTTTTATAACAAAAATAATAACAGTAAAGGGAAATAATAAGTGTTGGTGAGGACACAGAGAAATTTGGAACCGTCAGACTTTGCTGGTGGGAAGACAAAATGAAGCAGATGGTGTGGGGAGAAGTTTGGCAGTTCCCCCAAAAGTTAAACACACAGTTATTCATATGACCCAGCAATTCCACTCCTATATATGTACCCAAGAGAACTGAAAACATATGTATGTACAAAAACTTGTACATGAATGTGCATGGCAGTATTACTTATCATAGCCCAAAAGTGGAACCAACCCAAATGTCCATCAATTGATTAACGGATAAACAAATTAGATCTTCATACAGTGGAATATATTCAGCCATAAAAAGGAATAAAGTATTAATAACATTCTACAGCATAAGTGAACCCTAAAAACATTATGCTAAGTGAAAGAAGCCGGTTCTCAAAGCTCATAGGCTGTATGAGTGTACTTATGTGAAATGTTCGGAACAGGTACATCTATTATATACAGAAAGAAAATAGGTAAGTGGTTGCCAGGGACTGGGGGGGAGGGGAAGAAGGTGTAGGGGAGTAACCACCAATGGGTGGAAGCAACTTAGTCAAATTGTTTGCGTTGGAGTACTCAAGTAGGGAGGAAGCAGGAAGGAAGCCAGGAAAAGGGACAACGGAAGGAAAACAGGCAGCAGAGGGGGATAAGGGAGGGAGTAAACTCTCCGTAATAGCCTAAGAATACATTCCAAGTTGTTAACAAAACATCAGACAGCAAATGCCAGTGTTGTAAAGGTGATTTTCCCAACTGAGTAGCAGCACTAGGTACCATACTTTGGAAATGTTTCAGAGACAGTTACATAAATAACATCCACTATTGCTTTTTGCACATCATTCTGCCTCTGAAATGCCTCTGCCCCTAGATGCACTGCAACGATATGTGTCTGGGTTCCAGCATGGCTGAACAGATATGAACTGTGAATAAAGGTTCCAGAAGTGCTCAAATACCCATGCCTTGACCCTTGCTCTTCATGAAAAAAAGAAGAAAAAAAAAAACACAACTTAGCTGTCTTCCTCCACTGTGCATTCTCTTCTTTACCAGTAAGAGGAGCTGTATCCCTCCTCCATCTATCCATAACCTGAGAAGCAAAAAAGTATGTATGTGAAGCCTACAGCTGGAAAAGCTACCTTCCAATAGCAGAGCACCAAGGAAGAAACCCTTCTTATGTGTGCCAGTACTAGGGGGAGGTGAGGAAAGGGAGGGGCACGTGGCCTAAAGGACAGCTGCCGCATTACCTGTCCTGGGCTCATGTCTTCGAGCTTTCTGGAACTGAGGGAAACGTTTTCCATCAGGATTGACAACATTGACTTTACTGAACACACTGGATTCTTCATAAGGGATTCTAGTTGGATAAAGGAGAGGAGTGTCTTCAGGGGGAAAGAGATGCCATCTTTTCCTAATTTCAGCAAAGAAGACAAAAATTAGTACTCTGAACTGGAGACAAAACATGTAAGAAGGCCGCAGTAAATATTCCTTTTTACTCATTTTCATTCAATCCATAAAGCAATGGAGGAGCAATGTCAGTAGTCACTTGGCCCACCTGTCAGTAAGTGCTGGCATCTGTGCTGAACCTGGTGGAGGGAGGGCGGGAAGCAAAGAATAATCTCATGATGCCCTGAGGCAGCCGTTAGCTGGGACAGGATCTACCGTGTTTCCCCGAAAATAAAACATCCTCTGAAAATAAGCCCTATTTACAGGATTCCTTCTGAGTGAAATATAAGGCATCCCCCGAAAATAAGCCCCCCCCAGGCTCTGTCTCAGAATGAAAATTAATTTATCGAAATCAGATAATGATTCCCGCAGGAATGACGGCCTATCTCCAGAATCTTGATATTGCAATACACAAGCCATTCAGAGACAATTTGCCCATGAAAATTAATGACTACATTGAAAATAGAATGGAGAGAAATCAGCGTGGTAACATTGTGAAACCTAAACTGCAAGAAGTTGTGACTTGGGTGAAGAATTCATGGGAGAAAACCACTGACAGTAGCATTGCAAATGCACTGCGAACAGGCTACGTTGACAAGAAGTACTAATTTAAAGACAGTGCTATTGCTAAACATGAGAGATTTGGTCCACTGATTCTGAAAGAAATGGAGTCACAAGAAATTCACCAGGGAATTCAGGAATTGGGTTGTTATGATGATGTTCCAGAAGATGATGACATGATTGTCATTGAATAAATGAGTAAATTCTTGATACTGTAGGATTCACAGTTTGTCTGGTTTGTGTTGACAACTACCGTACTATCGTACCGTATACAGGTAATAAATTTCCTTTATTTTCATTTAACAATAAATGTGTACCGTATTCTTCTTCATGGAAAAATAAGACATCCGCTGAAAATAAGACCTAGCGCATCTTTGGGAGCAAAAATTAATATAAGACACTGTCTTATTTTCGGGGAAACAGGGTAGTTTGAAAGGTCATTCTTTCTTACCCCAAATCCAAGTCCTCATAAATTGTTCCTATTCCTCATTCTAGAGCTACTCAGAATGAAGTCCACCTTTCAGATATCTGTATTCTTATCTTATCCAGAGTAACCAGTATAGTTTTATCCTCTACTTTCCATACTTCTTCCTGTTAGATAATTTTTTTAAGTTAAACATTTGTTATGTTAATCCATTAAGGAAGACAAATTCATAAAGGATGCCACATAACTCATGTAGTGTAGTATAATGGAGGAGTTTTCAAAAAGAAAACTGTAAGAAGTTTGAGTCACTTTAAATTGTTTTCAAAAACTGAGATGATAAATTTTAAGTTACACAACACCAAACACACCCATACTTTGAACCAATGGAGTGAGGTCATGGGAGATAAAGGAAGAGCAGTCAAAAAGGAAGAGACACAGAAATACACTGGTGGGGAAGCAAAGGGAGAGAGAGGTAGAAAAAAAAACACATACCTAGTTCTGAGAAAAGCCTGAAGCCCTCTCATGATCCAATAGAGTTCCACTGGGGCCATCATATCATTTCAGAACTGGGAACAGCCCTAGCTGGTTTGGCTCAGTGGATAGAGCATCAGCCTGCAGACTGAAGGGTCCCAGGTTCGATTCTGGTCAAGGGCACATGCCTGGGTTGCGGTTGGGCAGGCAATCAATGATTCTCTCTCATCATTGATGTTTTATTTCTCTTTCCCATTCCCTTCCTCTCTGAATTTAATAAAGACATATTAAAAAACAACAACAAGAACTGGGAAGCAGTTGGCTGCCATTTTCAAACCAGGGAGTATACACTCAGGTCTCATTTTGCCTTAGAGATGATAAAGCCACTCCATTCCACTTACCTATGACTAGTTTAGAAAAACGTTGGGTGTTTAGTATGATTAGAATGTTGGAAGGACCATCAGTCTAATTTCACTTGCAAAGTAGTGGAAGAGGGACCCAGTACTTGCTCGGGTCTTCCACTGGCCTAGAGTTGATGGTAGAGCCAGAACTAGGTCCCAGCTCTCCTGACCTCTCCCGGTACCAGCTCCTCGCTCTGCCCCATAGCTGTGTTTCCCAAAGGAAGCGCGATAATGATAACCATGTCATACAATATGCAACCTTCTTTTGCTAATCAGAAAACGTCCTGGTTTGGCAAGCTGAAAGAACAGAGAATAAGAAGTATTTGCCTGGGAGGCAAGACCCCTATGACCCTTCCTGCTTTTCCCTCTGTGCTGCCCTATAAAAACCCTGAAAGGCCAGGAGAAGAGACTGGGGAACCATTAATTAGGGGAAAATAAGGCTGCACAAACAACAGCTGGAGTACATCTCCCCAATGGCAGGAACACTTACATTCCTACATAACTCCTAGAACCAGGGGCTATCAAAATTATTACCTGACTTAGCTCTTATGTCTTTAAGGATCCATAGATAGATGAAGATATAAACTGACCCAAGTTTCAAAAAAAAAAAAAAAATACTGCATTGTATCTACAGCTAGGCACAAACTAAAATTCAGAGTTTAAAGAGGCAGTTCCGGCCCAGCAGTTCTCAAACCAGGCTCCCTGCCATCGCCTCAGGGGCCTGGGGGTGGCAGCAGTCTCTTCCTTTCAGCAAACTGCTCCGCTCTTACTTGTTTAGGCTTGAAGGAAAGGTGTTCCTGCTTTTAAATAAAAGCTTAAACATTATGCAGACTCTTATGTAAAAGAGCTAAGCAGAGCACTATCTCACTGAACTAAGATTCTAGGATTAGCTTTCTGTTGTTAATCCTCACCAGAGAATTTTTTTTTTTCATTGATTTTTAGGGAGAGTGGAAGAAAGAGGGAAAGACAGAGAGAAACATCAATGTGAGAGAAACATAATGACTGGTTGCCTCCTGCACTTGCCCTCACCAGGGCCTGGGTTGGGGAGGAGCTTGCAACCAAGGTACATGCCCTTGACCAGAATGAACCCGGAACCCTTTGGTCCACAAGCGGATGCTCCATCAGCTGAGCCAAACCGGCTAGGGCTAGGATCAGCTTTCTGAAGGCTACCCTGAACATGGCTGAGGCACCATGGAAACCACCATTTCAACTGTTTCCCTCACTTCACAAAGGAGGAAACAGAGGTTAAGAGATCTGCCCTGATCATGAGGCAGGCTGACCGGATGGGGCTGGGACTAAAACCTTGGGGTACTACCACCCACTCTGTGCTGGTTCCTATTCCTGTGCAACACACAGAGGTGCATTAGGCACGCAGACACACACACTCTCATGCATGGGCACGTGTGTTACCTTCCTTGTACCTGGAATACCAAGTTGCAACCATACGAATCCAGATGACAGGGTGTGTGAGCCCCCAGGGAGCCAATCCACAATGTACTCTCCCGTCCATTTCTTCCACGAAACCCGAAGTCAGACCATATCACATCCTGTTTTGAAAATAAAGTTATAGTCCATGAAGAACCAACCAATTCCTCTCATAATACTGTTGCACCTTAGTCTGACATAAACCCAAACCCATGGAATTAAAAAATATATTTAAGCTAGAAGAGAGCAAACTGGTGAACCGACTTGCAGGTTTGGTTTTATTCGTTTTTTCAATCATGAATATGTCCTGCTGAGCTGAAGAAAACAAAAGAAAAAACACTTCCATGGGCAGAACATGGTCCTAAATGCTGACACTTCTTTTTTATCAGTATCTTCAATCTATGTTTTCTATTTTTAGAGGCAAACCTTTAACAGATGTATTCAGAGAAAGAATATTTTGGGGAGACATTTAACGGATGGTTTTTGAGGAAGATTAGAATGAGCGTTTCCATTTTTGTTCTGAGTGATGAAAATAGCGGAACATGTGAACATAACTAACGTCTGTTAAAGAAGGGGGAATTTGTGCAAGGTCAGCACCACTGTAAATGCCTCTGGCTCGCGTGCAGCCACTCCAAGGCATGGCAAAAGTCATGTGTCTTCCAAAAGTCATGTGTCTTCCGGTTATGGCCCAGAAGCTCCACGCAGTGACTCAGCTCTGCATTCCCTGAAATTACACCTGCCTCAGGGCAAGTGCTCATAACACTGGCTGCTCGGGAAGGAGAGAAGAATCTGTGGCCTGATTATGGGTAAATGGTTCAGGCCAGGAACATTTATAAGCATCTGTCACATAGTTGGTATGACGCTGCGTGTTTGGGATACAAAAATTAATGCAACGCAGGCCCAGCCTTCAAATTTAATAAAGAAAGATTGCCCCTTAAGTGGAACCTTTCACTATAATGTGGCAGATGCTCTGACAGAAGTGAGCAGATAGCAAAAGAAGGATGCCTGGTCCCCAGCAGGGAGCCTGGGGAAGGCTTCCAATGAACCCGGGTCCCCGTGGAACAAGTCACCACACCTCTCAGTCTGGTGTTTAGCTAAAGGCAGCTCAAAGACACGCAATATAAACCCAAAAAGCAAGGGTTTGCCTTAGCTAAGAAGCAGCTGGTTTAAGTGATTCTTAATCTTCTAGTGACATTCTATTGGGAATCTAATGAATGCCAACACCCCTATCCACAGAGAAATGCAAGCACACACAAAATTCCTTATGCTTTGAGGGAGTAGCACTGACTGCAGGTGAGAAACGCTGTTCCACAGCATTGCTTCAGAAAGAATCACAGAAGAAAGAGTTTCTATAGGATGGGGGCTGACGGGGAGGGGAGTTATAATAATATATGAGAAACTGACAATGAAATGATTAGATCAAGGTGGCCTAAACTACCTAAAATTTCAACAGCATATTGGCTGGGAAAAACCAGAGGAGGAAGAGTTGGGGAGGCAGGTGATGGGGTTGCAGAGAAGAGTGTGAATCAAAGTATATGTCAGGAAACGGACAGAATTTTGTTTCTTTTCCCACGGGCTCTTGGGAGTTGGGCCTTTCTTATCAATCGAGTTCAGCTACTTACAGGCAGCCAAATGTCTGAAATCAATATAGACCCAGGAGAAATCAGCCTCAAGTCTTGCTAAAAACAAGTGACTCTGTTAGGTCACGACATCAGTGAAACCAACACAGGGGATTGATGGGACGCTCCACCCTGGAATCTATTCTCACATCCACCTCAAGCACTGGAGTAGTCTTTCTTTTTAAAATATATTTGTATTGATTTCAGAGAGGAAAGGAGAGGGAGAGAGAGACAGAAACATAAAGGATGAGAGAGAATCATTGATTGGCTGCATTTTGCACACCTCCACTGGGGATCAAGCTCACAACCTAGGCATGTGCCCTGACTGGGAATTGAACCATGACGTTCAACCACTGAGCCATGCCAATCGGGCCAGAGAAGTCTTTAGAAATCATCTATATTCAGAAAATTCTATTGTAACACTGCCCCTGAAAACAGCCATCAAGTATCATGTTAACTGCTTACTATAAAAACACTATCTGTTTTTCTATAATTTCCAAAAGAACCTATATTTGTTTTTTACAGTATAGACAAATTTATTTTTTCTTCTGCCAAAAACTGCTGTCTAAAATTATATGAAAAATAATCATGCTTTTTCCTTTTCCTTGTCTTCCCTCCTTTCCTTCCAAAATGTTTCCTCTTACTCCCATGCAGTTAATCTATCTACCTCCACTCTCAGCCTCTGCAACCACTGACCTACTTTCTGTTATCACAATATTTTGAAACTGGATTCTACATAACAATAATGAGGAAAAGTTTTTTTTAACATGGTTTAAAAATATCCCCCAATACCTTCAACAAATGAGACTAAAAATCTGGTTGTAATAAATAAAAATCTGATTGTAATAAATAAAATTCAAGAAAATGTATATGCTTCAGTTTTCTTGATCATGTATATCTTAAAAGTATTACAACATTTAAGTGATAGAATAATGTCAAAAACAGTATTAAACTCTAATAGAACATTTACTACATTTCTACCTTAACACTTGGCTTCTGCAATTGACATTAAAGTACCTTGGAGTCCCAACTTCATTCAAGTTGGCATCTCTAGTAGCTAACAGTGAGCACAGCAAATGCTAAAAATCTGCCCAGTCACTGATCTAGGTAACTAGGTCTATTTTTATCCTTAGTATCTCCTAAAACTGTTCCAGTTAAGTTAAAGAATTGTTGCAGAATCAAATATCACTGGAAAATGTTGGCACTTAACCAAATATTCCATAATTTTAATTTTAACCAGAGAACTGAAGAAAAACTGGTAAGATGCTTATAAAGAGAAGGTGGCTTTTTTGGCCTACCAAGTAAACCAATCACCAAAAGTAATTCTTAAATTGTTTAGTTCTAGAAGACGATACAGTACTTCACAAAATATTTAAACAATATTTTCACATATGTATTATTACCTTCATTCCTGTCTTACATATAAGAAAGCTAGAGGTTCAAACAGGTTAAACGAACTTATAAAAGCTCATACCAAAGGTTCTGAGAACACCACAATTCAAAAATATTTGTTCGCCAAGACCGGTTTGGCTCAATGGATAGAGCGTCGGCTTGGGGACTGAAGGGTCACAGGTTCGATTACGGTCAAGGGCATGTACCTTGGTTGCGGGCATATCCCCAGTGGGGGGTGTGCAGGAGGCAGCTGATCGATGACTCTCTCTCATCGATGTTTCTAACTCTCTGTCTCTCTCCCTTCCTCTCTGTACAAAATCAATAAAATATATTTTAAAAAAAATATTTGTTCTTAACTTATACCATTGCTATTTGGGTAATTTGTGACCATGTTTAATTTGAGTCTGTCAATTAAAACTTGTCTTCTATTTTTCTCCATGACTAGATCATAAATACATGTAGGAAAACTGATTATACATAATTCTGTAGTAAACTTACATCTAAATAATATAAAGAAAAAAAAAACACAACACTAATATTGGCCAAAACAATAAGAATGGAACTTTAAAAAAAAAAAAATCTTTATTTTTGAAAGTATTACATATGTTCCCTTTTTCCCCTTTGACCTCTTAATTAAAACTATGTAAAACTTATAAAGAATAAATACTTCAATTTAAATTTTAAAGAACCCTTAAGTGGATATTACAAATTAGCAAGTACTTAGGGCTCTTTTTTCCTTAGGAAATTACCTTAAGTAACATAAACAGAAAAAACAGGTAGGCTTGGATAAATGCCCAAATTCTTACATTCCAATTTGTTCCATCAGAAAGCACCACTCGCCATCAAACAAACTCCTTTAATCATCACTAAACTGCCTGGTTCAATTTCAACATACTTTCATAACTATGTTACACAATAAAGTCTAAGACAGGTAGGTAGAACTAATCTTCCACATATTGCATTTTGGGGTTTTGTGTTCTGGTGACTTAACAAACTTCCAGTCTCTCAGTAGTTAATCTGAATCACAACATAACATTCTTGGGCAAAATCCCTTTTTCTCTATATTGATTTCTAATAGCTTCAATTGTGATGATACATATTGATAATTATAAAAGGTAACACACCTGTCATTCTTACCTAATGAATCAGAGGTAAAGAAATTTTATATGGTAATGTCACAAATTCCCTACCTTCCTTGGAAAGTAGAATACAAATGTTTCAAATAAATGCTTTACTTAGATTAGTCAATGATATGATATATAACTAAAAAATAGTGAGACATATATTTGCCAGTATGTATTTTGCATGTTTATCAGTGGATGATTTTAATTTGTAAAATAACATGGTTAATACATAAACTTTAAATAGAGCTAAGTAAAAACTTATAAAGCTAATAGAAGGCTGAAGAGAGTTAAGAATTTCGTATCAAGATTAACAAATGCTATAATTGATTAACTAGAAGCCACAAGGGTGAAGCTAGGGGTTTAAGTTAAAACGTTATTTGAAGGGCCCTAAAGGCTGAAGAAATATCAAAACCAGAAATAAGAAAAAAATACACTTATGTAATCGTTCAATTACTTATTATGCACAGAGGTCCCACCCCACTTTATATGCAGTTTCACTTTCCATGATTCAAATATATTAAGTGGAAAACTTCTGAAATAAACAGTTCATGTTTTAAATTCAACACTCTTCTAATGTTCTGCCCAGGACATGAGTCATCCCTTTGTCCAGTGTATATTCATTCCATAAGCTATCCACCCTTAAACAACCTAGTAGCTTTCTGGGTTATCAGACTGTGCTCAGTGCTTGTGTTTAAGTAACCCTTACATAACTTACCAATGGCTCCAAAGACATTCACATAACTTTTATTACAATATATTTTACAACTGTTCTCTCTCATTATTAGTTATTGTTAATGTTTACTTTGACTAATTTATAAAATAAATTTTACCAGAGGTATGTATGATTAGGAAAAATAGTATATACGGGGTATTATCTATAGTTTTACATATCCGCTGGGGGTCTTAAAACATATCCCCAGTAGATAAGGAGGACTACTTCATTCAGCACTATGTTAACACTTCTGGGAATAAAAGAGTATAAAACACAGTCCCAAACAGCTTACAATATTGTTAGAGAAATTTTATGTAATATACCATTTAAATAACAATCCAAATAAATCAGGAATGAAAGTAAGGGATGACTGGATGTGGGTGCAAGTGGTAGAGAAGGCTTTACAGCCAAGGGTGAACCTTAGCCAGACCCTAGAAGTAGAGTTTTAATAAGGAGAAACAGAGAAGAGCATGAGCAAAGGCCAGAAGGTGAGAGAGAACATAGTGGCCCAGCACTCAGCGAGGAGACTAAACAGGAACTAAGTTAGAGCAGAAAGGATGCATCAGTCATGTTGGGGAGAGTCTTAAATGCTATCCTTAATTTTAAGTCATGAAACGTTTGTGAACATGATTAACATATTTCAATATTGAATCTGGAGCATGACTTGAAATATATTTTCACAAAAAACTATTTTAGAAGTAATTAGAGAAAGAGTCAGAACTGAAGGAATATAGAGTAATTTCAGAAGCGATGTAGACCAGATGTTCTCGAAATGGCTCATGGAACCCCTTGGGGGTTCTTGAGATCCTTCCACAGGATCTGTAGGGTTAAAATTATTTTCATCATACTACTAAGATGTTACTTAGCTATTTCACTGTGTTGACATTGAGGGCACAAAAATAATGGTGAATAAAACTACTGGTCAAGATAGTGGAACCAAAGTGTCTCCAGCATTCTTTTTTTTAATAAAGTTTATTGATTTTTCACAGAGAGGAAGGGAGAAGGATAGAAAGTTAGAAACATCGATCAGCTGCCTCCTGCACATCCTCCACTGGGGATGTGCCCCCAACCAAGGTACTTGCCAAAAGACTGCTTTTATGTCCACGCTTAATGGACTGGATACATGTATGCCCAGTGCCGTTATGCCTGGGTTGTGACAGATACAAATGATGGGTTCAGATCAGAGATTTATCCAAGGCAGAGAGAGCCTAGACTGAGCATAAATGGAATTCCTTAATTCTGGATGTAGAGTTCCCACAGAACGGAATGTAGTTAGACCCTCTGGAGACATACAGTGAAGCAGTTAAAGGCTATAGGGCAGACAGCTTGGGTTACTTTTTTCTTTTTTGTTACTTTTTTCTTAGTTGTATATTTTCAAAAACTTTTTCAATTAACCACTTTGTGCCTCATTTTTCTTAAATAAGGTTAATTATTAAATCACAGGGTTACTGTAAGGATTATAAAAGTAAAGCACTTAGAAAAGCATTAATTATAAGTACTTGAGAATCATTACTATTACACAACATTTTGTCTGAAATTTAGAGTAAAAAAGTACTAATCTAATCTACAGATTGGGTGGGGGATATGAGAAATAATAATGAAATACTCTAAAAGTTCACAATGATATATAAAAGATCCAGCGTTAAATATCCATAAAGCAATCACAACTAAGACTGTAAGAAAAAAAATTTCCTCAGCCGAAACCAGTTTGGCTCAGTGGATAGAACGTCGTCTGCAGACTGAAAGGTTCCAGGTTCGATTCTGGTTAAGGGCATGTACCTTGGTTGCGGGCACATCCCCAATAGGGAGTGTGCAAGAGGCAGCTAATGGATGATTCTCTCTCATGGATGTTTCTAACTCTCTATCCCTCTCTCTTCCTTTCTGTAAAAAAAATCAATAAAATATATATATTTTTTAATCACCTCAAAATTATCATCTAAAAATTAGTAAAGAGTAAATATGGTATAGACTTTGGATTCAGATAGCATCTACAAAATGTTTTTAAAACTGATGGATTTATTTCATGGTTTTGAGAATAAAAATATATCCTCACCTAACAATTATGAAACAGCTGATGCCCTGACCAGTTTGGCTCAGTGAATAGAGTGTTGAAGGGTCCTGGGTTCGATTCCAGTCAGGGGCATGTACCTTGGTTGCGGGCACATCTTCAGTAAGGGGGTATGCAGGAGGCAGATGATCGATATTTCTCCCTTATCAATGTTTCTAACTCTCTCTCCCTCTCCCTTCCTCTCTGTAAAAAATCAATAAAATATATTAAAAAAAAGAAAAGGAAACAGCTGATATAGTTTTCATTTTTTAAATAAAAAGAAAAAAGCATTTTAAAATTTAATAAAAAAATATACAAAGTATTAACAATTGTATCATAGTAATTATGTAAACAGCATCTACACCTTGATTCAAACTGGGGGGAAAAAAAACACACAGGCCGAATTAAAAACTTCTCATGAGTCCAAGGGCTACAGCCTATGTGAGAGGGAAGTGCAGAGAGGGAGTTGTGGTAACGGGCAGGAAGGGAGGAAAGTGGGGGAGGGAGGTAAATAGACTGCTGTGATGGCTAAGACTTCTCTCCACAAAAAATGGGCAGGGTAAAGGACTCTGATGCCTTGATCTGATTGTGGGCAAGACAAAGTCATCCTAACGACTTTCAGGGACTACTCCCATTCATGCCCAGGCCTAAGACACCCAGAAATCAGAGCAGGGAGTTTTTAAGATCACTCCACAAAATAAACTGGCGGTAGAAAACACTTAAAAGGAAAGAGGATATTGTAGTCTGCAAACTCTGCTGTCAATTATGTCAACACATGGCAAAGAACTTCCACATTCTTACTTCTGCCAGTACGCCCACACTTCTGCAGGACTCCTACAATAAATGCAACCATAAAGTGGGAGCCCAGCACCTGAGCCAGGCCTTAAATCGGCACTAAACCCTCCAAACAGGGAGAGAAGGAAGCAGCAGCTTGGAATGCTTCTTCATATAATCAGTTCTGTAACTCTGTCTCACCAACAGAAGGAAAACTTCTATGTAGGTCAGAGGAAATGAAGTGTTATACATAATCTGTGCTTCTAATTCACTCCAAACCAGCCCCGGAGCTGTTTAAAGGTGCAGGAGAAAGTGCATAGGAAATCTGGTGAGCAGAGAAACAGTGAGAAGGCTGCTGGTGTGAGTGCCCAATATTCCGCTTCTCTTGAACAAATCTTTTTGTCTAGAGTGGATAAAATACTCAACACCCACAGTGAACCGCTTTTGAGAGAAAATAACAGTGAGGGAAATGGGATCAGGAAATTTCTAATTTGTGAATTTTTCTCAAGAACAAATTAATATCATGATTAAAAGGAATGTGTTGACTTACCTGGAAAATACCTGTCTTGTCTTCAAATAGACTGGCAACATATTTATAGTCAGCATACGCCCAGAATTTGGAATAATCATAATCTATAAATGGTCCAGAAATACTAGAGTGGTCACGGTTCCAGGTCAGAAACTCTTCAAGTGTAGCGTCTACGTAACTACATGAAGTTTCAAACTGAGGAACTGCAGAGTAAGAGGACCAAACTTTAAATGTATTTGAAACAGTTTTCCAAAATTGTTTTTTTTTAAAAAATAAAGATAATTTCAACCAAAAATGTTAACTATCTTTTCAATTAATAAAAAGTTAATTTTGCACTTGCTATATAATTAAAATCATTTACAACTTTCATAATACTATTGTAGTACATATATACAATGGAATATTACTCAGCCATAAGAAAAGATAAGATGTCATTTGCATGGATGAGTCTTGAGAATATCATGCTAACCAAAATAGTCAGACAGGAAAGTCAAGAACTGTATGAATTTAACTCATATCTATAATAATCTATAATAATAAAAGCATAATATGCAAATCAACCGAATTACCAAACAACAGAACAACTGTCCAGACGACCTTTCGGATGACCATGCTATGACACGCACTGGCACCAGGCCAGCCAAGGTGGGTGCGATGCAATTGGTCGGGGGCCGTCATTGCCCCACAACTGCCCCCAAAGAGGTAGGCCCAGGCCGCCTGCTGCAGGACAACCTATTGGGGGGAAGGAGGGCACCTCAGAACAGGGGAGCCAGGGGTGTGTGGCAATGGATACAGGCAGCACCAGAACCAAGCGTGTGTGGCTGGGCAGCCGGGGCTACGAGAGCCTATCCTTGCACGAATCTCGTGCATTGGGCCTCTAGTATGGGATATAAAACTGGAAGCAACAAATGAACAAATAAAACAAACAAACAAAAACTTTAAGACACAATGGTATGGTGGTTACCAGAGGAAAAGGGAGGTGGAGGGAAGGTATCAAAGGATAAAGAGGATCAAGCACATGGTGATGAAAGAGATTGGACTTTGGGTGGTAAACACATAATGCAATATGCAGATATATTATAGAGTTGTAATCTGTATAATTTTATTAACCTATATAATTTTATAGCCAATGTCACATCAATAAGTTTAATAAAAATGTTTAAAAACATTACTACCACTCATTTTAAAAATAAATTAACCACTAATTTTTAAATAAAATAGTAAAATATTCTAAGTTTTTTTTAATAAAAAGACACAGTTTTAACTTTAAATCTAAAAACTATTCTTACTATTGGCTGATTCAGTTGTTAAACAACAAAGCGAAAAGCTCTTCTGAAAGAAAGCTTTTATTGAGTAAGATATAAAAAGAAATCATTAAGCTATTAAAAAATATTAGAATATTTATTTTTAGACCTGGCTGGCATGGCTCAGTGTTGAGCGACGGCCTATGAACCAGGAGGTTGAGGTTTGATTCCTGGTCAGGGCACATGCCCAGGTTGGGAGCTCAATCCCCAGTGGGGGGCATGCAGGAAGCGGCTGATCAATGATTTCCTCTCATTGGGAATCTGATGTTTCTCTCTCTCTCTCTCTGAAATACAAAAATATATATATATAATACAAAAATATAAATTTACAAAAAGAAATTTCTAAATAAATAAGATTAAAAATATTAATGGATTATATGATTTGACTATATAAAAAGGTAAAAAAAAAAATGAAGCAAAATCAGAAGACAAATAATAACGTGGGAAACACATTAGTGTATCCATGTAGAAATTGCATTTCTTTTAACATGATCCATTCTCCTTCCTGCCAATCCTCTCTCTTTTTTAATGCTTAAGCCCTTAGGACATCAGACTCCAGTCAGCATCAACTGTCTTAAGAACGAAGCCTCAAGTCTGCTGACCACAGAAACAGCTGTGGTAAAACCAACCACACATCTTGACTTCAGTTGTGTTTCAGTCCCTGGCCCATAAAAGCAGAAGGACCCCACTGGCCACACCTCAGTGAGCTAGGCAGAACAGCATGATGGCTGACTTCAGGACCTGAAACATGATCAACTACTCCCTACTTTTGCCCCAACCAATCAGAAGAGCCTACATCCCCAACTCCCAAAATCATCATGAATACTAATTTTCCCCATACATAATCTGTCCCTGTGTGGTCCCTACTGGAGCCAGGTTTTAGAGCACTAGCTTACCTGTGACTGCAGGCTTGTGCCATTTCCTTAAATAAATCTTTACTTTCTTTGCTGTAAGCTCTTGGTCACATCTTATTGGGCTTTGATGGGTGCTGGCAAATGGACCCCTTTAGTCTGGTAAGATCAGTAACAAATACAGTGTTCTTAATATGTAAGGAATTTATTTAAAAAAAAAAACAAAACAAAACAACCCCCCCCCCAAAAAAAAAAAAACCTCAAAAACACGAAAGCCCAATAAGGAACAGCAAAGAACAATTACTAGAAAGAAAATATAATTGCCACTAAACATGAATACATGTTCAACATCACCAGCAACCAAAGAAATGTTAATTAAACTCATGTTATTTTTCACCTATCAGCAAAATTGTCTTCATTTCTTTTTAACTGAATTTATTGGGGTGACATTGGTTAATAAAATTATATAGCTTTCAGCCTGCCCGGCATGGCTCAGTGGTTGATCCTATGAACCAGGTCAGGGTTCCATAGGGTTGTGGGCTCAATCCCCAGTAGGGGGTGTTCAGGAGGCAGCCAATCAACGAATCCTTTTCATCACTGATATTTGTCTCTCTCTCTTTCCCCCTCTCCCTTCCTCTCTGAAATCAATAAAAAATACATTAAAAATAATCAGGATACAGTATAATGTATCATCTGTATGTTGTATTGTGTGTTCACCATCCCAAGCAAGATTATTTTTTAAAAAGTGCCGCCTGCAAAGAGCTGGGCCGTAGTATCAGGGTCTTTCATCCTTCACCCACACAAATACCTGAATGTCCATTAGGAGCTCAGTTCTCCATGAGAAATTGAACTTCTTCATGGGAAGAGAGACTTTAAAACAGTTCATTACTGACATAACTAATCAGATATTGTAACTATGCTAAATGTTACTACAAAATAGTGGGTGCTCTGAGATAATTTAAGAATCACACATTTGGGGGTAAGGGAGGGAGATGTGGTCAGGAAAGACTTCCTGGAGAAAATGTCATTTGAGCTAATATCTGAAGGAAGAAGCAAAATTAACTAGGTAGGTAAAGGTGGAGTGAGGGGAAAGAGGAACAGAAAGAAGCATGGCTAGACAACAGACATGAGGCCCTGCGGTAAGAAACAATCTCTGGAAAGACAAAAAATGCAGAAATGCTTGTTTGGCTTGAGCTCAGGGAGAGGGATTAAGCTGACAAGACAAATAGAGCTTTCTACACCAAAACAAAATTTTGACCTTTAGCCTAAAGGTAATGAGAAGCCATTTAAGGGTTTAAGCAGAGAAATAAGATGAGTTAAAAACAAAACAAAACAACAACACTGTCTCTGGTTTCAGTATGAAGAAGAATATCCTAGGTAGAGAGAACAGGAGGTGCAGTGGTACTATAGATGAGGCTACTGGGAGGAGAGAAAGCAGGGTAACCCCAACTAGGGGATGGCCATAGAGAGAGAGAAGCAGGTTGCTACTAGATATTTAGGATATAAGTCATCAAATCACCCGACACCACTTAAGAGAGGCATTCCGAGTGACTCAGAGAGTTCTTGTATTAAGAAGCTTTATGATTATTGTTGCTACTGATGATAATGGTCATACCCCTTGACCTAGTCATGATCCTTTTAGAAATCTATCTAGAGAAATAATCACAAACTTGGACAAGATTTATTTTCAAAGTTGTTTACTACAGTCCTACTTAAAATTTTAAAACTTTTAAGCAATCTAAATATCAAAATAAGAGAATTTAAAAAATACATCATGGTACTATCATATAATGGAATATTAGGTAGCCATTTAAAAGTCACATTTAATATTGAGAAGCTGCTCAGAATATGTTAAAAAAAAAAAAAGCAGGCTATGAACATTACTTTTGAAAGACAAAAAGGCGTATATGGACATATGTACACTTTGGTAATAGGACCAAGTGCTTTTTAATTTCTCTGGATCTTCCTATTGTTTTTCAATATTCTCTACAATAAGCAAGTCATATTTTATTTTTAAATTATTTATTTTTTAAATAACATTTATTGAACAGTGCTTGCCACTGTTCTAAATATTTTATGTACATTTACACATTTAATCTATTACAGATAAGTTACTTACCCAAAATCACACAGTAAGCCAAAATTTGAATCCATGCAAGCTGACTCCAAGTCAGCTCTCTTACTGCTTGCGGCAGAATTGCATTTATACTCAAAGAATTACTTTAAGATTTAGTATCCAGAATATATAAAGAATTCTTTTACAACTCAACAACAAAAGACAACTCCCTCAAAAACAAACAAACAAACAAAAAACAAACAAACAAAAAAACAGAACAAACCACCCAAAAGCAAAATACATCTCAATTATTGATAGAAAATGGGCAAAGCATCTGAATAGGCATTTCTCCAAAAAAGATACGCAAGTGGTCAATAAGATTATGAAAAGATGCTTAACACTATTAGTCAAGGGAAATGTGTATCAAAAGCATAATGAGATAATAATTCACACCCACTAGAATGGCCAGAATAAAAAAAGGAGTAAGTGTTGGCAAGGACAGAGAACTTTGTCACTCATTTTATTGGGGTGGGAATGTAAGATGGCTCAGCTGCTTTGGAAAACAGTTTGGCAGTCCCTCAAAAGGTTTAATACAGAGTTACTATATGACTTGGCAATTCCACTTCTAGGTATAAACCCAAAAGAAATGAAAACATATATCCACACAAAAATTTGTACATAAATGTTCATAGCAGCCTAATTTATGATAGCCTGAGTGGAAACAACCCAAATGGCCAGAAACTGATTAATGGATAAACAAAATGAGATATATACACATAATGGAATATTATCTATAAATATAAAAGCCTAATATGCAAATTGTCCCTGTGGAAATTCAACCTGGAGACCATCACTTGCTATGACGTGCACTGACCACCAGGGGGCAATGTGGAACAAAGGAAGGCCCTGGTTGGCAGCCGGAAGGCCCTGATAGGCCCTGATCGCTGCCAGGCCTAGGAACTATACCTTTGCATGCATTCTGTGCATTGGATCTCTAATTCAGTAATAAAAATAAATGAAGTACAGATAAAAGGATGAATCTTGAAAACATGCTATATGAGTGGAAGAAACTAGCACAGAAAGCCACAATATTGTATGATTACATTTATATGATGTGCCCAGAATAGTCAAATCAATAAAAACAGAAAGTATTATAGATTAGTGGTTGCCAGGAACTGGTGGTAAGGTAGAATAGAGGGTGACTGCTGAAGAGGTACAGGGCTACTTTATGGAGCGATGAAAATGTTCTAGAATTAGTGATAATGTTGAGCAACATGGTGAATATGCTAAAACCACTGTATACTTAAAACAGTGAACTTTTCATTTCGTGAATTTTATTTTACACAATATCTTTGGTAAAAACTCAAAGGAGTTGTCACAACCACAAAGACTTTCTACTTTCATTCTTTTATGCTTAAGTATCAACTTGAAAATGCCAAATTACTGTGACTCATCTATAAGTGTGAAAAAGATTAAGAATTAATATCCATAGAGCACTTGGACCAGTGACTGACATAATATTGTAGCTCTCTCAGTAACTGTTAGCTATTAGCAGTAGTATTGTATTTGGAGTCTAAATAAGATGGGGGAAAAATTACGTCCTATTTCTCTCCAAATTATTGTCTTCAATGAGGGAAAGATTTATTTGACTACAATCAAGAAGGAAAAAAGCACAAGCTGATTTTTATGTGGCTACTGCTGGTCTAGCATTTAATTTAAAAATACAGCAAAAACATTTCGGTCTGTCATGGGAATTCACGAAGAGTCTAGATAGCAAAAACCAAATAATTCTATGAGATCTACTAGAAGATCAACATGAAAGAAAGAAGCTTTGAGAAGATGGATAATTTTTTAAACCCTGTCTCAGTTAGTAGATTCATAGGTCACTTCACAGCAATACTGAAAACACTCCATTTCTAGACTACCAAACCTGCCCATATTTAAATATAAGTTAAACACACATTCTGAAGCCAGACAATGTTGTGGACTCCTTTAGATTAGAAATTATATTCTTCTTATATTAACTGCTAGAGGCCCAGTGCACAAAATGTGTGCATTCGGGGGGCGAGGGAAGGGTAGTCCCTCAGCCGGCCTGCACCCTCTTGCAGTCCAGGAGCCCTCAGGGGATGTCTGACTGCCAGCTGAGGCCTGCCAGGGGAGGCAGGCCTAAGCTGGCAGTTGAACATCCTTAGTACCGCTGTGGAGGCCAAAGAGGCTCCTGCCACCACCGCTGCTCTCACCAGCTGTGAGCCTGACTTCTGGCTGAGTGGCGCTCCTCCTGTGAGAGCTCGTGCGTTGAGCTTCTGCCCCCTGGCAGTCAGTGTGCTTCACAGCCACCGGTCCTTCTGTCGTTTGGTCAATTTGCATATTGGCCTTTTATTATATAGGATTCTGAGAGGTAACAAAAATTGTGCTATCTGATTATAAGGCAAACAAATCAAAACGTTACAAGTCTTCAGGAAAGAAGAGGGCTGGCAAAATCTAATTGCTTAAGAGAATAAGAAAATAGCTTTACATATTAGCTGCAATGGAGGTCAGGCAGCTGATAAGGCAGAGAGAGAAAATTTCAACCAAAAATGAGCACTCTAAAATAGTGCCTGAAGCCACATATGAAAAGATACATTCTACGCAAGTCAAAAGTGGGAGCAACTATGAGATTACTATTGTTCATTTTCAGTCATGTGGGAACAGAAATAATAGCAGATTAACAAATATTTATTAAGCACTTGCCACATACTTGAACAAAAACATTTTATACTAGAAGCCTGGTGCACAGATTTCTGCACTGGTGGGGTCCCTCAGTATGGCCTGTGAAGATCGGGCCAAAACCAGATCTCCGACATCCCCCAAGGAGTCCCAGATTGCAAGAGGGTGGTTCTCGGGCGATGCACCCTGGAATCGGGCTCCCTCCTCTCTAGCTCCAGGTGTATCACCTGAGAACTGCAGCTGCCAAGTCACCAGAGCTCGGCAGCTCCTGCATTGAGTGTCTACCCTCTTGTGGTCATAGCTACAGGTCGGACAGGCAAACAGTCAATCGCTTAGGCTTTTATATATATAGATGAGATTATAAACTACAGGTTGTTTATTCTTTAAAAAAATCTTAATAAAAACTGTCCTAAAACTTCCAATAAAATATTCTCTATCTGAAAATGGTCAAAAGAAGAATTATAAATAAAGGATTTTCTAGAGATAAAGAACACACTGCTGGGAATGTGGAAATGCTATTGAAGAGACATTATTATTATGATTACTTGTGGTAATACCTACCTGTATCTGTACTTTTCATTCCCATCCTAAATCGTATCTGCTTGCCATGAAGGACCTTGGAAAGGTGCTCAGCAGTCCAGTGTCGTGCTGGCCAATCAAAAGCCATATTACAGAAGACTGCAGGTTGCTGTAAAGACATGATAATTTCTTTTGCTTTCTCTGGTGTGAAAGGTTTGACATATTCATCTAGGAAGAGAAATAAATAGAGCAACAGGTAAGTAACTATAGTTACTTCATGTAATAGGAAAAATACTATCATTTTTATTATGGCAAGTCTTTTTGTGTAATTACACTTCACTTATTACTGATCATATAAATCTATACTAATAAAAAGGTAATATGCTAATTACTTTTCCAGTGGGGTCGCGCCTAAACAGGCAGTCGGACATCCCTCTCACAATCCAGGACTGCTGGCTCCCAACTGCTTGCCTGCCTGTCTTCCTGATTGCCCCTAACCGCTTCTGCCTGCCTGCCTGCCTGATCACCCCCTAACCACTCCGCTGTCAGCCTGATTGATGTCTAACTGCTCCCCTGCTAGCCTGTTTGCCCTCAACTTCTCCTCTCTGCTGGCCTGGTTACCTCCAAATGTCCTTCCCTGCTTGCCTGGTCCCTCCCAACTGCCCTCCCCTGCTGGCCATCTTGTGGTGGCCATGTTGTGTGGTAGCCACATAGGGGCAGGGATATTTGACCACATGGGGGCAGCCATATTGTGTATTGAAGTGATGGTCAATCTGCATATTACTCTTTTATTAGATAGGATAGAGGCCTGGTGCATGGGTGGAGGCCAGCTGGTTTGCCCTGAAGGGTGCCCCAGATCAGGGTGGGGGTTCCCTTGGGGCATAGGCAGCCTGAGTGAAGAGCCTGTGGTGGTTTGAAGGCCAGCCACGCCCCTTGGTGACCCAAGTGGAGGCCCTGGTATCTGGAATATTTACCTTCTACAATTGAAACTTTGTAGCCTGGAGCAGAGCCAAGCCTTCTGCTTGCTCCGTGGCTGCCGCCATTTCTGTTTGAATTTATTTACCTTCTATAATTGAAACTTTGTATCCCTGAGTGGAGGCTTAGGCCAGCAAGGGCAGGTGGAAAGCTTGGCTTCTTCCATTGCCTGGGAAACCCAAGTCTCCCTCCTGCTCTCTGTGGCTGTAGCCATCATGGTTGGGTTTATTTGCATACTCGCTCTGATTGGCTGGTGGGTGTGGTTGGTGGGTGTAGCTGAGTGATGGCTAATTTGCATATTACTCTTTTATTAGGTAGGATACTATTATAATAAAAAGGTAATATGCTAATTAGACCAGACATCCTTCTGGACAAAGCCATAGTGGCGGGGGCCAAGGCAGAGGCAGTTAGGGGCACTCAGGCCAACAGGAAAGAGCAGTTAGGGGTGATCAGGCAGGTAGGCAGAGAGGTTAGGAGTGATCAGGCAGGCAGGCGAGTGGTTAGGAGCCAGTGGTCCCAGATTATGAGAGGGATGTCTGGTAGTCAAACAACCCCTGAGGGGTCCCGGATTGGAGAGGGTGCAGGCTGGGCTGAGGAACCCCTCCTCCCCCTGCCCCTGTGCATGAATTTCATGCACTGGACCTCTAGTATAAATATAAATATCAAACAACCATAATTCATCAATGATATTTCTTATATTAAATTTTAAATGTTAGAAAGCACTTACATTTTTTTAATGTCAAAGTGTTTTTAAAAGGGATTTCTAACTATTTATTTAAATTTAAAAAGATGCACTTTTAAAAAAATATTTTCTAAACAGAGAATAATGTAAGAAAAGCTGATATAAACTACTCTAGAACAACCAGAATTGCTGTAGTCAGCAACAATTCTACTTGCTCTATCACATATCTATTCCCCCAAAACCAACTGAATTAATAAAAATATATCAGTCAGTGGGAAAAGGGGAATTACTTTTATTGAAAGATTTAAAAAGAATTAAAAAATGTGCTAGGAAGAGTATCAGGGTTAATCCTTGACCAGTTTGGCTCAGTGGACAGAGTGTCGGCCCATGAACTGAAGGATCACAGGTTTGACTCTGGTCAAGGGCATATACCTCGATTGCAGGCTCGGTTGGGGTGTGTGTGAGAGGCAACCAATCGATGTATCTCTCTCACATAGATGTTTCACCCTCTCTAAAAATCAATGGAAAACGTTTCTTGGGTGAGGATTAAATAAATAAAATATTTGTAAAAATAAAAAAATAATCACTGGCTTCAACTGCATTTATAAAAAGTATAGGTGCTAAGAACTGAGTACTTCAATAAATTCCACAGAATTATATAATGTTAATTCTGGATAGGATAGTAAATATTAGTATTTGCTAAATAAAAGAATAAGTAAATTTCTCTTTAAAGACATGTTTAAACATATTGGGGACCAGTAGTTTTATTGCTAGCTTTACCTAGTAGACAGATAAATTTCTATTGAATGAGTACAAAAACGTTTTACATAAATGTTAAAGGCATGCTTTAAAGTTAAATACCCATTGCATTTTGAAGTTATTTATTACATGTGCTTACCAGCTAATATCTTATTAAAGTATGATACTCTGTAAAACAGTGTAATATAAAGCAAGAATTCTCATGATCCATCACTATGTGTTAAGATGAAAGTGTTCTGGAAAAGGTAAAAAAAAATGCTTCATACTTTGACCCTCAAAACATATATTTATGATTCTTTGAATCAGCTAAATCCTACATTTCAGTTATGTAATCTGTAATTACACTTAATTCAAAAAAATTAGTAAAGCTCATAACTAATCCAAATTCTCCCATCATCCAACTTTTTATAAACTTTCTGATAAAAGAATGAGGAATGGGGCAGGACTCATTGAGGAACTTGAGTAATTTGTCTGACTGTAAGACTTGCTTTTAAAGAAAATGAAAATTTAAGTCAATTTCATTTCCTTTCTTAGACAAGGGAAAAACCTCAGAATCCTTTCCTAAAAACCTTGATGAAAGTGAGCAAGCTCTAAGCCTTCAGCAGTTGATATTTGATAACAGTGTGTCACCTTCTACATCAGTGATTCGCAACCTTCCTAATGTCATGACCCTTTAATACAGTTCCTTGTGTTGGGGTTTCCCCCAACCATAAAATTATTTTTGTTGCTACTTCATTACTGTAATTTTGCTGCTGTTATGAATCGTAATGTAAATATGTGTTTTCCAATGGTCTTAGGTGACCCCTGACAGCGGTTCTCAACCTGGGGGTTGCAACCCCTTTCACAGGGGTCACCTAGGACCATTGGGAAACACAGATATTACATTAAGATTCATAACAGTAGCAAAATTACAGTTACAAAGTAGTTTTATGGTTGGGGGTCACCACAACACGAGGAACTGTATTAAAGGGTCATGGTATTAGGAAGGTTGAGAACTACTGGTCTACATACTCAGGGCTTCCAAGTGAGGAGGAAATCGGTATGGAAGCTTAGAGAGGGTAAGGGCAGGTAGAAGAGCTGGGGACTACATGACGTGAGGAAGGAGAGACACTCTTAGGTCTCGATGTAAAAAAAGCCCCAACTCTATCTTTATTATGTTTTTAAAATATATTTTTATTTATTTCAGAGAGGAAGGGAGAGGGAGAGAGATAGAAACATCAATGATGAGTCCAAAGCTTAGCTATTATAAACTGTGCTGATATAAACATAAGGGTACATATATCCTTTCTGATTGGTGTTTCTAGTTTCTTGGGATATATTCCTAGAAGTGTGATCTCTGGGTCAAATGGCAGTTCCATTTTTAGATTTTTGAGGAAACTCCATACTGTTCTCCACAGTGGCTGCACCAGTCTGAATTCCCACCAACAGTGCACAAGGGTTCCTTTTTCTCCGCATCCTTGTCAGCACTTGTGGTACATCTACACAATTGAATACTATGCTACTGTAAAAAAGAAGGAATTCTGACCATTTGTAACAGCATGGATCGAACTGGAGAGCATTATGCTAAGTGAAATAAGCCAGTCAGAGAAATATAAATATCACAAGATCTCACTCATTTGTGGGATATAATGAACAACATAAACTGATGAACGAAAATAGATGCAAAGACAGAGAAGTTTCAATCACACCGTCAAACCTCAGAGGGAAGGTAGGGGTAAAGGGGAGAGATCAACCAGAGGACTCGTATACTTATATGCATGCATATAAGTATAACCAATGGACACAGACACCAGGGGGGTGAGGGCATGACTGGGGGTTGGAGGGAAATGGGAGAATAAGGACACATATGTAATACCTTAGTCAACAAAGAAAAAAAAGAGAGAAGAAACAAAGTACTAATACATAGTACAACATAGGTGAACTTTTGAAGAAAACATTATGCTCAGCGAAAGTCAGTCAGTTATAAAACATCACATATTGTCTGATTTCGTTGATATGAAATGTCCAGAATAGGGTAAATCCATAGAAATAGAAAGTAGATTAGTGGTTGCACAACTCTACATATACTAAAAACTATTGAATTATACATTTTAAATAGATAAATTGTGTAGTATGTGAATTATATCTCAATAAAGCTGTTACAAGAAAAAAAAAAGTAAAAGAAACATCAATGATGAGAGAGAATCATTGATTGACTGACTCCTGCATGCCCCATACTGTGGATCAAGCCTGCAATCCCAGCAAAGTGCCCTGATCAGGAATCGAACTATAACCACCTGGTTCATAGGTCGATGCTCAAACACTGAGCCACACAAGCCAGGCCCCAACTTTATCTTCAAATTACCTTGAAGTACCATGTTAAAGAAAACAGGATGTTACGAGGAATAAAAAAATGTTTCTATCTTTCCTTGAGATGTTTACCACTTTTGACATGTATGATAAATGCACATTTAAGGTCTGAACTCATACTGGCCTATACATACAAAGTTACCAGATTGCAGTACACCAAATCTTCCAGGACTTGTAGGGCCAGATTCCATGTGCATGAAAATGGACAAGCTGTATTTTTATTATATTTAAAAACAACTTTTAAAATATATTTTTATGGATTTCAGAGAGGAAAGGAGAGGGAAAGAGAGAGAGAAACATCAGTGGAGAGAATCATTGATCAGCTGCCTCCTGCACACCCCACACTGGGGATGGAGCCTGAAACCCAGGCATAAGACCTTGACTGGAATCAAACCCAGAACCCTTTAGTCTGCAGGTCGACGCTCTATCTGCTAAGCCAAACCAGTTAGGGCTATTATATATTTTTAAAATTTTGCTAGACTATGTATGAAAAGCTATTAATACATTCATAATACTCTCTCATCTGTGGCATAAAAATTAGAACTATCCTTTGAGAAATAACTGAGACAATGAAATAGAAGTCTCAAAGAATCACCCACTCACTCAGGAATTTGCTATTAACAGAATCATACGATATACATTTGTAATATATGTATATACATACATATAAAATATCTACTCCCGCAAAATAAATAGGAAACTATACACCTACTGTCTAAGAGTAGAAAGTATAACTAAATATTGCCCCCACGGTGCATATGTCCAATAACAATAAAAATGAGGGCTCTGTAGAAATCTATAGAGTTGTAAGGACTGGAATTGACTCAGAGAACTATTGCAATAGCCGAGAGAGAAGTGTGATGACAAGGCTCTGAACAAGAAGTGGCAGTGAGGAAGGCAGAGTCGGTAAAGATGGAGAAATATGCCACATAGTTCTATATACATTAAAGTAAAAATGCACATGTGACCCTCTACGAAGGCAGAGAAGGTATTTTATTACCACTACCCGAAGGAAGAAATGGAAGCTCAGATATCAAAGGGCAACACACCCAGAGATGAACTGAAACTATAGGTCTCACTCCTGATTCCAAGTCCGGGGCTCTTTCCACTGCACAATCCTGATAGCAGAGAATTAAAATTGAGGGACGTATTCTGGCACCAAAATCTCAGGAGAGATAACACAAGCTGAAAAGATAAACAGGTGCAGGAAAGCTTTAGATCGACTGATAGATAATAAAACCATATGAGCTGTTGAGGACGGAGGAATGGTTTGGTTTGTGCATCGTATATGTGTAGGGGGAGGTGTTAATAGTAGAGGCTGCTGGCTGCCTAACTTATCATTCTCTTCTTCCTTACTAGCAGAACTCTGGTCATTGGGAGTAGCTGAAAAATTACATTTCTTAGACCGCTTTGCAGATAGGAACGGCCAGAGATATATCTGGAAGTTTCGAGTCATCCTTTTTGCCCTTATCCTCCTCTCCTATCTTGGGCTTGGGAAACAGACATAATGGTTAGCCATCTTGAGAGATAAAAGAACAGCCCAGGAAATTGCAATGTCAGCTGAAAGAATGCAAAGATGTCAATCTTTGTGCCACTGAGCCACCAGCCAAATTCTACTTCCTGAATCCTTTGATATAAAAAAAAAAAAAAAATTAACTCTTATAGTCAATACACTGTTATTAGCTCATAACTGGTATAAACATCTCGCCTTCTGAAACTATCGCTTTCAAGGATAAACATATATTCCCTGTTAATAACAAGACACCAGGCTCAAATGGAGTTGCTTATGTTAAGCTCCAAGTCACCAACCTCAAACTTAATTACAGTTTCAGCTCTCATAGGAATGGGACATTGAACCAATCAAGAATCACCTGGTTAGAACGGGCCAGGCAATCTGCTGATAGACCCTGACATTTCTAAAGGAAAATGACCTCGCCATAGCCAATCCACGTTTACCTAGTAACTTCCTTGTTCCCACTCCCCTGTGCCTATAAAAGTCTTTCATTTTGTACAGCTTCTTGGAGCTCCTTCCTATCTGCTAGATGGGATGCTGCCCGTGGATCTTTGAAGAAAACCATTAAGATCTTTACATTTTACTAAGTTAATTTTTTTTAAACATTTCTATAAAGTGCTCTGTGGCTTAAGTTGGATGAATCATGGCTGGTCTAACCCACTGAAGCATTCTGTCAGTACTAAGGCTGTTAAGATATTCCTACTTTGAACATTTTACTTCTAGGAATTTAAAGGACAGAGATCAATAAAAGCACCAGACTGTTTGGGGTTGGGTTTTTATTTATTCTGCTTATCTTAAATCAGAGCTGATAGATCATATGGCTTGAAAGTTCCCAAAACATGTCTAGTGTTTTGACAGAACAGTTTCAAAGAAAATAAGTACATTTCTCTCTAACATTGTGTTAAAAATCTTAAAACTACTTAATGATATGATCTAAAAAAAATCCCAGAAATTATTTAATAGGAGACTCTAAAAACTAAAACACCTGCCCAGTGATTGGAATAGATTAAATGTTCCAATAAATGAGTGAAAAGTGCTATAAAACCTATACAGTACAGAGCAATAGGATGCTCCCTGTAGTAGGAAATCAGCATATTTACAGAATTTCAGGCCTATCAGTGAAATTAGACAACCAGCTGGTTGTGAGATAAAACTACTTTGGTTTCTGATAGCTTAATCAACAATGAACCGGGCCATTAAATTAACAAATTTAAGTATTACAATTTCCTTTCAGAAGAATGCAATCTATTCTGTATTAATTAAACAGCTTAGGGATGTACCAGTTACTCCATGCCAACAGTATTTGCAAAGAGCTATATAAATTGTGAAGCAACCTTGACAGCATGTAACTGTCTCCCATCCCCAGTGAACTTGCTTGGCAAGATGAAGTCATAACAGCCTCAACATTTCTACTTGTGGTATCTTCAGTGGCACCATCTTCTAGGCCTTGAAATTCAAAGGGTTTTTAAACTATAAACCAGTTTACTTAAGCATTAAGTTAAGTTTCAGGAGAATTATCTTAGTTTGTATTGATATTTTAAAATAGTGACTATAAAATGAAAAATTACCTTTGGTGTAAATTTTACCATTTGGTAGTCATTTTGTTAAGTAGTACTTGCATAATTCCATTAGTGTTCAGGATTTTTCTGACATGGCCCAATGTTCATGATTTGTTACCCTAATATCTACCATTTCTAATATCTACCATTCCAGAGGTTTTTAAGTTTTCTATATGTATACACAGTAGTCAGATTGATGAAACCGTCATAGGTGTGTGTGTGTGTATCGTGTGTATGTGTGTATCTATCTATCTATCTATCTATCTATCTAGTGTACCACTACAGTGAGTCTGTGTAATGTAACTTTAAAAAAAAACCCATATTTTTATTGATTTCAGTGAGGAAGGAAGAGGGAGAGAGATAGAAACATCAATGATGAGAATCACTGATTGGCTGCCTCCTGCATGCCCCCTACTGGGGATAGAGCCCACAACCTGGGCATGTGCTCTTGACCAGAATCAAACTCAGGATACTTCAGTCCATAGGCGGACGCTCTATCCACTGAGCCAAACCAGCTAGAGCTGTATTGTAACTTTTGACTTACTCTGATATCACCTTCTGAAAGTTTTTAAATAAGATTGAAAACTATTAAATTTAATAGTTCTTAAATTTTTTTATTAAAATTATATCAAAGATATCTGCACATCCATATTCATGCAGCACTATTCATAATAGCCAACAACAGAAATAACCCAAATGTCCATTGAGAGATGAATGGACAAGCAAAATATTTATACATACAGTGGAATATTATTCAGCCTTAAAAAGGAAAGAAATCCTGTCACATGCTACCACATGGATGAACCTTGAGGACATTAGGCCAGTTGAAAGAAACCAGTCACAAAAAGATAAATATTGTATTATTCCACTTATACAAAGGAACTAATATAGGCAAATTCGTAGGAACAGAAAGTAGAATGACAGTTACCAGAGCTGATGGGAGCAGAAGTGTAGGGGTCAGGGGGGCAGGGAGCTTCAGATTTGCATGATGAAAAGTTCTGGAGATCTGTTTCACAATAATGTGAACATACTTAATACTACTGGACTGTACTCTTGAAAATGACAAAGGTGACAAACTTTATATTATTTGGTTTTTTTTACTACTATTAAAAAATCAATACTATTCTTTTTCTAATATTCATCATTATCAAGCATAAAGTATTTTACCTACATATTAATTTTTACTTTTTATCATATCATACGGGTGTTTGTATTTCTTTAAAATCTTGTGCCTCCCCCAACCTTCTTCTTTTTTAAAAAAAATATATTTTTATTGATTTTTTACAAACAGGAAGAGAGAGGGATAGAGAGTCATCAATCAGCTGCCTCTTGCACACCCCCTACTGGGGATGTGTCCGCAACCAAGGTACATGCCCTTGACCGGAATCGAACCTGGGACCTTTCAGTCTGCAGACGACTCTCTATCCACTGAGCCAAACTGGTTTCAGTGACCTTCTTTTTTTTAAAGTGAGGATAAGAATGACACAGAGAGTATGACATTTCTAACTAAAGAGTAAATCTAGTATAGGAGGGTCAGCTATATATGAAACTCAAATCCATACAATGCTAAAATGAGATATTTCCTTGGGCAAGACTGAAAGAACAGTAGAAAGAATAAATCATTCTCTTCACAAAGGTATAAACCTAGCTATAACTGAAACTATGAGAGCCTAATAGAAATAAACATAATAACCTCAGCCTGAAAGACAGAATCAGATTTAAAGAATTACAATTTTGCTGGAACCCATTTGTCTTAGTGGATAGAGCATTGGCCTGCGGACTAAAAGGTCCCAGGTTCGATTCCAGTCAAGTGCATGTACCTTGGTTGTGGGCACATCCCCGGTAGGTGGTGTGCAGGAGGCAACTGGTCAATGTTTCTGGCTCTATATCCCTCTCCTTTACTCTCTGTAAAAAATCAATAAAATATATATATATATTTTTAAAAGTATTATAATTTTTAATTTCACTAAATGCTTTAACCAATGTGTGATCCTGAAAGTAACATCTTACACTCACATTTTAAATTGATTCTTTTTCCTTATTGTCTAAAGTTTTACAAAAATCTCCTTTTCTCCCGATTGACCAACCCCCAGGCCATTCCCACCCCAGGTAAGACCCCACCACCTGAGTATTTGTGTCCTTTGGTTATGCTAATATGCATGTGTACCAGTAAGTTGATTCTTAACAAAGTAGTTTCATATTTGTTTGTTTAGGACTATTACTTAGATTAGTTTTAGGCTTACAACAAATTTCAGAGGAAGGTATTGAGATTTCACACATACCCCCTCCACTCACACATGCATACTCCACCCCCATTATCACATCAACTCACCAGGATGGTACATTTTTACCAAGAATGAACCTAAATTGATCACATTTTACCTGCTCCTTAGGACTTCAAGATGAAGAATAACCAATTTCCTCAAAAAGCTAAATATGGAATTATCATATGACCCAGAAATTTCTCTCTTAGATGTTATGACCAAGAGAACTGAAAACATATGCTCATACAAAAACTTGCCTATGAATGTTCATAGCAGCATTAGTCATAGTAGCCCAAAAGTGGAAACCCAAATGCCCGTTAACTGATGAATGGATAAATAAAATGTGGTATATCCACACTCTGGGTGGAATATTATTCAACCATAAAAAGGAATGAAGTACTGACACATGCTACAATGTGGAGGAACATTGAAAACATTACACTATGTGAAAACAAACATATACAAAGGGCCTCATATTATGATTCCATTTATATGAAACTAGAGGTCTGGTTCACAAATTTATCACGGGTGGGGTCTGGCCAGCCCCACCTCTGATGGGGGGGGTGAGTGCCTGATAGGGTGTGGGGCAATTGGTGGGTTGGTTCCACCCCGATTGAAACTCAGGTGGAAGGGACAATTTGCATATTACCCTTTTATTATATAGAATTATTATATAGGAAAGCTGTCCAGAATAGGCAAATTCATAGAGATAGAGAGCAGATTAGTGATTGCCAGGAGTTGGAAAGAGGGGTTATGGGGAATGACAGCTAATGGGTACCAGGCTTCTTTTGGGTGTGATGAAAACATTCTGAAATGATAGTAGTGATGGCTGCACAACTTTGTGAAAATAGTAAACACCAGTGAACTGTGCACTCTGAAAGGATGAATTTATGTGAATACCATGAAGAATAAAAGCTCATCTTCCCCTTTTGCACGCCTGACATCTTCTGTGGCAGTATCCTTCCAAACCTAAACTCTATGCATTCACAGGAAAACTCAACAGTGCTCTCCCAACCACCTCCTCTTTTCTTCAGGTTCCTAATTTATATGTCATTTCTCAGACTGGAAATTTTCAGTTATCTCTAATTTATTTTCTCTGAGTTTCAACATCAGTCAGCAATGCCAGTACTTTCTATTAATAATACAAATGGTTACCTTTATTAAATAAATAATTCCTGCCAGATACTATGCGGGATGATCTAGATTCTAGAGTATCTTTAATTTTAACAATAAATTATGCATTTTACAGTGATAACTAAAATTAATGGGGATTAAGTACTTTGTCCTTCAGTCTTTCTCCCTTGAATCTATGTTCCATCTTTGAGTGGTGCTCCTTAAAACTAAATCTTATCATGTTACTCTCCCAGATAAGCTCTTCAAAGGCTTCCTACTGTCATAGAAAGTCCAGACTCTTTAACTTGGTATAAGGTGACCTTTATGATTTTTCTTCTTTTCTCACCACTTCTCACACCAACTCCCTTCAGTTCCTGGACCAGGACAAGCTCTCTTCTCTCTTGTTCTGGACTTGGCACAGGGTTCCGGTATTCATTCCCTCAACAAATATGTAACAAGTCCTCACTATGCCTGGCATTGTACTTGCTGCTTGTGGTGAACAAAACAGACATAGGTCCTGCTCTCAAGGTACTTAGGTGTAAGAAGCATGCTGTGGTATAGAACATTTGGGTTAGAGGTCATGGAAAACTACAAAAAAGGTTTTAAATAGGTTTATTCTAGTAAGGTCTCAGGTGGTGACAAACTCTGAAACCTGACTACTAAGGAACCAGGTACAGGAAGGAGGTGAGTGACAGATGTTCTTAAGAATACAACCCAGACCAAGGATTTTTGTAGGCGGTGGTTAGGAATTTGGATTTTATTCTAAGTTCTAAGCACAATGGAATTCATTGAAGAGTTTTAAGTAAGGAAGTGTCCCTTTTTTCTGCTGATCAGAGAAGTGACTGGAAGGGTACAAGGCCTGAAGTGGTTTAGGGGAGAAATGTGGATGACCTGGACAAGGATCTGACAGTGAAGGAGAAAAAAGCTGACAGACTAGATGCAGAACTGACCTGATTTACGAAGAACTAATCAGTTGAAAATGAGAAAGAGATGAAGAGAGTGTACAGAAAGTTTAGGGAATTGTCATTGGAAAAAGGAAGTAGGCTCACCACAGAAACAGAGGATAAGAAGGATCTCGTGCCCACACTGAGTGAATCTTCAAGTGGTTGACCATTTTCATCTTACAGTGTCATCAATTTATCCAGGACTTTTTCCAGCAAAGTTAATCCAGTTAGGTGCAGGTGCAAAAAGAGCAAAAAGATTGGGTTCATCCAGAGATTGGGTTTTGCCAGAAAATAAAAGGCAGGGAGAGACAAGAGATAATGTATTTTCAAGGGAAAGATCATAATGATAAACTATGACATGCATTCCTAATTGGATTAGGGGATACCCAGAAAATGGAAGGATCAAAGAATCAGAAGTATAGATGAAGTTCAAGGATTGTCCCTTATCATTACCAACACAGCTCCTAGGGCAGGGGTGTCGAACTCAATCAGAGAAGGGGCCAAAATCTAAAATCCAGCCTAAATCGCGGGCCGAATGGTTTACTGAACAGTCATAAACTGACAATGTTAACCAGAAATGTGAATTTAAAATGAGTGGAACAATCTTTTCCTTAACAGTGCTGTTAACCAACTCACATGCTATCAAGCAAAACAGTAATATTGGAATGTACCTAAAATGCTCATTGTTTTGTTTTCTGGCTAGATGTCTGACACCGTTTTCCCTGGATCAATGAGTCAATGTTCGGTTTTATTTCTTGGGCTGTAGCAACCCGCAAAACAGCATGGAGGTTGTCATCGGTAATGCGTGATCTGTGCTTGTTTTTGTTCAGATTCATTATTGAAAACATCTGTTCACAAAGATAGGTGCTCCCGAACATGGGTAGAATACGGGCAGCATGAAGTCGGAGCTCTGGCATTGAGTCAGGGGGCAGTAGAGGGTAGAAGTCCTCAATTTCAACATCCTGAAACCTTGATTTCAGGCCACTGTCAGACTGAAGCTCGATTATCTCCATCTGAAGGTGATGGGGCACATTGTTGACATCAACTGTAAAAGGATTGGCAAAAATGTCAAAGCCCGAGTGCTGTGTTCTAAAGTCAGAGAAGCGCAGTTCAAATTCACTTAGTAAACGGCTAACTTTGGTAGCCAGCCGACTGCAAGGAAAAGTACCAGAAATAGTGGTTGAGATACTCAAACAAACGGGAAAGTGGGCAAGATTGTCCTGTTCCAGTTGGGACTTCCATAGTTGAAGTTTACGCTGGAATGCTGTGATCATGTCAGACATCTTCGTGATGACTTGTTTGCATCCCTGCAGCTTCAGATTCAGTTGGGCGAGATGCTCGCATATGTCACACATCATAGCAAAATCACATAGCCAGGCGGGATCCGACAGTTCAGGCAAGGGCTTTCCTTTACTTTCCATGAAAAGAGCAATTTGTTCTCTGAGCTCAAAAAATCTTTTGAGGACTGCGCTCTTGCTCAGCCATCTTACTTCTGTGTGGTATGGCACGTCTCCATGCTCTGCACCACCTCCTGTAAAAACTGCTGGAACTGGCGATGATTCAGGCACGTGCCCGTATAAAGTTAATAGTTTTAATGACTGTGGTCATTATGTCATTCATGTCCAGAACTTTTCCACACATAGCCTCTTGGTGGATAATGCAATGATAAGTAATCAAGGGTGTGTGGCAGTGACTTTTTTGCATTCTTTCCTTCATTAGTCCAACCAAGCCTTTCTTTTCTCTGCACATTGAAGGTGCGCCATCGGTAGTTAGCCCCACCAACTTTTCCCAGGGTAATTTAAAATTATTTATAGATTTCTCCACAGCCTCAAATATATCTCTACCAGTCGTCGTCCCATGCATGGCAGCTACATCCAAAAGTTCCTCAGTGACAGAGAGGTCGGTCTTCGTAGCACGTATAAAGATGGACAGCTGCGCTGTATCAGTGTTGTCTGTGCTTTCATCGATAGCAAGTGAAAAAGCGAGATAACTGCATGCCTGTTCGGCCAGCTGTGATGATAGATTTCCTGAGAGTTCTTGAACTCTATCTGCAATGGTGTTTCTTGACAAACTGACATTTTGAAAACTCTGTATCTGGTCTGGGCATACTTGCTCACACACTTTTAGCATGCATTGCTTCAAAAAGGCACCCTCTGAAAAACACCTTGAAGTACGGGCAATTTCTTCAGCCACTATAAAGCTTGCTTTCACTGCAGCATCATTTTTCGCTGTAGCCTTTGTAAACATTTGCTGCTGTGATTGTAGTTTGCCTTTTAGTTCTTTAACAATTTTATGCTTTCCTTCCAAAGTATATTTGCCATACTTAACATTATGTTTGGTATCAAAATGACGACGTATATTGTACTCTTTCATCACCGACACTGTCTCATAACACAATATACACACTGGTTTGCCCTCTCTAAGCACAAACATGTATTCATTTTCCCATTTGTCATTAAATTGTCTGCCTTCACCATCAACTTTTCTTTTCCTGGACATTTTGGGATCAATATTGGCAGTAAAAGATGTAGTTTATTGGAAATCTGCGTTAGAAGGAAAAAGTTGAAAACTGCACAGGGATAGCTTGATTTGGCAGATGGAGTGGAGAAAAAAAAAAGTCAGTCAATAAATGCCTGGCTGGGTACAGATAGCAGATTCTGTTGCGATTTTTATGCCTGCACTTTATGCCAGGAACTGGCAGCTTCTGCTGTGTATTTTTTATGCCCGCACGTCATTGTGATGGAATGCAGCGGAGTGCAGTGATGACAGCGCGGTGTGGGCCACATTGCAAGGCCTGGCGGGCCGGATTTGGCCCGCGGGCCTTGTGTTTGACATGTGTGTCCTAGGGCAATGGAGACTAAGGAGAAAATAAACTAATGGGACTACATCAAAATAAAAAGCTTCTGCACAGCAAAAGAAACCATCAACAAAACAACAAGAAAGCCCACTACATGAAAGAACTTATTTCCCAATGATATTTCTGATAAGGGTTTAATTTCCAAAAGTTAGAGAGGATGCATACAATTTAACAAAAGGAAGATGGAAGATAAATGATCCAATAAAAAAAAAAAATGGGCAAAGGACCTAAACAGACCTTTTCGAAAGGACACAGAGAAGGCCCAGAGACATATGAAAACATGCTCAATGTCACTAATCATCAGAGAGATGCAAATCAAAACAATGAGATGCCATCTCACACCTGTCAGAATGGCTATCATCAACAAATCAACAAGTGACAAGTGCTGGCAAGGATGTAGTGAAAAGGGAACCTTCATGCACTGCTGGTGGGAATGCAGACCAGGGCAGCCACTGTGAAAGACAATATGGAGCTTCCTCAAAACACTAAAAATGGACCCAGTAATATCACTCCTAGGACTATATCCCAAAAACCCAGAAACACCAATCAGAAAGTATATATGCACCCCTATGTTCATAGCAGCACAATTCACCAAAACTAATTAGGATTTGGAAACAGCCTAAGTGCCTATCAGCAGATGAGTGGATTAAAAAGCTGTGGTACATCTACACAATGGAGTACTATGCCACTATACAAAAGAAGGAACTTTTACCATTTGCAATAACATGGATGGAACTGGAGAGCATTATGCTAAGCGAAATAAGCCAGTCGGAGAAAGATAAATATCACATGATCTCACTCATATGTGGGATATAATGGTCAACATAATTTGATGAACAAGAATAGATCGATCTAGAGACAAATGGTGGGGGGGGGGGGTTTAGAGAGCAACCAAAAATCGCAACCAATCTAACCAATTTGTGGCAACCAGATTGTCAATCTAACCAATTTGCCCGCACACTCACTCTCTCCTCTGCTCTGCCACCCGCACAACCACATCGGATGCCGGACTATAGGTCACGCCTCCTGAATCTCGCGTGACTTGTTATCTATGCGCATGCGTAATACAAAAACAGGTGGGAAGGGAAAGGGGGAGAAGCGTGAGATGTAATCCCAGTAATCATGGTAACGTGAATACTCCCCCTTCTCCGGTCACGCTTCTGGAGTTGTATAGTGTGTACAACTGACAGTATTCACGTTACCACGTTACTGGGATTTCTCCTCCAGGTGACAGACCTCACCTAGTGTGTACAACTGACAGTATTCACGTTACCACGTTTTATGCGGGCATAAAAATACACAGCAGAAGCTGCCAGTTCCTGGCATAAAGTGCAGGCATAAAAATCGCAACAGAATCTGCAATTGGTTAGATTCTGGATGCAACCAATCCGATGTGGTTGTGCGGGTGGCAGAGCAGAGGAGAGAGTGAGTGTGCGGGCATAAAAAATACACAGCAGAAGCTGCCAGTTCCTGGCATAAAGTGCAGGCATAAAAATCGCAACAGAATCTGCGATTGGTTAGAGAGCAACCAAAGAACTTGTATGCATGCATATTAGAATAACCAATGGACACAGACACTGTAGCAGTGGGGGTTGGCCCGGGATGGGAACGGCTCGGGGGGAGGAGAGAGGGGGAGAGAGAATCAATTGGGGGAAAAGGAGACATATGTAAAATTTAGGCAATAAAAAAAAATACTTTTATCCCAAATCACATCCATCCTGCCCCCTTCTGTCTTTCAAAGACTCCCCATTACTACCATCTGAGTTTGTCACTATCTCATCCAATCAAACTATTCCCACCTTGAAGCATTTATTTCACCCTACTGGGATTTCTCCTCCAGGTGACAGACCTCACCCAGTGTGTACAACTGACAGTATTCACGTTACCACGTTTGTCAGTCATTGTTTTTCCTTTCTATACCTTTTAACTCGGTTGGGAAAAGGCATTTGTTATAAACAGTCTCTGGTCCTGAGGCAGTCCCCACAACAGTACCAGGAACCGAGCCACCATTCCATAAATGCTGAACAGGGATCTCCAGGCTAATGGGCTTCCCAACCTCACCCGCTCTTTAAAGAAATCAAACAAAAGCTCATAACCCCTGTTCGCGGAGGCCCCAGATATCTCCATATGCCTCAAGAGAGGGCTCCAATTTCACACATTTAATTTTAACCCACCGTTACATTAGAAGCACCGTCAGGCATGCAACAGCACCGGTAAGGATAAGGGGATACAGGGCCTATGCGAGGATTGACAATCTGGAGGCCACAACGTGACAACAACCACGTTCACTAGAAAACAACTCCCCTCACAGCTTGCTGCAGGACCAGAGAGACCTGAGACAGACGCTAGTAGACCTAACGGCCGCATGGGAGGTGCCGAGAGAGTCAGCTGGCACGGGGTGGTACCCAGGGCCTGACCTACCTTTCTCCTCTCCGGTTCCAACTGCAGTGCCGGTAGCGGTGGTGGCCCCCGAGCCTGCCGCCATGGCTAGCTCGGCTCCAGCTCCGCCCGAAACCCAAACGTGGAGTGGAGAGTGAGAGGGATCCCAGGGGGGCCAAAATCCTCAGCCAGCTACCGGCTCTTCCGGAATCACCGCTCACGTGCAAGTCATGTGACCGGCGCTGGGCGGGGCCACGCAGGTTTGTTTTGATTCCGTCGGAGCCGTAATGTAACCACGTGGTCTCGGTTGTGGTTCTTTTTGCCTTCCCTGGTTTCATCCTTCTTTCAATGCCGTCTTTTCTTGGCTTCGTTTCTGCTCCTCCTCGTTTTCTAGTCAGAGCCGTCCTTTCTGCCTTGGTGATTTCCTCTGTCCAGTGATATTGGAGTTTTAGGGGATGTTTGCTTTTTTTTTTTTGGAGCTTGGAGCAGTGGAGTAGCCCTGCGTCCCTTTATTCTGCTAACGCTCTTCCCAGCCTTGAACACTAGATCTCACGCTTCTCCCCCTTTCCCTTCCCACCTGTTTTTTTTGCCCTTCTGGCAGCAACACGACTCCATTTGGTTTTCGTGGCTGCCGGGAATACGAACCTCGATCAGACGTCCTGTCATTGTGTTCCCTATGACTCATTGCCCCACCCAGTCTCGCCAAATCGCTTAAGGGTTTCAAGGGCACTCTCCGGCAGTTGTCAGTCAGCTTCTGGATTTGTATAGCAAAATAAACAACCGTCAGCTTGATCCAGAGATCAACAACCCCCACCCTTCTCGTTTACTCTTTCTTGGGTCAAACCCATAATTGGATATGGAGCTGGGATAAAATCTTTCAGTGCAATTTTTCTTTACCCTCAACCGAGGATATATACTAGTAGAATTGATTTGAGAGAGAGGAGAGAGAGGAAGAGGAGAGAGGAGAAAGGAGAGAAGGGGAGAGAAGAGGAGAGAAGGAAGGGGAGGACAGAGGAAGGGGAGGGAAGGGTAGGAAAGGGGAAAGAGAGGAGAAGAGGGGAAAGGAGGGGAGAGGAGGTGAGGGAAGGGGAGGGAAGGAGAGGAAGGAAGAAAGATCTCTTTCCTCCAGTAAGCACCCAGACCCTGGATGAACCTGCAACCTCGTTATGTGCCCTGACAGAATGGAACCCGCAACCTCTTGGTATACAGAAGGACCCTCCAACCAAAGTGGCCAGCGGGCCAGGGCACAAATCTTCCAGTTTAACGATCCTATCTTTATTGCTCGCTTATTGGTGTCAGGAAAAAGTAGAAACATTGCCTTTTATATATGAGTAAAACTGGCTCGTTCATAATCTCATTGGATCTGTACTACAAAAACCTGATAATACCAGGCAGTACCTACTGTACATTAAAAACATTATTTTCAAGTGGCAACACTTGGGTCCCTACGACACCTCAATTTTATTCTACCTGCCCCTATAATTTCTGAAGTTAAAAAAACAAAAAACAAAAAAAACAAGAAGATAAAACTAAAAAGAAACCCAAACTAGAAGCAAGTGACCAGAGGTCAACAAGTTGTTTACTGGGCACATGATGCAAAACTTGGACACTTCCTCAAGCCACCCGGGGTTCTTTGCCCAACCTCCTCTGCTACAGCCTTCTCCGGCTTTTTCCCGGGGTCAGCCGCCTCCTCCCTGCCTCCCCCGTTCCTCACGGACCTCCTTCTGGGACGCCAGCTCCTCTCCATCTCTCCCCACCCCGGGGACCCGTCCCCCGCCAGCACCCGGGCCTCCCGGGGGCGCGCCGCACCTGCCACCCCTCCCGGCCGGGACCCGCGCGCGCGGCGCAGGCGCAGGCGCACCAGGCGCGGCCGGGAGGCCAGGGCGTCCGCAGCAGCAGCGCGGCCTCCGCCCGTTCCCGTCGCCTCCCGCGCGGCTGCTCTGCGGCCGCCCGGACCGCGCTGGGCAGGGGCCCCGCGGGCCGCGCGCGGTCGCCATGGGCTCAGGCTGGAGCAGCGAGGAGGAGCGGCAGCCGCTGCTGGGCCCGGGGCCGGGGCCCGCGCCGGGCACCGCCTGGAGGAGCCGGGAGGCGGCGGCGCTGCCCGCGGCGGCCCCGGGCCTCGGGCGGGTGTACGCGCGCCGCTGGCTGGTGCTGCTGCTCTTCTCGCTGCTGGGGTTCGCGCAGGGCCTGGTGTGGAACACCTGGGGCCCCATCCAGAACTCGGCGTGCCAGGCCTATGGCTTCTCCAGCTGGGACATCGCGCTGCTCGTGCTGTGGGGGCCCATCGGCTTCCTGCCCTGCTTCGCCTTCATGTGGCTGCTGGACAAGAGAGGTGAGGGGGGCCGGGGGGTCGCTCCTGGGGGGCCTCCTCTCTCTGGGTCTCGTCTTAGAGGCGGTCAGAGGGGACGGGAGCATTGCCGGCACCCCATTCCTGGCGTGGAACCCTTTGGGCCCAAAGCAGCAAAGACGGGAAGGCTTCTTCGCAGCTATAATGGTTTTTGTTCTGTTTTGATGTTTTGTTTTGTTTTTATCAAGGCTCATCAATAAGGTGACCCAAGTCCCGCTTTTGGTGGGACAGTCCCGATTCTTAACCATTTGTCCCTCGGCGTTTTTTTTAAAAAGTCCCGATTTTTTTTTTTTTTAAATAAAAGAATCCAAAGCGGGACGTCTGGTCATCTTACTCATTATGCAACAGCAGAGATAAAGCGTTCTCTTCACATTCACGTTTTTTTTTTTTTTTGCGTTTTGCGGACCTCAGAGCCTTCCCGTGCGTGTGCTTTTTGGGTTTGTTTGTTTTTGTGTGTGTGTGTGTGTGTGTGTGTGTGTGTGTGTGTTTTACATCTCACAAAAAATGACTGATGTTTCGACTTCACATGAACTTGGGGATGTTGAGGGTGAAAGGTCAGATAAATAGGTGATGCCCAGATTGAAGGAAGCAATGAGTTGGCTTTGCCTAATAGATGACTCCAGGCCAGGAAGAGCTGTTGGGAAACTCCGGATCTGACTCTGGTCTCTGGGAACCTCAGCTTTCAAGTGTGTGGCTGTGGGAGTTGAGATTTTTAATTGTCAGATAAAACTTGCAGATAATCGAGTCTCTCTCTTCACAGAATACTCTGGTCAGATATCTCTCACTTTACCACTTGCCAGTACGATTCTTTGAGGAGGAAGGAAAAGGTCATAGGATTGAATGATAAGGCATTGATTTATACCACACAAGCACAAGCAAATGACTCATGATAGATGTGGTATAGCTGCTGAAAGGGGGCAAACGATTTTCAGGCAGAGGAGCATAATGTCAAAAACAAGAACACATTTGACAGGCTCTGCTCCAGTGTTCGGTTCTGACCATTAATTTTACGAAGGCTGTTGACAAGCTGGATGGAATACCTTAGAAGCTGTGTGGCAAGGATAATCAAGGATGTAAAAATCATAATGTGTAACATGAAGGGAACTGGGTGTGTCAGGCTTCAAAAAGAAACTTGAGGCAGAATATAAAATATGTGGAGATCAAGTGAAAGAGGAATTAGACTTAATGTGCGTGGGTCTAGGAAGAAGAACTGAACTGAGAGAAGTTACAAAAGGAGAAGCCACACAAGGAAGAACCTTCTAACAATGAAAGGTGCCCAACCCTGAAAGGCGTGTCTTGGTTGGTGTGGAACCTCTGGGCAGAGCAGGCGCTTACACAGAAGAAGTGCACTAGGTGCTGAGATAGGGGTTTTGTTCTGAATGGAGGTTTTCTTATTTTTTTAAAATATTTTTTTATTGATTTCAGAGAGATAGAAACATCAGTGATGAAAGAGAATCATTGATCGGCTGCTTCCTGCATGCCTCACCCTGGGGATTGGGCCTGCAATCCAGGCTTGTGCCCTGACGGGAAATCAAATCCTGACTTGCTGGTTCGTAGGTTGATGCTCCGCCACTGAGCCACAAAAGCCAGGCGGAGGTCTTTTTTTCATTTCTTTTTTCTTTTGTGTTTTGTTTGCTTTTAAACTAAATTATAGACTTTATTTAGATTTCACTAATTTTTCCAATGTCCTTCCTACCCCCCTTGCCCTCCCACTCACACACAATTCCAGGGTTTCGGTGGAGGGTCCCAAATTGTGTTTAGTTGTTATTTCTCCCTAACCTCCTCCAATCTGTGACAATTCCTCAGTCATTTCTTACAAGGTTGGCTAACTTTAGAGGCAAATGCTCTTTTGTCGTTTCTTTTTATCAGGAGCAATTTCCAATATTGTTCACTGAACTTCACCACCCTTATTTTTATGATGGAGAAATGTTAATTTTTATCCTTATTATTATAATTCTATCTGCTATCTCTGGCCAGATAAATTAGGGATTACCTATTTGCTTCATAAAGCATGTTACTTTTAAGCAGGCGTCCTCAAACTTTTTAAAGTGGGGGCCAGATCACGGTCCCTCAGAGAGCTGGAGGGCCGGACTATATGAACTACTAATTCCTACTGTAACACCTCGGCTGCGCTCACTGCCCAAAAAACCTGGCGGGCCGGATCAGACTCCTCTGCGGGCCGCATGTGACCTGTGGGCCGTAGTTTGAAGACGCCTGCTTTTAAGAGTTGTTTCAGAGTTCCCGTGAATATGTAGTGAATTCAATGTTTTCAGTTGGTTGAAGCAATAAAAAATAAATTTAAAAATTCTCTCTTTTAGGAAGTGGTTTTTCTTTTCAGTAGCAGAAGGCCAATAAACGTTTATTTGTTGGTTGGTCTGCTGCAGATAGTCCATCTGCATCCATCGAAAGTGAGTTCTTGCTATTGTTGAGTTCTTTCTTTCTTTTTTTTTTTTTTAATATATTTTATTGGTTTTGTACAGAGAGGAAGGGAGAGAGATACAGAGTTAGAAACATCGACGAGAGAGAGTCATCGATCAGCTGCCTCTTGCACACCCCCTACTGGGGATCTGCCTGCAACCAAGGTACATGCCCTTGACCGGAATCGAACCCGGGTCCCTTCAGTCCCCAAGCTGACGCTCTATCCATTGAGCCAAACCGGTCCCAGCCTATTGTTGGGTTCTAAAGCATCTTTCTCCCTGGAAGGTAGAGGTAGTTGTCTGGCCTTCCTGCTACCATGGGTCACAGCCAGCTTAGCGTCGAATCCTGTTTCTCTTCCTGAGGTTGGCTCTGTACTCCTTTACCCCTTTTCACTTTCCAGCAAGGAGATCAGAAGGACTAGCTAGTGAGATACTAGGAGAGCCAAAGGCTAGTGTGCCCCAGAAGCCAAAGGAAGAAAGGTTTAAGAAGAGGTATCACCTACATGTGTGCTAAGCTCTGGGGAAATAGCCCTCACAGAGTCTGCATTCTAGGGAGAAGACCCAACCATCATGCAACAATAAACTTAAATATTTACTATGTCAAAGGACGAATGGTGTTTTGGAAAATAAAGGAAGGCAAGGGAGAAAGCTGGTGTGATTGGATAATACTCTGTATGGAGTGTCAGGGAAGGCCTTACTGATGTGTGTGTTTGAGGAGACACCTAAAAGGATGCTTGGCTTGTCAGTTCTGGATAAGACTGTTTTTGGAAAATATGAAGGTTTAGCATATCCAGGAGCAAACAAGTTTGGCATATCCAAGAGCAATGAAGCCTGTGTGGCTGGAGTTGACTTCTGAGGGAAATTGCAATTGTGTCATGGATACAATTATGGCAAACTTAAGGTCAGAGTGTAACCAACAGAGAGGAGGACTAAGCTGGAACATGATTGTGGAATAAGAAGTCAGGGGACTGAAAGGGCAAGATATTATGAAAGGATCTGCACAAGAAATCACCAGACTTATGAAAGAAGTGGTGTCCTAAGGAGTAATAATGAGCCAATTCATTTTCAAGTAGTGAAGGTGAATGACCTGGAGGCAGGTATGTGGTGGTCTGTAGCAATTGCAGCCAGGAGTGGTGGGTATTACAGTCAGATAGAGTGAAATCAAAGGCTGTTCTGGCCATGATGGAGTAACAAGAACTGCACATATCGTTCCACCTGAAACAACTAAAAACAAAACCAAAGTATATGAAACTGGTTTTTAGACATTGAACAACCGGCAGAGCAAGGCAGTGATTCCTGTGGTTGCTTCAGCTTACTACCTGGAGAGAATTTCCAAGCAGCACTGAAGGGATGGCAAGCCAAACAGAATCCTGCTGTTTTCATTCATTAATGAATTCATGTATTATTGATTTCAGAGAAGAAGGGAGAGAGAAAGAGAGATTGGAACATCAGTGACGTGAGAGAACCATTGATCAGCTGCCTCCTGCACTTCCCCTATGGGGGATCAGCCTGCAACCTCAGCAGGTGCCCTTGACAGGAATTGAACCCGGGACCCTTCAGTCCACAGGCTGACTATCCACCGAGCCAAACCAGCTAGGGCACCTGCGGTTTTCTAACACTGAGGAGACAATTGAGGATTCAAAGAGGCTAACATAGCTAGAATTCTTAGCGTAGACTACCAGAGAGGGGAAACGCTTCATAGAGAGCAAGGTCTAGATCTACAGGGAGTTCCACTTGAGTCTTCAGCTAGATCTACTGGTCAGTAGATACTTGTAAGGAAACTATCTAAGTCTGGAGAAAGGACCACCAAAAAGGAGCAGGCAGAACAATCCCCAAAGTTTATACAAGGCTTGGAATAGTTCACTTTCCCAACAGACACCAGCTTATAATATATAGGAGTCGGGTTGAATATTCCAAAGGACATTGCCTCAGTAGTAAAGATAGATGATCCCTAGACCAGTGATCGGCAAACTGTGGCTCTCGAGCCGCAATTTTCGCTCTGTTGACTAATGAGTTGGCCAACCACTGGGATAGGGGCTTAATCACAAGGAACAACAACAGCCTGTTATTATTGGAATCTAGAGTCCAGGTCAGTGGTTGGCAAACTCATTAGTCAACAGAGAGGCAAACTGCGGCTCGAGAGCTGCAGTTTGCAAACCACTGCCCTAGACTTAATGGATGTTCTGGTTTCACCTAGTAAAGCTTAAACGATCAAAAGTAACTATTATATATCTCAGAACATTATTCAAAAATATTTAAAGGAGTGGGGGGGGGGGGGAATCTATCGCAAAGAAGGTAAAAATCAGAGTGCCCAATATCCAAATCAGAAATTACCAAACATGCAAAGAACCAGGAAAATTCAATTCATAAAAATGAGAAAAATCAATCAATAGGAACATACTCAGAAATGTCGCAGATAATAGAATTCATAGATAGAGACATCAGAACAACTAGTTTAAATATACGATATATGTTTAAGAAGATAGAAGAAAGCAAGGAGAGAGACAGAAACAAAAGACCAACATTAAACTTCTAAAATGAAATGTGATCTATGTCTGAAACCAAAAAATATACTGTATTTTCCGGCGTATAAGATGACCCCCTAATTTTACAGTTAAAACAAGGTTTAGGCCTATATTCGCTGTATAAGACTACCCCCCACTTCCGAGGCAACACCAGTTCTTTTTTTAATTAAATTTTTAATGAATGACATTTTTCGAACATACTGTAATATACCGTACATCGTTTCAAAAGTCGTCTTATATGCCGGAAAATACGGTACTCCTTAAGATTTAAGAGCAGATTAGATGTTTCAGAAGAAAAGGTAAGTGAAATTGAAGACAGCAATAAATGGAGCCTGGACAGAGTAGTCTTTCCAGATAAACTTTGAGCCATAACTGCTTTCTTTCCCAGGAACCTGATGTAGAGGCTCCATTCCTGCACTAAATAGGTGCTCAGCAAAAAGAAAAAAAGAAAAAAAAAGGAGTAATCTCTTCTACTGGAAGGAAGCTTCCTGCAGTGTCTGGATTCCATATAGGAATAGAATTTATTTTTATTTTCAGTCATGTTTAGTTTTCCAAAATCGTTCTAATACCTCTTATCAAATGGTGTGTGCACTCACATCCTAGTACTACTGTAATCACTTGGGATCTGGTTATTTAAAGGTGTGAAATGTCTCTTAAGTCTATTTTCCTGGGGTCCTCTGGGTCTCTTTTTGATTACATACAGTTATAGAATCCAGTCGGGATCTGAATGAAGTAAAAAAAGCATCGTATTCAAAATTGAGCATCAGTTGGGGTGTATTAAGTAATACTTAGCAACAGTTAAAAATAAGCAAGAATCCACAAACTGTACTTGCGAGGTTGCTTTAGTAATTATATTTTGACAGCTCTTCATTCTTAAATGTTTGTATTAGGTGTTATGTTATCATTTGTTTGATAAAAAGCACACTTGAGTAGAAACGTGTGCTAGCCTTGAACAGTAGTAATAGGGAACCTGGTTATCTGGGCCATATTGCCATAACCAGTGCTCTGCTGCTCACTTACATATCAAATATTTAAGGGAAAAATAAATATTAAGTAGAATGTAAGCCTTATAATCCCAAATCTGTAAAATCTTATTCAGCATCTTATAGGGTACCCATTTTGAAAGTTTAGGATATTTATGATCATAAATGTACTTTCTATTAATTACATTCTATTTCCAGTGGCAATCATGTAATATTTTTAAAGGGAGGGAGGGAGAGAGAGAGAAGAGAGAGAGAGAGAGAGAGAGAGAGAGAGAGAGAGAGAGAGAGACCTTGATCAGCTGACTCCTGCACATCCCCTACTGGGGACTGAGCCCACATATGCCCTAAGACAGCGTTTTTCAACCGCTGTTCCGCGGCACACTAGTGTGCCGCGAGATGTTGCCTGGTGTGCCGTAGGTGCAGACAAGACAAGAATTTTATAATTTTTCACTATTTTGTTTACTTAATATTTCATAATAAAGTAATTATAAAATACTTTCTTTGTGTTTATTTGATTCCTATTCAAGAGAAGTACTTTATATATAGTCAATATAGGCACAGAGTTAAATTTTTTAACATTTTCTAATGGTGGTGTGCCTCGTGATTTTTTTCATGAAACAAGTGTGCCTTTGCCCAAAAAAGGTTGAAAAACACTGCCCTAAGAATCCAACCAGCAATCTTTTGGTGCATAGGAAGACACTTAACCAACTGAGCCACATCGTCCAGGACTACAATGTGGTTTTAAAATATGTGTCTGTTAGTAGAAGCAGCAAATGAGCAATGTGTATGCATTGCTTGTTACTGAGAAGCAACATTTTCTGTGCTATTCTTTCTGCCAAATTGCATTAATCATGTTCAGCTTATGAAGAATATTATAATATTCAATGTAGTATCTACGTGTGCCTGATCTGGATATCAAGTTTATTTTCCTCACTAGGTTTAATCTGAATAATTATAGTTTTGTCGATTTTCAGTTTTCTTCGAGCAGAGAAGCCCTTTGAAAAAACCATTAATCATCTCCCCTTTGCCAAAAAATGAGAAAGATATGAAAAGAGAGAAAATTTTGCATTAAACAATTTGTCTACTCACTGTGAAATGATTTCAAAGAGGTGTTGAGTTTGGGAGAAATTGGAAGAAATTTTTCGACCCCTGCCACATGCTCACTGTGTGATGTGGCTGCTGCAAACAAGAAGGCGGCATTCATGTAGAAGCAACAGCAGCTTTCCAATGGCAGGATGATATAGTTCCACTTTCTTACTTAGATTATTGTGTCTAGTTTTTGGTACCTTCTTGTTATATTCTCTCTTACCCTATTATCCATGTGACCAACCAGAGGCAAACATTTTAAAAATAATTGTTCATGCCGAAACCGGTTTTGCTCAGTAGATAGAGCATCGGCCTGCAGACTGAAAGGTCCCGGGTTCGAATCCGGTCAAGGGCGTGTACATTGGTTGCGGGTACATCCCCAGTAGGGGGTGTGCAAGAGGCAGCTGACAGATGATTCTCTCTCATCGAAGTTTCTAACTCTCTCTCTCTCTCTCCCTTCCTCTCTGTAAAAAATCAATAAAATATATTTAAAAATAATTGTTCATATTGTGATACAAAAGGCAAAGCTATCTGACCCAAATTTCTTCTAAAGTCCTAAGCTATGTTTTCTTTTTCTTTTCTTTTTTTTTTAACATCTTTCTGTAAGTTGAAAGCCATCTGATAAATCAAGAAAAAGAAAAAGAAAGACCAGTATTGTGTTACTAATCAAAGGATTCTTATGACCCTATAACAAGCATTAGCTTATCTACACTAGTAAAAGGGTAATATGCTAATTAGACCAGGAGACCTTCTGGACATCCTTCCGGACAAAGCCATGGTGGTGGGGCCAAGGCAGAGGCCATCAGGCCAGTTGGGGATAATCAGACCAGCAGAGGGAGGGCAATTGGGGGTGAGCAGGTTGGCAATGGAGGGCAATTTGGGGTGAGCAGGCAACGGGGGCTGGGGGGTGGGCAGTTGGGGACAAGCAGGCTGGTGGGGGGGAGGACACTTGGGAGTGAGCAGGCTGGCAGGGTGGGCAGTTGGGAGCTAGCAGGCCTGCAGCTGGGGCGTGGGGGGCACTTGGGGGCAAGCAGGCCGGCAGACAGAATGGTTAGGGGCGATCAGGCAAGCAGTCAGGTGAGCAGTTAGGTGCCAGTGGTCCTGAATTGCGAGAGGAAAATCTGACTGCTGGTTTAGGACATTCCCCAGGGGTCCCAGATTGGTGAGGGTACAGGCCGGGGTTAAGGACACCCCCTTTACCGTGCACGGATTTTGTGCACTGGGCTACTAGTCATGATTATAATATAAAATACGTAATTAGCCAGTTGTCATTTTTGGATAAAATTTGAAGCAATAATGTATCACATTAAAAAATGTTTTAGCACCCTGGTCAATTTGGCTCAGTGGATAGAGCGTTGACCTGTGGACTGGGTTTGATTCCAGTCATGGGCACATGCCCAGGTTGCAGGCTCAGTCCCCAGTTGGGGGCTTGCAGGAGGCAGCCTATAAATGATTCTCCCTCATCATTGATGTTTCTATCTTTCTCTCCCTCTCCCTTCCTCTCTGAAATCAATTTAAAAATTTTTAAGTTTAAACTACCACTCTTTAAAAATATACATATTGTCATGAAAGTTTAGAGTTTTTGCAGTTTGCATTTGAAAATTAGAAATTTTATATTGAAGATATAAAACTAAAATACCTAGTCCTTTAAGTTTTAAGTTTTTCCCCCTATATTTTTAGTGTTCCTATGAACAAAACATTCTAGCCATTTATTTAGAAAAAATCAGAGCTAATGAAACTTCTTTTATCCTTGATGTGATCATTAAATTTACTATTAATGTTATAAAAATTCCATTTTCAGCATGTAGAGGTCTTTTGTCCATGTTGGGTTTTATGGGGAAAAGCTATAATATTTGATTATAACATTATTATGATTGAATAAAAAAACCTTTGTTCTTAACTGGACTTACTTGAAGAGAAAATAGAAAATAATCCGGATGTTTTTGTTTCCTTTTAGGTCTTCGGATAACTGTGCTCCTGACATCCTTCCTCATGGTTTTGGGAACTGGTCTCAGATGCATACCTATATCAGACTTAATGATTAAAAGAAGGTAACTCCTATAAATAACTTAAAATTATTTCCCCAATTTTTCTTTGGTTATGAGTATGTTATGTATGTTTGCTTATAAACTTTGAGTGAACAGTTCTATTTTTAAGATGATCAATAGAGGGTCATATTTATGGTTGCATTTATTTTTCTCCCTATATGATGATTAATTTATTATACATTTATTAGTTATTTGGAAGACATTATACTAGTTATTTAAATAAAAAGAGAACAAGTTCATCTTCATGCTATCCAGGTGCTATAATAACCACAGAAAAATAATAGTAACATAAGGAATAATGTCATAGAAGAGGTAAAAATTGCTCTGAGAGACAGTTTTGTCTGAGGGTATGAAGAAGAAGAGTTTGTGAAAGAGCTGATAATTAAACTAGGTATTGAAGGATGAGTAGAATTCTGTAACTATTGTTAGGGGAAGGGTAGTGGAACATTAGGAACAAAGGGCTGGAGGCAGGTAAGTGGAGGCCTCTTCTGAGCTGGGTAGGTAGTTTCATTTCTGCCACTGGGGTTCATGGATTTATTCTCAGGGGATGTAAAGTATAAGATTTAAAATTTTTATTTTCCTTTCGGTTATAATACTGTATTAAGAGTTATTTTACCAGTAACAATCTATATTTAAAAAACATTTTTATTTATCAAAACTTCAGTTTCTTAAATTAGTGTTTCTTAAATGGTGTCCTTAGATGTGACTTTGTAAACCATTAAGACATTTTTTCCCTTTAAAAAGGACCCATAAAATACTCGATTTTGGGAGACACTGGTCTATAGAATAAGATATAAGAATGGAATGTGAAGAGATGAGTTGAAAAAAGAGTATCCAGATTATGTAGGGTCTTGATGCCACCCTATACAGTTGTATTTTCCTCAAAGGACAGTTGCGAGCCACTTAGGTTCTTAATCAGAGCAGCAGTAGGGTCAGACCCATGTGAGGTGAACTCCTGATTTGAGGTGTGTAGGATTTATTACAGAGCCTGCCAGGAGGAGACCAGGAAAGATGCAGTGAGAGCCCACGCTGGAGACCTTCTGTTTGTTTGTTTATTCATGTATTAGCTCATTTATTGAATAAAGTTAACTGCACTATTTTGTGTTCTGGGTGTGGGGAATACAGCATGGAACACAGTAGACAAACCATGCCTCATGGAGTTTACATTCCAGTTGGGGAGGCTGGCAATAACCTAGGTGAGTAAGTAAAATATGTAGTATGTGCTATGGAGGGGGGGAAAAAAGTAAAATAAGAAAGATTTGAAATGTCAGGGGAAGGATGGTAAAATTTCATAAATAACGAAAAAACCTCGTCGGGAAGTTCACTTTTTTGGATAAAAACCTAGGACGGAATGATGCATTATCTAGGGGACATGAATTCTAAGCAGAGAGAATAACAAGGGGAAGGAGTGGGAAGGGAATGACATGACTTGGCAGGTAGATAATGGCTGGAGTTCAGTGAGAGACTTCATGGGAAGAATAGTAGGAAATGAGACCAGTGCAGTTATGCGTGGTGGTGGAAGTGTGAGCTAGGAAACCACTGGAGGTTTTGAGCCAGGGAGAACCAGAGTCATAGTCTGCTTTGCTTAGAATAGACTCAAACTGGAGGTCAAGGCAGGAGTAAGGAGACCTACTAGGAAACCAGTGCTATAAACTAGGTAAGAGAAGATGGTAGCTTGGGCCATAGTGGCGGCAATGGTGGTGGTGAGAAGTGGTCAAATTCTTTTTTTTTTAAAGTATATTTTTATTGATTTCAGAGAAGAAGGGAGAGGGAGAGAGAGAGAAACATTAATGATGAGAGAGAGTCATTGATTGGCTGCCTCCTGCACACCTCAAACTGGGGATCAAGCCCGAAACCCAGGCATGTACCCTGACAGGGAATCGAACCGTGGCCTCCTGGTTTATAGGTTGACGCTCAACCACTGAGCCATACCAGCCAGGATAGAAGTGGTCAAATTCTGATTGTTTTTGAAGGATTTGCTAATGGATTGGATAAGAAGATAAGAAAAAGAGTAGAGTCCAGAATCACTCTGGGAAGTTATGGGAATGAAAAGAATGGCACAGATATGAGAGAAAGAAATTGAAGGCAGAGTGTTAAGGTTTCACTCAAAGAATACAGGAGGAGGGAGGAGTAAATTTTAAGGACAAGATGTTGACTTTCATTTGAAAATAATTTTTTCATTTCAAAATAAATACTGTTCATTTTCAAATTTTTGAAATGTTATCTTTCCAGAAAATATAAACTGCAAGTATTTCATATTTTACAAGGAAGACAGCCAAATCATTTGAGTTCCTACGGAAAGCTAGTCTTATTTCCTATTCTGAGTGAAGTTTTAAGAGATTACTTTCATTATTGTGTTGTGATTACTTTCATTATCATTATGGTCTTAATTTTACAAATATCCAGTTTTTTTTCTAAGCACCCTCAGCTTTTAAGTACAAATTTTAGGTAAGCTTAAATTCCACAGTACATTCTTATAAAATGCTTATTAATATATTTTGTTAGCTTTTCTTCTGTTTGGGGTCAACCATATTATTACTTCTCTCTGGTTTTATATTCATGCCTTTATATACTTTCCAGATATAAAATTCCAGGAATAATAAAGAGTTGACACTCTGTTTTGGTGGAGAAATTGGTATGAAAAAGAAATAAAGCTCATAAAAAAAATGTAAACAAAGCAGGAAAGGGAAGAAATAAGCAAAATAGAGTTCAGAGAGATTGAATCATTTATGAAAAAACTTCAATAATGAAAATAAGAGAAAGAAAGGTAAGGGTTATATATAAATTTCCCTAGTACAGAAATATTTAATATAAACTTTTTTATGTAAAAGTGAGCAATTGGTAGATTTAAGAACTAAGACTTGTCTCTGTTTTTACATAGATTCATATTCCCCTAGGTCAATATTTTTTAGAAGTATGGTCCACAGACTACATGATTATTAAAAATACAGATTCTTGGACCTCACTCCAATCCTACTCAGTTAGTCTCTGGAGTAAATCCCAAATCAATAATTTTAACAAGTTCCTCAAAGGTTCAGCTATTGCATCTAATTCAAAATCCAGGACTTATGGTTTCTGTGGAGTCTTTATGGCTCTCTGAGTAATTCCTTCGTTGTTTGTGGCTTTGGCTTTGTCATCTGCGAGGCTCTTTCTTGTCCAGCATCCTCATTGTCCACGCCTGGGGATGTTGGAAGAAATGCTTTTGTGAGGCTGCACAGCTCTGCATTGCCCTCTCTGCCTGGTGCTGCTCTGGGGACCTGCGGACTGCTTTAGGCATCGGCAATCATAAACGCTTCTAGAACTGTTTTGTAATGTCTTCCCTCTAGAAAGGAACACAGCTATGCCGACACCTTGATGTTAGCCCAGAGAGACCTGTGTTGGACTTCTGATTTATAGAATTGTAATATAATAAATTAGTGTTGTTTTAAAGCTACTGAGTGTGTAATACTTCGTTATAAGAGCAATAGAAAACTAGTACACCAAGTTAATTTTGTGTGTGTGTAGGCATGCGTGTGTGCACATATGCGTAATTTTTAGTGGTGTTCAGTGCTGGTAAGGCACGTCCTGTCATGCACTACTGAGTGGAATGAAAATTACTACAAACTCATTTGAAAATCAATTTTGAATTAAGTTTCGTGAGGGCTGAAATGTTCAGACCTTTGTTTCACTGATCTTAAAGAAATAATTTGGAAAGTGGCATATATTTACATACAAAGATGGTCACAACAGCATTATTAATATTAGCAAATAAGTAGCAAACATTATAAAAATGCTTAAACGGTTTTTTGTACATCTGCATAATAGATTGCCATGGAGCCATTATAATTATAATAATAAATTATGTAGAATCTTTAGTGAAATGATAAAATGCTTATGGTAGACTGTAAAGTTAAAAATATTTAGTGCGTAAAACTGTATATTCTATGTGATATCTGTGGTTACCTATGCTTAAGTATTGATTGGGGGGGAGGGGAATGAAAAAAAAAAGATTAAAAAACCCCAAATATTAATAGTGCTTGTGTGAGTTATTTAATTGAATTACTGAATGTGTTCATTTTTTCCTTCTCTTTGTACTCCTCTACTATGAGTATATATACTTTTAAGCTAAAATACAAGATATAAGATAGGAGACAAAAAAGTTATGAGACAAATGTGGGGAAGTTGACATCTTTTAGATCAGTTCATTTCCCCCCTGTACCTTGCTGAGAGATTATTGATTTGGCTTTAATAAAAACTCTGTGATATAGAACAGAAAGGAAATAAGTGATTCAACAAAGATTACATGGTTAATAAATTTAGCTAAGACTAGAAGCTGAGTCTTCTGACGTCTAATCCAGTATTCTTTTTCTGTACTTTCTATAACTGGTACTTGATAAATAATTATAATCTTCTTTAGGGATAAGACTGTAATCCTCATTTTGTATTCTCTTTAGTGTCTAGCTGCAGGTGCCTTCACTATAATAGATATTCAATAGATATTTTTAATTGAATCTTAATTGGCCAAAATTATTAAAGACACAAAAGTGAAATTGATTTTTTTAAAATATATTTTATTAACTTTTTTACAGAGAGGAAGGGAGAGGGATAGAGAGCTAGAAACGTCGATGAAAGAGAAACATCTACCAGCTGCCTCTTGCACAACACCCACCAGGGATGTGCCCACAACCAATGTTTAAAATCACACTCATAATTTTTTAACTTTCCTACCCCTAAAAGTATTGGGGGGAGCTCCAAAGTCATACAATTAGCTAATGGCTGAGCCAGGACTAGTAAGTAAAATTAGAAATGATTTCATCAGCCCACAAATCTCTCTATTCTTCCACATGGTCTTATTCTGAAGGTTCTTTGTTAACAATAGTAATAATAAAAATCATTGACTGCTAAGACAACCTAAGATTCTAGGATCCAAAGACATACGGTAGCTAGTATATTTTTAGTCTGTGCATAAATCTACTTTATAAACCTTCAGTTTATTATGATTAGCGTTGGAGATAAAATTGCAGATACAGATTAGTGTAAGTACAGCAATCTTATCTTAAATTATATATATTTTTAATATGAAATAATTTAGAATCTATAAAATATTTCCCTCTAAGGCCTTCCTAGAGCTCAATTTTTCTATATAACGAGAAGGGTGGGTTATCTAGGTGAGGTTTCAACTCTCTTCCAGATATGAAAATTCTAAGGCTACAACATCATATTATTCTAAGTAGAAAATAATTTAGGAATAATAGATGTTTGATCCAGGATATCAGAAAGCAAAAAGTTAGGATATCAGAATACCATTAAATACAAACGGAAGTGTCAAGTACATTCGAAAGCATGAACTAGAGACCTTCAGTTTGAACTTTTGCTGTTGGCATTTCTTTGAAACTCTGTAAATATTGAATAATACAAGAGGGAGTGCAGCTGAGCACAAATACCACACGACCACCTGGCCTGAGCCTCTCTAGGGCAGGGGCACTAATTGAGGGCAGAAAGTACACAGGCAAGGGCAAGATTTGGTGAGGCCTGTTTAGGTGTCCCCCCACAGGCCAGCAAACATCAGCAAGACTGACACTGATGGGCAGCATTCGGCCTTCCCGGTCTCTGCGGTATAGTTCTGCTGGTGCTGGGAAATTCACAAATTTTTAATCTTCCTCTCAGCCGCTATAGAAATTCCCCTGTGTCTTAACCACTTTCCTACTGGGCCCCTGGGGATGGCAAAAACCAGACCTCAGAAATAGGCAGAAGGTAGTACAGAGAAAAGAAAAAAGATCGGAGGGAGAAAGGGAGAAAAGAGGAGAGGGTGGGAGACGGGGAGAGGGAGTTAGTTGAGGGGTCAGTGAGAGGAGGCCGGGATGATCTGTCACAGATTGGTCTGCAAAGGTCAGTCTTGCTATCCCCTAACTCTGAATACACACCTGCTTCATCAGGCGTGGAGTTTCCGGTGAGGAAGCAAGAGTTCGCCCCTTGAATTAGTCGGTTTTCTGAGTGCTCCCTTTCTGCTCAGAGCTTATTGCCCAGGAGACAAAACTGCCTCCTCACACCTTAACTTCTCACCCTTCTCAAGTCCACTGTGCTTGGGACAGTACTAAAGTATTGGCCTTGCTTTTACCATCCTGAGTGTCTTTTTTAAAAAATGTTTATTCCCAAATATTTGTTAATTACTTTGTTTTTCATGTTGCTGATTTTGAAACTTAAAATCTACACGTGGAACTGGCATGATGCATGTGTTGGGTAACTGGGATTTTTAAAATATATATTTTTATTGATTTCAGAGAGGAGAGAAGTGGGAGAGACAGAAACATCAATGATGAGAGAGAATCATCAATTGGCTGCCTCCTGCATCCCCACCCTGGGGATCGAGTCCACCACCAGGCATGTGCTCTGGCCCAGAAACCATAGGTCCATGCTCAGCCACTAAGCCACGCCGGCCGGGCCAGGTAACTGAGATTTTTAAAGGGCAGGTTCGCTATGTATCTCAGTGACCCCACCTGCCTCTTCTGGAATCGGTCCCTGCATTCCTAGAGAGCGTCCACACTGCCGCTTCAGCTCTTCATGAAGCACTTTGGGAATTCAGCAGCGATGGGCCTTACCCACAAGGAATTTAACTGTTCCTTGCAAAACAAAACTGAAGCACGCAATGACACGCAAAAATAGACATTAAGTTACACGATTCGCTTCACTTCACTGGAGATTGTGAATCACTCCTCTTTTGTTTATCTGCATTATTTTTAACATTCAGCTCAGATCACTAAGTATTAATTTCTGAAAGCCAGCTTCTTCCACGCGTGCTTAGAAAGCATTAAGACAATCATAATGAGGTGCATTTATCTTTCATGACGTGAAGGCAGAGAGACTTTTCAGTCCAGACTGATCATTTAAGCTGGGTGCTTTTCTTTTCACAGTGCTAAGCTTATATGCCTAACTTCTGTTCTGGCATCTGTTTCTAACTATCAATATGGATAGTCTAAATTGAAATTTCCATTTCCTCAGGAAGCATACTGCTTTTATTTGGATCAGGAATAACCTCCTTGTTGCCGAATCCAGTGGTTACATTTCCGTTAAACTATCTCTCTGTTAATTTTGATTCTATCACCACTCACTCTCATCTTGATACCCTTTTCTTCTCAGTTGCTATAATGTTCATCTTTACTTTTATTTTTTTTCTGGCTCTATAATTGCTCCTTCTCAATCCTTTTTCTTGACTCTTGCTGGTCAGGACATATACTATACTTGGGTTTCGGTTTGATTCCCAGTAGGGGAGTGTGTGTGTGTGTGTGTGTGTGTGTGTATGTGTGTGTGTGTGGTGGGGGGGGCTGGGTGGCCAGTTGAGATATCTCTCTCTTCCCCCCCCCCTCTCTCTCTCTTTCTCTCTTTCTCTCCTTTCCTCCCTCCCTCCCTCCTTTCCTCCCTCCCTTCCCTCTTTCCTTTCTCTAAGCATGTTCTCAGGTGAGGATTAAAAAAGAAAATATATATATTGGTACTCTAGTCATTCACCTAGCCATATTGTGTGGCTAGGACCAGTTCTCCAAACCATTCTCTCCTCTGTAGCCCCATTCTTATTGCCAACACTGCCAAAGGGTCCTTGTCCTAGACTCCATGCTTGAAAGTGTCCCACTCTGGTTTCCCTTTAGTTAAGCCATTCCTTATGAGCTGAAGAGTCTGTAGGGCCAAGGAAATGTGAAATGTGTGTGTGTCCCCTCACCCCTGCCCACCACTATCTAGCTACACAAGACCCCATATCCCTGCAACAGGCCCCTTTCCAGGTCTGTTCTTCCAAGAGTAGACTGCATGCCTCGTGTGTGCTTCCTATGCCCACAGGACCACCGTTCTGAAGGGGATAGATGGCGCTTGGATGGGGTTGGTCATGTGCATACCTGTGAAGCCCTGGGCGCTGTAGATCAGAGCCAGAGGTCAGAGGAGGAGGACATGGCAGGGACCTCCACTGGTACTTTCGTCAGAGGCCCACAAGCATTAGGGGTAGGACTAATTATTGCCTTACTTTCCTTTATATTCCTGGTACAGTGCTTCAACTACTTTTAGTGATTCTTAAGGGCTGGGGCTTTACCTTTTTAACTTTATGTTCCAGTGTACATAGGCCTAGCACAATACCTACCCCAATACACAGTGAATACTCACTATGTTTGTTGAATGAGTTAACAACACAGCTTATAATGAATAATTTAACATAATTCATCTTCTTCATTGTCCTTATAAAGTTTGTATAGTTTTATTATGTCTTATGGCCAGCATTTTTCCAGAAAACATGCCTCTAAGTTTGCATAACTATTTTATGGGAAAACTAGATTTTATATATAAAACTGAATTTTATTTTTAAAGATATTTTTACAAACAATGTTATAAAATAGAGTTAGTTAATGGTAGGTAGCATAAAATAGTGTCAGACAAACATAAAATTCTTGATAATACAAGTTAGTGTTATATCATGATTATCAGGACAACAGTGCCCCGACCCGCGGGGCAGCAACGAGGGCGCGTGGAAACCACCTAAGAGAATGAAGCAAACAAGGAACGCGAAGAACGGAGGCAAGGCAGGGTTCTGATCAAGCCTCAAAATTTTTATTCAAGAACATCGGTATATAAGCGCTCAGGAAGGGAGGGGAGGGGCAAGAGAAGGAGTTGTCACAAGGTGATTGGCTGGGTGCTGGGTACTTGTGCTTAGCTGGTTGGTTGTTCTAAAGTGGGAGGGTTATAGTCTTGGCGCTCGGGCTTTTTGGCGCTCTTGCTCAACCAGGAAGTGGAACTGACCAGGAAGTGAGACTGAACTTTTTCCTTATGGCTCCCGGCACAACCGTGCTTATAGCCAATTATATGAGTAACCTCCAAGCCCTGAAGGGCTCTCGGATACTAGCGTGAGAAGAAGCAGGAAAACTTAAAGATGCTGGTAAGAATGGAATTGGGTTTCCCTGCCAGGTTTCCCATGAATTCTGAGGGTAACCCCAAGATCCTGAAGGTCCCAGTTCTACTGAGCTCATTTGTGAGGGGTGTGTTTGTGTGTGATTACCTATATGAGCCATCCTGTGCTGTTCGATTGTTTTAATTACAAAACACACATAATTATTTAAATTTGAGTGATTTTAAAGTACCAAATCAGCATGTTTTAATTCGAGATGACTTCAGTGTGATAATTCACACTTGTTCTAGGTTCACCCCCCAACTTCAGTGGCCTTGGAGACGGAATGCCCCAGTATCACACCTGCTTTGGTTTCTACTTGAGCACATGCGCCACATTGAAGTGAGGGATACTCCAATCTGAGAATTGAGTAAACTGGATTTGGATGATCCTTACATTATTTCAGCTCACATGATCTGACCCTTAGGTTTGCTATTTGGAAAATAGTCTATTCATGATTCCACAGAGGAGTATCAAAATGTTAAGCCATGGCAATAATCGTAGTTTTAACCTTAACTTTGAGGATTCATACTGTTTTGTCATTTTTTATTTTTTGAAGGGTTTTTTCTTCCTTATTCTCCTTCTATTCTTAACGTTTTTAACCCTAATAAAATACACTTCTTCCACCCCTCCCCTTTCTAGGTGAGATGAGTCTTTCAGGAATACCTTATTAAAAGTATTAAATATCAAAGCAGTTACCTGTATGAGCCATCCTGCGCTGTCCGATTGTTGTGCCATCACGAGTCATGACTAAGGGAGTCATGATTAAAACCACTTAGTCACTGTTTCAAGAATACTTTTATGATGAAATTGCTGTGTGACAGCTTGGGATCCACTGACTTTGGGAGGAGGCATTCAGTTTATAAATACTAAATGGTTTTTGTCATCTAGAAAATAGTTTCCCTTACACAAGAGATTTTAAAATGTCTTCAGTTGCTTTAATTTAATAATGACACGTGAAACTATTTAGCCTTACAATAACTTTTCCAGCATTTATAAAAATGTGAGGAGACCTATAATAGTTCACATATTTTACCTCCCACTCACTTATGCTTCTACATTAAGGCCCTACCTCTCTTTCAAATAATTGTTTGTTACTTCCTTCTGCATTCAGAAACCTTTAAGTAAGTAACTTACGGTGGCAATTCTTCATAAAGAAGATTTGATGCCCGTGTGATTAAAAGGCAAAAACAAGCACACACAAAAAGTCATTACTATCATGTATATGTCACATACACTGTCCCTGCCCTTCCCTTTACCTTTAAGGCAGAAAAAGGTGGACTCACCTCCTTTTTTGGGACTTCTGGCTTCTTTTCTTCTTCAAGGCATTTGCATGTGTATGTTGGGGATGGAAAAAGAAATGTTGGGAAAGGGTTTGCTCAGCAAAGAGCAGGGCAAAGCACTGAATAAAATGCTGAGAAAAGGTGGGCAAGAGAACACGTGGAACGGAAGAAACTACTCTTCACCAACCTTTACAAGGCATCTCAGTTGGAGAACTAGAGCCAGAGGCACCAGCGATCCTGTGATGACAGTCCCTTAACCTAACAGGCGCTTAGTACCTGCTTATGTAACTTAACCCCTCATTTCATGGGAGAAGAAAGGGACTCCCACAAAGGTTAGCCGGTGCCATTCAGCTAGTCACATCACATCCTCTGATTCCTCCACTAATTCCTCTTCTATAAGAAGGTACTGCCGAAACCAGTTTGGCTCAGTGGTGGAGCGTTGGTCTGCGGACTGAAGGGTCCCAGGTTCGATTCCGGTCAAGGGCATGTAACTGGGTTGCGGGCACATCCCCAGTGGGGGGTGTGCAAGAGGCAGCTAGTCGATGTTTCTCTCTCATCGACGTTTCTAGCTCTTTATCTCTCTCCTTTCCTCTCTGTAAAAAAACAATAAAATATATATATATTTTTTAAAGAAGGTACTGTGATGACTTTTTCTGTTTGTAATTCTGTCACTCGGTACAGAGTAGGTATGAAATGTGGAGCTCATTAAATAACTGTGTTATTTGTAGGGCTGGTAGCACTTACTAGGTCTCTTTATGAGTAAGGGTTTTGGAGTCAGACTTAAATCTCAGCTTTGCCTGTTAGCACGTGGGCAAGTTTCTCATTCTTTCTAAATGAAGCTCTCACATCTCAATAAACGGGGATAATAATAGCTTCCACATAGTGTTGTTGTAACAAATGAAACAAGATTATTTGGAAGTCTTTAGTGTGGTGTGTTGCACAAATCATAGGCTTCAGAATAAGGGGTAACCATGACTGTATTTAAACTTCCTCGGAGAGTCAACATTCTTTACCCTTCAGGTGTGGGTACAGATATGTATTCTTATTGCCTTAGTTAACTGCTGTTTAGTTACTGTCTTGTCTAGAAAATGCCTGTTTCACCTACCTCAGAGCCTTTTAATTTGTTTAATTCCAGACTAATCCATGGAGGACAGCTTTTAAATGGATTGGCAGGCCCAACCGTAATGAATGCAGCTCCGTTCCTGTCCACAACGTGGTTCTCTGCAGACGAGCGGGCCACTGCCACGGCTGTCGCGTCCATGCTCAGTTACCTCGGCGGAGCATGCGCGTTTTTAGTGGGACCACTTCTTGTTCCAGCTCCCAACGGCACGGCGCCTCTTCTTGCATCCGAGAATAGCAGGGCCCACATTAAAGACCGTATAGAGACCGTGTTATATGCAGGTATTTTAACATTTATTTTCTTCCTGTTATACTCTGTCTTTTATCCCAGTCATCTTCACTCTGCTTTTGTATACCAGATCACTTATGAAATACTTAAGAGGGCTAATATATACATATGCGTATAAGTGCTTTCTTTGTTATGTAGTATTAGACATTCGTGCACTACGGGTCCTTCAGCCTGGCCTACGCCCTCTCGAAGTCCAGGACCCCTCGGGGGATGTCCGCCTGCTGGCTTAGGAGCACTGCCTGGGAGGCGGGAGAGGTTCCCGCCACCACTGCTGCGCTCGCCAGCCATGACCCCGGCTTCAGGCTGAGCAGAGCTCCCCCTATGGGAGCACTCTGACCACGAGGGGACAGCTCCTGCGTTGAGTGTCTGCCCCCTGGTGGTCAGTACGCATCATAGCGACAGGTCATTCCATGGTTTGGTCAATTTGCATATTAGAGTTTTATTATATAGGATGGAGAGGCCTATCTGAAACTTACCCTTTCTAGCAAGTTAAGTTTCAAATGTATTCTTGCTACATGGAAGGTTATTTCTTACTTTTCCTACCCGCTTACAATTAAGCTCAGTGTAAAACGTCAAATCTCTTTTCTACATATCTACCTAATAAAAGAGTAACATGCTAATTGACTGTACCTTTGTGACACCCACCAGCCAATCAGGAGTGAGTATGCAAATTAACCCAACAAAGATATCAGGCACCAAGTGGCCAGTGGTGGTACGCAGGCATTCTGTACCACCCAGCCACTCTGGGCCTCTGAGCAGTGTGAGAAGGCAGAAAGATGGCTCTTGGCCAGAGTGGAAAGGCTGCTCTGGCCAGAGTGAAGGCAGTGCTGGCAGCCAGGAGAAGGAAGGCCCATTCTTGCACGAATCTTCATGCATTCTGCCTCTAGTCCTATATAATAAAAGGCTAATACCCAAATCGACTGAACAGCAGAATGACTGGTCGCTATGATGCGCACTGACCACCAGGGGGCAGATGTTCAATGCAGGAGCTGCCCCCTGGTGGTCAGTGTGCTCCCTCAGGGGGAGTGCCACTCAGCCAGAAGCCAGGCTGGCAGAGAGTTAGCCAAGTATAATGGGTAGGAGGAAGAATATAACAGAGAGAGAACCATGGAGAGGAGCCCAGTAAGGGGAGAGAGTGTACTACCTTCAAGCAACTTAAAGCCCAGAGTGGCTTAGGTGTGGTGAGAGTAGATTAGGTAAGCCGGGCCCTGTAAGCCTTTTAAATAGGACTAAAGGTTTGAAATTCACCACATTTTCTGTAGTGGCCATACTCTGAAGAATTTATGCTAGAGAATTAAAGGTGAGATTTACATTTCAAAATATGGTTTGAAGGGAATACAAGTGAAAACAGAAATAGGGGCAGCATATAGAGCATTTAACCCACCTTACTCCTACTAAAGAGAAAAAATTGAAATGTAAAAATTAAATAAGTAGACAAATAAAACACAAAGCAGGGGAAACAACTTTTAAACCCTATTTCAGTTATATCATTCTTTTTATTGAAAATGTAAGCAATGATTATATCTTCAAGTGATTTGATTTTAGACATTTTTGTGTATAGCAGATAACCTACTTAAAACTTCCCAGTTATTTCTTCATTGCTTTTATATTTACCAACCTGCCTTCCTGAAATATTATCCCAAAACCCTCATTCCATTAAAAACATTTGCTAGAATTGCTACCCTAAAACATTAATGATTCTTTCACGGAATTATTCCAATCACATCATAAGGGAAATATAGACTAATAGGTCAATATCTCTTAGGTATATAGAGCCACATTCCTGAAAAAAATACTAGCAAACCAAATCCAGCAACATATACAAAGGATTATATGCCATGACTAACTAGGATTTATTTCTGGAATGCATGGTTGTTTGAACATTTAAAACTCAACTAATGGAATATGTCATATCAGTAGAATAAAGGAGAAAAACCATGCAATCATCGTAAAAGATGGGGGGGAAAGCATTTGACAAATCCAACACCCTTTCAAGACAAAAACACTCAACAAATCAGAAAGAGATATAGGAGCTCTCTCACCCTCATAAAGGGCATGTATGAAAACCCACAAATAAGGTCACAGTTATTGGTCAAAGACTGAATGTATTCCCCCTCAGATCAGGAATAAGACAAAGATGTCTAGTTTTGCAATGTCTATAAAGGACATATATGAAAAATCCACAGATAAGATCATAGTTACTGGTCAAAGACTGAATGCATTTACCTAGAGATCAGGAACGAGATAAGTATGTAAACTCTTTCTATGTCTGCTTAACATTGTGTTGGAGGCTCTAACCTGGATCGCTGAGAAAATAAGATAAAAGGCATTTTAGATCAGAAAGGAAAAAGCAAAGCTATCTCTTTTGAAAATGGTATGATCTTGAATATAAAAAAATCCCCTGTAACCCATTAAAAACATGTTAGATCTAAAAAACAAGTTCAGTAAGAATGAACAAGTTTATTCTAAAAAAAAGTTTTAGGATGCCAGATTAATATATAAAGATCAATTGTATTTCTGTACACTAGCAATGAATAATCCAAATATGAAATTAGGAAAACAATGTAATTTACAATAGCCTCAAAAAGAATAAAATATTTATGAATAAGTTTAACAAAATAAGGTAAAACTTGACCTCTAAAAGACTACAAAACACTGTTGGGAAAAATGAAAGAAGACCTAAAGAAATGGAAAGAGAGCCCATGTGAAAACTTAGTGTTGTGAAGATGCTAATATCCCCAAATTTATTTACAAATTCAGTGCAAGCCCAAATAATACTTGGCTGCCTTTGTTACAGAAACTGACAAGCTGATTCTAAAGTTTATATGGAAATTCAAGGGACCTAGAATAGCCAAAACAATCTTGAAAAAGAACAAAGTTGGAGAACTCACACTTCCCAGTTTCAAAAGTTACTACAAAGTTATGCCAATCAAAACAGAATTGTACTGGCATAAGGATAAACATATAAGTCAATGGAACAGAAGTGAGATTACAAAAAATAGACTATTGCATATGTGCAATTGACTTTTCAGAAGAGTGCGAAAACAATTCAGTGTGGGAAAAAGTCTTTTCAACGAACAATACTGGAATAACTGGATATCCACATGCAAAAGAATCCATTTGATCCCCTTCCTTACACCCCTACACAAATGAACTCAAAATTGATTGTGAGAGGCCAGGCCTGGAGCAGCCTGGCCCAAAACAGCTCGCTCCTCACCTGCCCCTGCCCCACGGCTGCCTCTCAGACATGGCTGGAAACTTTTGCGGGAACTTGAGGGTCTGCTGAATCAAGTGATGAAGGCTTATATCTGGATGTGTTGAGTTAGTATAGTCCTGGGGTGTTGATCTGTGAGTGCCTTGGGTGGGGCCTGGATGAGGCTGGTTGTCCTATTAGGAAATGTCTTTTGTGTGAAGTGTATCATTGGGCATGTGGAGGTATTATTGATATGAGAAAATGCTAAGTAACAGATTTGCTATCTGAAAAGGGATTTACTATCGGGGAAAGGGAGGGAGGAAGAGACTGAACATAAACTGTGCACCAATGGATGAGGATGAGGGGGCAGAGGGTGGGGTGGGAACCTGGTGGAGGGGGGAAGAAACGAGGAACCTGTGTAATAATATGAACAATAAAGATTGATTTAAAAAAAAAAAAATCACATTCACAAAAGTGTATAATAATATAAAATTTATCTCACTATGATCAATAATGAATATTATCCTTGCCAATATGGTTAATACAAAATGTTATTTTATTTTCTAAATAATTTTTATTTATTTATAGATTTTAGAGAGAGAGATAAAAAGGAAGAAAGAGAAACTGATTCGTTATTCCACTCTTTAATGTATTCATTGGTTGAATCTTGTATGTGACCTGACTGGGAATTGCGCTCATGACATTGGCACATCAGGATGATGCTCTAACCAACTGAGCTACCCAGCCAGGGTTTTATTTTCAATAATATTTTATTTCAACCTAATAATACAAAAAATGAAAACAAATGTTTTAGAGATCTGTTATACAACATTGTGTCTATAGTTAATAATACTATATTGTACACTTAAACATTTGTTAAGAGGGTAGATCTCATGTTAAGTGCTCTTACAACAACAATGCAAATAATAACCATCATGGTCAAAAAAAAAAAAATTGATTGTGGACTTAAATGTGAGAGCTAAAACAATTAACTTATATAAGACGAGATAGGAGTAAATCTTCATGTGCTTGGGTTAGTCAAAGCCTTTTTATAAAGGACACCAAAAGCACAAATGACAATAGAAAAAAAAAACATGTAAATTTGATTTCATCAAAGTTAAAACTTTTGTGCTTCAAAGGACACCATCTACAAACTGAGAAGACAATCCATAGAATGGAAGAAAATAGTTGCAAATTATGTATCTGATAAGGAACTTTTAACCAGAATATATTTTTTAAAACTTAAAAATTCAGCAACAGAAAAATAAACAACCCAATTAAAAAATGGGCAAAGGACTGAATAGACATTTCTCTAAAGAAAATATAAAAATGTCCAACAAGCACCTGAAAAATACGCTTACTGTCATTAGTCATTAGGGAAATGCAAATGAAAGCCATAAATCATAATAAAGATAAACTTTGCACCCAATAGGGTGGCTATAATCAATCAAATTGAAAATAAGTGTTGGTGAGAAAGTGGAGAAATGATACATTGGAACCCTTATACATTGCTAGTAGAAATAAAATGCCACTTTGGAAACATTTTGGCAATTCCTCAAAATGTTAAACAGAAATTGTCATATGACCCAGCAATTTCATTTCTACGTATATACCCAAGTGAGATGAAAACACATCTGTGCAAGAAATTGTACATGAATGTTCATAGTAGTGGTATTCATTACTAGAGGCCCAGTGCACAAAATTCACACATGGGAGGGGGTCCCCTCAGCCCAGCCTTCAACCTCTCTAATCTGGGACCCCTCAGGGGGTGTCCGACTGCCAGTTTAGGCCAGATCCCACAACATCCCTCTCACAATCTGGTATTGCTGGCTCCCCACTGCTCACCTGCCTGCCTGATTGCCCCTAACTGCCTCTGCCTGCCAGCCTTATTACCGCTTAACCACTCCCCTGCCAGCCTGATTGACACCTAACTGCTCCCCTGCCAGTCCGACTGCCTCCAACTGTCCTCCCCTGCAGGTCCAGTTGCCCCCAACTGCCCTCCTTGCTGGCCTGGTCACCCCTAACTGCCCTCTTTTGTTGGCCTGACTGCCCACAACTGCCCTCCCCTGCTGGCTATCTTGTGGTGGCCATCTTGTGATGGTCAATTTGCATATTACCTCTTTATTATATAGGATAACCTAAATGTAGAAATAGTCCAAAATTTCTGTCAATTTCGTGGAATAAGAATGTGGTATATCTTTGCAGTATTTTTATTTTACTTGACAAAAAAAAAAAAAAAAAGAATAAAGTACTGATATATGCTCCGACATGGATGAACCTTGAAAACATGCCAGTGAAAGAAGCCTGTCACACAAAAAAACACACCAAATTATATGATTTCGTTTATAAAAAATCTCCATAATAGTCTCTGAAATAGACTCTGAAAGTAGATTAATGGTAATGTAGGCCTGAGATATTTATGCAGATAATGAATACAGAATTTCCTTTTTTGGGATGATGAAAAAGTTCTAAAATTAATTAAGGTGATGGTTGGTTGCACAATTGTGAATACACTAAAAACCATTTAATTATGCACTTTAAAAGTGTGAATTGTATATTATGGGAAGTATATCTCAAGCTGTTTACAAAAAATGCCAGTTGAAGTATGGGCAAAGAATAGGAACAAGGCAACCACAGTAGAAGAAATACACGTGGCCAATAAGCATATAGAAGACTAGAGGTCCGATGCACGAAATTGGTGCAAGAGTATGTTTTCACAGCCACCGCGGCTGCCTGGTTCCCTCCCTCCAGCCATGGCATGGCAGTGGCCTGGATCCTCCATCCCACGGCTGCAGAAGGATGTCCACTTTAATTAGCATCTTATGCTTTTATTATTACAGATGCTCATTCATTGTTACTAATAAAAAGAACTGTAAATTCAAACAGTTCATTAACTTTAGTTGCTTCTCAGATTGACATAAAGATATCTGTGGTTAAGTGTCATAAGAATGTTCTATCCATTGAGCCAAACCGGTCTCGGCAAAAAATACAACATTCTTATGACACTTAACCACAGATATCTTTATTCTATGTCAATCTGAGAAGCAACTAAAGTTAATGAACTGTTTGAATTTACAGTTCTTTTATTTATTAGTAACAATGAATGAGCATCTGTAATAATAAAAGCATAAGATGGGGAGTGAGGGGTCCCAGGTTTGATTCCGGTCAGGGGCATGTACCTTGGTTGCGGGCATATCCCCAGGGGTGTGCAAGAGGCAGCTGATCGATGATGACTCTCTCATCGATGTTTCTAACTATCTCTCTCCCTTCCTCTCTGTACAAAATCAATAAAATATATTTTAAAAAAGTAAGAATGTTGTATTTTTTACTAAGAATATAGTCCTAGAATTAGAATTATCCTACTAAAAGGTCCTCTAGAAATCACTTAACCCAAACCCTTTATTGGCCCAGAAAGAGGAAGTGATTCATTCAGATTCCAAGTTAATTAATAGTATAGACAGGTGTATACTTTAAGGCTTTTGGTTTTTTTCTACTAAATTAAGCACAGCTAACAAAAGGTGGGACTTCTAGGAAACAGATCTCTGGAGGGAATATTCGGGATACCTAGGAATCTTCCCTCCTGTGATAATGCCAAACTAAGATTGCTGCGATATTCATTTTAATTCTGATTGTTTAATATTCTGCAGTAGCTAGTCTTGTGTTTATAAATTTTACTTTCTGTCTCTTAGTTTCTTATTTTGTATGTTTTCCTGTTCTGTTCAAATTTCCAATATAGCCGGTAAATTGAGTCTGTCCTACATTAGAATATCATATCATTCACCAAACAAACCTCCTGATCTCTTCCTACATGTTTTCTCATATTTATTTTTTATTTATGAAGACCATGTTTATTAGACAACCATCCCAGACCTGTTTCAAAATCTCTTACAGTTCAGGACTGTGTTGTTGTTTTTTTCATTGTATCTATATTTTTATATAAAATATTCAAACAAGGCAAAGCCACAGGGATGGAAAATAGATTAGCAGTTTCCACAAGCTGGGGAGGATGAAGGTGGGGAGGAGAGTCACTGCTAATGGGAAAGGTGGTATTTTGGGGGAGATGAGGAAAACGTTTGCTGTTGGTGGTGGTGACACTTATAGATGTTCCCTCTTCCTTCCGCTTGGCCCCCCTCCACCCAGCTCCACTCCCTTTTCTCCATAGACCAACCTTTGCTTACTGCCTTCATCTTTTTGTCTGTATGCTGCACCATAGTACCACCACACTTCATTGCTAACTGTAGGACTTCTTACCTGTGGCCTGCTGAAATGTGTATCTTGACATATGATGTTTCTCACACAGTTAGGTTAAGTTAGGTACTATATTTCACCTATTTTCATATGCCTAGTGCTTAGTTGATGCTTAGTAAATATTTGTTAGATAAATAATACTTGAAATGTTGAACTGTTTGTGTCATCTGGTTAACATTTCACTTTTTTTTTTTTCTTTTCAGAATTTGGAGTGGTCTGCTTAATATTTTCTGCAACTCTCGCTTATTTCCCACCCCGGCCTCCCCTTCCTCCCAGTGTCGCTGCAGCTAGCCAGCGACTGAGTTATCGGCGGAGCTTTTGTAGATTATTAAGGTAAATGTACTTAGAATTACTGAGTGGTTTGATAGCACCTTTAAAAATAATTCCACATTTACTTAAGATCATTTAAAATAATTTTTCAGCAATCTATTAATCAGTTTGTAAATAATTGATTTAAAAAATTAGATTAAATACTTTAATGGAACTTCCTATCAGAAATCTATCTTAAAAAGTTGCCCAAAACAAAAACCTCCATAATTTTTCCCTTCTCTGTCTCTATTGTTATTTATTTAACATTTTAAAAATTAAATCTTTCATTTAAATAATTTCTTTTATAAGGGGCCATATCACATAATAGTATCTGTGAAATCAAGGGTTTTATGTGTTTGTTATATTTTTCCTATTAGGTAAATTCTTTTTATTCATTTCATATTTCTTTCTTTTTTTTAATATATTTTTTTTAATTTCGGAGAGAGAGATAGAAATAGCAACCTGGCATGTGTCCTGACTGGGAATGGAATCATGACCTCCTGGTTCATAGGTTGACACTCAACCACTGAGCCACATTGGTTGGGTTGTTTTGTATTTCTTAATACACATTAAAATAAAAAATGAATAAAATAAATAGTACTTATTTATATGCCTCTGGTAGGATCATACTTTGAGAAACTTAACATTTTATTTTATTGGAATAGTTTAAATTTAATTAGATTAAATTCTGCCCTTGAAGGCTTAAATGCTATGTTACTGAACTCGATTCTTTGGTTATATAGATCATCACTGGTGATTATGATTTGCATTTGGGCCATTAGAACTTATCTTTGGAATTTTCCCCCCAGTTTGTTATAATAAGTTTTTAGTGATTCGTCAGCAACTCTCTCTGGTTGGTTCTTTCTTTTCTAGTCCTCCTCTCTCACCAGATGGTAAGACCCTGTGGTCAAGAACTATGTCTTTTTGTCCACAGTAATATTACTTAATCCTATATAATAAAAGGATAATATACAAATTGTCCGCTTGAGAGTTTGACCAGCCAGGAGTTCTACCACTCGCTATGACGTGTCTAACCACCAGGAGGCGGCCCGGAACAAAGGAAGGCTCTGGCCGGCAACCAGCAGCCAAGGGAAGGAAGGCCCCAGCTGGCCCTGATTGCTGGGCAGGCCTACAGACCCTACCCTCACGAATTTTGTGCATCGGGCCTCTAGCAGGATTATAATACAAGCGACATAATAGGTAATTTAAAATTTTCTAGTAGCTGCATTTAAAAAGATTAAAATAAATAGGTAAAAATTAATTTTAGTAGCATATTTTATTTAAGCCAGTATATCTAAAATATTATTTTAATATTAATTCATATTAAAAATTATTGAGGTATTTTATATTCTTTTATTCATACAAAATCTTTGGAATCTGGTGTATATTTTACTTATAGCATATTTCAATTAGGATGCTAGATTTCATTAGAAATACTTGGTCTGCATTTAAATTTTATTATATTAACAATTGAACAGTGTCTTCCATATTGCACTGTTTTATTTAAAGTTAAAAATATGTACCTACAATTTTTCAAGCTTAGAATCATTACATCTGTGATATTATCTTAAAGGTCTTATATTTTATAGACAATTGTTGGGCTTTAATTGATTATCTTTTACTTTACTTCAGTGGAAACTTCTTATAAAATTCACTGTGTATTTGTTGAACATGTCAATATTATCCACTTAATTATCTTAAAATTTGTTTTACACAACAGACATCATTTTGCTCTGCTGCAGCAAGTTACAATTGCTATTCATTACAAAATTTGTATTTTATTCCAGTCTCATATTTTTCCCCATAAAACATTTAGGTAAGCAAATTACAACGTTATATTAGTATGTAAAAAATATTTAGAATTGAGTTATTTCACTGACACCAAGAAGGTCAGTGACAGGATATAATACTAGAAGCAACACATACTACAACTTGCACACTACAATATCTTACCCAGTGCAGCAGTTAAAGTGAATTGTAGTTCTACCAAAAAAATAACATTGCATTTAAAATTTTAAATTAGTTCTAAAGTTGCACTAGCCACATTTCAAGTGTTTAATAGCCACATCTGGCTTGTGACTACCATGTTAGCATAGCTATGTAAAATTATTTTTCAATGTTATTTCACAGCCAACTAATGAAAGAAGGTTGACCACTTAAAAAAAAAAAAAAGTAGAATAAAATCCTATCTAATAAAAGAGTAATATGCAAATTGACCATCATACCAAGACAAAAGATGGCTGCCCCTATGTGGACACAAGATGGCTGCCACAAAATGACCTGCAGGGGAGAGCAGTTGTGGGAAGTTAAGGATTACCAGGTCAGCAGAAGAGGGCAGTTGGAGGGGGCAAGGCCTGCAGGGGAAGACAGTTGGAGGGGACCCAGGCCTACAGGGGAGGGCAGTTGGGAGCCAGCAGTCCTGGATTGTGAGAGGGATGTCCCTTAAGGGGTCCCAGATTGGAGAGGGTGCAGGCTGGACACGAATTTTGTGCACTAGGCCTCTAGTAGAATAATATTATTGCATCATTTATAGTAATGATAGTACTAAATATAGTACATATCTTTTGTGAGAGTTTCAATCTACCTATATGTACATATTACATGGGTAGGTCACAAAGTAAAGATATGTTTCTTACTCTGGAGCATTGTAAAAGGTTTTTAAAAACCATATCTCTACAGCACCTTGTACATTGCCTTTCACATAATAGGCAACAACAGAAATATTAAATTGAATTATTATCAATGGCACACATTTATAAGATGAATAGTTAAAATGATAGTTGTTTTTTTTTAAAATAAAATGCTACTTAAGTTTTTCTTTATGCTAAGCCAGAGATCAGATAGCAATAGATAAGGCTAGAGAGGTAAATTAGGGTCATATTATGCCATATTAGTAATTTTGGACTATTCTGTGGAAAATGAGGGGTCATTGAAGGATTGATTTTAATGAAAGAAGTTATATAAAAGGTTGTTCTGACAAGGGAAAACAACTTAAAATTATCACTCTGATTAACCTCTGTTTGCTTCTAATTGCCCCAGAGTCAAGATCTTTATTTTCTGTGTAAACCATAAAGTATAAGATCTTTTTTCTCTATTAAAAAATAATCATTTTCACTAATGCTTACCATTCCTTTGTCTCTCCCATATTCAACTGTTTACTCTGCAGAATTGCTTGCTTCTACTTTTGGCTCACCATAGTCAACACTCACAGAGCTTCTTCAGGGCAGTTCTTAGGGCCTGCCATGCTGTATTCCCCTAGCTTACCTATGTAATTTAAATTTTCTCTGGTCCTTCAAAGAAACCCTGGTTACTTTATTATTCCTGGATTCATTGAAATAACTGTGTGTGTTTTTTCCCTAGATTAACTACATTATCTGGGGTAGGAGGTGAGGAAGCAATTGTTATATGCTGAAGTTTCCACCACAATTATTTTTTACTATTCATACAATTCCCATGTCTTAATATGCATTTAAACTCTATTACCTAATGTAAACATTTCTGTCCCTTTATGTGTTGGTTTAATGTTTGATGACAGTGGTTGTTGTTTTTGCCTTTCAAACTTGAAGGGTGGAGTGTTGAGTTGAACATGTTCTTTACTTCAGGACACATAAACACATTTACTCATTTATTTACTTGTTCATTCTTTTATTTATATTTCTCATTTTCATTCCTCTCCCCTTCTCTTACCCAGGCCACCTTTCAAATGCATTTAATGTGTATCTGACTGTGTTCTTTTTCTTTTCTTTCTTGTCTTTTTTTAATATATTTTATTGACTTTCTTACAGAGAGGGAGAGAGAGTGATAGTTAGAAACATCAGTGAGAGAGAAACATCGATCAGCTGCCTCCTTCACAACCCCTATTGGGGGTGTGCCCACAATCAAGGTACATGCCCTTGACTGCAATCAAACCCTGGACCTTTCAGTCCGCAGGCCAAAGCTCTATGCACTGAGCCAAACCGGTTTCAGCTGTGTGCTTTTTCAATACATGTAATTTTTAAATGTATCTGTGTTTAACTTATCTAAATGATGGTACATTATGTATCTCATTATTTTTTACTATTTTCACTGAACATGGTAAGGTTTGGTTTTTTTTAAAAAAAAAATAACTTCATTTGGGAAATTTATAGAAATATCCAAAGGTAGAATAGTTCAACTTTGATATCCCCATAACCCAATATCTACAGTTGCCTATTTAGCTCATATTGTTTTAGCTCTACTTTACCTACTTCCCCCATTCCTGCATCATGAAGCAAATCCCAGATGACAAGTCATTTCATCTATAAATATTTCAATATGTGTAATCTATGTTAGAAATATAAGGACACTTTAATATAATACAAATATAGTATCATTATCACACCTAAAAACTTAAAAAATAGTTTACTAATATTACATCATTGTTTATATTTCCAATTGTCATAAATGTCATAAAATTTTTTTTTTTAACAATTTGTTTGAATCGGGATCCAAATTAGGTTCACATATTGCAGTTGGCTCAAACCCATTATAATCAATAGGTTTTCTTTCCTCTCTCTCTCTCTTACCCTTGTAATTTATTTGTTGAGGAGCCAATTCTTTTGTCTCCAGGGTCTAGATTTTGGGGATTGCTTCTTTATGGTGTAGTTTGCCATGTTTCTCTATTCTTTGTATTTCCTGTAAATTGTAGCCAGAGCTATGTTCTAACTCAAGTTTTTTTTTTTAATATATTTTCAAGTTTTTGTTTTTGCTTTGGTTTTACAACACTATTTCATAAATGATGATTCCTTCTTCCTACACAAAGAGCAAAGGAATAAAATTATGTTACAAATATAAAAATGTAAACTACGTATTATATAAAATGTAAAATTCTATTGCCTTTATTACAGTATGGAGATGGATAAATAAATTATGATATATCAACATAATGGAATACTATGCAGCTATGAGAAAGAATGAAGAAGCTCTGTATGTATTGACTATGGAAGAGCTTTAAATGAAAAAGTAAAATTCAGCAAATGGTTGTACTATGCTATCACTTATGTAAAAAGATTGGGGGAAATATATAGTATATTTTTTATCAGCTTGTATGTTTTATATAATTTCTGGGAAGTTACCAAAGAAAGTGATAACATTGATAATTGTGGGAAGAGGGCAATAGGGATTAGAGGGAGATATTTTTCCCATATTTTTATACCTGTTTGGTTGTGAGCCATTTTAATTGTATTGCCTATTAAATAATTATTTAAAAAATAATAGTAAAACAAATGATAACAATAAAACGAAAATTAAAACTACTCTCTAAAAACGGTAAAACTAACAAATTATATATTTATTTTTAATCTTTTTTCTAACTTGTACTAGGAGAAAGTATATATTTTTTTAACATTTGAATTTTTATTTTTCAATTACAGTTGACTTATTAGTTTAAAGTGTACAATATAGTGATTAGACATTTACATAACTTATAAAGTGTTCACCTGATAAGTCTAGTACCCCCCTAAGCAACAGTAATTTATCCTTTCAAATAGAGCTTTTTTTAACTGAACCTACCTACGTCATTCTATGAAATAGGTTGCTCATTCATTGATATAATAAACATTGACAATTTTAAACAATATGAACAAAAAATGCTACTCTTATAAAAATGAAACATTTAAAGAACTTTGATTTTATTAACAACTGACAACTATTTTTTATTTCTGATTCGAATGTTCAAATTTTCAAATGACTGTTTTCATGAGTAAGTTTATATTCTAGAGTTTGAATCTGCAATAATATTTTTTACTTCTCTTTCACAGCAACGTGAGATTTTTGATGATTGCTTTAGCATATGCCATACCGCTCGGTGTATTTGCTGGCTGGTCTGGAGTTCTGGACTTAATTTTAACACCAGTGCATGTTAGCCAAGTAAGCATTTTATCTTAATATTTGAAGGTATTTTTAGTTCATTTAAGTGATAATTATTATCTACATGTTCTTAGTTTTAGCTTCAAGGCCTGGATAAAACAATAGTATATCACTATTGCAAAAGCAAGGTCCATGTGAAATAGTTAAACAATATTTATTTTCTTCATGGATTTTGTTAAGTCATGAATTTCACATTTATTTGGGTGTTATTAATGATGCTGCTAAGCAGAAAAATAAAGAAGGAAAATCTTAGTTATGTTGACTCTATCCTTTATATTCTTGCTTTATGCTTTATGAAGATTAAGATCAAAATATATGGCTATTCCTACACCTAATTTCTCACTTTCTCTCTAGTCTCAGGATAAGGATATCTCATTTAAAAGTAGCCATTTCACCCTAACTGGTTTGGCTCAGGGGGTAGCGAATCTACCTGCAGAATGAAGGGTCCCAGGTTCGATTCCAGTCAAGGGCATGTACCGTGGTTGTGGGCAGATCCCCAGCAGAAGGTGTGCAGGAGGCAGCTAATCAGTTTTTCTCTCATTGATGTTTCTAATTCTCTCTCCCTCTCCCTTACTCTCTGTAAAAAAAATCAATAAAATATATATATATTAAAATAAATAAAAGTAGCCATTTCACTGGTGGTGTGGGGTCCTTAGCAAGTGAGAAATGCACTGCACATGTAAGGGGCTAAGCCACCAGTGGTTTAACAGAGAGACTGTTACAGGGCTGAAAGCAGAACACGAAGAGTAGAGGGCAAGCAATGCTGGGCTCTCGGAGTCCGGGGCCTGCCGTAGTGGAAAGGCCTCATTAACATCTTGGGCTTCTGCTGAGGCACCGGAAAGGCCAAACTTTAGAATGTAGATACACTTCCCGAGATTGAGTAAGACCTAGCCTACTTAAACCCAGAGACAAAGCCTAAAACCAAGCCCCAACAAAAGTCTGCAGAGGATACAGTTGAGTCCTACCAAATGATAGGGGGCTTGGGAAACACCTTGGTTTCTACTTCTCTGCTATTGTAAAAGCACAAAATCAAGCCTATCCAAATGCAAGGTGATCATTTAGTAATTGAACTGTCTACTAACATAAAAATCAACCATTTTAAAGCAAGATGAAAGAGTCTGGAATCTTTAGATTTATTTTCCATGACTTATACTATACAATTAAAAAAAAACAAAAAAAAAAACCACACCAAAACATTAGGCATACAAAGAATCAGGAAAATGTGACCCATATTTTAAAAATAAAAGTAAAAAGAAAAGTAGTCAGTAGAAACCAACTTGGAGATAGTCTCTAGATGTTGGCTGTAGCTGGCAGAGACTGTAATGTAAGAGAAATCTTTGCTCCAAGTTCATAAGCCTGTTCCCCCTGTTAATCCTTTTTTTTTTTTTTTTTTAATATATTTTATTGATTTTTTACAGAGAGGAAGGGAGAAGGGATAGAGAACTAGAAACATCGATGAGAGAGAAACATTGACCAGCTGCCTCCTGCACACCCCCTACTGGGGATGTGCCCGCAACCAAGGTACATGCCCTTGCCCAGAATCGAACCTGGGACCTTTCAGCCTGCAGGCCGACGCTCTATCCAGTGAGCCAAACCGATTTGGCTTGTAGAACTGAAAGTATAGAAGCCACTAGCAGCATACGCCTGTTTAATTTAAATCCATTGAATTGAAATAAAAACATTCACTTCTTCAGTGACACTTTTCAAGTGCTTAATAGCCACTTTTAACTTGTGGCTACCATATTGAACAGTGCAGATATATTACATTTTCGTCATCATGGAAAGTTCTATTGAACAGTGCTGTTCTAAGCTTTATTGTTATGCCTGTCATATTTATGCCTAGAATGGAATTTTGTGCTTGTTACAGTTAGGAGTTTACTTCCCCCAATATAAATAAATACCCGTTAACCTAATTCAGTCTTTGAAAACATCATGCTTTCCCGTTGCTCTCCAGTGTCATCTTTGTCATAATGAAGTGCCCTCGTGCACATGAATGTGTTTCTAAATTATTTTCCCCTCTATCCTTGATGCCATCCATTCCTTCCTCTTGTTTACAGTTTTTGTGACATCTTAAGGGATGTGCCCGCAACCAAGGTACATGCCCTTGACCGGAATCGAACCCGGGACCTTTCAGTCCGCAGACCGACGCTCTACCTCTGAGCCAAACCGGTTTTGGCGAGAATTAACTTCTTTATAATACTGAGTCTTCCAAGCCATGATCATTGTATTTCTCTTCATTTACTTAGGCCCTAATGTCTCTGAATGATACTTTATAAATTTCTGCAAAGAAGCCGTTTGTATTTTTGTTACATATATTCCCCAGTATTTGATATTTTTTGAAGCTATTGTAATTGTAATTTTTTAAATTACCAGTTCAGTTCCCAGTTACAGAACATACCGGGGTTGTGAGCTTCATCACCAGTGTGGGAGTGAAGGAGGCAGCCTATCAATGATTCTCTCTCAACCACTGAGCCATGCTGGCTGGGCTATGCTAAATTTTTTCTAGTTAAACCTTTAGGAACTCTTAACTATATATGTTATACCTTCATATTGTATTCCCTAAGTCTCTTACTTTCGATTCTGAGTTTTTCATCCTTTTGTATTTCTTTGCTTCAGACTGGATGTTTTATCCAGCCTTTCTTCCAAATCCAATTTTAATTTTCAGTCTAATATGCTACTAAACCTATTAATGAGTTACCCATTTCAACTGTACTTTTAACTTATAAAAAAAATTTTGGTATTTTTTCATAGTTTCCAAATTTCTATAAAATGCTTGAGCTTGTCTTTTATTTTTTTAACTTTTAAAAATATATAGTTATTTCAAGTCTGTATCTCATAATTCCCTTTTCTGGATCTCCTGTGGGTATTTTTATATTTGTGGTATTCATGGATGTTTTCTAATCTCCTTATGTGTTCTATTATTTCTGACTGAGTGCTAGACATAGTAGCACTATGAAAAGTTGTAGAGATAATTTAAGCTCCAAGATGATGTTATTTTTACCCAAAAAGAACTTATGTTTTTCTTGCAGGAGTCTAGGGATCATTTAATTTGGTTCCAGAAATAGGGATTATTATAGCTGGGCTTCCATCCCTCAGAGTATAGTTTCCAGGTCACAGTACTCTTAAGTATAGTCCTTTAGAGCTTCCAACTGAAGCCTGGGAGTTTTTTTACAAGGCCCCTCATCCCACAGTAAGCCTCAAACTCATTTTTCCCCCTGTGTCAGTGAGGCTGTTGATAACTTCTCAGCCCCTTAGCTGCTTTTTTTAAAATCAGCAGATGCCCCACCCCTAAGGGGAAAGAGTCCCCAAGTACCAGGTTTATCCCTCTGGGTTCCCTTCACATTCTACATAATGTTTCCATAATTATTTATTACCTTTCTGGCTCTCTGATGCCATCAGATAGATTTCCAAGTTCTCAATCAGAATATTAATTCAGATTACTTAGTATTCTTCCACCATAAGAACTAAGCCTTCCTTAATTTCCTAACCTATTTTCTGGATGGCAGGTATTTCAAGCATGCTCACTTTCAAGAAGGAAAAGTGCAGCACTCATTTAAATGATTCTGATTCTGCAAATCCTTTTTCACTTTTATCCTCACCAGACGATATTTCTCCATTGAGTTTTAGAGACAGTGGAAGTGTGGGGTAGAGACAGAGAAACTTCATTGTGAGAGAGACACATGGGTTGGTTGCCTCCTGCACACACCCCAACTGGGCAGGCAGGGTGGGTGCCCTTGACCAGGAATTGAACCTGCGACCCTTCAGTCCAGGGCTGACACTCTAAACATTGAGCCAAACAGACAAGGACTGATTTTGTAAGATTTTATGCTTCATCTTATAAATCCTTCCAAGTATCTGCCTCTGTACAAACTCTGAGCGGTATAGAGACCATAAATCACACCAGGTATTAGGTAAAGAGAAATTTAAAATTAAATGAAAGCAACAGATCAAAACAAAGAAAATATTTTAATTATTGTGTAGAATGTTATTAACTAAAGCAATTGTCATAAGCAAAGGAAGCAGAAAAGCACAAAAGCCTGGCAGGACCAGGGTCAGCATGGTCAGAAGCATGGTGCTTCTTGCCCTGGTGCAGGACCCCCCTCGCCTCAGGGACAGATGGAAATGTTAGCGGGAGCCTGATAGCATTATGTGGGCCTTAGATGATGGATGAGAGGGGCAGTTCTGCAGAATGGAGAATTCTCTTGCTCCAAAACCCAATCGTATAAAGAAGAAAAAAAAAGTAGAGATAATTTAAGCTTCAGGGTGTTCTCTTTTTTCCAGAGAGTGTTTATCTTTGCTCTGGCACCAAACACTGGTACAACAAAGGACTTGTGTAAAGTATTGTATTACTTGGAGCAGAATCCCAAAATTCTGAGACTCAAGAAATCCATTTGTCATTCACATAGCAATCTAGGACAGCTGGCCTGGTAATGAGGGACAGTTGTTCACCGTTGGGACAGGTCTTTTCCTCACTCTTATTTAGACACCTGGGTTGCTTCCACTTTGCAGCTCTTCTGTCTCCTTGGGCCTTGTCTTTAGAGGCATGGGTGAAGCTGGGTGACCACATCTGGATTCCAGCTGGCAGAAGGGAAAGAAAGCATGGAGGAGGCATATAACTGTGTTCCAGGTGCTAGCCCAGAGGTGGCACATCTCAGTTTGGCCACTTCCATTAATGAGAACTTAGTCATGTGATCACATGGAACTGAATGGGGCCTGGGACATGTAATCTAGCCAAATGCCCAGGCAGGAGAACATAATATATTTTGGTAGACAGCTGAATATTTCTGACACAGGTGTAATAAAAAATATGACTAGAAAAAAAAAAAAAAAGGTAGAAGTTAGTTTGGGCGGCTCTCAAATGCCGGTTAGATTTGGGCTTCTCCCAGCAGTCACAAGGAAAGCCAGGAACTGTTTCTGAGAAGCGAAGTGGAATGATCGGGATGTTTGTTCTGGCAGTAAGGGAGGAAGAGATTGTGGAGACATTCCAGATTTCATTTCAGGAGTCTAGAATGGGAAATAAGATAGGCAAGTGTGGTGGACGCGGGAAGGGGAAAGAGGGGACAGAATGCATCTGTATTGTTAGGGACACAGGGATTTCAGCGGTAACAACAGCTAACATGTACCAAGCATTTTGCAATTATTAGCTCATTTAATTCTAAATAAAAAGTCTTCATCATCCCCATCTACTAGTGAGAAAACTGAAACTTAGAGTGTGAGTTGGGACAGAAGCCAAGTCATAATAAGAGTTTAAGATACAGGCATGATGAGCAAATACAGGCAGCATTTGTAGATTGCTCTGAATAAGTTTGGCCATGAAGGTAGAAAAACGATTAAGACATTAGGTAATGATGACAGCTCTAACTTTTATTGAGCATTTCCACTGTGCCAACCACTGATCTAAGATCTATACATAAATTATCTCATTTGTCTATTTTATAGGTAAGAAGGTATAATAAAATTTTCCCAGAGTCACAAAGCTAGTACATGGCAGGGCCAGAAATGTTTTCTCAAGAGCTGACTGTTGAAACTCAGCTCAAATTCTCTTTCTCTATCCAGTCTCCCTGGGTGCTCAACCCTTAATCCTACATTGTCTCCCCGTTTTGTGTTCTGTTAATACATTTTTAGTTGTTGCTAGGTGTTTAGCACTTAATTATTTCCTAGTACTTGCCTGTCTGTTGGTTATTTTTAAACTTTTTTCCACCAGTGACCATCTTTTGTCCTTTTTCTATTTTCTTAAGAGATCCTATTATAATGCTAGGCATGTAGAATATATTTTAAAAATATTTGTTGTGACATTGATTATATGATGTGACACCGATAAGTTAATCGAGGACATATTTACTGAGATACATTTGTATTACTTAGTCACACACAAATCCCTTCATGTGATTTGTTTTCTTAAATGGCATTTCCTAAATTTGTTGTCATTTAGCTATTAATATTGATTATAGAGGATTTTTTTTTCAAGCCTTCTAAATTGCAACATGATGGTCTTATGATTAATGTATTTGCCATTTTCTTAACAGGTAGATGCTGGCTGGATTGGATTTTGGTCCATAGTTGGGGGCTGTGTTGTTGGAATAGCTATGGCAAGGTAAGGTCATTTTATGTTAAACATTTGAGTAGCCAGAAGCCAACAAACAAAAAGCCCAAAGGGATAATAATCAGCTCCCCTAAGTAAACATTAAAATTTAAGGAACAGTAAAATAGGCAAAGGTCAGAGAATGGGGCTACAAGAAAGTCGACATACAGTAGGGAGAATTTTCTGCTAGAAGAAACCTTAAGAGTGGAACGTCCTGAAATGTTTTTGTAGCCTGGCAATGTATTTCCAGTGTAATTGAACTGCCTCTTTCTATGTTATTAGAGAACAACATCTACAAATGGAATCCAAAGGTGATAGTGTAATAGAGGCAAATGGATAGTTATCAAGAATTGAAAACAATCATTTGTAAGAGCATGTCTAGAACTTTCCATAAAAAGGCACTGTCCTGATTAGCATATATTTACTTCTGGGTTTTTTTGGCATGTATCTCAATGGTTATTCCATTTTGAGTAAAAATGTCCATAAAGACTTCCAGTTTCATTAAACTGCCTATGATCTTAACACATTATGACAATACATTTTTAGAATGAGTCAGGAGAGGGAAAAAGTTTCATTTATTCTAAAAAAAGGAAAGAATGAAAATGTCACTCATGTATGTGACAGCCTATAAAAAAACTACTCTCGGTTTTTTCAAAGAGATGATATTCATTCACTTCCCAAATAATTTTACCCTATTTAAGTCAGAAACAAAGTTAGGCAATCAACTTTACCAGGAAAGGAAGAATTTAATTACATATTTGGGAAGATGAATAAGATGGGTAAATCACCTCAATATCTAAACACTCAAGCATTAATTGACACAGGATAATATATCTTTTCTTTGTTTTGTTTGTTAATCCTCACTCAAGGATGTTTTTCCATTAATTATTAGGAAGAGTGGAAGAGAGAGGGAAATACAGAGAAAAACATCAATATGAGAGAAGCAGATTGATTGCTTGCTCCATTCATGAACTCTAACCAGGGCCCCGGGCCGAGGAGGAGCCTGCAACCAAGATGCATGCCCTTGACCAGAATTGAACCTGGGACCCTTTGGTTCACAGGCTGGCGGTCTATTCACTGAGCCAAATCAGCTAGGGCTATCTAGATCTTAAAGTTTGCTAAGTGTTTCTTGGACAATGAAAGAATAATTTAACACTAATTCATAAATCACTTTATGAGGTTTCTATAATTTAAGAAAATATAAGAATAAAATCTAAAATTTGTAGCAAATCATTACATTGATACTGAAATGCATTAACCTATCATATTTGACAAAAATCAGACCTAATTATTCTAATTAAATCTCCTAGCCAATTAGAGTAATTGATTATAGGTAAGAAAAAAATCATACCTAATTATTCTAATTAAATCTCCTATCCATCATTTACTCAATTCTATTCTGAGCACCAAATAAGTTAGAGGGAACCATTATACATATATCAGAAATGACATCTCATATTCTCCTTTCTCTTTCTTTTCTTTCCATAAACCTTTCATTTTAACTCTATAGAAATAGAATTAAGGGAAAAATTAGAATGAGAACATGTTTGTTTTTAATATGTTGAAATAGAGGGTCTATAAAGTACTACTCTTACCCTGGGATCTGAAATCAATTATATGTATCTCCTAGACCTTAAATAAATTTAAAAATTACATTTATAACACTAATTTTTGGGACCCCTAGATTGCAGTCTCCTTATAGACATGAATTCTTTGGATGATTATTTTATAATTATGTTGGCAAAGTCCCCTCCTAAATGTTCTGCTTTGGTCCTAGCAGTATACTTTGATGGTATTATCCCATTTGAAAGGTCTAGGTCTCCAAAAAGCAGATCCCAGTGGTTAGTTTGTTCTTGGGTCATCCGGCCTGTGAAACTGCCCCCAGTTCAACTTCACTCAGCTCTGGTTGTACCAGAAAGCTCTTCTATTCTCTCATACCTGGTCAGATAGGCAGGTGGCCAAAAATATATATAAGAATCATGTGATTTCTAGATTTTCTTGAGGGACATTTTTATCAAACTATGGAACCTTTTTTAGAATTTGCAAGATCAAAATTTTCTGTCTGTGAACTTTCATAGTTGAGAATAAACCTGTCACTGGACAAAGGTGCAGTCATTTTTCCTACCAAAAGATGGCATCAGCTCTCAGAGGAAGTTATTTTAGTCTCGATAACGCTTTCAGACATGATTAACAATATCATGCCAAATAACTGCAATACAAAAGATAGTATTGAAAGTGTTGATAGGGATGGACACATAATTACAACAGAAACTAAATTCATTTTTAAAGCTTCAAAGAGAAAACATGGTAAGTGCCAAATTTAGTGTGGGATCTGTTTTTCTACAATGGAAACGATTCTGAAGGACAGAGAAAGTTGTATGTTGGCTCAGCCAGAGGATTGTGCCTGTACAATCAACAGTTAGCAGATGAGGAAAAGCAATTAACAAATGAAAAAGATTCTGGTCATAACTAAATGGCAAGCATCTCTTACCAGATGCTTTTTTGTTTCACATTAACTCAGAGGGAAAAGCAGGGATTTTAAGAACATAAAATGCTAGGAAACAGTAGTCACAAGGTTTAAACAATAGTATTCTCTGTTCCAGAGCCACATTCTTGCTCTCACAAAGCTTACAGTCTGACAGGAAAGACAGAAAACAAAAGCAAAAACAGGAGGAATTACAATAGAGATAAATGCTATGAAGAAAATAAAGAGGTGGCAAGAGGAGGTGTTTTAAAGGAGCCTTGTTGAACTGACACCTGGATGACCTGAGGAAGAAGCGGGAGTAGGTCATGTGAAGAATGGGGGTACAGCATTCCAGGCAGACAGGACAGGTCATTGCTGGGGGACACAACATTGCATGTATGAGAAGCAGAAACAGGGCTGTTCAGCTGGAGCATAGTAAAGCAAAGGGAGGGTGGAGGCAGAGGCCAGGTCACATAGGACCACAGAGACTCTAGTGTAAGCGTTAAAATTTGGTCTCTGAGTCTGAATTTTGGGAAAGCCAGCTCTACAAGTTTATGTCAACAAGTTAGCCTGTTTTCTAAAACTAGAACAATATGTACTCATTAAAGGATATTTAGCAATTAAAGAAAAAATATAAAGTATTAATAAAAGTGGTATTTAAAAGCTCAGAATCCATCCTGTGAGTTATAGATCCTGAACGGAAATCACCTTTTGTGTGCTTGGTAAGAGTAAAAAAATCATTTATCACTAAGTAAGATTTATCACTTATGCACACACGCATGTGCACACACTTGCGAGTGTGTGTGCATGCACACACACACACACACCAAAAACGTATCAGTTAAAAAAATTTAAAACTTGCTTTTAAAATAATGTGTGGAAATTTCTTTAAGAAATTGCCTATCTTCATTCATATATATATATATATATATATATATATATATATATATATATGGCTAATATGCAAAGTGTCCCCTCGAGTTCAAGTGAGTTCAATTGCTTGCTATGATGAATGCTGACCACCAGGGGACAGCATAGAACAAAGAAAGCCCTGGCCAGCAGCTGGCAAGCAGCAGCCGTGGGAAGGAAGGCAGTGATCGGCCCTGATTGCCAGCCAGGCCTAGGGACCCTACCTGTACACGAATGTCATGCACTAGGCTCTTAGTCCTTAAATAAAAGTGTATCATAGATTTAAACAGTATTTTTTAAATTCAGCTAGGATTAATAGACTGTTGTGTTTTATTTGTTTGTTTGTTTGTTTGTTTTTAGGTTTGCAGATTTTATCAGGGGTATGCTGAAATTAATTCTCCTCCTCCTGTTTTCTGGGGCTACACTATCATCCACATGGTTCACCCTCACCTGTTTGAACAGCATTACACATCTGCCTTTAACCACAGGTAAACACTGACTTTTAAACTTCGAATAAATATTTTTAGTTCATAGCAGTATATATATTTTGACAGTAGGACTTTTTCTTGCTTTCTGTAAGTAATTGTTTAATATACAAAAAGGTCTCCCTTGCCAGCCATCAAACCATTATCCCATTTAAAAAAAAGCTCAATAAATAACTAAAATGTTTTCACTGGTATTTTACATAAAAAAGAAGTATTATCTTTAACCCAAGCTGTATAACATGGAAAAGCTGATATGCTTTTAACATTCTTATCAGTGCATAATACAAAGATTTTTATCTTCTTTATAGCCATTACATCATTGTACAACAGTAAAGAAAATGAACAAAGGCAAAAAGCTATGATGTTTGTAGTACACTCCAGTAAAATCCTTTGAGCCAGCAACTATAATTTATTTTATATGTAGTATAATTACATCATCAATACAAAACAAAACTTACTGGAAATATCAACTGGAAGTATATTAGAGGCAGATTACTTAGCTTATCCAATTGACCTGAAACATTTATAGTTGTTGTTTTTATTGGGGTTATTAGTATCATTGGGGTCTGTGTTAGCTTTCTGTGGTGCTGGAATAAGTTACCACCAAGGTAGTGGCTTAAACCAGCACAAACTTACCTTACATTTCTGTACGTTGGAAGTCCAGCTTGGATCTCCTTAGGCTAAAATGAAAGTGTGGGCCGACTCAGGAAGAATCGTTTCCTTGTCTTTTCTGTCACATTCCTAGGCTTGTGGCTCCCTTCCTCCGTCTTTAAAGCCCAGAACAGCCTGTTACATCCTCCTCACGTTGTATCATCTGTGCCTCATCCAAAGCCACATCTCCCTCTGAACTCTCATCTTCTGTCTCCCTCTTCCATTTTTAAGGATCCTTGTGATTGCATGCAGCCCATCCAGCTAATACAGGATAGTCTCCCAATTTTAAAGTCAGCTGATTAGTAGCCTTAATTCCAAAGATAACATGTTCATAGATTCCAGGGATTAAGACATAAATATATTTTGGGTTAGGATTGGGGGGACATTGTTCTCCTTACCATAGGATCTTTATAAAATTACTATCACAGCCCAGTCAGTGTGGCTCTGTAGTTGAGCTTCAACCTATCACCTTCAGGCAAATGTCACAGTTTGATTCCCAGTAAGGGCACATGCCCAGGTTGCGGGCTCCATCCCTAGTGGGCGTGTGCAGGAGGCAGCTGATCAGTGATTTTCCCTCTTCATTGATGTTTTGATCTCTCCCTTTCCCTTCCTCTCTGAAATTAATTAAAACATTTTTTTTAATTACTGTGACAAATTATATTATAAATCAAGGGATTCTGTGCCCTTTTTTTTTCTTTTCACTTTAACCAAAGATTAAGATGCATGCACTAGTCCTTCTTATCCATGGGGGATATGTTCCAAGACCTCAGTGAATGTCTGAAAGTCCGGAGAGTACCAAACTCTAAATATACTATGTTTTTTTTTTCCTGTGCATAAGTACCTTTTCACTTAAAAAAAGCTCTTCATGGCTTCTATTTGGCATAATCTAATTGCAGAATCTTTTGTGCTTTTGGACCCTTATTAGGTAAAATAAGGGTTACTAGCACAATCTCTGAGCCACCATGACAGTTGATCTGATAACAGAATCTGCTCAGTGAGTACCAGGCAGGTATCATATGCATTGTGGATGTGTGGGCAAAGAGATGATTCTTGTCCCAAGCCAGATGGAGTTCGGGAAGGTGACAATGAGAGATTTCATCACCCTACTCAGAAAAGTGTGCAATTTAAAACTTACAAATTATTTAATATTTTCAAACTAAGGTTGACCTCGGGTAACTGAAACTGCAGAAGGCAAACCCACAGATAAGGGGGGGACTACTATATTTTTTACTTCATTTGCAATTAATGTTCTGCCACCTGTTGGATTATGTGTTTAATTGTAGGGTTATTTGTTTTAAAGGTAGATTGTAGGATTGTAGGGTTATGTGTTATACCAAGCACTTCTATGGGTAGGAGTGAATAGTCTGAAAGTGGCTCTGTAGCCACCTATCACCCAGTGGCATGCATGTTCCCTGGGACTCCGTGAGAGGAGGGCTCCTTGTCTACCGATAATTGAGGAATACCGTGCATCCCTACTTGGACTTATACTGTCCATAATAAAAGGACCAAGACTTGTCATGTAAGGGGGGGTGGGGCAAATCTTTCCAAGGCACTCATTGATTTGGGAGTTCCTACCACTGTCATGGTAATAATAGGGCACCAGGATACAGCTATCCTATAGCCATGATTACCAAACTGTGCCAAGCAAGCTGCCCTGAGGTGCCACAGCAAGCTCACAGGGCAACACGGGCTATTTTAAATTTCCAAAGGAAACGGATATGCCACATCTGCCAGACACTGTGCGAGCCTCTAGTTCCAGGCAGTTTCCACTTTCAGTATGGATCCTGCTACGTTAGTTTTGATGATGTCTTGGCAAAGTTAGGTTTTCTACGGTTGCTGTACTAAAAAGCAAATACCGCCAAAAATCAGTGTGGAACAGGAAATGAGAGTGGTGGTATCAGTCTGATTCTAAGATTTGAGAAGTTGTGCACTGCCCATCAGATGCACACGTCCCATTAGTAGGTAACTGTGGTTATTTAAGAATGAAATAAAGACATATTTATTTCAATATTTGGGTATTATTTTTTAAAATAGCTACTAAATTATTAGAACATATATATTCTTTAAATTGTTTGGCTCTAACTGTGTAATTAATACAACTGTTAGCTGTTTCTTTTGGCTTTAGAGTGCCATGAAAAATTTACTGAGACAGAAAGGCTGCTGAGAGGGCAGGTTTGAAACCTCTGCTCTATACCACCCTGGGAACCCTCTGTAATGTCTTTCGCTTTGCCTGTAAAGCGGTATTTGGATATGTACTTTTTATACATTAAAATTCCTACTTTAGGGTTTTGAGCAATTTGGGAAAGTATTCTGGGCCATAATTTTATTTTATTCTGGTATCATTTCATAGTTTAGCAGTTGTACAACATTCTGGTGGCACAGTTTTGGTTTATAACTTTTCTTATTCATGGCATTATGCTCAGATTTTTGTGTGATATTGTATGTCAAGTATGCATCTGTTAGATTTTACAAGAACATGGTCATGAGTACCCAACGAACAGATTTCTTTCCCTTGAATTAAGTGTAAAATATTCATTATAAGATAGTACATTCATTAAATTATATGTATTTTCTAATTAACATAAATTAACAGTTTTATCTCTGGATGGAGGCACTAGGAATGAATTTAACTTTTTACCTCCTTTTTTGGGGGTCTGGGATTTGTATAATGAACATACTTTTATAATCAGGGGGGAAAAAAGTATATATTTGAAAACAATACATCTTTTTTAATCTTAAAAGAAAATTGATGTAACTGAATCTGGTCATGACTGTTTTCCCAATTTGACCCTGAAAATAATTATGTTGGACAGAAAGGAAAACAGAATTCTAAATTAGATCAAGAACATAATTGAAAGGTTGAGTTTGACGTGGCCATCTTAACAACTACTGAATTTATAAATTCTACTGTTGTTTTCAACTGCAAGTCAGTTTTTGAATGTCACTTAGATTCTCCTGAAAGATGCAGTTTCAATATTTTTTATATTTATATTTTATACATACACTGGGTTAAAGACTAGATTTGTTCACATTCCTTCTCTTAATTATAGTATAGTATATTTTTTTCAAAATTCATGCACTGGGGAGAGGTCCCTCAGCCCAGCCTGCTCCCTCTCACATACTGGGAACCCTCAGGGGTGGCTTAAGCCTGCTCCCTTGGGAACAGACCTAACAGTCTGGCCTCCCTTTGCTTGAGGCGACAGGGCTGATCAGGGGAAGGCGCCAGTCCCATCACCCCACTGCTGCAGCCACTGCCAGTCACCACAGCTGCCAAGGTATTTTCATCATCATGGACTCCAGTCCCTTTCACCATGAAAAAATGACAACTTTCTTTAAGCATTTTCAAGATGTGTCTTTCATAAGATATACATTTCTTTTTCTTTTTTAAAAATATATTTTATTGATTTTTTTATAGAGGAAGGGAGAGGGATAGAGAGTTAGAAACACCAATGAGAGAGAAACATTGATAAACTTTCTCCTGCACACCCCTACTGGGTATGTGCCCACAACTAAGGTACATGCCCTTGACTGGAATCGAACCTGGAACCCTTGAGTCTGCAGGCCTCAACCCAATGAGCCAAACCAGTTAGGGCGGATATGACATTTCTTTCTTTCTTTCTTTTTCTTTATATCTTCACCTGAGGATATGTTTCCATTGATATTTTCCCCTTCCCTCCATTCCCAAGCTCAGCCCCTTCCCAAGCCTAAGGCCTCCACCCCAGACTTTAGGCTTGAGAAGGGGACCCCTGCCCCTCCAATCACAGGCTCTGCCCCTTCCCAAGCTTAAAGCCTCTGCCTGATGAGTTCCCTCCCACCACCCCCACCTCTCCCTCTGCGGCTGGCAGGGTGGGGCAGGTGGATGTGCTCTGGGCATGCCCCGCCCGCCCAGCCCCACCTGCCCCACCATGCCCACAGCCACTTCCACCTTAGTGTCCGCTGCCGCCTCTGGGGCCACAGGCACACCGCTGCCTCCCACAGCAGCAGCCTCCTCCAGGGTCACACACACCACTGCTGCACACCTCGCCCCACCCCGCATGCGCTGCCAGTGCTTTCCCTCCAGCAGCTGCAGCCGCCTTGCTTCCACTTTTCCTCCCTCTTCCTTCTATGCTGTCTTCAGTCTTCACTCTTCCCTCACTCTGTGTATACAAATTAATCACCATCTTTGTTGGATTAATTTTCATACTCACTCCGATTGGCTGGTGGGCATGGGTCATGTAGTGGAGTGATGGTTAATTTGCATATTACTCTATTATTAGGTTAGATTTTTTTCACTTTCCTGATACCACTTAATAGTTACTTGAGTGTATGTTTTAACTCTTCTAAAAATGTGGAGTATGAACTTGTGCCTTATTAAATTCTGACGTCATCTCCTACCAGAGAACCTACCATAAGCCCTGAGGAATGAATGAGTGAATGAATGAATGCAATGTATATATTATCTCCATTTTGTATCTCAGTAGATATGACTTATTGCAGGTAGTAGTCAGCAATCATGCCTACTCTGTTATTTAGCACTAGCTGTAGGAAGGCAAAGGGGCACATTTTAATGGAACAGTGGAGCATTTAAATAAATCTGTCACAGATATTCTTACCGCCTTTGTAAAAATCTGATCTAATTCCTCTTAAGTAAAAGAGGTTTCACGAAAAGGAACTTACTATAAAACCTAATTATAGACAAAGTTAGACCTTGGAGCTATTTTTTCTTTTTTTCTTTTTTACCACAGTCATACTTTTTTTAATCAGGAAAATATCTAGCCCTATTCCCCATTTCTAGCAAACTTAGTATTTCTGTTACTGCTTTTTCTATATCAGAAGAATTTACATGAAAAGCACTTGATAATATATGCATTAATAATAGTTGACCTAACAAATTAAAAGCTAGTTAATTTTGTTCAACCCATGTATTGTAAGTGCTACTACTACTAAAACCTTCTAATGCAATCTTTTTGTAATCCACTGATCTTGACATTATTGTGCCATACAAAGAAAACTGGATCATTTCAGTTGTGTGAAGGCATATCTTCTTGTAGGCTATCAGCAATATGCTTTTATTTCCTTAAGGAAACTTAATATTTAAAATTGCATTATATCTTCATTAATTGAAGCATCTACAATAGGGAAAATAAATAAACTAATGACTAGATAATGCAAGTTTCAAAACCTTGAAGCTATGCCATGAACAAAATTATGAAAATTCATTGTTCACCTTATCTGAGAACTTGATGTCTAGCCCTGTTAGCCACAACTCAGTCATTTTTCACAGAACAGATGAATACTTTGAAAATGGCATTTTGAAAAATGTTAGCACTTTGGTGTTGAGTTTGCTGAAACAATATAATTTGGGTGTTTAACAGAAGTTGCCTTGGGAGACATTTTTCCTCTAATTCAAGTTACTAGAATGCCATGATGGTGACGTCAGAAACAGATAGTGAGAGGGAATACGGGAGATAATTAGCTAGACATGAGCCCCTTGAGAGTGATACCTGACAACAAGCTGACTTCAAGTAATATTTGAGGGGAAAAAACATATTTGGTTGTACTGAAGGCATGTGACATAAATAGAGGAGAGCTTTATTCTCTTTATATTTCCATGTATTTTGCATTTATTAAGATAATTATGTCCCATCTTAATTAGCATTTAAAGAAGTAAAAACATAATTGCCAAAAAGAGTGGTAAATAAGAAAATTCAGACCCTAGCCATTGAGTCTCATTTGGCTGAGTGTCATTCTATACACTGAAGGGTTGCCAGTTCGATTCCCGATCAGGGCACATGTCCAAGTTGCTGGTTTGATCCCCAATTGGGGTTCGTATGGGAGGCAACCAATCGATGTTTCTCTCTTACATTGATGTTTTTCTCTCTCCTTTCCTCTTTCTTTAAAATCAATAAAAACATATTAGAAAACAGAACTATTTTAAAAAAAAGAAAATTCAGAAAAGAATGATGAACATGCTGAAAGAAATGCATATTATTAAGGAAATTAGTAGTATTAAGGGATCAATTAGGGATATTAAGAAGACTAGAAATGACTTAATTATTTTCAATTTTTATGAACTAAAAATGATTTTACTCATGTTCATTACTGATTAAGAGTGAAAAAATAGAACATAGATTAAAAGAAGAAAATGAGCGGAAACCGGTTTGGCTCAGTGGTAGAGCGTCGGTCTGCGGACTGAAAGGTCCCAGGTTTGATTCCGGTCAAGGGCATGTACATTGGTTGCGGGCACATCCCCAGTAGGGGATGTGCAAGAGGCAGCTGGTCGATGTTTCTCTCTCATCAGCGTTTCTAGCTCTCTATCTCTCTCCCTTCCTTTCTGTAAAAAAATCAACAGAATATATTAAATAAATAAATAAATAAATAAAAGAAGAAAATGAATTTGTGAAAAATCTTAAATGTAGTCATGAAATGCTCAAAAGGCCTATTATGGAAGACCATATACTGTTTGTTTATACATGAGAATATCAAGAATAAATAATTTTCCAGGCTGGATCTGTATTTCTTGAAGGTAGAGGGCTTGAGCAGGTAATCAGTGTTTCGTGATTTAATAGTACATCGCCTTTTTCAATAATTCTTTGGAAGCTTGAAAGTTACTGATTAAACCTTTATATACGATATCTGATTTCACACTAGTCTCTATTCTGGGACCATTGTTACAGTGGATTATTAGTTGTGCCTCGTTCCTTCCAGATAATCACTTCTAGCCCTTAGAGACTCTAAACATAACCATGAACCTTTGGAGGACTAGCCTGTGTCAACAAAGAGGCCAAACAAGGGACACCACAAACTAATAATGCAAAGAAAGGAAATCATCTCCACTGCTGAATATTGCAGCAAAATATGCCCGTCCTCTTTTGGAGCCACAGTTTCATGCACTGCATATTTTAATTATGGGAGATTATGAAGACCACAGCAGTCATTTTTAGGAAGAAAATATGAGGCTGAAAAGAGAGGTACAGCTCAGTGATTCAGGAATGTGTATTGGTGTGTGCGTATATGCATACATATGTACTCTGTGTGTTCCACATGCTCAAAATCTATGAAGAAAGACTATGTAGCTAACAATGTGGGTGTTTACTCTTTATAGGTATGTCTTTGTTTCCAAAAGGATTTGCAATACCAAGTTTAGATTGTAGAAATATTTTTAGTAAAGGTCTAATATAATAATTCCCAGTTATTTCCTAACTTTATCATAAAATAAAAATCAATCAATATGCACAAGAATAAAAGTTTATCAAATAAAGAATACTAATGTTACAAATCTAGTCTTTAGGGAAATTTCTTGATTCTAATTGTTAATAATTCATAATAAATATGATCGTTATTTTGTAATCCTTATTTCTTATTTACAATATTTTTTAATAAAACCACAAACAAATTCTCTATTATTCTTGTCTATCTAGAAGCACCTATAAGATTTTGTTTTTAATATTCTAGTTAAGCTCTCTTGCCTACATCTTTTAATTTTGTTATTGATCTACTTAAATGAATCCTGGTCATCATCTGATATAACTTACCATCCCATAAACGTATTAGTGTATCTCTTTCATTACCATCCAGATAGATCTTCATCACACTGCAATTTAAATACCTCACCAAAGAGAAAGCACATTACCAGTACTGTTGTTAGTCAGCTCTGAGTCCTGGGAAATTCTTTCTCTTATTGAGATAACTGACATGGAGCAACACGGCTTCCACAGAGCAAGCCAGCTCCCTCCCTCTTCCATTGATGGCCCTCAAAACATTTGAAGACATTTATCATGTCTGTCCTTAGCCTTCTAATCTAACCATCCCCCAGTTCTTACAACTCTTGCTCACTGGACTTCAATTCCACACCACTGACCACTCTCTTCTAAACCTACCATTGCTTGTCATTGTCCTTCTCAAAATGCACTGCTAGAGTTTAGCACACCTTTCCTGCTGCACTCAGCACTTAATATTAGGAGGCTCTTATTTCTCATGATTAGACATTGCTTTTTTTTAAAGAGAATGAAGAATAATTATCTCCTGAACTCTTCTTGTGCGTGTAAATGGCTGCTGAGCCAACAGGCGTCTATCATATTTCTTTAGATTTGGAGTGATTTGAGGACAGAGTATGTCCTATTAATTGTTCTAGTAGAGTGGCTTACATATTATAGGCTCCTGATAAATGACTTTGAAGAACGACTTAAGCTCAAGTTTTTCCCATTATATGCCTAAGCAATAATTTTTGGACTCATTTTGCATTTATCATGATTAAAGTTCATCTCTTTCTTTGTAACCTTTTGGTGCTCTATTTTTGATTTCTGTCATCTGTCTTATGTGTAGTCACTTCCAGCTTTGTGCTGAATACAGATTTGAGAAGCATGCCTGCTGTGTCAATATCACTGAGTAAAAGAAATACCAAGCCTTGTTTATTTTTTTCCAACCTGACACAATTGCTTGATGGAAAACATGCTAGATTCTGTAGGCCTTCATTACATTACTTTTACCACTGCTAACTCACATTGTTTCTAAATAGGTCCTTTTGACCTTCAGAACTTTGGTCAGTTCATCTGTAAAACACCTTACCTGCCTCAAAGAGTTGATAGGATGATAAAATAGGATATATTTGAAAATATCTTTAAAAATGTTTCCAAAATTATGTAAACCCAAGATTTGAAATTGTTCTTGTTATTGATATCTTGAGAATCTCATTAGATGTTGAATAGGAATACTTCTTATCTGAAATTTTGTGATTTTTTGTTTTGTTTTATAACCGCTACTCATCTAAGATTTGAATATTTTGGTTAAAAAATGTATTTATACATAGTTTTATTTCCCTAAAGTTTAGTAATTCGGTTTGTCATTGGGAGCAGGGTTGGGGGACCAGACATTCAGGGTTATGATCCAATTAATGTTCTTGAAACACATCCATTGTAACTGTATTTTGTGCTACACAGGACTTTGTGTTTTTATAATTTAAATTATGAGCCTGCAAATTTTTTTATTGTAGCTTCTTTGAAAGAACTCTACATCAGCATTGTGTTTGTTCTGCTAAATTACCTTGGCTTTTTAATTGAAAGGCAGTCTGTTATAATTTTAGTATGAGTACTATAGAAAGTCATGGAAATATTTAATGATCATGTAGTTTGAACCCTCTCTGACGAGCAGGAAATTATCTTGTCTGCCTGACTTTTAATAGATGACATTCACCCACTAGATCTGCCAAACCTGTGTATAAAGACACTGTATTAGGCTCTAAACTGCAAACTCAAATGGAAGTCAAATTCAGGCTCTTAATAATCAGCTTCTACTTTCGGCATTCCCCAGAACACTGGGGAGGAATATTTTAATCTGTCCTGACAACCACCTTCCCCCATTCTGCTTATGGAGATCTTAATTTAACCCTTTCCTGTTCAAATTACTTTGATTCTTTAGTTTCTACAATAAGAAGTAATTTCAGCATATCCATTGAGTGTAAAACAACCTTTTGCTCATCTTTTTTTGTTTTGTTTTGTTAATCCTCACCCAAGGATATTTTTCCATTGATTTTTAGGGAGAGTGGAAGGAAGAGAGAGACAGAGAGAAACATAGACATGAGATAGACACATCGATTGGTTGCCTCCTGCATGCACCCCAGCCAGGGCTGCAGAACCTGAAACCAATTTATGTATCCTTGACTGGAATAGATTCCTGGACCCTTCAGTCCTCAGGCTGAAACTCTATCCACTGAGCCAAACTGGCTAGGGCTTGCTCATCATTTTTATAGTAACACTAGTGGCCCAGTGCATGAATTCATGCACATTGAAAGGAAATTAATTAGAAGACATATTTTAATATCACTATTTGCCCTTTCTCTATAATAGAAGTGTCAACCAAATTCACGATCGACAATGACAGATCGAAACACACGCATGCAATTAGTGCCAGCAAGAGCTTTATATATATACTAGAGGCCCGATGCATGAAAATCCGTGCACTGGAGGAAGCTTGGCCTGCCCCCTCTCACAGTCCCAGAGCCCTCAGGGGTGGGAGGTGACCCGGCGATCAGGAGAAGACGACGCCCCATCACACCTCTGCTGCTGCCACTGCCAGCAGTGCAAGCCTTGGCCAGCCCTGGTTACCTAAGTCTCAGGCGGCCCTGAGTGGCTGGGCAGCCACCATCCAAGGCTTGCCTGCACCCTGGGCCAACTCTGGGTGGCTGGGGGGTTTGAGGGCACTGGAAGAGTCCGGAGGCAGGCATGTAAAGTGGCCGGATCCACCTGGGGCATGCCTAGCCATGCCATGTGCCTGCTGCCCCAGCGGGGCTGAGGGGAGTGGGTGCTGCCATCTTGTGGTTGTGGGCACTACCATCTTTGAGTCAATTAGCATATTCCCTCTTTATTAGATAGGATAGAGAAACTTGCTTAATTAGACCTGCTTTCTCATTTAGCTCAACTTTGTCTAGCCCAGTGAAGCACCCCAACTTCCCTTTCAGGTAATTTTTAGCAACACAGCAATAAATATCAACATGAAGCAGATTATTATTATAGATCATGCAGGGAGGAAAAAGGGTAAAATATTTAACTGCAGCAGTGTTTGACTCTGTTCTGCGCAATGAGAAAACCTGAAGTCATTTTCAAGGTCCACCATTTCTTACTTCTTTTCAGTCAGGTCAAGTTTTTAAGCTTTCTAAATTTCCACTTTCTGGCAAATGAAAAGAAAATAGGATTCCTTCGAGTCTCCTATCTTCTGTGAGGAACGTATGAGATGAGGCATGGGAAAACACTTCACAGGTGTAAAATGTTTTCACCTACCTATAAAGCAAATCATGTTCCTGGGCTGAAGAAACTGCAAGGAGGCTGGTCACTAGGGAAAGGAAGCCAGACATTGCTATGTGACATCATTATCCAGCACCCACACCCACCGTTTTGGGGGCACATTTTGCACTATGGGGTCCTTTTGGCTGCAGTTTGGTGGAGTGTCACTCTGGGGTGGTGGCAGGGCCTGTGTCCCATTTGGGGGAAGCCAAGTGTTGCTTTGTGAACTCCAGGTTCATGGTGCCATTTCTCTGTGCATGTCTCAGCAGCGCCAGTTGGATACTTAGCATATTAGCCTTTTATAGATATAGACTAATGACCTGGTGCACAGATTTGTGCACATTGAAAGGAAATTAATTAGAATGTGGCCAGCAGGGTGGGACTGGGCAAGATAGGCTGGAAACGCTCTGGAGCCGACCTCCCGTAGCCCCTCCCCAGCTGGCTGTACCTGGCGTGCTGCCATGGCTCGAAGGGTGTCTGCAGAGTGAGTGGGGTCCCTCTGGCAGGTAGGGTGCCTTGGCCTGGCCTGTGGGGATCAAACCTGTTTTCCGACATCCCCCGAGAGGTCCCTGAGTGCATGAGGACACCCTGCAAAGTTGCTGTTATGCAGGGTGTGGAATGCAAACACAGTGTGTGGTAAACCAGATTTATGACTGACAGTGCCCCAGCAACAACATAACTCACAGCCAAAGGTGGAATCGTGCAGCCTCACCAGGAATTGGGCTCCTCTCTGGTTTCAGGGTGCGTCACCTGAGAACTGCCACTACCAAGTCACTACAGCTCAGTATCTCCTGCATTGAGTGCCTTCCCCCTGGTGGTCAGTACACATCATAGCTACTGGTTGGATGGTCGAACACATAGCATATTAGCCTTTTATACATAGAGATAAGAAGCAAACATCCAGAGTAAGAGTAAAATGAAAATACTCACTTTTTTATTACTGGACTCTGAAGTAATACATTTTACATCACAGCATATTTTTACTGTGTATGGCAGGAATTCTAGTAAATGAAATGGGAATGTTTATGTCAAGGCTCCTGCACTAAGACCTGGCTATGTGGCTACCAAGTACAGACATCATTGATGAGTCAGTGAGCTAACAATTTTTCATGAAGGGAAGTTGGGTGAACTGCCAAGTCATTATTTTATTACCAATGAAATTTCCCTTTTAATTTTGTCAAATAGGCAAGATATACACATAATTTTAAAAACTCAAATTCAAATGGTAGATAAAGGGTAAGCAATGAAAAATGTCTATTTTCCTGTGCCCCCAATTTCCCTCTGCAGAGGCAACCCTAAAGGTCAGTTTCTTGGGTATTTGCCCAGAGAATTCTATACATTTGCAAATGTGTGTGTATCCTTTTTAAAAATATAACACTTGTACCTCTTTTACTTACATATCTTAGATGTCCTTAATATCAGTACATATAAAGTTAATTCTTTTTTAATGATTGTATAATGTACCTTTGTTTGGATATTTGATAAATTTTTTGACAACAAACCTCCTATTGGTAGACATTTAGCTTGGCTTTAATATTTTCATCCTACAAACAATATTTTTAGTGAGTCTGCTTTACATACTTGGACTTGCAGGATAAATTCCTTGATCTGGAATTGCTGGGTTAAATAATGTGCATTATTTATTTTAATAGACATTTTCAATTACCTACCAGAAAATGAATTATTTACAGCTCCATCAACAAAGTTTAATCACAATAAACATTTTATTTTTCCAATGACCAAGATTTCCTCTTCCCTTCCCACAATTCAGATTCCTAAGAAACCAAACCTGGGAGATTTATAATGAGTGTAAACTGAAGCCATAGGAGCCGCATGGCCGTGAGGGGTTTCAGACAGGGCTCCTCCCCTGCGTCACCAGGCTCTCTTTCTCTGAGACATCCCCAGTCCATCTCTCCCTCTCCCTCTCTCTCCCTCTTCCTCCCTCCCTTCATCCTTCCCTTCCTCCCTCCCACCCTCTCTTTTTTGTACTATGATTGATAAAAATCACCAAACTCAGATGTCTTTTTTCAAGACTCCATACCAATAGATGGTCCCTTTTCAATGTGTGCTCATCATTACATTATCTTTCTTTTTTTAACAACATGCAGTTATTCTATTATATAGAGATTACGATTATTTTGTAGGTATTACATTTTAATTTTCCTGATTATATATTACATGTGAGGGTATATTTCCTTCAGAAATATAAATATCAAAAGGATTGTTTCCAAAAATATTTCCTAAAAAATAGTAAGTCTGTCACTGGTTTATGAATTTTTAGCAGTAGCACTTTCTAGTTCTTAAGGGTTTACTTTTTCCTGTCACTTAAGTGTTGTCTTGTTTTAAACTCCTAGGCCTGTCTGTGTTTGGGTCAATAGCCAAATCTGCTCTGATTACCATTAACTGCCCAATACATTATTATAAGATGTTTTATAGATAGAACATTCTATAAAAGCTACCAGTGATATTCCATCCCTGGATTTCCTAATGGGTCACTAGTGAGTCATGTGTGGGTAGGATTGGTGATTGAATTACATGATCTATGTCTAGTAAATATACAGTGAGCTTGTAGTGTTATGTTTTGTTGTTTCCAGGAATCTCTTGACAATTACTTCATGATTTAAATGGCATTTATTGTAACTATTAGATGCTTCCCATTTAAATCTGTGGGTAATTTGCTCACTGCTTGAGCCACACAGCAGTATGTCCTTTAGTCACTGTCAGGCCTTTGTTCTCTATTTTCATGTGTCATTTATGCAAAGAAAGTCAAAGTAATCACCAGCTATTTGTGTTATTAGAAGGCACTAAATACTTTATAACCCTGAAAGGCCAGTATAATTGGAAGAGGAAGTGGGAGTTGAGTTTAATTGGAGAAACTCTATTAGAAAACAGTGCATATTATTTTTTTACCCCTTCAACAATGTCTTAGACTGTTAATTATTGTAATCAATTTTACAAATTGTAGTAATTTGCTATGTCCTATGAATAATACATTAACAGATTTAGGATAACTCCTTCACTTTCTGTACAGAAATTTTTTCCTTAACAAATACTTTTATTAAAAACTAGAGGCCTGCCGAAACCGGTTTAGCTCAGTGGTAGAGTGTCGGTCTGTGAACTGAAAGGTCCCGGGTTCAATTCCAGTCAAGGGCATGTACGTTGGTTACGGGCACATCCCCGGTTGGGGGGTGTGCATGAGGCGGCTGGTCGATGTTTCTCTCTCATCGACGTTTCTGGCTCTCTATCTCTCTCCCTTCCTCTCTGTAAAAAAATCAATAAAATATATTTTTTAAAAAAAACAACAACAAAAAAAAAACTAGAGGCCTGATGCACAAAATTCATGCAATGGTCTTGGCCCCGGCCTCAGCCCTCGCCCACTGTAGCTTTGTCTGGAAGGAAGGACATCCGGTCTAATTAGTATATTAGCCTTTTATTATTATGGATATTTTCCTAGTAACCTTAACCTTAGAATAAGTTCTATTCAGTATCACTAGTGGGTATGATATACTTATTAGTTCTATAGGAGACATGTTTTAGATTTCTAAATAGGATATCATTTTTTTCCTCACTGGTTCCATTTTTCTCTTCAAATTAAAACTTGTGAAGGTTTGTAAGCAGTAGCAAATGATATAATTATTTGGAGTGGGGTGCATGTCTCTAAACTTTATTCTAAAAAAAAAGAATAATGCCCTTATTCAAAAATTTCACTTACAGAAACAGGATTATTTGGCTTTTTATTGACTAATCTAGGGTTCTAATTGTGTTTTTGTTGTTGTTGTTAATCCTCACATTGATTTTTTAGAGAGAGTAGAAGGGAGGGAGGGAGAAGAGGGGAGAGAGAGAGAGAGAGAGAGAGAGAGAGAGAGAGAGAGAATATCATTGTGAGAGAGACACTTTGATTGATGAGTTGGACACGTCGATTAGTTGCTTCCTACATGTTCTCCAACCATGGCTGGGAATCAAACCTACAACCTAGGTCTGTGCCCTTGACAGGGAATCAAACCCACAACCCTTTAGTGCTCGGGCCGACACTCATTGGCCAGGGCTGTAATTGCTATTAATTAATTATGCATTTCTGAATAGAATTTTTTTGTGTTCCAAAAAGTTACAAACTTTAAAACAATAGTTGATACAAAACTCATTCTAAAATTGAGGACTAATTCTAGTTTAAGTGTTTCTTCTGGAATTATATACTGAGTAATTTTTATTTTGTACTAGGAGGGTTGTTATTATGTTCTCTTTAAAATGATAGAATGAATCTAGATTTCAAATTTAGTTGCTATATTTTATCTATCACTCTATTTGTCAGGAGTGTAGGACTAAGGAGGAAGAATTCTTTTAATTATGTTATAATGGTAAAATTGTTTCTGTGCTTTGGAATAAGCCACCAAAAAGATAAAACAGTTCAACTGGTAAGCATCTAGCAACAAAATATCTCCCTATCTGCCCACCGGAGCAAAGAGCTGACGAATGTCTGATGCCTTGTCAAGCATTATCAACTGCATTGAAAAGAGATGGAACTGCAGAGTCAATACTTATAAGAGAGAAAACCCAGAAGACCTGCCTGCTGTGACTGCCTGCTGCCAGCGGGAGACTGACATGTTTGTGTTTTCATTTCAGTGACGTTGTATGCCTCCTGCATTCTCCTGGGAGTGTTCTTGAATAGCAGTATACCTATATTTTTCGAGCTTTTTGTGGAAACTGTCTACCCAGTTCCAGAAGGAATTACTTGTGGAGTTGTCACTTTTTTAAGTAATATGTTCATGGGAGTGCTTTTACTTTTTCTCACATTTTATCACAAAGGTAAGAAATTTGGCTTCTTTTTTATCTACATGTGTTATGAGAGGGGTTTGTGGCTCTGCTATATAGGGAATTTATAAGGAGAATTCTCATTAAGACCAGTTACTTTAGCTGAGCTTTTACATGCTAATAAAAGAAAATACCTTCAGTGTTGTTGTTGTTTTAATGCATCTAATGTACCCTTACCTCCTCCTCAAATTTCTGATTTAATTAACCTGGACCAGGGCCCAGCATTTACAATTTTTATAAATTCTAATATGCAGGCTCTCATTGAGATCCACTGGTATATCACTTTAAAAAAATATTTAGAATCTCCTATCTTAACAGAGGTATACATTAATGTCCGGGGTACCTAGTTTAAAGCCTTGGGATGAATGGGAGGTCGTCCAAGGAGTGTATAGAACAGCACCCTCCAAACGGAGCTTCTTATGATGACGAAAATGTTTTTATCTGCACTGTCCGGTACAGTGGCCGCTGGCCACAGGAAGCGAGTGCAGCTAAGGGGCTGGATTTTTTTTTTTTTTTTCATTTTAATTAATTCAAGTTTAAGTAGCTACTCATAGTGATGCAAGTAGAGAGTGAAAAGAAGGTTGAAGTTGGGGCCCGGGGTACGCATGTGAAGAAGAGGGAAATCCGTACAAAGGAGGAAGGGATGTGGTCCTGAAGCCAAGTGGAGGAGTTCGCCTCGCACAGGAGACGGAGGGAAGGCTGTGTGGGTGGGCCTGGAGGCAGGTGCCTTTGCCGGGCCGAATATCGAAGGAGTTCATTCCTTTTGGCATCACCGTTCTGCTTAGAAGCCAGTCTGTCTATTAAGAGTTGGTGGGAAGAAGGTGGAGAATGGGCTTCAGGAGGGGATGGAACTCTCAATAACCTTTGAGGGGCGGGAGGAGGCGCTACGGGGACCGCTGGAGAGGTTGCTGGGCCTGTTGAGGGCAGGCCCGCTGGTGTTGGGGTTCGTGGTTTGTATTTTTGTTAAAAATACAAAAATACAGTTGCTTGGTTTTCTCTAATGTTCTCTCTTCTGCGACCCAGATTCTGTTTTACTATTTCAGAAAATTTGGACATAATTATCTAGAATTGTTTCTGCCTGTTAAGATAAGAATTTATGCTTGTGACTCTTTGGATAGAAAGCTTTTATTAATTTCTACTAGATTTATATCCCATTTTATATCTCATCTTAATCAATCTAATATTACTACCCTCCCACGCTCCGGCTGCTATTCTCTTAACTGCTTGTCACACACCGGTAAATGTGAAGAAGTTGTACATGGAAGGATCTTTGAGGTTCAGATGGAAGAAGTGCTCTCAAATGTGTTGCTCCAAGAGGCCTCATTGCTTATAGGAAGCTTTCTGACAAGCTTATAGTTGAAATCGTAGCCACGATAACCTGCTTACCTGGAAAAGACATCTTTGAAACTTTTAAAGCTGATGAAACAGAATTTGCCCTAAGTTTTGGGCAGCTTTTGGCATCCTACTTTCACCTAACAGCAAAAGTCATACAACCGATATATTCATTTCTGATTATAATTAACAACAAACTATATTATTAATACTTCTACCCATCAGCAATGCAGGCAAAGTAGGTTTCAGCTTTGCTAAACCTGACGTGTGCCCGGAGGAGTGACGTTAATGACGTCAGGCCACTCCTGACTGTCCTGGGAACGTGTTTCCTTTGGAGAAAGTGCCGTTACCACCTGCTGGGCTAAGGCGTTTGCCTCCAGGGAGTTTTCTGAACAGAATCACCTGATAACGAGTATTTATCCGCTTTCATCTACTTCAGTTTGGTCACAGTTGCAATTAAGATACTTCACTCTTTGCCAGGTGAAGTATCAAACATAGCTGTGTTGCCTCTCCAGGTGATAGAACCCACTTCCCAGCTCATGAGCATAGGTATGGTGGTGATCCTTGCAGCCCAGTAGAGAGTGGTTTTTCCTGTCTGCTGGAAATAGTCTTGTCCTCCCAGTATTTAGAAACAACAGTCGATGCCAGATAATGTTCCCCCCAATAAGCCTCTTGTGTGCGGTCTCTGGACTGACACACGTACCGTATTTTTCGGACCATAAGATGCACTTTTTTTCCCCCAGAAGTGGGGGGGGGAAAGTCCCTGCGTCTTATGGTCCAAATATAGCCTACACATATACTTTAAAAAAAAGTTTTTTTACTTGCCCGGCTCTGTGTGGTCTCTGTGTGCTTGCCCGGCTCTAAAATGGTTCTAAATGCTGCTGTTTACTTTACAGGGTTGATTACATGTGTTTATGACTGTGATGTTGGGTTTTAATGCACATAAAATATTTTAGGACACTATTTGTTTCAGAATCTTTTTTTCTTCATTTCCCTTCTCTAAAAACTGGTGCGTCTTATGGTCCGGAGCGTCTTATGGTCCGAAAAATACGGTATTTATTGATCAGTTTAGGGCAGGGACTATCCCTCCACTGTCTGACGGGAGAGCCTGACCATTGGCTTGGCCAGCAGAATATCTGTGTCACGCCCGATACCTGACACTCCCCCAATGTTTGTTTTGTTTCCTTCTAGATAACTGGCTGGTTGGTGTTAGAAACTTAAATACCTAGGCTTTTATTTTAAAGAAATACTTTGATATGTTTGTTTTGAGTGTGTCTATGGAAGGCACAAGCACATACCCCACATCTCTCTGAGGCTGCAGTCTTCAGAACTATGGAAACTGTGTTGCGATCCTTTCACATACAATTCACTGGTGTTGTCCCAAAAGTCATGCAGCAAAAGTCTGCATCCTTCTAACTGAGGCTTGATGATATAGAAATTGCAAATCTGAAAATTCAGTAAAATTATTTCCTAAAAATATCTTTTAGCTCCACAGCCTAGTACCCTGGACAGTTTTTATGATACATTGAATTCCCTTCCATTAGAGTCAATATTCAAATGTCATAATTTAGTCATTTAAAAACTTGAAAAATTCACCCAGAAGTTCAGTGTTATGCCAGCATTCAGCTGGTAGTTACATGATTGTGAGGCCAGCTTTTTAATCATCATCAAGATCTGCGGCTCGCCGAAACCGGTTTGGCTCAGTGGTAGAGCGTCGCTCTGCGGACTGAAAGGTCCCGGGTTCTATTCCGGTCAAGGACATGTATGTTGGTTGCGGGCACATCCCCGGTGGGGGTTGTGCAGGAGGCAGCCGGTCGATATTTCTCTTTCATTGACGTTTCTAGCTCTCTATCTCTCTCCCTTCCTCTCTGTAAAAAAAAAATCAATAAAATATATTTAAAAAAAAGAAAAGAAAAAAAAAAAAGATCTGCGGCTCTTCAGGTCTCTTCTCAAGGAGGCGCTGCACTTCCTGACGGGAGTTCTGACTCCCACAGCGTGCTGCCCAGGAGCCATTACGTCAGACAGTTTTTCAGGGCTACAGACTGGCCACGGCGAGCCGTTACACCGGCCTGCCCCGCTGGAGAGGCCCCACTGGCCTCTTGCTTGCAGCTCATGGCCATCGCCACCGTTGACAGCCCCCCAGGTCCTGTTGGATTCTGCTTTGGGTACCTGGGACCGCGGCAGAAGTTTCTTAGAGTTGTTCTGACTTGGCTTTTTCATGGTCAATTCTAAAAAATTGTTACATGCTCCCTAATTATAAGCTTGTTTGTAAAACTTCAGGTGTTCCTGTAATATTTGCTTTGAGAATCTAGGTGAGTTATTTCACGCAGCACAATGATGCTTTCTTTACTCCAGTAACTTCACTTACAGCATCATCGGGGAATGCTGTGACAGTCTTTATATGCTCTGAAATGTATTCCAACGTTCTGTTGTGTGGTTTGTAACTTATTCTGCAGTTTGTATTATCTGGTTTGTTGTTGTTGTTCTAGAAGTTTCACAGCAGGTTTTGGCTAAAAGCCTTAAAGGGGTGTTTTTTTGTTTGTTGTTATTTTACCTATGTCCTTTCATTTTTGAAGCAGCTGACCATGAATTGGAGGCTATACTGTGGCTCAAAAGATTCAGGGGTCTGGCCGAGGTGGGAGGCATTGACTAGTGGTTACAACAGCTTCAGCATATGTGGGCCTGTGAGAAGTATTCTTACATCTAAGAGGTAAAAGCAGGCATTGTGTTTGATGGGCAGCTCTGGTGGGTAATTAATGTGGAGTGAAGGGGCAGGGTGGTATACTGTGTGTGAAACCATGTTATCAGCTGAATCCTCATAAGTGAGAATAGAGGCAGTTTTGTTAAATCATCATAATTCTGGTTAAAGCACCAAAGACAAATAGAAGGTACGGTACCTGGATTCAGAAAAGTGCCTGAAGGTGGTAGAGACGAAACCATGGCCTCATTGAATAGAAGGAGCAGGTGGAATGCACAATAGTGCTTCTGGTAGAAAAAGATGAGAGGATGAGCAAAACCCTAATTAGTTCGGTCCCAACAACGCATCACCATTTGGGGCAGAGCCACTCCACCGAGTGAAATATGCCATCTGTCCACACGGTACATCGGCAGAGAGAGCCTCAGGTCACAGTGTACATAACACCTGGCAGAGAATCAGCAGAAGCAGAGAGGCAAATTGCGGAGCCTTGGAGTATGGATCTGTATATTCTCTAGTTAAGAGCAAAGGGAAAGAATGTTAGAAAACAGTGCTCAGTTTGAAAGATTTAAGGATAAGAATAAGTAAATCCAATGGATTAGGACTCTGTTGGCTCAATTGCGTCGTATGACACCTGGCTTGGAAGGACAGCAGTTGACTTTGCTCCTGCTAAGTAAATGACACCCTTTCCCAAGCCATTTCCTGATTGTTAGAGCTGTACAGTGTGGTTTATGTGAGTGGCTTCCAGTGGGGAAATGTACAGGTTCACATCTCTGACCTTTTGCTTTCGTAAAAGGCAAACAATTTCAAAGAACCCTATAGTTTACTGAGCCAAGTGAACTTACAAAGAGGTGGATTTGACTTTTCAGAGAGAAGCATAATAGTAAACATGGACCAACCCTCCATGACACTAAAGAGTAATTATGAGGCATTTTTAAAGACTTCATCTGAACATAGAGGAAATAATTTACAACTCTGATAAACTAGAAGGTCCGCTTTGGCAATATTTGATCAAGTTTTGCTTGGTATTGACAAAGTTTTCCTTTGGCAAACACTTAGCTAGGTTTAAGAAGAGCAAGGACAAGCTGATTGTTGCTGCGTGTGTGTTTGCTCTAGCTCCCCATAAAAAACAGCTGAAATTTTTCCCTTCAAGTCAAAATACTCACTACAAACGGTATGCTGTTGTCAACTATTTTTCTGCTTTTTCTCTTCTTATTTTTTTACTGCTTTCTTTTTGCCTGTTAATATTATCATCAGAAATCCAGAGGTTATACAGTTAATATTAAGTCAGGAGACTACCTGGTGTGCCATTTCAGGGAATATCCGAATAAAGACAAGATCCCAGAGGTCACAGCCTCTCCGAGTGGTTAGATTATAATCAGCCCAAGGAAAGCACAGAAAACAGCTTTGCATGAAATGTGATTGAAATACATGTTCTTGTTACATGCCACATAATAGCATGTCTAACTTTTACAATGTAGAAACTGAGAGGTAAGGAGGTGACTCTTCTGAGCATATTACAGGGGTGGGGTGGAATATTCAACACCTTCTCTTACCAGTTGGTTTTTGAGTTTCCATTTCCAAGCATAAAATTGCTGTTTTAGCCATATGAGTTATGGATTAAACTGTGGGCATCTTTAGGATGATTTTTGAAGATTGGGGCAGTATTAGCATTTGGTAGAAGTACAAAGGAAAAATATAAACCAATAACAGTGCCCAAAGAAACGATATCCCAGGGAACTTCTTTATCTCATTTGCTGTTTCTTTACATTGAAACTGCTACATGGATATTAAACTAGAGACATTCTCCCCACCACTGCCACCAGCCCCGTTATGCCAAGGAGCTGCTCACCTCTGCACCCAGCACCTCAGGATTGGCTGGCAAAGGGTCAGGGTAAGAGAAGGCTGAGCAGATGCCTCGCTGAGGGGCCGCTGGAGCTGGAGGAAAGAGCTGGCAGCACCACGCTGGCTGGTGTGTATTCGTAGCGAGAGGCCCAGGATTGGCCTGTTGGCGAGTCCTGAGTTGAGGAGCAGCCTTCTTGAAGAAGCATGTTTTTAATTCCATTAAATCAGATCATAACAGAATTGTCTGTTTAGGTGATTCTTGTAGGTTTTCTGGTAATTGGCAGAAACTATGCCAGTAAAAAAAAAGAAGAAATAAATAAGCCAACATATGCATAGTAGTTTCTGTGAGGGTAGAATTAGGATTACTTTTTGATGTTTTCCTTTAATTTTTATATATTTTCTCATGTTTTACAGTGAATTACTACTTGATGTTTTTGTTGAGGATTAGATGTTTCTATCCAAAAATTAATTAATTAATTAATTAACTAATGTGTTATTTCATAGTTCAGGTGATTTTCTTACTTGTCTTTCTAATCCATCAGCTATTTCTAAATAAGGACAAAAGTGAGAGTGATAGAGGGCCCTTAAAAATAATTAACAAACTAACATTTGAAGGTGATTGATTTTCTTCTTTGAAGTTAATAGCTTCTTTTCGGCCACGAAAATCAAGGTGGATTAAATTGATGAAAACTTATTAACAATACTGATTAAAAATACTACGCATGAAAGCCCTGTAGTATATTACATGCGCCACTTAGACCCCAGACTCTCTCTGTTTATTGAAAGCCAGTTGCCAGGCCTTCAAGGGCAAGTTTATGGAAAGAGCTTTTGAATGCAGAGCAGTTTGCTCCCGGCCCGCAGTTGGTGGTGTTCTGCTGGTGACAATGGATGCTTACAACTGCGTGTTTTTGTCTTGCAGAGTTGTCTTGGTTCAACTGGTGCCTTCCCGGGTCATGTTTGCTCAGTCTCCTCCTCATCCTGTGCTTCAGGGAATCCTATGACAGACTCTATCTTGATGTGGTTGTCTCTGTGTAATAGCACAGACTCGAAAGAGTTTACAGAGAGACTGGAGATCCACACTGCATCCTGCACATTTGCTCGGAATTGCACACCTGACGGATAAAAGGGAGAAGATGAAAACTTCATTCAGAGGTCTTGTGAAGTTACCGGTGATCGCATTAATTTAATTACTACTAGGTAATGATAATGTGGGACTCAAATAATAATCGGGGATTTAAAAAAACTCTCTAAACGGCATGCCTGTGCCCGCTGCTGGGGATGGCGGTGTGCTGTCTTACACACAAGGCACTACCTAAATAATTCCCTCTGTGCTCTGTGCCAGTGCCACACGGCTGACGGATCCATTGTTACTATGAGAAGAAATAAAGGGCATTATCACATGGAGATAACTCCTTCCCTAAGTGACATCAGAATAGGAAGAAATGCCACTAACTTCTAAAGAAGTTTAAACCTTATATCCGATTTTCATCAAAAAAATAGCCAACAGGTATATCCAGGATAGAAATTAGCCACATGTACACTACATTTTTTTCCCCTAATAAAGCCATTTCTTCTATGACTCCTTATTTCTAATTAGATCAGAAACCCCTGGCCATCTTACTATGGCGACCAACCACTTTCCAGTGACTTCAGAACACATACTTTGTGTCTCCACCTAAAGTTATCCTTGTTTCTATGAAATACAGTTTCACCTATTAGGCTCTGAAATGATTATATTAAAGGTGACTAAACGTTTAATGTAGTCATTAAAAATTGTATGACAAATGTAATTCCATTCTGATTTAGCACTTTGTTAAAAGAGAAATGACAAATCACATAGGAAATTTGATGTCTTCAGTGTGTGTGTGTGTGTGTGTGTGTGTGTGTGTGTGTAGTGGCATAGGTATAAATCTAGCACTAGCTACTATTTACAGGGGTTACATTTTATTAAATGATCCTTGTTTGAAAATAGCAATTTACAACATTGAAACTTCTGTTAATTACATTCTTGTATTTCAATTCAGGTTGTAAAATATTCAGTTGTATATGGAGTCAATGTATTTGAGAGGGCAATATTTTACCGGACCCATTTTCTGTGTAAGGAGGATAGTTTTGTAAAAAATAACAGTAACTCATGGAACAGCTCTCAGACATGTACTTCACTGCCACATGAAATGGTCTGTGGTGGGATTATTTCCACTATTCACACTTACATAATTCCCCTCACACGGGAAACCCAAACATTTCCCCCAGAAGTCAAGAGTGATACTTTGCCTTCATTATTCTCAGTTTCACTCAACCTTCTTTCCCTTTTCCTCAATTTTCTTCTTCCTTGAAATTGTGTCTTCCTTGTCAGCTAAATATAACTTATATTTGTTCTTTTTTGGGGGGACAGACAAGGTGCAAGCCAGCTCTTTCTGTTAGCCACGGCGGTGACGTATGGTTAAGGAAAGCTGGTCAGCACTTACTTACTCATCTCTCCATGTGTGCATATGCCATCACACACACTCATCCATAGTTCCAACCCTTAGTAGGTTCAAGGCTATTCATTAACTCACGTCGGTCCTGGAGGAAGATTCTGTTACTTCTGAGCCTTCTTCTAAAATTTTAAATTGTTCAACTTGGAAAGTTTCTTACAGAAACCCTGAAATCTAACATCTGTAGTCACCTTTAAATCATCTCCCTTTTATCACCACGCTGCTGACTTAGCAACAAGAGACAAAGGAACTAAGGAAGTTGCTGAAAAGTAGAAGAAAACCCATGAAAGCTAGACTTATTTCCAATGAACTCAATCATTCTTCTTAAATAAAAATAAAATAAAACCAGAATTCTTTAAGATGATGGAAAGCCAGCCACTAAAGATATCAGTAGTTCATGCCCTAAATTAACCACCAGCCCTTCTCTTCAGAAAGAAGACAGAGAGCAGAGGGAAGAATTCTTAAGTATTTGGTTTTAGTCAGATCTATTGTATTTGAGGATGTTGCTGTATAAAATTTTTCCGTAATGCTTCTGATATACCAGTAGAACATTTTCATTATGGTTAATTCTAGTTTTAACACAAAGTAAAGAATAACACTTATTACCTAAATGACTAATTAGTTAGCAGCTCATTAGTTAACTCAATATCTCAAGTGAGTAGTGCTTAAAAGTTCTCGCATGTGCCAGATACCAGCCATCGTTTTTAGCATGAGATGAGGCCCTCATTTATATCCACTTACCACTCTGGCAGATCATTCATTGTTCTCATCACAAATTGCAGCTGTTTTAAGTGATTAAAATTTCATATACAAAATCTGATAAAAAGAGAACCAAAAAGCTTTGGGGTGGGGGAGGATTACACACTACTTATTTACCTGAATATTTCAGATCTTATTTTTTTTTTAATCTTTGCTTTTATTTCTAGCTTGCATTATAATAGGCCAGCTGCTATCTTTGCACTTTCTAAGCAAGTATTATAGAATCCTAATGAAATTTTATAACTAAAAGAAATCTTAACTTTCCACTAACCCAAGCCTTCATTTTAGAATTTGTAGAAATAGTCCCAGAGAGGTCAAGGATCTTGACACACTCTTAATGGCAAAAATAGAACCAAAACCCACATCTCCTGACTTCGAGAATACTTTTTTCCTACCTCACAGAATTGCAGCTTAATTTGGACACGTGGGGGAGTTTATGAATACTCTTCCATGTCCACAAACAATAGGGCCTAAGAGTAAACTGCCATTATTTTATGTGGAAAGTACAGGGATTAAGTTGAGGTGATTATTTGGTTTTTAAGTAAAATCTTTCTATTTTCTTCTTTATTCTCCAATTGGTGCTCTAAGTCTTAGTTTGCAATGGCATGATACAGAAAGATTCTGATGAAGAGTTCAGTCCTCATAAACCAAGTCCACAACATTATTAATTAGTAAGAACATGTTATAGTCTAAGTTCCCTGTGGTTTATCAATGAGCACTTAGTCTATGGGAAGAAACATTTTTTAATAAAGTCCATGATGGAGGAATAGGAACAAGACAAGTGCACACATTTCCCTGGAGGATGGAGCTAATAAAAATAAAAAGAGGGAATCAATGTGTAATCTTGTATAGTTAAGCATATATGGCCTAAGGGCCAAATTTTATCATAGATCACATATGCATGTTTAATTACTGAGAATGCTTACAACTTGTTGTTGATGTAGCTCTTCTAATTAAGGATTCAAGCTAAGAGCTTTTAAATTAAAGAGGTTAAATTCCCATCTACTTAGCTTTTAATTAGTTTTGTTGCTATTATATTTATTAAAATCTAGGCATTCATCCACCTGTTTGCATAAGTACAAACTTCATTTTAAGATCCAATACAAATGCATAGTAAATTTGCTTTAAATTAATGTTAACAGCCACATTTAATTCCACATTTGTTCTTGAAATAATAAAGGAATTACTATGATTATACCATATTATCAAGCAAGTGCAAAAACTGTGATAGGAAAAAAGTGCCGTATTAAAAATAGATGTATAGAAAACTGTGAGAAAATGTTATCAGACCTGTTTGACCTAAATATAGGAAAACTAGAATTTCATTATAGTTGGGAATTATGCAGAAAGGAGAAAGATCAAGTTTATTTCTATAATATCAAAGAGTTGCTACTCTGTTAGGAAATAGAAGCCATACTTTGGGTAAAGTGTTGGACCACCCTAGAAGAACAAAACTTGACAGACGGGTTCCCTTATGGCAGCATCCATTGGGGGGAAGCAGACATGTTGGCCACTCACCCTGAGCATTCATTTCCTTTCACGAGTTCTCCCAGCTTAGTTAGAACCTGAGTCAGGAGGTGAACAATACCAGGGCCCTTGAAAGTGTCACTTCTGGCCAGGGGATGGGCAGGATGGAGGCTGTGGGCAGTCTCCCCTGAACACGCTTCGTTTTATAACCACTTTTAGCTTGTTCTGGGCGGGAAGGAAACATCAGCCTCTTGTTTCACTGAACAGTTTCTGGGGCTCTCCACCGTCCTCATTGCCTGGCACCTCAGCTTTTGGAACGCTTGCTGAGTCAGACCTCAGCTCCATCCCTGCGACTCCTAGGACTCCTAGATGCCCGCTTCCTTGAACTGACTTCCTGGCACAGCGTTCTTCACGCCCTCCACTCCTCCCCCGGCTCCCAGGCCAAAGTCCCAGGCTCAGTCCTGACTGGTAATAGACCTCCCCTCTCCTGAAAGGATGCTAACATAGCCCAAACATAAGAAAATCCAGGTACTCCAGAAAAATTAAGCAATTCTTATGGTCAAGGCTTGTACGCTAGACTGTCTCCTGAGAATTACAAAGGTCTCTAACAAGTTCCTGTACCAGTTATTTGCTGCATTTTAGAATACGGACAATAGATTGCCTTACGTTGTCCTTCTGTTGTGTTTTGGAACTTGGTGGGCCTCCAACAATAACTTTCCATGTCAGCCCTTACTGAGAAAGAGCAGAAAGTTAGCCCACCCCACCTGCTGTGTTCATTCAACAAGGGGGCATTGAAATAAAATTCTAAAAAACACAGCTAAAAATGAAACAAAGCACAGAATTCATTTCAACGATTAATACTTTGGTAAAATAATTTTTTTTTTAAAACACACACATACACACGTCAAACTCTTTTGCCTAAACGTGCAGGCGTTGGTGCATGTTGAGGGCTGGGGCTCCAGAAGGACTGCCAGGAGATCCCTCCATGTCACGGTCTCCTGCCATCCCCACCTGGCTCTTCCAGTTTAAAAGGGAGGCTCCACCAAAATGGCCAGAATGACTTGGAGATACTTTTAATTTCCCTCAAGGTTAGAAAGTGATACTTCTTTAAGAAACTACAGTTTAATTTGGACTTCCTAAAAGTCAGATTGGCTTTCTTCCCATTTACCCAGAAGGACCATAGAATCAAACAGATGATCTAATCCAGCCACCTCATTTTACAAGTAAACATAGAACCTGAGAAGTTAATGACACAGCCAGGGCTTAGCAGGTCACTGCCTCCCAGACCAGCATTTCCCTCCATAACGTGCTAACCAGAAGTAAATTCTTATAGGCAAATTTTTTTCATTTATTTAAAATGTTTGAAAATTAAACAAGAAATACATGACTCATTATATAATTCTTAGTTCAGAAGTATAAAGTGAACTCTACAAACAAGTGCTGGCTAATCCACTCTCCCTTCCAGAGGTCAGCCCTCAGGATCCTCTCCAATCTTTCTCTGCAGTTTCAAACAAATGCTTAACAACTTGGGATTTAAGATCAAGTGATCTAAGGAATGTTTCTTTGGCCATCTTGGCGTTAACTTTGGGCAGAGGCAGGGGTTTCTGAGATCCTTATTTGTCTCCTCATAAGTCTGAATCAAATATTAATGGTTAATATTTAACAGCATTTCACCAGCCTCATTATATACCATCAAGCTCTATCATATTCTAAATTTTAGAGATGGATTCCAATATGCAATATTCTGCTTTTCTTTTGGGAAATGGAGCTTCTGTTTTTAAGTCACCAACTAAGGTCCACATACTATGAGGGAAGACTATGAGTGGCCCCCAAAATCCAAATGGATTTTGTGACACTGTTTCTTGGCTCCCCCTCTCCACAGAGGCACGCAATGTCGGCCAACTCATTAAACAGTACAATGACTGAAATTTCTTTTGAGAACCAAAATTTTTAAACTTAAACTTCTTCAAAATAGACTCGCCCAGGCCGTGGTATTTTGTGGAAGAGCCACACTCAAGGGGCCCAAGAGCCGCATGTGGCTGGCAACCCGCAGTTTGCCAACCACACGTCTGGAGAATGTGCATATGTGATTCCTCTTGCTCAAAAGAATAGAGAAGGAAGGTGTGGTAACCCTTACTGTTCCCCTGACCGGCTTCCTCACCTCTCCTGTCTTTCCCGCTAGCAGCGAAGCTGATGAGCTGCAGCGGGACAAGAACTTAGCTTTTGTGTGGTCACTTCCTTGCCTGCCTTCCCTCCCATCCAGCTGTCCCTTCTGGTTGTGCTCTTACTTATTTCTGACTATGCTTGGAAGCAAGTTGCGTGAAACCCAGATTTTCTGTATCGCCAACATCAGGGAGGCGAGCTGGCCAAGCAGTGTCTTGATGAACTAGACAAGAGAGGACATAGAGAAAGCACCCTGGCCGAGGAGCGCCAGGCCTGGCTCGGGTCCCAGCCCTGGTGTCTTCAGCTGTTTGACCGTGAGGCAGTCACTTCGCCTCTCCTTCACTCACATTGCTGAAATGAGGGAGTGAACAGAGATGTTCGCTGAGATTTCTTCCAGGAAATCGGGTCCACTCTTGTCTGAGGATTAGAAAATGACTGAAGGTCATGCAGTCTGTGAAACCGTCACGTTCATGGTCACGTTTCTGTTTGTGCAGCAGCCCTTCTGCTGTGCCTGCTAGCACGTGAACACGTGGGCTGTCCCCTCGCACTCACATGCAATAAGAAGTGGCTTCTTCATTTTCTGAGAGGCGATAAGCCACAGGTGCTATTTATTTCCCTGGAGGACTCTATACATGAAATGTGGGTTTATTAAATTTATCAAATGCAATAAGAGAAAATCTGCCACCTGATGCTGAGAGAGCATTCCGGCGCCAGGTCAGAGTACTGCGCGTGCTCGTGGGAATCAGGCCGAACAGGAACGTCCTTTGGTTTGGCTTGATTCATCGTGGGCCAGCAACGGGTTTGCACCTGCAGGGATCAGATTGTCAGGTCAGATGGTAACGCTGATCCTCGAATTGTGCGTTGATTTGCAAACATTCTCCTGAACTAGCAATTATAAAAGGAAGGGTGACAGTTTTCCAGATACCTAATTATGCATAGCAGGAACCCAAATATTTGTCTCATAACATCACTGACGATCACTGAATTCAAGGAAGGACATTTTCTTCCATTGAAATTGCCATCATAGAACCTGTCTGGGAGCATAGGATCAATTTCAAGGAATCCCAGGCCCTGCCATTCCATGACTGGGGGTGGGGGGCTATTTCTTAGGGAAGCTGGGGATACTGTTGGCTCCTCAACTCCCCCCTGGAGACAAAAAGAATACACATGCTCGGGAGGCCTTATGAGTCTCCTTTCTGAAAGAGGTTTGAGGTTTAACAAAGAACAAAGTCTAAGCACCAAAAAGAAGGATTTCTAATGGTAGAACTCGGGATTCCGGCTAGAGAAGGGCAACTCTGGGGGCTGGAGACATGGAAGCCCTTTGGGCCTGAGCCACGCTGGGTGCCACACCTGATGCATTGCTAGTGAAGTCCTGGCCTTCCGAAGCCTTTGCAGAAACCCAAAGGGCAGGTGTTAGTCTGTAGATGATTTTGTTTACTATGAATTCCCAATTTCAAATATACTTCCCTCCCCACCAGAAATGTATCACTTTTGGAAATGAAATTTTAGGAAAATTCTGCCTCCTTTGCATCTGCAGGTTTCAAACAAAATCACTTCCTTGACATACACACATGTTTCTGCTGTGATTCAGAGAAGGTGCCTGGAAGAAGTCCTGGGAGGTGACCCTGCCTCACCAACCATGGGCAGAACCAGGCCACCCAATGTAATCCACCCCAAATCTTCTCAGTCCTCGTCTGAACCCTCTAACCCACACTGCACTGCTCTTCCTGATCAGTAGTTATTGCTGAGAAAAGCGTTGTTGTAAGTGATGTGAATGTCTCCAATGGACCCGTCCCTGTCCTCCATGACCCAGTGGTCCTTTCAGCTCGCCCCCCAGAATTCTTGCTCCATGTCCCAAAGAAATGCAGGTACCCTTGTTCTTTTCAGGAAAACACAAAACATCAATTGATATCTTAGCCCTGATACTTCACCCTCTTCTGTCTCAGAATAAAGAGGCCTCTCCATGTCATTTCACACAAGCTTGTTACAGTCCCCCAATGTCCTAGGTAGGCAACTCTGTGCTACATTCTGTCGCCCATAATTGTCCTTCCATCTAATTGGGGGAAAGGTTACTCCAGTGAACCAGCCATTGACTCCTTGGCCTATTCACTCTTTTATCAGTATTCCTTTACTAGTCTATTCTTTGTTATCTAGGTCCTGAAATTGATTTCATTGCTTTTGCTTTAATTTTTGCTTACAAAGTTTCTTCTTTTGTCTTAAAGCGCACTGTGATCTTATTTTCATCTGAGTATTTTATAACAAAACGGTTCCCTCGGCCTGGCCTGCACCCTCTCACAATCCAGGACCCCTTGGGGGATGTCGGAGAGCTGGTTTCGGTCCGATCCCCACAGGCCCAGCTGGGGGACCCATTCTTGCACCGGGCCTCTAGTATGCATATAAGATCTTTGGTTAATCTATTTCCGTCCTCTCCTCTCCCCCCTTCCCTCTGAGATCCATCAGTCTGTTCCATGTTTCCATGCCTGTAGTTTCCGCCCCTGTGTTGAGCATCTGCCTCCTTGTGGTCAGTGCGCATCATAGCTACTGGACAGTCAGCTGGTCAGCTAGTCACTTAAGCTGTTATATATATATATAGATGAGAACATAACAGAACACCCTAAAATAAAGTCAGACAGGGATTTCCTCAAAGTCAAAACTAAATGCTGGGAGAAGCAGATCGTACTTACACACACACACACACACACACACACACAAAACCTGGGATGGAGGAGGCTGGATCTTGTAATTCTACTAGTACAGTGGTCAGCAAAACAGAGCCAAATAACAACAGTACAACGATTGAAAATTTTTTTGAGAGCCAAATTTTTTAAGCTTAAATTTCTTCTAATGCCACTTCTTCAAAATAGATTCGCCCAGGCCGTGGTATTTTGTGGAAGAGCCACACTCAAGAGGCCAAAGAGCCACATGTGGCTCTCGAGCTGCAGTTTGACAACCACGGAACTAGTATAGTTGGGTTCCTGCTGCACTCTGGGCACTGGGCTAGGCGCTGTGGCTACAGAAACAAGTAAGACAGGGTCCTGGCCCTCAGAGATGCTCATATTCATAAAAACTGATTCAAAGCCAGCAACACCACCTAAATGCTGTTGGAAGTTCTGCAGCTTATTTCTACAGCTGTCTATGGGATCTTTCCCTCCTTGGAAAATATGTTCTAAAGCCTGTTTTCTTGGTCTGTCAAAATTCCATGCCGTCTTTAATCATCGTAGAGCTACGTGTAACCTTCAGGGACCGTCTTCGAAGGGAAAGGCAGAGGACTCTGTTTTAATGGCTTGAAAAGAATTGGAAAGAGTTTAGGGAAAGATGACAAGCTTCCAAAGCATTCCTATCTGCTAGTGTTCCTTCAGACGTGGGGTTAGGAAGAGGGAAGGGCCTTTAGCACGGGAGAGCCAGGAGACCCCGTGGAAGAGTTAGTGAGGCGTGACTGGCTTATAGGCATGTGTAAGCATGTCTGCTGAGCAGAAGTGGAGGAGGAGGTGGAAGGCAGGGAATTGTGGTGGAAGCAGGTTCCAGAAAACAAGCTTGAGCTGGCTCATCTCCTGACTCATCTGGCCCAGCCTCCTGCCTCCACACACATCCTGTCTGCAATGCGTCTGGCCACCTGCTTTCTCAGCTCTTGAGAGACGGCAGTTCTGTAGGCCCCTGTGGTCTGTTCCAGAGCCAGCCCCTTCTCCCTTTGAAGTGCTTGTTTCCAAAGAGTGGCGGCAGGAGAGATGGGGTCAAGAAGCCGTGTGACAGAGGGAAGACAAGAAGCGCAAATCAGGACAGAGGACCTGGTGACAAGGAATGGTGACTTTCTCCACACTCCAAAGCCCCTGGGGAACACTGGCAGGTGGAGCCCTCACTGCCCGGAACCCCGCCCTCCCAGGTGCCCCACCTGGCACAGTAGAGGTGCCTGTGCTGCTCTGAGAAACGGTGGGAATCTACACCTGCACTGCCTTTCAAGAGGAACTGAGTTTATTTCAAAAGTCTGTAACTCTCACCCTGACTGGTCTGGCTCAGTGAATAGAGCATTAGCCTGTGGACTGAAGGGTCCTAGGTTCGATTCCCGTCAAGGGCATGTACCTCCGTTGGCCTGTACATCCCCAGTAGGGGGGCTGTGTAGGAGGCAGCTGATCGATGTCTCTCTCTCATCGATGTTTCTAACTCTCTATCCCTCTCCCTTCCTCTCTGTAAAAAAAAAAAAAAAAAAATCAATAAAATATATTAAAAAATAAAAGTCTGTAACTCCCAGTGCCCCTCCCATTTTTTTAGGAATGTCTGTAAGGGAAGGGGTGCTTTCAGTTCCCCAGTATGTCTCGTCCACATGAACAAAGATTCAAGTCAGGTTGCCCTGTCTTACTCCATTCAGACTTCTCCATCTGCCCCCACCCTCTCACACTCCTAGAAGCAAGCCACAAAGCCTGTCTAACCAAAACCATCATCCCAACGCCCAAGCACTCTTGTTCTGTTCTCAAGCCATGGTGCATGTGGTGTGATTTGGCAGGGGCGTCAGGAGGAAGAGCTGAGTGGGATGGCTGCAGTAAGAGCAGAGGCAGCTGCTGGTGCGGGAGCCCTTCATAGTCCCATTGTCACCACTCTCCACACTAGGGGGCCTCACATGCCAAACGGGGTCCCCCTCTCCCCATTCCCTGGGGTTCCTGGAGGTAACCCAGGCTTTAGGCCTCCCTCTAGACCACACGTGTCAAACACAAGGCCCGTGGGCCAAATCCGTCCTGCCAGGCCTTGCAATGTGGCCCGCACCGCGCTGTCATCACTGCACTCCGCTGCGTTTCCATCACAATGACAGTTTATGACTGTTCAGTAAACCATTCGGCCCGCGATTTAGGCTGGATTTTAGATTTTGGCCCCTTCTCTGATTGAGTTCGACACCCCTACTCTAGACCATGAATGTCATGCCTTCCCCCATGTCTCCTCCCAGTCCCGGCCACACTGAAGTCCCTAACTCCTTTTCAGTCTGTGGAAGAACAAAGTCCTTCCCTATTGGGGTCCTGGGAGTGGTTTGGACTGAAACGGCTGCAGTGGGACAGACATAAGAAGTCCCGGCTGCCCCAACGCCTGCCTCTGGGCTCTGAGTTAAGAACAGGGAGGCCAGTCCCCGGAGACTGAGGATAGAGCACATGATGTGTTGAGCTTCTCCCACCTCCGGGACCTGACTTTAAAATAGCACCTCTGAGTTCCAGGTGACTACAGGCTCCTGGCAGCCGGTGCTCTCTCCCTGTGACTCCCCGCGTGCCTAGCAAACTGGTCTCATGCCAGGAGGCGTGGTGCAAATATGAACCGGTGCAGGGAGGGGCTTACCGTCTGCCCGCACTGAGACGATGCTGGGGGCCCCAGCTCTGTGACCTGGTGGCTCTGTGCAGCTGTCAGAACATGAGTGTAGCCGAAACCGGTTTGGCTCAGTGGATAGAGCATCGGCCTGTGGACTGAAAGGTCCCAGGTTCGATTCCAGTCAAGGGCATGTACCTTGATTGCGGGCACATCCCCAGTGGAGGGTGTGCAAGAGGCAGCTGATCAATGACTCTCTCTCATCGATGTTTCTAACTTTCTATTCCTCTCTCTTCCTCTCTGTAAAAAAATCAATAAAATATATTAAAAAAAAAAAGAAAGAAAGAAAGAAAAAGAACATGAGTGTATGGTGTATGCGATGAATTCTCTTAGGAAGGGTTCTGTGCGTTTTTAAATAATTCTTACCATGTGAAGGTTGTATTTCATTTTAATAAAAGAAATTGTTTTTTTCATTTTACTTTTTCAACAGTGGAGGTTTTTTTCTAGATTTTCATTTTATGGCCAAGTATACTTTTGTAAGGAATGGTTGAAGTCATGAGTATTTTTATTCTTTTAAAACTATAGTTCATGTCAACTATAAACGCTGATAAATATTATTCATGTGCCATTTTCCTCCCTTGCCATTTGGCCTTTCTAAGAAACTGTGTTTTGGCATAAGCTTTTTATTTAAAACGTCATTTTACATGTTGTGAATACTGAAGATTCTAAAAAATAAAGATGCATTTAAAACCTCTGTGCTGTTCCATTGTAGACACGGTAATGCGCTTTGCTTTGCCAAAGTGGTAATTAAATGTTTAATGGTTTGGAACTCCGAGCTCAGAATGGAGGCTCCCGTCATCACTCGCAGCGAGGGAGCTTCCTCGCGGGCCCACTTTTGGGGAGAATTCACATTAGAATGGCCATCTCCTGTTCAGCCAGGAAATATGGTTATGTCGACGGTGTAGTGACTGTGCTGTGCTTTTGCAGTAAATGTGTATTGAAAGCACTTGTGCTAGCGTGGTCCACTTTTTGTTTTTAACCAAAGTCCAAGCGGCAGGAGAAGTGAAGACAATGCTCCCTGAGTGTGTGGGCGGTGAAACGTGGTGGGAAAAAACATGAGCTTGGGAGCAGGACAGGCTGGGCCGAACCCTGCCCCTCAACCAGCGGGCCCCGGGACTTGGGAACTCCTTCAACTCTTTTGGAGATCCTGTGTTCTCATCCTTTAAAAATACATAATTAAAGCCCTGGCTGGTGTTGCTCAGTGGTTTGAGCATCATCTCGTGCACAGAAAGGTTGCTGGTTTGATTCCTTGTCAGAATACATCCCAAGATTTTGGGTCTGTCCCTGGTCTGAGTGTGTGTGGGAGGCAACAGTTGACATTTCTCTCTCTCCCTCTCTTTCTGAAGGCCAATAAAATGTAATTTTAAAAATACATAATCAAAATAAAGGAGGGGGAAAATCATGCTTCCCTCCCATGAGTTTTGTAATGACAGCATAAAGTGAGGAACATGGAGCACCTGGCACATTGGAACTGTTGAAGTCAGGAGTATTTTTATTCTTTTATATTCTTCTTTTTATCCCTGGTATTATTTGCCTTCCCCACTTCCTTCCCTCTTGTTTCTCTCCCAAAGTCATTTTTTATTTTTTCAAATATTCAAGTTAAAATGTATTGGCCTCTGAGTAAGAAGATAGAGATGAGATATTTACAGACTTAATGCTGCTTCTAATTTTTCATGGGAGTTAATTCCAAAAACTGTTGCTCACAGCTGGACTGAAAGAGCATCTGGGGAGTGAGGTGATGTTGTTTATGTAAGTAGACAGCACCCTAAGCCTACTGGAGACCCAGTGGGATTTGCCCTGTGGAATTTGAAACAAAAGAACAAGCAGCTAGAGCTATTGAAGTGGGTCCAGATCCATTGCTAAAACCTGGGGGCACTGCCTTTCCTAGTTTCAAAGCAAGCTCATCCCCGAGCGAGTGGCCGGGAGCCCGTCCTGGAAACACATGGCGTCGTGAACGTCCTCTAACCTTGGGGAGGAAAGTTTTTCTTAATCTTCCCGGATTAGTTTCCGAACTGTCCTGTTCTCCTCTTACAGGTTCCAAAGTCCTCATTTTTAAAAACACAGGAAAATATAATGCTTTCTTTATGTCTCCTTGTGAACAGTGTTAATATAGAATAGCTCATCACTGCATTTTTGTTTTATAGCTTTAACATTATGTCGTGAACATTTTCCCATGACAAGGGATACTTTTATAATGTAAGGTTTTTAATTTTATTGTTGGACATTAAGGTTGTTTCTGAGGAGATGTAGTATTCTGGGGAAATACATCGTTTGATATTTACCTTTGTCCTAGTTTCTCAATATTTTCCTATGAAAGATACCTAGAAGAAGAATTATTTGGTTCAGGTATGAAGACTTTTAGCTCCTGACACATATCCTCATATTAATTTAATTAGAGGCCTGGTGCACCAAATTTGTGCACTGGGGGGGAGGGGGAGGGGGTCCCCTCCGTCTGGCCTGCTCCCTCTTGCAGTCCAGGACCACTCAGGAGATGTCCGCCAACCAGTTTAGGCCTGATCCCTGGGGAAATCCCTGATCCCTAAGCCAGCAGTCAGACATCCCTCTCATAGTCCCAGACCCCTCTCTCCTTACTGCTCCTTACCACCCACCTCCAATAGAGGCAGGAGAGGCTCTCACCACCACCACTTCGCTGGCCAGCCATGAGCCCGGCTTCTGGCTGAGTGGTGCTCCCCCTGTGGGAGCACGCTGACCACCAGGGGGCAGCTCCTCTTTTGAGCATCTGTTCCCTGGTGGTCAGAGCGAGTCATGGCAACCGGTGGTTCCGCTGGTCCTCCTGCTGTTCAGTTGATTTGCATATTAAGGTCTTATTATATAGGATTATTTATCCAGCCTCAATGGAAAAACTGTTTCTTCTCCATACTCAGTATAGGCATACCATGGAGATATCCAGTTCCAGACTCTGCAATAAAGTGAGTATCACAATAAAGTGAGTCACATGAATTTTTAGGTTTCCTAGTGTATGCAAAAGTTTAAAATATACTGCCGAAACCGGTTTGGCTCAGTGGTAGAGCGTCGGTCTGCGGACTGAAAGGTCCCAGGTTTGATTCTGGTCAGGGGCATGTACGTTGGTTGTGGGCACATCCCCAGTAGGGGATGTGCAAGAGGCAGCTGGTAGATGTTTCTCTCTCATCGATGTTTCTAGTTCTCTATCTTTCTCCCTTCCTCTCTGTAAATAAATCAATAAAATATATTTTTTTAAAAAGTTTAAAATATACTATAGTTTATTAAATGTGTGACAAGATTATCTAAAAATGTACATAACTTAATTTTAAAATACTTTTTTTGTAAAAAAATTATGCTGACTGTCAGCTGAGCCTTCAATGCGTTGGAATCTTTCTGCTGGTGGAAGATCTTGCCTTTAATTTGTAAAAAAAAACAAAACAAACAAACAAAAAAACAGTAAAATGAGGCAGGCCTGTTCTCACTTCTGACACCAAATGTGTGGGGTTTTCCCACACAAAGCAATTCTCCGGTTCTCAACAGACGCCAACAACCTAACTCAATTCTGACACTGACTGCCAGAGTTAGGGAGGCCTCCAGGTTAAGGCCTCGGCCCCACAGGATGACCCTTCCCCACTACGTCAGGCGCCCATTGCAAGCCAAGTTGTCACCTGTGTATCTGACCAATGAAAGGCTATATATAAATCAGGGGTTCTCAGGAGCCTGTCCTCAGGCCTGATAATTCGCTAGGATGGCTCCCAGAACTCAGGAAAACACTTTATGTACTAGGTCACAAGTTTATGATAAAAAGATACAACCAGCTGAGACCAGTTTGGCTCAGTGGATAGAGCGTCGGTTTGATTTCGGTCAGGGGCATGTATGTTGGTTGCGGGCACATGCCCAGTGGGGGGTGTGCAAGAGGCAGCTGGTCGACGTTTCTCTCTCTGTCCCTCTCAATTCCTCTCTGTGTAAAATCAATAAAATATATATTTTTTTAAAAAGATACAACCAGGCATGGCCAGGTGGAGGAGATGGACATGGGGGGAGGGGCAGGAGCCTCAGTGCCCTCCAGGCACATCACCCTCTGGGCACCTCTATATGTTCACCAAAGGCTCAGGCCCCAACACCTTCAGTTAGGGTTTTTATAGGGGTTCATTAGCAACGATTGATTAAATCATTGACTGTTAGGGATTAGCTCAACCTCCGGTCCCTCTGCCCCGCCTGGGAGATTTCAGAGTGGGACTGAAGTTCGGTCTAAACCCTGTGGTTGATTCCTTTGACAACCAGCCCCCGTACTGCGGCTGTGCCCCCATTTGTCTCAGGAGCATCCAAAAAGACACGGCACTTAGGAGACTCGCCTGGCTTTAGGATCTGTGTGCCAGAGTGGAGGCAGAGACCAAATGGCTACTTCTTATTGTGTCACACGCCCCGTTAGGTCTATCAGCAAATGAGTTTGTCTCAGAGATGCTGCTCTGGTGGGAAAGTGACCAGGAAGGGTGACAGGAGGGCAAGCCACACTGGCCTCTTTCCCCTCCCTGTTCTTTTCTTCTCATAAATCGCACACCCTTGGCATGTATGGCCCTTGCTTCAACCCTTTAGTTCTCTCTTACTTAAAACACTGGATCTGCTGATCATTAAGGTCCCATTCAATTCTGAATTCCAGTAAGTAAGAGGCCAGAAGAGGCAGTAAAGAAAGGATAGAGGGGAGAAGAGAAATTCTCCAGTTTGGATAAATGGAGATAAATGGAAAACCCTGTAGAGGAGTCTTTAGTTTTCCACCAGTGGTGTCTTGCAGAGCTGTTTCATGCATAATTTACCGGACTGGTATCTTTCGTCCCCAAAGGAAGCTAGGACATATTTTGGAATTTTGTCAACGAAGCAATTTTTGTGAAGCTCAAGACTGTATTTTCCATATTTACTTTGACATACCGGTAACTTAGATTGCTGAGACAAACCTGAACCCCCACGCTTAGCTCAGAAACAAGGATAACAACTTCGGGTGCTTGCTGGGCGCCTGATACTGTTCTAAGCACTTTCCATGCTTTAGCCCTCACAGCTAACCTGGAGTACATTCTATTATTAGCTCCATTTTGCATAAGAAGAACCAATTGCCCAAGGTCAAATCGCTGGTGAGCGGGTGCTGGGTCAGAGCCCAGGCTGTGAAGATGCAGATCTCAACTCCAATCAGAAGGCAGCAGGTTCTGGAAAACTTTCTCTCTCTCTCTCTCTCTCTCTCTCTCTCTCTCTCTCTCTCTCTCTCTCTCTCACACACACACACACACACACACACACACACACACACACACACGAAGGTTTTTTTAAGATCACTGCCAGCCTTTGTTTCAGGCTCTGTTCTATAAAATTTACTCTTCACAGCAGTCCTGCCAGGGTGTCACTGCTCCCACCTCCCATCGCCCAGCCAGGAAATGGTGGGTCTGGGTCTAGAATGTAAAGGTTCCAGCCAGGAAATGGTGGGTCTGGGTCTAGAATGCAAAGGTCCTGGCTCATCCTTCTGCATCCGGGGCTTTCAGATCAGGGTATGTGAGTGCAGGAGGGTCACAGGGTGCTGGATTTAAGGAAACCAAGTGCGGCCTTTCCCAAAATCCATCTGAGATGGCTCCTGCCGACCTGAGGTGAGGGCTGGGTTCTACTTTTCCTACTTACCATTTCATATTTGTCCCTTTTCTGCTTTATAAGTGATAAGCGTTTCTCTCACACTGAGCATGGTTACTATGGAGTTCTGGGATGTGAAAACTTCCCACTGCCCCATAAAAGGGGAGGAATTGGGACAATTCCACAATGCCTCCTAAGTTAGTTATTATAGGGCTTTGTAACTATCCCTTTCTTATACATATGTCTGTGACAGAAAGCATGGCATTACAAATCTCAGAATTCAGATGTAGTACGGAGTGGGGGAGCAGGAGGGATGGCAACTTTTGTTCAATAACCTCACCCTTTCTTTCCCCCAACTATTGTCCAAGATCATGAAACTCCTAAGGAACAGTCCAAGAAAGCAAAGCAAGTGAGAGATGATGACGGTGGCAGGACCTTATCTCCCCCAGGTGACACCCGCGTCTGGGCTGCGGGCCTTGTCTCACTGTATCTGTTAGAATCTTCAAGGTTGGAATAAAGCCCGCTGCGTGAGAAGGCCATCCCCTCGGCCCCTCCACACGTCCAGCCCGGAGGAAGTGCTCTGAGAGGGCTGTCTCTCAGCCAGGCCCGGCCTGCCTCCCGGGGAAGCCTGGAGAGACTTTCAAAGTCCAGGAGGAAAGAAGCCCCCTACTCACTTCAGCCAGATGAATAGTACATCTTCAAGCAAAGGAAACACTGTAAGAGCTAAGTTATGTATTTTATATTTTCTTGGACACTTATTCACATTTTTAACAGCTTTATTAAGATATAATTGCCTAACATATTTAAAGTGTACAATATACGCTTTGATACATGTACAAACCCATGAAACCATCACTACCGTCAACTATGTGGACATATCGACTGCCCCCTCTCTCCTGTCATTATACCCCATCCTAGGCCAATAATGACCAGCCTTTTGCCACTATAGATTAGTTGTCATTTTCTAGAATTGTATATAAATGAACAGTACAGTACAGTATGTACCCTTTCTTTTTGGCTTCTTAGTGTGATTATTTTTATATTTATTCAAGTTGCTGTGTGTATCAATAGTTTGTTCCTTTTTATTGCTGAATAGTAGTCCATTGAATGGATATACCTCAATTTTTATCCATTCACCTGATGAGGGGCTATGTCTAGTTTTTGGCTTTGCAAATAAAACCTCTATTTTTTTTTTTTTCTTTGTGTGGACATATGCTTTCTTTTTTCTTTAGTAAATACCTAGGAGTGGAATGACTGGATCATGTACTGTAGTAAATACATGCTTACCTATTTAAGAAATGGCCAGGCCATTTTCTGAAGTGTTGTTCTGTAAATAATGCACTTATATTCAGCATTAATACTTGTTTTCTAAGTCCTAAGATGGACTCTTTCTCTATTGTTAATCTTTCTCATTTTAATAATAAGCAATGCTTATTCTAAACCACTGTTGCTAAAATTTATTTTACATTTAATATTAGTTAAAATTCAAGTGTCTCTGAAATGTTTGATGTTAATAATAATTATGACTCTCAATTCCAAATACTTGATTAACTTAGATCTTACATCATAAGAAGTTTTTAAAAATTTACATTATAATTCATATACACATTTTAGTTGCAGAAAAGTATGATAGTGTGAATATTAAGAGACTTTTGAGCTTAAAAATATATTACATTGGGGTAAAAGGAACAATGTGAATTTCCAATTGTTAAAGAACTCTTCCTAGCCGAAACCGGTTTGGCTCAGTGGATAGAGCTGCGGATTGAAAGGTCCCAGGTTCAAGTCCGGTCAAGGGCATGTACCTTGGTTGCAGGCACATCCCCAATAGGGGGTGTGCAAGAGGCAGCTGATTGATGATTCTCTCTCATTGATGTTTCTAAATCTCTATCCCTCTCTCTTCCTCTCTGTAAGAAATCAATAAAATATATTTAAAATAAATAAATAAATAAATAAATAAATAAATAAATAAAGTGTATTGACTTTAAAAAAACAAACTCTTCCTGTATTTTTTTTAAATGCCGTGCTTTTTAAGTTATATTAGTTACATTTAAAAGAACAACTTTATTTTTAAACTAGAGGACTGGTGCATGAAATTCGTGTACTCGGGGTGGTTCCTTCAGCCTGGCCTGTGCCCTTTTGCAGTCTGGGAGGCTCCTGCCATCACCACTGTGCTCACCAGCCTTGAGCCCAGCTCAGGGCTTCTAGTTGTGTGAAGCTCCTCCTGTGGGAGCGCACTGAGTGTCTGCATTGAGTGTCTGCCCCCTGGTGGTCAGTGTGCTTCATAGCCACTGGTCATTCCACCATTCAGTCAATTTACATATTAGCCTTTTATTATATAGGATGCCAGTATTTAGAATGTGCCAGAAATTACATCCTTTGTAGCTCTTTAAAGTATGATGAAATATTCTAGATGTCAATGTAAAAATCTGAAGATGTAACTAAGTTTATCAAAATTCTTTCAGAAAGTTTGTAGGAAAAGAAAAGATAATGATGATCACTGCTCTACCCTTCAGGATAGCAGGTGCATATGAGTTGCTGGCTGGGTGCTGGCGTGCCTCTCGGAGGAGGGAGAGAAGATGTTCAGGGAACTGAATTTACCTTGCACATCGACTGCTTCTGGATGTGGTCAGGCAGGCAAACATGACTAGTCAGACTCCTCTTTTCTCTGCAAGAAAATTGTAAAAGTAAAGACCATGAGCCAGGCCAGTCTTAGACCTTGTGGGTGGAGAATCTCCTTGGCCGGATACTGAATGGAGGAAGAAGGTGGACCAGGAGAATGAGTTCTGAGCTGCACCCGTGGTTGTCCGTGAGATAGTCTGCTCCATGGTCACAGGAATCACAGTTACCTCAGCCATCCCAGCAAGGCAAGATGTGTGGAGCCAAGAGAGGGCATTGCCACCCTCCCCTCACCTCTCTCAGTCAGCCCATTCTCCCTCTGTGGGGTCTCTGTGTGTCTGCTCCATTCTTCTATTGCTATTGGCCAATCTTATTTTTATTCTTCATCCCAAATCCCACAGAGTTCCAATCTGATTGGCTTAGCTGATTTTCCTCTGGGCTTCTGAGTCCTTCGTGCCAGGCCATCCCGTGGCAGGTGGAGCCAATCAACTACCAACATTGCTTGTCTGATGGGAGGAGGCCTGGCATGAGGCTAGGGCTGCTTCAGAGCTTTGAGAACAATAGACTTGATAGGACTAGGACTGATGCATTTCTTTGGGTGTCATTCTGTGGGGTTGAGATGGAAGCCTGGTTCTCTCCATGCTTGCTTATCCCAATCTCCTGCCACAAATCAAGTTAAAATAATGCCTTTATATTGCTATTTAGGGACCAGGGTCCTATGCAGACATTAAAATTAAAATCAAGAAAACACAGGAACCTTCTAAGTACAAAAAGATGCCCCAAGCAGCCAGAGACCCATTTCTTGTGCAGATGAAAGTGCTCATCTTAGAGGGTCAGGAGGAAGCCATGGAGGAATTTGAGAGAACCCCAGGCCTTTGCTTAATTCCTGAAACATGAAAAGGGGTGGAAGAAGGAAATGTCAAGTGAAGACATTTAAAAGGATAACTTTATTTTTAAACTAGAGGCCCGGTGCATGAAATTCATGCGCTCAGGAGGGTTCCTTCAGCCTGGCCTGTGCCTTATTAAAGTCTAGGAGGCTCCTGCCACTACCTAAAATGTCAGTTTCTTCTGATAAAGTCCCAGAATCACTTCTTTTAGGTTAGGCCTGGAAAGCCTAATTATTTTAATGCAAAGAAATTCTATGAAGCAGGAATCTGCTTATCCAGCTACTATTTTAGAGAACAGGGTCCTAGGACGGACAGAGTTTGATGGTGAAAGAACAGGTGTGGCAGGATCCGTAAGGGGGTCTGACCAGGTGCCTGAGGAACCAGGGCCATGCGGGGAAGGAAGGAACTCCTTGGAGGTAGAGGGACAATGAAATCACCTTGACTAAACTCTCTGTAAAGTTGTTTAACATTTGTTGACTCACAAAGACTATCATGAATTATTCTCTCACCATGTTCTTTTAACTCTCAACCTTTTCCCATATTTATTTACTATTTTAAACTGCTTACTTGTGCTTGAAAATGCAATTAGCCGTTTCACCATCATCATTAATGTGGCATTTTACTCTTACAATACTAAATATACATATATAGTATTTTAACATATGACGCATAAGGAGATTTCTATTTCAAGGTCTGGGTACACATTTATAGCAAGAATCATCTATTAACAATAAATCTAAGTGGCGTGCCCTGTGCAAACCACTAGAGTTGATGTGCTGATTCGATACAATGGTAACCTATATAATCATGCCTGTAGACCAGGCACAAGCTCTGGAGTTCTATAAATGATGACAAAGTACACACTCAGCGATTTAGACTTCTCGAAGTTGAGAGTGGAGGCCAATTCACAGATTTGGGGTTGAATATCAAGGTCAAAGCCAGACGTCGGTGCATTTTATGTACATTCACATAAACATACAAATACGTTTGTTTGTCCACCTCTATCTGCCTCAGGGAAGGGGAATCTGGGGCACAAGAACCAAGAGCGGGAGACTCACTTGTCACTGGATATCTTTTTTGGACTGTTTGATTTTTTTTAACCCCATGCATGTATTCTTTCTAAACACCCACTATGCTCATTAAAGAAATGTATTTAAAAATATATTGAAGGAAGTTGTACACTTACGTTCAAGGAGAGAAATGCTATTGGTTGAGCAGGAATTTGGTGCTACCTGGTTACACCAAGGAGAGCTGTGTGGCAGGGCCTATTTAAAGCCTGCATTCTTGGGAATCTTGCAAAGGAGATTTATTGGGGGGAGGGACGTGACCCTTATGTCTGAGAATGGCCAATGCTGGGCACAGCTGATTAGGAATGCCCCAAGTGCTGCGGGGATCCTGTGTCCCCTCAGCCTGGGAGACTAGGGGAAATGTTTTTGGAAGGACCTCATGGATAGAGATGAATTTTCCAATGACTTTGAAAGTTAGGAGCCTGACCCTGAGGCTGAGCACAGTCAACACAGACGTGGAATTAGCTGCCCAGCCCTCAGGCACTGAGGGAGGGAGTGCCCTGTTGGCAGCTTAGGATGAGGACCAAGCTTTGCCAGGAGACCTCCCCAGGCTGGCCTGCAGGTTCTCCAGGAGTTCCGGGGTCAACTTAGTGGTGCAGCTGAGGCCAGAGTCACCTGGGCAGAGGCCCAGGGCCATGGACACCCGAGCCATTTGACCGCAGAGTCATATTGAAGACTATCCCTGGGGACCCAATCAGGCCTTAGCAACTCGGGACTCTGGACCCTTGTGTGGTATTAATGGCGATGTCCCCTTCTCTAATGAAGCTCCCCTGTGAGAATGTTGCAAGTCGGGGAGACAGCACTCGTCTGGATGGCTCTCTGAGGAAGACATTTCCCCGGGCTCCTGTGTGAGGACAGTGGGGACCAGGGCTGGGGCAACACTAGAGTGCTTGGCTAGTAAAACATCCCAAGGGGGAGAGGGGGGGAAACACCTTATATAAGATTTGTTTCCAAAGCCCTGGGAATCACAGAATTTGTCAGGGACTGTAGGCCCTACCTACCATTACATAGGCCAGAAAACGGAAACCCAGAGAAGGGAAGAGATTGCTGAGGTCACACATCTGGTGAGAGGTAAAGCCAGAGACTCTGGGCTCTTGACATTCTGTCCCACATCTGTTTTCCCACAGAATGAGCACCCAGAATGGGCCCTTTTGGGAGAGCTGCCTGCCTGTTTTGGGCTGTCAAAACAAGTCTGGGGCAATATCCTCTGTCCCCAGATCGCATGAACCAAGTCTGACTAAATTTTAATTTTGCACATAGAGAGCTGAACTGTGCTGTGTGACTTTGGAAGTAGGACTCGGAAGCCAGCATCGAGTCAGAGAAGACCTGGCCCTCATACAGGTGTACCGCCTCCTGTCAGCGGCCCCTCCCTGGCCTTGTGGGGAGCTGATCTCTTTGCATCACCAATGCGCTCCTACTCTTGGATGCTTGTGGGGTCCATTTGACCTGCTCAGGGACCAGGCTTGTGATCAAGGGTGCCCTGTACTCTGGGTTGGAATAACCACTGTGCCAGTCTCTGCCAGCCGAGAGAGGAGCCCTGGGTTTTGTTTCTCATCTAAAGCTCACTTGTCCTGTAGGTAGAAGGGGCCCAGCTGTATTTCCTTCTCCCAGAGACATGAACCTCTCAACCTACACCCTGTTCTCTTTCTCACGTAGGCAATCCCCTTCCTTGGGACAGCATAAGGATGGGAGCTTCCTAAGTCAAACTCCAAACTGATCATTCCCCAACCTGGACCCATCTTTACTTGCTTACCAGGCAGGGTGTACAGGGGAGAAATGTGTCCTCTGAAGTCTCCATACCTGAGATTCATGGTGGTGACCGCAAGAAGGATCATTACTTCAGGGTCATTCATGCAAAATCAGTGCAGTTATCATTTTTTTAAAATAAATATCATTTTTTTAAAATCAATAGTTCTGACTATGTAGAAAAGTCAATGTTTGAAAATAGGCATAGGATCAATTAGAGAAATATTTAAATCCTTTGACCAAAAACTAATATTTTTATAGACAAGAGCTCCTATAAAACAATAGGGAAAAGATGAGCACCTAAGAGAAAAGAAACAGAACATCCCCCTTAAAAAGAAGAAATGTGCTAAAACCGGTTTGGCTCAGTGGAGGGAGCATCAGCCTGTGGACCAAAGGGTCCTGGGTTTGATTCCGGTCAAGGGCACATCCCCAATGGGGGGTGTACAGGAGGTGGCTGATCGATGATTCTCTCTCATTGATGTTTCTAACTCTCTCTCCCTCTCTCTTCCTCTCTGTGAAAAATCAATAAAAATATATTTTTAAAAAAAAGAAGAATAAATGCAAATAGTATGCTTATGGGTGAGGAGGGAATGGTCATTCACTAAATATTTAAAAATAAAAATATAAACCATTTGTTAAAAAACGACAACAAACTATCAAGTTGATAATAACCTCATGGACTGCCTGGGTTGAAATTCTGACCCTCTTACAAACTGACTGTGTGGCTTTGGGCAATGAAATTTATTAAACCTCAGTTTCCTCATCTGTAAATTGGGCATGACATTTGTACTTTCTTAGGATAGTGGTGAGAATTGAAGACGATATCAATGCACAGCACTTGGGACAGTGCTTGGAAAGAACAGCTCTTATCACTGTGAGTGATGAGGGTTAGTAATAATAAAAGGAGAATACACTGCTGGTGGGATGCATTCCCACCAGCAAGAGATTTGGCCTTAGACGTTAGGAGCCCTCACTTCTGGAAATCGATCCTAAGGACATAGAGATATGGATAAGATCCAAAATAGCATTCTTTGATAAAGAAAATTTTGAAACAAATGAGAGTAATTTAAATTATGGTAAATTTATGTGATAGAATGATACATTTATATGATAGAGTAGAATCAATTTATGTAATATAATAGATAAATCTGTGTAAAAGCAATAGCACTTATATAATAGAATGCTTCAGGTCAGGATTTTTCAAATTTTATGCAAACTTTTTCAAAATAAATCTTCTTCAGTGATGTAAATGAATGACATATATGTAAATTGAACTTCAAGTGGTGGGGGTGGGCAGGAGGTTACCTTTGGAGCTCTACAAACAAGGCTCTGTCTCCTCTCCCTGGCTTGCTCCTAGGGCAGCTGCTGAAAGAGGTTCTGAGGCTCCCAGGCTTTTATTTTTATATTTTCCTAGAGGCCCGATGCACAAAATTCATGCAAGAGTAGGCCTTCCTTCCCCTGGCTGCCTGCACCAGCTTCCCTCTGGCACCTGGGACCTGGGCTTCCCTTGCAGCCCCAGCTTTGTCTGGAAGGATATCTGGCCTAATTAGCATAGTATGCTTTTATTATTATATCAATAGATCTTTATTGTTGGGAGTTTACAGATGTTCCTCCTCCCCTTATTGCTCACCCAACCTGGTTCCCACTCAACCTCAGGCTTTCACCACCCTGTTATCGATGGGTTATGTATATATGCATATAAGTTCTTTGGCTAATCTCTCCCCCCCCCCCCCCACACACACACAGTCTGTTCCATATTTCCATACTTATGGTTCTATTTTATTAATCAATTTATTGTGTTCATTAGATTCCACATATAAATGAGACCATATTTGACTTTCTCCTGACCTACCGGCTTATTTCACTTAGCATAATCATCTTTGGTCCTTCCATACTGTCTCAAAGGGTAGTAGATCCTTTCTCTTTTACTCCTGCATAGTATTCCATTGAGTAAATGTACTACAGGTGTGTACATGGCATTTTTTAATCCATTCATATACTGATGGGCACTTGCTCTGTTTCCAGATCTTCGCTATTGTAAATGATGCTGCTATAGGGGTGCATATATTCTTTCTGATTGGTGTTTCATGATTCTTAGAGTATATTCCTAGAAGTGGGATTACTGGGTCAAATAGTAGTTCCATTTTACTTTCTTTTTTTTTTTTTAAAGGAAATTCAACACTGTTTTCCATAGTGACTGCACCAGTCTGTATTCCTACCAGCAGTGTACTAAGGTTCCCTTTTCTCTGCATCCTCACCAGCACTTGTTTGTGTGATTTATTGATGTTTCAGTTTTTCCTCATAGGGTGCAGGGCTACCCCCCTAATCTGTATTGTTGCTCTCTCCTCACCCTCTTCCTGTGTTAGATCCCCATCTGCATTCGAATTTTCTTTTTTTACTCATTTGCTTTAGTGAAAAAACATGTAGGATACAGTTTTTGAGATTCATGCCTGAAATTGTATTTATTCTATTCTCATATGATTCATAGTTTGGCTGGATATAAAATTCACACCCAAACATTATTTTCCAGAATTTTGAGGATAATTTCCATTGTATTCTAACTTTAAATCTTGTTAGTAAGAGATTTATGCCACTCTTATTCCTAATTGGTTTTGTCTGTTGTTAGAATCTTCTCTTCGGAGTTGATGTTTTGAAGCACCAGGTTTATTTGCCTCAAGGTAAATTTTTCTCAGGTACTAGGTGGGCCCTTTGATTTGGAGACTACTTCTTTTGTTTGTGGCAAATTTTCCCAACAGAGAGAGGAGGGAGGGAGGGAGGGAGGAAGGGAGGGAGAGAGGGAGGGAGGGAGGGAGGGAGAAGAAAAGACCAACCAAAACAAGTCAACAGATAAAGAGGACAGAGAGAGAGAGAGAGAGAGAGAGAGAGAGAGAGAGAGAGAGAGAGACATCGATGTAAGAGAGAGACACATTGATTGATAGCCCTCTCGCTTGGGCCCCAACCAGGGCTGAGGATTGAACCTGCAACCAAGGTATGTGCCCTTGATTTGGAATTCAACCCTCAACCCTTTGGTCTGTGAACCCACACTCTAACCTCTTAGACAAATTGGCCAGGACTGTTGTTTTTTAAAATTGATTTGAGAGAGGAAGGGAGAGAGAGAGACATTGATTGGTTGCCTCCTGTATGCACCAGGTTAGGGATGGAACCCACAACCTACTTATGTGCCCTGTCTGAAAATCAAACTCACAACCTTTTGAAGAATGGAAGGATGCTCCAACCAACTGAGTGACCTGGTGAGGGCCCTCCACTGAGTTTTTCAGTGGGCTATTATACCTCCTGGATTAATCCTCTGATTTTCTTACCTCTTTTCTCTTGTTTTCCATCTCTTTGACTTTTTGTTTGACTTTCTGGGAAATGTCCTTTATCTTTAAAGCTAAGGGCTTTAATTTTTTTTATTACATCCTATATTAGTTCATGAATACAATATCTTCACTTATTCTGAAGAATTATGGTGGTCTTTGAAATGTGCTTTTCTATATACCATCTGTATTTTCGTTGAAGTCCTCTTTATCTGTTGACTTGTTTTGGTTGGTCTTTTCTTTCATGTTGGCACTTTTTTCTGATATCTGTGCCCATTACTCTCTGTACTTGGGCACTGCTTATTACTGAGTGTATTATACTTCGCTATAGGACTATTGTATGGATGACTAGCTGGCTTATTCTTTTGGAATCTATAGGTTTGATTTGTTTCTTCAAAGAATCATCTTCCAATCTCCTGCCTAGAGTCAGAGGGGGAGAAACCCGGGTGCCAAAGTCTTGGAGTTAGCTGGAAAAGGCAACTGCTAACTCCCATTGATAATCATACAGTCCTTAGGAAATCATATATATATATATATATGTTACTAGTTGTCTAAACAGGCTATCACCACACACCCACCTCTGGGCCTAGCATCCCCATGTCCAGGGCCTCTGGTTCAATGTCTCAAGGGAACATAAATATTGCCCTCTGTGGAGATCTAGCTGTAAAAGTTCAGAATGAAGACATCTTGAAGGTCTAGCTGAAGTTTACATGCAGATTTTCAGCCAACCCCTCTCTTTTCATTCTTTCTTTTCTTTTTTTAAAAAAATATATTTTATTGATTTTTCACAGAGAGGAAGAGAGAGGGATAGAGAGTTAGAAACATTGATGAAAGAGAATCATTGATCAGCTGCCTCTTGCACACCCCCTACTGGGGATGTGCCCGCAACCAAGGTACATGCCCTAGACCGGAATCGAACCCGGGACCTTTCAGTCCTCAGGCCAAGGCTCTATCCACTGAGCCAAACCGGTCCCGGTTCCCTCTCTTTTCATGCTCCAACCTTAACTCACCTTTCTTAATACCTGGGTCCTCCAATTACTGATTCTTTCTGATGTTGCTTGGGTGCCCAGATTGGACCTACATCCACTCCACTAGATGATTGAGATTGCTCCATTTGTTTTTTGTCTTCATGTGTTATGATATGGAATTACAGATACACCCTAGTTTTATTGAAAATAGTGACAGAGCTTTTGCTTTCTGTGTTCTTTGCTTTTGGAGTGCTGTTGAGAGAAGGGGAAGAAATGTCTTCACATCACCATTTAAATCCCTAAGTCTCTGCCTTGGTTTTTAATATAACTGTAATTATATTTTTGGTTTCCTGTATCCCCTAAATTTTCTGCAATGAATACATATTACTTTAATAATAAAAAAGCACACACACACACACTTGTTATTGAAGGCCTGGGGCACTATATCCTGCATGTTCCTTCTTCTCTTGCTGAGCCAGTTGGGCTCCTGAAGCCCCCATATCTCTCACACCTCAGCTTCCTGATACCCTACAGCCATCCATGGGGCTTCAAGCATCTGCCAAAGAGTACCACACCCTCCTTGTCAAGGAGCACAATCTTGGTTTCCTCATCTCTGAGCCAGGGCTGGTAATGGGGTAGCCATGTCAACCATGCATGGTGTGGATCCCTTCATGCATTCTGAACCACAACAGTTTTTATAAAAAGAGAATTCAGTGTGTGTGTGTGTGTGTGTGTGTGTGTGTGTGTGTGGTGTTTTGCCATAGCATCTATTGATTTCTTCCCAATGGTGCTATTGCAATCTATAGGGGGAGGGCATTATCTGGGACTTTTCCACCATTACTTCCTACAGACCTACATACTCCCTTCACTTGGACAACGTGAGGGGTCCTTGGGAAGCAGGCACGCTGGGCTTTCAAACACGATTGAACTTTACTGGCTCTACCAGATCCGAGGGAATACTAGACCCTAAGATCAAAACCACCACCACCTTCTGCTAACAAGAACCCAGTGAGAAATCCCAAACCTGCAGAAACACTCCTTGTCCTTGAGCTCTCTGCCGGGCTCCACCCCAGCCTGAGGATGCTGCCGTTTCAGCTGTCCTGGTAAGCACAGGGATTCCAGGACATGCGGTCCAGCAATGCTCTTTTCTTCCTCCTCTACCACTAGGATCACAGCCTTTACAGAGTGACCCACAAGCAGATTTTGCTGGGAATCCTATGAGAATTGACCCAGCTGATTGAGGAAATTGCTCTCTAAATTTAACATGTCCATCACTCTCACCCAGAAGAGTAGCATTGAATTGGTGGGCTGAGACTTTGAGGTGACTTTTATTTAACCCAGGAAAAACTGCATGGGGCTTCACAGGTTTACTCATTTACTCCTCACAGCTTTACTCATTTCTCAGTCAATTTTGATTTTATCAAACTCAGTAAAAGCCTCATGAAGTAACCCTCATCAATTCTTCCCTGCTGGACTCACACATGCCTGGTCTGGAAGAGCTGCTAAGAGAACGGGCAGAAATTTCTCCCGTCATGTTGCCCCTGGCATGCCTTGTGTTCCCACTTGCGGATTTGTTTGTCCCTACCCTTTTTCCCAAAAAGAGATGCATGTGTTTGTGCTCACAAATGGAAAGATATCCTCTATTAAAGTCACACTCTACTTGGGTCATCTCCTTCAGCCTGAGCAGACCATCTGTCACCCCAGCGGGCCATGCTGACTGGACCATCCAAAGAGGAGTCCACACGCGTATGCACAGAGACAAAGTTCCATTTGGAGACTGGATATCATCTTTAATAATAATAATGCCACAGCCCAGCATCCTTTTTGTTGCTGTAGCGGGTTGTGATCGTTTGTGTATGTGTGTGTGTGTGTGTGTGTGTGTGTGTGTGTGTGTGTTCCTGAACAGAGGAGGGCCCAGCAGCTCCCAAGCAGGTCTCAGCCAACAGCTCTTTTGAGCAGCGACTGGAAGACAGTCTCCAGAGCGGCACGGCGCTGGGCTCCTGCCTCCTTTCCTCCTGGGCCACCTCCCATGCATTCGGAGCACAAGGCTGAGGTCTGGGCCAGCCCAGATTCCAGGGCTTCTCAGCAAAGATGAGTCCTCAGTCCTCAGCCCTCAGCCCTCACTGCCTCTGACCAGAGGTATGTGCAACCTGGGCCAACTGTGGTCCTTCCGTCACACTGTGGCAGCACCACCTTGGCCCAGCCCTGAGCAGAAAATCCAGAGCTTCTGAGGCCATTGGATCAACTCCTTTCAGAGATAATCAGGCCGCAGCCCGGGCCCTTTCTTGGGCCAGCCAGAGAGGGACAGACTCAGCCCATGATGGCTACACGGCTGTCACTTCCAACCCAAACCTAAGAGCCTGCCCTCCTGCCACCTCTACTCTCCGATTCCTCACATGCCCACCAGGTCCACAACCCAGACATGGCAGGGGAGGTGAGCATGACGGTGAGCCAGAAGGAGGCCATGAGAGACCTGGGCTGAGCTGGAACTGCAGCCGTGTGCCAGCCTGAAGCCAGCCCTCTCTCCCATGGTCACTGCCAGCCAGAGCTCTCTGAATCTGGATGGGACACCCCCTCCAGGGCAAGGCAGCAAGTTCTTGGCCTGGTGCAGAAGGAGAAAACCAAACTGGCTCCACGGTCCCATCTCCGTCTGCTCTGTGCCTTCGGAAGGCAAGGAGCCCAAGTCCCCGGGGACAGTGGTATCAGCTGTTGGGGAAGCACCGTTGTCCAGGCGAGGCCTCGGGCCGGAAGCTGTGTTTGATCAGGGGGCTGGGGTAGTAAGTAGTTGTGTACACATTGGTCTGCTGCAATGGGTAGAAGCCGGCTTTGTCATCCGGAATCAGGTTGTTCTTGTTCAGGGTCTGTGGGAGGAGGAAGGAACAAAAGGAGGGGTTGAGAGACAGACAGGGGAAACGGACAGCCGGGTTAAGGAGATTGGGAGCCGGTCAATGAAAGGACATTCTAACTGCTGATGTAGGATCCTGTTCACACCACCAACGCTCCCTCCCAAGGGCCCAGCCCAGGAAGCCCACCTTCAAGCCAGAGCCATTGCACCCCTCATGGCTGGCCCCTCTGCTTCTACGGGAGGGCTCTCACCTTGAACTCCATCGGTGTGTACTTCTCATTCTTAGGGGTGCCCCCACCCTTGTAGTGCAGGTGGTTGGGTGTGGCAGGATGGACGAGTGTGGACTCCTGGGACTGGCGCTGGCAGTGCTGGCAGGACAGGTACACGGCCAAGGTCAGCAGCCCAGAGCCCAGGAAGCAGCAGATGCCCGTGGCGACCAGGTGGATGAGACTGAACCCTGGGAGAGGGAGCGGTACATGGTGAGGAAAGGGCCACTGTGCAGTGGACAGCCTCCCAACAGGCTCCCAGTAGGAGGCTCAGAGACATCCAGGGAGAGCTTTGAGCCAAGAGCCAGTGGGAACAGGGCCACCTATGGCTTGGGTCACAGGCAAGCAGAGGATGTGGGGTTGGGTGACTTGTGACTTCTATTGATTTTTTACAGAGAGGAAGAGCGAGGGATAGAGAGTTAGATACATCGATGAGAGAGAATCATCAATCAGCTGCCTCTTGCACACCCCCTACTGGGGATGTGCCCACAACCAAGGTGCATGCCCTTGACCGGAATTGAACCTGGGACCTTTCAGTCCACAGGCTGATGCTCTATTCACTGAGCCAAACTGGTTTCAGCACTTATGACTTCTAGAGCACAGTCTTGATGACTACCTCCTAGATGGGGGGCATGAATGAAACTGCCCAGAGCCCCCTCCACATGGTCTGAAGCAGTGCGGAACCTCCACAAGGTTTGTCCATCTGGAGTGGGAGGTGGAGAGTTTCCAAATTTCAAAGTAAGGTGGGTCACCTCCTGGAAGAGGAGGGGTAGAGGACAGTACTATAAAGGTGTGTGTGTGGGGAAGGGGGGCAGGTTCCACTTACCTTCACAGCCGGTGGCCTCCTCCACACTGGAGGCTGGCAGGATCACTGCAGGAAGACAAGCAAAGAGGGTGTTGGGATGGGTGGGGGGCAAAAGGGGTCCCTCTGGGGCTAGGTGTGTCTCTCTCTTTTTTTAAACTTTATTTATTTTTTTAATTTTATTGATTATGGTATCACATAATTGTCCTCATCCTCCCATTCCTATCTCAAACCCCTCCCCACATATGCCCCCACCCCCCCTGTTGTCCATGGCCACTGGCTAGGCCCATATGCATGCACACAAGTCCTTTGGTTGATCTCTGCCCCTTACCCCCACCCTCCCCTACTTTCCCTCTGAGGTTTGAGAGTCTGATCGCTGCTTCTCTTTCCCTGGGTCTGTTTTTGTTCATCAGTTTATGTTGTTCATTATTTCCTCTAGATGTGTGAGATCATGTGATCCAAGAAATACCCTTGTAAGAACCAAAACTGAGACAAGCCATAATGGTTATGCTGAGAGGCAAATGAATCAGTCTGTAGTGAGTTCCTTTCTGGGCCAACAGTTCTTTTGAGTCCCAATTTCAATGTCAAACAGTTCCTTATGTGTACATGTCAGCCACGATGTTTCAGATCTGGTTGGTGGACAAATGGTGGTGATGCTAAGTGTGTCTCTAAGAGGACCTCTGGGTCAGCACTGAGCTGTGCGATAGGCCTGCCTCCCACCCTGATGTTCTATCCTGCACCCCCCAGGGTAGGTGCTTCGGAAAGGGAAGGAGGTTGGGGCTCAGTGGGAAATGTCGGTGTGAAGGGGGCTGGCTGGAAGACCTACCGGGAATCTCGCTGTAAGGGCAGGGGCGGCTCTGGCTGCTGTTGCCCGCACAGGTGCTGGGCCCCGGGACCAGGTCCTCACAGTGCCGACTGCGGGCTTGGACGCCATCCTCAGTGCACGCGCTCCACTCGGACCACAGTGACCAGCCTTCTGTGGGTTGTGGGTTGGGCCGAGGTTAACTGCCCTAGCACCCTCTAGTGGGGACTGGAGGGCTCCCTGGTGCTCCCCAACCCTGGGCCGGGTGTATTCAGTACCTGGGCAGGCCTGCGTGGCACACAGTGCCTCCTCCGTGTGCAGCCCCAGGCAGATGTCCTCGCCTGGGGAGGGCGCGGGGCTCGTGCAGGACCGGGTGCGTTGATAGTGGCCACCCCCGCAGGAGGCTGAGCATGGGGACCAGGAGGTCCAGCAGGACCAGGCGCCCCGCACTACAAGGGGATAGGGTGTGTGAGGGGAGCTGCCGGTGCAGGCAGAAAGGCAGGCTGCAGGAGTCATGGAAAACCAACCCAAAACAAGCTCCTCATCTGCCTAACCCAATTGAGGAGAGAGGAAAGGGACAGGAAGGTGAGGAAAGCTCTGCTCTGTGGGCGTGGCTGCTGAGTCCTTGCTCAGGACTATTGCTCTGAGGCCCTCGCACAGACGGCAGGGAGAAGAGGTCCCCTGAGCATGAGCTGTGGCTGGGAGTCTCCTAGCTGGGGGTTCCCTGGGTGGTGGAGGTTCCCCAGGATTACTTGGCACAGGGTTACCTGGGCACGCCTGGGGGTTGCAGTCCTGGTACTCAGTGGCGTCCCCCACGCAGGGCAGGCCCCCGTTGCGGGGCTCGGGGTTGGTGCAGGTCCTCTTGCGCACGTGGAAGCCCAGCTCGCAGTCCCGAGAGCAGGACGACCAGGGGCCCCAGGAGGCCCAGCCCCCGCTCACCACGTGCTGGGCGGTGCCCCCGCTGCGCAGCAGATCCTCCACCAGGGCTGAGGGTGGGGGGACTGGCTTCAGCCACAGGGGCTTCTTCAAAACGGTGCCACCCAGAGCTCCACTCTGGCTCTTAGCCCCGCCCACCCCGGCCCTGGCCCAGGCCACGCCCACCCCGGCCCTGGCCCAGGCCACGCCCACCCTGGCCCTGGCCCAGGCCACGCCCACCCGCCCTGGCCCAGGCCACGTCCCCTCCCGGGCCCTGGTCCCGCCCCTCTCCGACCCAGGCCCCGCCCCCTCTCTCTTTGCCCTGGAAGCAGGGAGGCCGGTGGGGAGGGTGGCACGGGCTGTACCGTCTGTGTCACAGGCTCCCGAGCTGTCCGCGGGGCAGGTTCGGGTCTCCGTCCTCCTCCGGCCAAACTGCAGGCCGTGGGGGTCGGGCAGGGGCGCGCGGCACGTGAAGCGGAATCGCTGCTCCTGCCGCGCCCCGCCCTGGGTCACGTTCACGGGCAGCCACGGCGTCCAGGGCGTGTTGCGCCGCACTTCGGGGCAGCCCTCCGGGTTGCAAGTCTTGAATTCCTTGGGGATAGGAGCTGGGGCTGTTTCGTAGCCTGGCAGCCCCCAGGCCCGCCCCGCGGTCCCGCCCGGCCCGCCCTCCGGTAGGTTAGGGATTCCGAGCCCAGCCCGGCCCTCACCACGCCGCAGCCCGGGCAGGAGTTGCCATTCTCGCAGGCCCGACGCCGCGACTGCACGCCGCCCCCGCAGTTGTTGCTGCACTTGCTCCAGGAGCCCCAGGATGCCCAGAAGATGGGTACCGGGCAGGGCGTGTTCTCGTTACAGAACCTGAGGGGCATGACGGGAGAGGGTCAGCCCTCTAGGGAGCTAGCGCCCCCCTTCCCTACTAAGAGGCACTGGGAGTGCAAACTAGGAAGGACGAGAGTCCACTGGATCACCTGGAAAACCCCAGCCGCTTTCTACAAGGCGGAGGCCGGGAAAGGCCGGGAAAGTCTGGGACCTCAGGGCTAGCTTCTCAGACACCCCTCCACTCCCACCCTCCACCCCAAGCACAGACTAGCTCACCGCTCCTCTCGGCTCTTGCCCACGCAGATGCGGCCCCCGTGGCGGGGAGCAGGGTTGCTGCAACTTCGCTGGCGGACCTGGAATCCGATCCCACAGGTGGTGCTGCACAGGGCCCAAGACGACCACGTGGTCCAAGCCCCATTCCTGGCGGGGTGGGAGGGACAGAGACAGATGACCTCTGAGCCCTAGCTTCTCTGATCTAGTCTACCGCTGGGCAGACAGATTTGTTGTTGTCAGGAAGTGCCAGACAGTGATCCATCCATCCATCCATCCATCCATCCATCCATCCTCAAACACGTGTTGAGAGCCTTCTTGCACATATCAGACTGTGCTCAGGGTTAAGGGTACAGAGATAGGACATGGGTTCTACTCACAGGGACAAAAGGACACGTTTTCTAGAAACGCCCCCAATCAGCTTTCCAATCTGCAACCTTGGTTTCAGCCTCCTTGGTTAGCCAATTCTTGCACTCAGACCCATGCTCCCTCTCCTGCTCTGCCACCTTAAACGACACCACTCACCCCTGTCTGCTTGGACTCCAATTTTCAAACTTTGGCTCTACCACTTACTGGCTGTATAAGCCTGGGCAAGTGACTAAAACTCTCTGGGTGCCTTGTCATCCACTAATCTTTAAAGTAAGGATAATGATTGCATTCCTACCACCATCAGGTTCTTGCGACAGTTAAATTAATAAATGTACTAATTAAGTTATTTTAGGAGGGTCCAGAATTGTGGGTTACTTGTTACAACCACTTTATGAGGTCCCCAACTACTAGGCAGTGTGCAGGCACTTTATATATTATACATCACCTCCTATAAGTTGCTCCTTGGCCTTTGGGGTGGGAGTGTTGACCCCCCCCTGAGAGAAACTCAGAGTGGTGAGGTGGCTTGGCCAAGGCCACACCTCCAGACAGCGGCAATCCAGGACTGACACCGGGTCTGCCTGCCTTACCCCCATCCCATGCTGCCCCTCACGTTTGGGACAGTAAAGCCTATGAAGGCTAAGGTCTGTCCAGGGGGGATTCCCAAGTCTGTCCAGCCTTCCTCTCTGTATCAAGAGTTCTCACAAGGCAGAACTTGTCTCCCACTAAAGTGGAAGCTCCCCCAATGCTCATGTTCCCTGCCTGAGACTTTAAAAGACTTTAGCTACCTGTCCAGTGGCCTGTAAAGCCCTGAAGTGGTTTCCACCCTTTAGTGCAAACACCTGGCCAGGGATGCCCCACTCCAGGTTAAGACGGTAGCCGTGCAGACCCTGTAGCCACACCTACCTGGAGCAGTTGGCAATGTGGATGGCTGGCCCCAGGCAGTCTCGGCCCCCACAGCGGGGTGGAGGGGTGTCACAGGCTCGGGCCCGACACAAGCAAGAGCCTGAGTTGTCCCCATCTAAGTGCTCACATGGTTGCCATGGGGACCACGGGCCAAAGCCCCCATCCTGAGTCACATTCCGCACCTGCAGACACACATCAGAGGGGGGGGGCCAGTCACAGAAGGCAGGGGTAGGGAAGGCAGGAGGTCCTAGCGGGTATGGGGATTCTGTGGGGAGTCACAGCCTGAAATGGGGGTCTGGTCCTAGGTGGGGGGGATGATGGGGTTCTCACAGGACACGCTGTGATGTTCTGGGTCCAGAGGCTCATGTTGGAGCTGTCCTCGAGGGTGCTGCAACGTTGCTGCTTCCCGTCCCAGCCGCAGTACGGGTCCCGTGCCCCCAGGCATGCCCTGCCAGACAGAGGTCCTGAGACTCCAGCCCACTGGCCTCCCAGCCTCATTGCATCCCAAGAATACACCTGGCCACCCCCCTCTGGGCACCCCTGTCCATCCAGGTGCCCTCCACAAGAATAAGTTCATTGAACACTTACTGTTTGCCAGGCTTCATTGTAAGTGCTTTACAAGCATGGAAGAATTTAATACAACAACCCAATAATGAAGGTACTGTTATCCTCCTGGAATCTGCAAGGGACTTTCCATTGCCCAGTGGGGAATGGGATGTAGAGGGCTAAAGTAAGGTGACCGGGCGTCCTGCTTTTGGCGGGACAGTCCCAATTTTTAACAATTTGTCCCACGTCCCGTGGCGTTTTAAAAAAGCCCCGAACAGCCAAAACCGGTTTGGCTCAGTGGATAGAGCATCAGCCTGCGGACTGAAAGGGCCCGGGTTTGATTCCGGTCAAGGGCATGTACCTTGGTTGCGGGCCCATCCCCAGTAGGGGGTGTGCAAGAGGCAGCTGATCGATGACTCTCTCTCATTGATGTTTCTGACTCTCTGTCCCTCTCTCTTCCTCTCTGTAAAAAAAAAATCAATAAAATATGTTTAAAAAAAAAAAAAAAAGTCCCGAACAAAAATCAGGACTTTTTAAAAACACCGCGGGACTCGGGACAAATTGTTAAAAATCAGGGCTGTCCCACCAAAAGCGGGATGTCTGGTCACCTTAGGCTAAAGGGATATACTAAAGTAGGGGTGTCGAACTCAATCAGAGAAGAGGCCAAAATCTAAAATCCAGCCTAAATAGCGACGGAATGGTGTACTGAACAGTCATAAAATGTCATTGTGATGGAAATGCAGCGGAGTGCAGTGATGACAGCGCGGAGCGGGCCACATTGCAAGGCCTGGCGGGACGGATTTGGCCCGCGGGCCTTGTGTTTGACACATGTGTACTAAAGAGTCAAGAAGTTACCCCTGTTGGTGTCTCCTTGAAACTTCAGGAAGAGTCACCTGTTAGGCGAGTTCTTTAGTTTTAGTAAATTCAATAGCCCATGCCTCCAGACCAGGCTCAGAGAGAAAAGAGGTTTTATGAGAGGCCTTAGACTCGTAGGGGTGTCGAACTCAATCAGAGAAGGGGCCAAAATCTAAAATCCAGCCTAAATCGCGGGCCGAATGGTTTACTGAACAGTCATAAACTGTCATTGTGATGGAAACGCAGCGGAGTGCAGTGATGACAGCGCGGTGCGGGCCACATTGCAAGGCCTGGCGGGACGGATTTGGCCCGCGGGCCTTGTGTTTGACACATGTGCCTTAGAGAGAAGAGGGCGGGACTTCCCTTGTCCCCAGCGGAGGCCAAAGAAGACAATTCTCTCCCTTGTTCCAGCAGCCCTTGACCTTGTATAAGGGAGGTGGGCTTGGGGTTTTTGTGGATGAGGGTCTTGCTGGAACCCAGTAAACATACGCTGGCCCGCCTGGGAATGCAGAACACTCATCTGTTGCTCAATAATCTGTTTCCACTTTATTCACTCAAGCACATTTGTGTAAATTGTACAGTATAAGTGCACTCAGATTTTCATCCAGGACCAATGGTTTGATTGGGGGGTGTTTCACCAGCAGAATGCATCAAATTAGACATTATGGGACTAAATACATGTGTCAGCGTAGCCGCAGCAACCTGTGGTTTTTAAGATTCTGCTCACGTGCTGACATTTGGACCAAATTGGCTGCTAGCAAATTCAACCAGTTAGAATTCAATAAAGCCCACTCCTGAGAGTATTTCCCCCAGCTCTCCGAAAGGGATACCAAACTCTAGAAGCAGCTGATACTGCACTTACTAAGCAACATACATTAAATTTTTAAGGAAGAACCAGCCATGACTCGTGGTTATTAATAATAATAAAGATGCTATTTGTCAAAAACATATGTCTGCCAATGGACAAAATGACTAAGAGCAGCACATTTGAGTTGGTTCACACAAGATCAAAGCAGAAGATTCAGGAGGAATGCAATTGCCTCATGCTACTTCTTTCTCCTACCAGTGTTTCCCAAACTTCTCTCATGATGAGAATCCCCTGGTGGAGTTGTTAAAATACAGATTCCTGAATCCCAACTAAGAAGTGCTAAATTAGAATTTTTGGGAACATATAGGTGAAATTGTATACTTAACTAGTGCGTAGTAGTTAAGTACACAATTTTTAGTAGTTAAGTACTTAACTAGTGTAGTAGTTAAGTACACAATTTTTAGTAGTTAAGTACTTACCTAGTGCGTAGTAGTTAAGAACACAATTTTTAGTAGTTAAGTACCTAACTAGTGCATAGTAGTTAAGTATACAATTTTACCTATATGTTCCCAAAAATTCTATTGATAATTTAGCACTTCTTAGTTGGGATTCAGGAATCTGTAGTTTAACAACTCCACCAGGTGATTCTCATCATGAGAGAAGTTTGGGAAACACTGATCTAGGGCCTAGCCAGTTCTAGAACAGTGGTTTCCAGTCTTAACTGCAAATTAAAATCTCCTGGGAACCTTTTTAAAACCTTAAGCAAGCAAACAAAACAAAAACCCTGCCTTTTACTGGGTCTTTGGATGGGAGTAGGCCCAGGCACTGGGATCTTTTAAACACCCCCCAGGTGGTTCTAATGACCGGCATGGCTGAGAACGCTGTTCTGGGGCCACTCTGGTCAACGTTCCAAAGCCCAGAGATAAACTGCCCCGTGTCTCCAACCCAGGACGGAACAAGAAAGGAGCAAAGAGAAACCTCAGAGGAGATGCTAACCCCAATCCCCTCCTGCCTCCCCATCAGGACCCCTCACCCTCTCTGCCTCTCCTATTCCAAGGACACTCCTGCCTGTTCTGGCCCTGGCTCTGGCTGCCTGGGGAGGCCTGCAAGGCCGCGCTGGGCTAGTGCCTGAGCTCTCTTATCTGCATTCACTGCTTTTGACAAATGAAGCTCCAAAGCTTACAGGGCAGGGAACACTCTTAAGAAAATTAAAACTCCAAGCAGGGAAGAGTTAAACTGTGTCTCTGACTGTAGGATTGGGTGGCAGTTTAGAGTTGTGTGTGTGTGTGTGTGTGTGTGTGTGTTAAAAGCAGCCATCAGACCAGTAATGTATCACCATGTTTGTTTGTTTTTTTACTTCAATGTTCCATTATAGAAGGGAACAGGCTCATTCCATGGGCTCAGAGATGGATGGTGGAGGTGGCAAGCTGGCAGTTTCCAGCATCCAGTAGCAAGGTTCTAAATGGGAGCTGTCCAAGGTAGCTGCGATGTCTCAGGAGCTTGGGAGCAAGTGGCTGTTACTTAAGATGGCAGCAGAGGCGGAGGGGGCGGGGGGGGAGAGGAAGGTCAGGAGGACACACTCTCTGAGCTTTCCTCCCCTGAGAGCTGAGGTAGAGGCCACATCCCTCTGTCCCTCCGGTGCAGCCTGATCGGCAAGCTGGAAGGAGGAAGGGGTAGGTCATGCATAAACACCTGCTTTGGAGAGCCAAGACAGCGTCATTCCCTGCTCCTCCTCTTGTGAGCCTTGGTCTCTCCCTGGCAAGGCTAGGCTTCTGGTTGTGCCCCACAGAACCTAGATTTTCCCGAGTGAAAGGAGAGGGCTGGACACAAGCCCCGGATTCAGGGCAGAGGAGGGAGCCTGAAGGCGCTCCGCTTACCCACCTCACCCTCCTGCCAGCTTTGAGAGGAATGAGGAAAACACATGAAATGCCTATCCTAGGATAAAACACTGAGACAACCACCCATATTGCGCACTTTCTGATGTACATTGCACCATAGACAGTTTGGCTTCCAGACTCTGAGATGCACAGCTTGGTGGCTGCACTGGTTTACTCCGGTCAGTTTATTAACTTTGCAATAATGAAACCTCACATTTTCCATTTTTACATCCACCCAGAGGTTTATGGCAGGGTTTTCACTGAACACACAAATGCCCCTTCTCCCAAACTCAGGAAGCCAAATAGAATGAAAGTTTCAGGCTCCCAACTGACCTCTTTCGAACTTGCTGTGCCACCTGGCCACGCCATGCAACCTGCCCATCCCTTCTCTGCAGCACCGTGTGAGTGGAGACCTGTCCCGGCAGCAGCTTTCTTCCTCTCCTCCACAGCAGACCCATTACTTCAGATCTGGCCACAGCCGCATTAGCTCACGCTGGCCGACCCTCTGCCCTATGTCAGTGCTGCCTGCCACTCTCTGATTGATCTTCTGTCACTCTGTCACTTCCCTGCTCTAAGACCACTTCAGTGCCCACAGTGACAGGATTCAAATCAAAATTCTCCCTTAGCCTCAATTCAATTTCCAGCCCCATTCTCCACTCCCTCCTGCACCAACTTCCTCTCAGGCCAAATCAAGAAGGATCAGTCATGCGTGCAAGGCCAGTTTATGCCTTGGGCTGGGCGTGGCCCCTGGTGGAAGATAAAAAATATTGGGACACTGAGTTTACCTTCAATGCTTTCCAACCTCTTAAAGAACAAGGCACATGTGAAAAGTTTAATAACAACATAAGGGTTAGTGAACACAAGCAATGGGGGAAATGCCATCAGCAGGAGCCTGTGACTCACTGCCAAGCAGTGCTGTCTGTGTTCAAGCTTAGAGACTGGAGACTCCAGAAAACCCAGGAGGCTGGTGACCCTAAATATATTTCTAGAGGCTAAAAGGGAATAAGAACACTAGCTATCACTTATGATTCGCTGGATTGGCGCTTCGTGAGTATGATTCCCAATCCTTACAATGACTCAGCCCAAATTTCACAGTATTTGCTCCGTCACTGTATCACCCTATTTTCCCAAATGAAAAAGCTGAAGCACAAAAGGTTAAAGAACTTGAAGATCACATCGATAGGAGACAATGGAGCAGAGGTGGCACCCTGGGGGTGTCCAATGCCAGCATGCGAGTCCCTCCCATTGCACCCTCCCCACATGTCATCTACAAGCCAAGAGTTCTCTCCCCGGCCACACATCCGGAATTCCGAGGAAAATGAAAGTTTTCCTGACTTAGTTCCTCTTGCCTCGCTCCTCTCACACTGACATCCCTGCAAAGGGCTCTGAGCACTAGAGGGCTAAGTGAATAGTGCTTTGTTGGTGGAGCCATGTGCTGGGGCTGAGGGTAGCTTGATTGCTTGCCCACTGCTACCCTCCCCCCTTCTCCTGGCTGCCACATCAGGACTATGAGCCTCTTCCCCTGCTCCCCAGACCTCTACCCAGCTCCCAGCACACCCTCCTGGGGCTGGAGGACAATCCTTGGCAGCAGGAGATGCATTTGTCTCCCGAATCTCAAGGACAGATGGGCACAGCCAGCTCTCCGTGTTGCAAAGATCACAGGTGCCCGTGTGGCTGGGCCATGCCAGCTAAAGGCCGTTCTTGATTAGCTCAGAAATGAAGAGCTGCAGTTTGGGGGAGGGTCCGTGGAGGGAGGCTGAGCTATAGCTCCATTTGGCTTTGGAATAGCTTTTGTTCCCCCCCCCCCTTAAATGCCAGTGTCTCCGTTGCCAATTTTGTGGAAACCGCTTGAAGCTAAGGTATGGGGGACTGATCTGGGACACAGTTGGGAAGGGTATGCAGGCTCCACATGGTTCTTCACCCCCATCCCACCCCAGCGAGGCTTCTAAGGAAGGAAGAGGAGCAAAGATGGGGGAGGGGGGAGTCTGACTCAAAGCTCATCTCCCATCTCCCTCTCCCCCCACCCCCCCATAAGCACTGAGGTCTCAGAGATAAAGGCCACTCTCTGAATCCAGGGGACAGAGAAGAAATTAAGTGGGCTGTAGCTCTACGGGGCTGACAGTAGGGATGACAACAGTGACAAATGGTTGATGCTGATTATCCCAATGAACTTCCACCAAACCCTGCCAGAACCCTGCGGGAATTAAAAAAAAAAATTATATATATATTTTTTTCAATCAAAATTCTCCCTATATATATATATATATATATATATATATATATATATATATATATAATTGATTTTTTTTTTACAGAGGGGAAGAGAGAAGGATAGAGAGTTAGAAACATGGATGAGAGAGAATCACCGATCAGCTACCTCTTGCACACCCCCTACTGGGGATGTGCCCGCAACCAAGGTACATGCCCTTGACCTTGACCGGAATTGAACCCGGGACCTTCCAGTCTGCAGGCTGACGCTCCACTGAGCCAAACCGGTTTCGGCCCTGCAGGGATTTTTATGGGGAAGAAACCCAGGTTCAGAGAGGTTCAGTGACTGGCTCAAAGGCACACACAGCTGGAGCCTGTGCCAGGATGACATCCGGGTCCAGCAGACCCCGCCCCCAAAAGCGCGATAGGCGGGGACAAGCCCGCGGCGGCCCGCCCCGGCTCGCTCACCTCTGGCTGCGGTAGGACGCGCACCGCTCCAGCGGGACGCGCAGCACGCGGTCGCTCAGCCCCACGAAGAGCGCGCGCGCGCTGTGCAGGATGCGCAGGCTGCGCAGCGGCTCGCGGCGCCCGGGCGGCAGCACGTGCAGCTCCTCCAGGTAGCAGCCCCGGAGGCTGCGGCTCGCGGTGGACAGCGCCTTCAGGATGGTGCCCGACTCTGGAAGGGGTCAGATGAGGGGGTGGCCTTCAAGGTTCTGGGAACCTCACGGCCCTCGCCCCTCAACCTCCTCCCCCGCCGCGCCCGGACCCCGCGGGCCGGCTCACCGGTGCCGATGTAGAGCACGTGGTAGAGCGTGTCCTTGGCTTGCACGAGATCCACCACGAGGTGCGAGAAGCGCACGCTGTCCTGGGTGACGCAGGGCTCGGGGGTCACCGGCTGCACCGCCTCGCTCATCAGGAACAGGCGCTGTGCGTCCTGCAGGCTGCGCTCCGTCAGGTTCTCGTTGGGACCCGGCTCGGACAGGGTGCCGCACTGCGCGGGGAGGCGGGTCACAACCCCTGTCTCCCTCCTTCCTTAGGGTGACCGGGGCGGCCTCTGGCACTCTCTGGTTCTTCAGTCCTCCCCCAACATCCCCACCCAGCCCCCTGCACCCTCTGCCAGGAGACAGAATGGGAAGACTGTATTGTCCAAAAATCGGATTATTTGAGTGCGGACAAGTGTCCTCTGATCTTATGCTGTGGCTCTAGGCGCCCCTCCCTCATGCTGTGTCAGCTCTGTCTTCCTCTCCTGTGTCCCTACCTGTTCAAGTTGGTATGCCTTCCAAACCAACACTGGCAGACCCCTACCATTTATGGAGCACCTATTGCATTCCAGGCACCATATAGGGTGCTTATCCACCCTCACACATACCTATGAGGTCAGTGGAATTACCCCTGCCTGCCAGATAAAGAAAAAGTGAGGCCAGGAGGTGAGTGACGTGCCCAACGTCACACACAGAGACAGGGGTAGATCCGGGTCAAGCTTGTTGGACCACAAAGCCTGAAGTCTCCCCCTGCTCCTCCTTCTGGCCTGAACAGGAAGTTGATGGATGTGAAAGTCCACCACCTGTAGTTTCCTTTGCCCATGGCTCTTTCCCATAGCACCCAGGGCGCCCAGTGCCCTTGAGAGGGTTCATTTGAAACGCAGGCAGATAGGGCAGGGGTCCAGTGGAAAACAGGCAGGTGGAACATAGGCAGGGGCGGACATGGGAGCCTGAGCCAGCCTAACCACAGGAATCAATTAAGCAGAAATAATAAAATGTTTCTGGACTTCGGGCAGGAGGCATGGGAAACCAGGGGAGGGCCTGCAGTAACCAAGATGTACAAACACATAGAAACATAGAAACAGAAAAAGTCCAACGTAGGAACAGAAAAACAACACACAGGAACAGGGAAAGCTCAGATCCGTTGCTGGGCCAAAACAACTGAGGAAATCAACCAGGTGATGACACACCCTCACCACTCCTGACATGGAGACCCTCCAGGCATTAGTGCCCATGCAGACGGCAAGCAAACGTCAGCCAAAATCCCCAAATTCTGCCAGACAGATCACGTGTGGTCTCCTGGCCCGACCTCCCTATCTTCCTGGAGGTGGGGGTCACAGTTAGAGATGGCTCGGAGCAGGATCCCTTGCTCTGTGACCCAACTGCTCTACCTTTCTTGTTCCACAGTCTCAGAGGTTACCGCCCTCGGAGGGGACCACTGCAGACCCCCTCGGATAGGCGTAGATGAGCAGGGACAGGCTGGGGAGTCAGCTTGGGACTGGTAGTCTGGCGGGAGGCCGTGTGTACAGAGAGGGGCAGAGAGAGAGGAGAGGCTGTACCTGGAAATTGGGGATGGGGTTGGCGATGGGGAGCCAGGCAGCCCGGGGGTTCTCCTGGTGGCGAAACGGGCCGTTGAAAGCCTGGGAGATGGCACTGAGGTTGAAGGCGCAGACAGCAGAAGCGGCGATGCTATTTCTGAAAGGCAAGAGGTGGTGGGAGGCTGCCCCCGCAGAGGCCTCGGCACCCTCCTTAGACCCTGCAGCCAGCAGCCAAGGCACCGCCTGGCACCGCCCCAAGGCCGACTGAACACCTACGATGAGCCTGCTGCCTCCCGCGTGATGGGGGTGGGGGGGGTGTCACAGAGGAGGGACCGTGGTCCTCATGCTCTGGGGACCCTCTGGGAAAGCAAGGCCACTGATGAGATCCCTGGTGGTTCTGTGCTACCTCCTCATCCCTTCCCCTTCCCCCGTGGGAGAGTCAAATAAACTCAGCATTTTCATTCTATCCATGGCCACTGTAGGAAATACCCTGTATAATAAAGAGCTAAAATGCTAATTAGACCGATGGCAGAACGACCTTCCAGAACAACCTTCCGGAATAACCAGTGAGTTGGGGATGGGGAGTGGGGCTGCGGGGGGAGGGCTGAGGCAGCCGGGGCTGCGAGGGCCGAGCCCCTTGCATGAATTTTGTGCATCGGGCCTCTAGTATTTTACATTCCAACTCCGTATAACACACACATTTATGCACATACACATATGCAATGAAGTTTTGTGAGACAATTCTTACCCTTATTAAATACATTATACTCTGATATTTTTTATTCCAGTCTATTCTGCTTTATTTAATTGTTTGTTTATTTTAAAAGCGGGTTACCGAACCACTGATGGGTTACCAAACCACTGATATACTGCAGCCCACAACACCCTGAGCCAAATGACCTCTAAGACCCCTTTCAGTCACAGAGTCTCAGGTTTCTATCAGTCTGAGGTGAACAGTTCAGCACTGATATCACTACACCAAGTGCCTTCAGTTCTATTCTCTGCATCCAGTCCCTCCCTCAAGTGTGCCCATTTCTGCCTGGTCTCCACCACCATCATCTCCCCCGGGTGCCGCACTGTCCTCCTGGCTGGCCTCCCCGCCACTGCCTCGTCTCCTCCAATCCATTCTTCGCTCAGCAGCCAGCGTGTGTGTTTCAAAGCCCATATCCAAGCTGGTCTCTGGCCTGCTTCAAGTCCTTCAATAATTTATTGCTCTTAGGATAAATATCAAAACCGGTAAAACCGTCTACAAGGCCTGCAGGGCATAATCCTCGCTCTCCCAGCCCTTCTGCCTCCTCTCCTGTCTGTCTCCTCCTCTCCCTCCAGGCTCTTACCACTCTGGTCTGGCTCCGTTCCTCAAACGTTTCTTCCGACCCAAAAGCTTTGCATGTGTGGTTGCCTTGGGCTAGACTGCACCTCTCCCCTAGTTAATTCCTGTTTGTCTTGTGGGCGTCACTTCCTACAGAAAGTCTTCCATGATCACCACCCCTCTCTATATGTTTAGAGGCTTCCTTGTGCACTCACTGCTCTTTCCCTTTGTAGCATTTACCACAATTAAAATGGTGAGATATTAATATCACAATTACAGATAACCATCCTCTCCAGAATGTAAGCTCCTTAAGGTCTGCTCTTGCTTTGCTGGGTAGGATTAGCAGGGCCATGGAATCCTGAGGCTGGAAGGGACTGTAAGACCCCCTTCTGCATCTCCTGGATAGGCTGCTGCCGGACCCTTCCAGAGCTGCCATCCCCTCCCTCCAGGCAGCTGGCTCTCTCTCTTATCACCACAACTTCTTTGCGAAGCCACAACGCAGCTCCTTTTGGTGCTTCCTATCTGGCCTAGGCCTGGCCTTCGTGGCAACCCAGACTACATGCTGGACCACGGCAGGGGCAGCAAATCACAGAATCCTCAGACGACCCGGCGCAGAAGGCGCCGCCATCCCCACTGCACAGAAAGGGAAACGAGGCTCAGAGAGGGACTTCCCCGAGCCCACCGGGCTGCGAGGCCCGCATCCCGGGGCGGGGGCGGCGGAGGGCAGGCACTCACACGTTGGTGGTGAAGACCCCGTAGATGAGGTCCTGCTCGGGCAGGTGGAAGGCACTCTGCAGCTCGTTGTAGTAGAAGGGGACCTCGCCCGGGCGGGAGCAGTTGAGCCGGGCCTTCATGAACGTGGTCCACGTGTCCTCCAGCAGGAAGCGGCCCCCCGCGTCGTTCTTGCACACGCGGGCCACGCGGGAGTACACGGTGCGCCCGCAGTCGTGCTCCACCGCGTTCTCCCGCAGGAAGAAGTACGCAAACAGCCCGATGTCATACGCTGCCACGAAGTTCGGCTCTGGGGGCAGAAGAGGAACAAGGGTGGGTCAGGCCAGCGGGGAGGAAGGGGGCAGAGTCGGGAGTAGGCGCCTACTTCCCTTTTCCCAGATGGGGCATCCTGGCATCCCTCTGCCAGCCTGGCGACCTGGAGGCTCTAGCGGACCCTGTCCCCACCTCCAACCCGAAGTGCAGTGAGAATAATGACGGACAGGCATGGCTGGGCACGCACGGTGTACCAGGACTATTGTGAGCACTTTATGTGCATCGGCCATGTAATCCTCTTAACCACCGGGGAGGTCGCGCCGTGATTAAGCCCTAGGTCATAGATGAGAACGCTAGTATTAACTTGCTCTGGACCACACAGCTAGTTAGTGGAGAAGCAGGGATTCATGCCACTCTCCCCCAGTCACTTTCCCCATAATCCATCCTCCGCATCAATCCCTAACACTTCCTTTCCCCTCATAGTCTGTGCGTGCCCCCCCCCCCCCGCCCCCTTCCTGGTACTCAGGACATCTGCGATTTCAGCCCGAGTCCACCTTCGTGGGCAAACACACACCCTACTCTGGGCCCCTGGATGGGGCTGGGCAGGGAGGAGGACTGATGGGGGCCAGGGTGGGCTGGTGGGTCAGAACGGGGGGAACCCCACCGTGGGGGCCGTGTCTCCTTACCATTGAGCCACTTGGAGTTGTACTGGGCCGTGCGGAGGGGCGGCCCGCTGCCCAGGCTCCGGTAGATGGCGGGGTCCCGGCCTGAGAAGTCGATGACGGTGGCTGCGTAGAGCTCCCCCTGGGAGGAGATGACGGCCGTGGAGTTGTGGCGGGGGTCGTAGGGGCAGCGGGCCACGCCATTGATCTTCTCCATCGTCCGGCTGAGGTTCCCCACCTGGGATGGCGGGGAGACGGGGGCACTTTCCCCTGAGGTCCAGGGGCTGCCTGTTTTCCCGCCTCAGAGTTCATTTCCCCCTGGGCGCCTGGTCTCCGTGAGCCTCTGTCTCCCACCCAGCCTCCCCCTCAATGCCCACCCCACAGCCCCTCTGCGGGAGCAGCCCTCACGGAGGGCGAGGCTGTGTCAGGAGCCCCACCGGCTCCGGCCCCTGCACGCTAAGGGCCTCGTGAAATGTGAATTTCGATGAGCAACAAACAATTTTTTTAGTATAAGTATGTCCCAAATCTTTTTTTTTAATTTCAAAGAGGAAGGGAGAGGGAATCAATGATGAGAGAGAATCACTGACGGGTTGCCTCCTGCACACCCCCCACGGGGGATCAAGTCCACAATTTGGACATGTGCCCTGACCAGGAACCAAACCCTGACCTCCTGGTTCTAGGCTGAGATTCACCCACCGAGCCGCACCGTCTGGGCAGGATGGCCCAAATCCTTCCTGGGGCATACTTATACTAAAATATAACTTGTTATTTGTCAGAAATTAAATCTAACTGGGCATCCTTTCTTGTTTTGGGGTCTGATAAATTTGGCACCCCCACTCCAAGGCTACATGCCTGGGCGGGAGAACCTGCTGTGTGCCTTTCTGACTGCCCCCCACCCTCCGAGCGGTCCCCACCTGCCTGCTGGAGCACACGGGGGAGAAGGCGTTGGTCCCACACAGGAACACTTTCCGGCCAGTGACTATCAGGACGCGCACGTAGTTCTGACACTCCTCCTGGAGCAAGAAGGGGAGGCGATCAAGGGACAGCTCTCCAGGCTCTGGGTGTCTTCCCCTCTCACCACGGCACCACAGGTGTCCCAGCTCACCCTGATCTCAAGTTCAGGTGGCAGCGTGGGCATCCCCTGCCCCCATTCCTCCCTCCCCGGCCGCCTCACTGCATCACCGCCCTCTCAGATGCTCAGCGCACCCAGTCTGGGCCTGTGCACAGGCGGCCTTGTGCCCACAGCATGCCCGTCCATCCCCGAAACCACAGCCTCCTAACTGGCCCCAAGCCGGGACCCCGGAGCAGCAAGGCCACCATACCTCCGTCTTCCCTTTGCTTTGGCAGGAGCGGCGCGTGTCCTCACTGGAGGCCCACTCTGTGGCCTGTAGGGGGAGGACACAGACATCACACCGCTGTGCCACTCGCCGCCAGGGCAGGTAGCTGTCAGGGTCTGGGTGGACAGGAAGCTGGGGAAGGGTCAGGGACAGCCTGCAGGGTCAGGGCTCCTCTCACTACATCCACATGGACCCAGAGGGCTGCAGACCTTGGTACCCAGAGAACATCCCCTCAGCCCAGCACCCTCCGCACCTGCTAGGATCCTCAGCTGCATCCCCTGCAGCTTCCTCCTCGGGCCTCCCAGCGCCCTCCTCCCCGGGGCAGCAGGAGCTGGAAGTGGTCCACCTTCGGGTCCACCCCAGGCCTGCCTGAGTGGGCAACAGGAAACGTGCCTCCATCGAGAACCAGAGGTCCCTCAAGTGAGTGGGGGCCAAGAAAGGCTAGCTTCTGCAAACCTCAGAGACCAGAGATCTACTTAATTTCCCCGCCAAGAGTGCTTTTCTGTTGTTTTTAGATGAAGAAACTTGGGTTCTGTGTGACTTGCTGCTATTCGTTAGAGCTGGGATTGGGACCCACATTCCAGATTCAAGGGCTCCCTGTGTGTGTGTGTGTGTGTGTGTGTGTGTGTGTTTCTTTCTTTATCACACCACCTCCAGAGCCCAGGGCTTCCACTTTCCTAACTGCTCTCCCCGCCCCCAGCTCTGAGCTGCCTGCATCCCTTTTCGGTTCCCCTTAGCACCCAGCATGCTCTCTCATGAGGCAACGTGCCTGGGGACACAGCTTTCACTCAGGGACCCAGAGGACACTGTCATGTTCCCAAGTGCCCATGGCCCTGGGGGAGGGCTGTTCCCCTTCCCCTTCATCTGTTCCGCCTCCACTCTCAGCCGGGCCCTCCTGGCCTCCGAAGAGCTTCTGGAAGGAGAAGTGATGCCCTCTGGTCCAGGAAATGCCAGCAGCCCTGGTGTGTGGCTCTGTAGAGATTTCTGGGTCCCGTGTATAAATATGAACTGCCTACCTGTCCGAGGAGCGGGAGCCCTGAGCAAGCAGCTCTCCCGTCCAAACGGGGAAAATAAAAAACACCTCTTCTGCCAAAACCGGTTTGGCTCAGTGGATAGAGCGTCAGCCTGCAGATTGAAAGGTCCCGGGTTCGATTCCGGTCAAGGGCATGTACCTGGGTTGCGGGCTCATCCCCAGTAGGGGGTGTGCAAGAGGCAGCTGATCAATGATTCTCTCCCATTGATGTTTCTAACTCTCTATCCTTCTCCTTTCCTTTCTGTGGAAAATCAATAAAATATATATTTAAAAACAAAAACAAAAAAACAAACAAACAAAAAAAACACCTCTTCTGACTTCTAACAAAGCTCCTTCTAGCTGTGCAGTCACTTCCTGCCAGGGTCTAGAAACCCGAGTGTGAGAGGGGAAGAAGGGTGCCTGGAGGAGGGAGAGGGGGGCGGCAGGGAAGCTTTGCAGCCTCCCACAGACCCAAGATGGTTGCTTTGTGGGGCCGCGGGAGGGCTGACTCTCTGGATTCAGGAGCGGTGACAAGGCTGGCCCTGCCTCCAGCAGACCCATGAGCGGGCTGGGCTCATCCTGCCAGGCCAGGCAGGGGCTCAGGGGAAGACAAGTGACCCCTGGCATCTAGCCACATTGCTGGGGGGTTCGTTTGGACAGAAACCAGGGAGCCATGTCATCCTCAGGGCCCCAGCAGCTCCCAGGCTGAGCCTGAAGTGAGAAGAAAAGAGGGACATAGATAAGAAACCTCCGGGCTTTGTGGGTAGAAAAGCGCAGTGACTCACACACATCGCACATGTTCAGGCCTAAAGCTCCGAACGTGGGTGGCTGTGGGGGGCTGTGTGGGCAAAGGGCCTCACTGGGGCCTTGGGATCCCTCAGCACGGGGGCACTGTGAAGGGGTCAGGCTTGTTCCTAAGGGGGTGGGAACCTCATTGGGTGGGGGCAGGTGTGTTCAATCAAAAGGAGTTAAAGCCGAAACTGGTTAGGCTCAGTGGATAGAGCCTCGGCCTGAGGACTGAAAGGTCCTAGGTTCGATTCCCGTCAAGGGCATGTACCTTCATTGCGGGCACATCCCCGGTAGGCGGTGTGCAAGAGGCAGCTGATTCTCTCTCATTGATGTTTCTAACTCTCTATCCCTCTCTCTTCCTCTCTGTTAAAAGTCAATAAAATATATTTAAAAAATAAATAGAAAGGAGTTAAAATCACCCTGGCTGAAGCTCAGGACAAACACTATGCCAGGGACTTGCCACTCCTCCTCCCTTTGAACCTCACTCAGCACAGCCAGTGAAACGCGCAGCCTTCTGCTCATGTTACAGGTGAGGAAAACGAAGCTCGGAGAGGCGGAGCAATATGCCCACGGTCACAAAGCTAGCAGGCAACAAACCCGAGATGCCAACTCAGACAACAGACACCAGCGCTCAGCTCTCTCTGCTGCATCCCACAGCCTCTCACAGCGACAAGATTTCTCAACCCAAGAGCTCGAGCAGATGGCCCGCCAAAAATATGTATATTTACAATGATAACAGCATAGAATGGGCTTGAGTCATTTATTTTATTTGAAAATTATGTTTATCAAAGTAATGATGCACAGAGTTGAGAAAGTTAAATCGTAGGAAAAGTGTATTTAAAGAAGCTCGTGTAGCCTACTCCTCTCACACCCTGCCCCATGTCTCAGGGTCAGCTACTCCTCTGTGTACGTTTAATTCAGTTTCTAAAAAGTATGTGTCAACCTCAGACTTCATCTTCTGACTTCTTCTGCTATGGAGGTGAAGACTGCCCCCACTTACTCATCCCCACATCCATTTCGCCCTCCCCATCTTCCCATTACAATTCTGTAACGTTAGTTATTTAATCTTTTAGCGTGATAGTAATTTAATTAAAAACCAACATCGGTATTTAATTAGTATAATAAATATGTAAAAATTGTTCACGACTACCGACATAATACCCCAGATTGCATCAGTGGTTGTAATATGAACCACTAAGAAAGAATATACACTAACAAACCTTTATTACTTAAATTTTTAATGTGAATTTATTGACAGTGCTCTCATTTAGACATTTTAAGTCATATTTGGTATTGTGCATGCAAAAAAGAAAAATGTAAGCAGAACTGAGTGTCCTTAAACCTTCTCTGAATTCATAGTTCATCTCATCTGAATCACTTTTCTGTTCCGCTGTCAGCGCTCATTTTTGTTGCTGTTGTTCGCTTGCTTGTCTTGGCGTCTCATTCTTTGAACTACCCAGGGTATCAGTGATACAGCAATTCTTAAAGAACATTGCACTCTGTTCTCCAGATTTTTCTTCCAAGCTATTGACTCCATCCTGCAAGATTGGATGCTGGTACTTTCTTGATCTTACCAGAAGGGGCTCACAGAAGGTCTTCTGACAAACCAGGACTTCTATTCCCTCCTCGTATCATCTGCAGATGGTTTGTGGACTAAAATGCCAATTGGTTGGTGTTGTAGGATCGGAACACAGGAATGATGACCAAGTTCAGGCACAGGCAATGACAACTCCATCAGGACTGCAGTCTGGCCACAGTGACTGTAGGATGCCCTCAACAGAAAGACATGGCCTGACTTCAGACTCTTTCAAAATATGAAAACGTGCATCCGAGAATCAAGGAAATTTGCCTATTCTGATGAGGTTTCCTTTCTTGACCACCTTTTTGTTTTTCCTGAATGGAATAATTATCTTGGATAATTTTCTTCATTTGCTTGTTTTGCAAATTACTAATTTTCCCCAGGTGCTCAACAGGTGTTACAAAACGCTCTTGATATTGTTTGCTAACTGCACACACAAATGGCTCAGGTAATCTATGAGTCCCCATCCTCTTCCTCCTGCCCTAGTGTGGATGGAAGCCTCCTGCTTGCCTATTCACTTGGGACTCATCTTCTCTCCTCTCCTGCTCGCTGAATCCCATGTTTCCCTCTTTCTTGATTTACGTGTTTATTTTGGTGGAGCACATCTCCAGTATCTTCCTAAGGAAAGGAATATGGTAGGTCAATTAAAAAAATTCTTGCATGTCTGATTCAACCTCTCTTCATACTTGATTGACGGTTTTGATATAGATTTTTAGGCTGAAAATAATTTTTCACTCAGAATTTCAAAGGCATTTACTCCTCCATCGTCTTCTAGAATCCAGGATTGCTCGTCAGAAGTCTGGTGTGAGCCTCATTCCCCATCGTTGGCAGTGAGCATTTTCTTTAGGCTCTTGGAGCTTTTAGGATCTTTTCTTTGAAAACGGAATTCTGACTTTCACACGGATGTATGTGCCTTAGTGCAGGTCTCTTTTGGGAACTCAGTCAATGCTTTCAGTGTAATGGCTCATCCTCTGTTTTGGCAAATTTTCTCAGGTTATTTTGTCCTTAATTTTTTCCTCACCTTTTTCTCTGTTCTCTTTTTCTTATGAATCCAATCCACTGTTGGTCTTTGTATATTTATCATCTAGTTTTCTATTATTTCTCTCCTGTTTTTCATTTCTTGTTTTATTGTTGTTGTTGTTCTAATTTCCAGGAGATTTTTTCTTCAATGTTATCTTCTAAATTCAAGTTTTATTTCCACAATCATATTTTTAATTTCCATATTTTTAACTTACTGTTTTATGTAACAAGATATATTTTTATATCTCAGATGAGTCTAATTATTTTTTCATAATTAATTTTTAATGTTTTCTTTTAGTTCTTGCATTGACCCTGCTTCTTACAGTTTCCTTCACTCTGTTTGCCTGTTTGTTTCAATCTTTCTCTTTCATTTTAGGCTTTCCTCAAATATCTGGGGATTTTTTACTTTGTTTATATTAGAAAATAAATCTCTAACCATGTCCCACTGAAAGGAACAAAAACTTTTTAGAGCAATGGCTTATTCCAGGGAATGAGTAAGGTGAGCCTGAAACATTTCCTTTATAAATAGCAAGGATGCAATCATAGGTGATTGGCATCATCATGTCAAAGGACCAAGGAGCCAACTTGAAGCAGCCCCTTATTGGCAAAAAATGGGAGAGTCATGCAACGGATAGATGTTTAATAACAAAAGAATACAATTAATTTATCACTATTGACAGATACTATCAACTGGTAAATAAAGACAGAGTATCAAACATTTATTCTGCCCTTCCTATATGGCTATCATTGGATAACCAAATAGTAGATGAAGAGAAGTATCTCTTTGCAGAAGTCGTCCAGCTAATACATTATTACGCCAAAGGAATTAATGGATCCAGGAAACAATCATCAGTAATTGCTAACATTAAAAAAAAAACAGAGAAAATAAGATACTAATCTTTAAAAATATTCAATATCACCTATAAAGTAATCTTTCAGGAACTTTAATGGAATAAAGTCTTTAGCTCTAATAATCAATTTACAGATGACACAGGGAATAGGGGAACATGTTAAGTTATGCTTGTATTGCAACCAGCAAAATCCAGACTGTGGGAAACTCTGTTGGACACATGACCAGGTTTCTTCAATAAATAAATTGCACGAAGAGAGGAAGAGGAAGAGGAGGAACATTGTTCAAGTCTCAAACCCCATCAGTGCCCTCCCCTTTCCTGGACTCTCCAAATTTGGAGCCTCACCAGTTGGGTCTTTAGAGAAAGGGACTTAGTCTTTCTTTGTTGGGGGAGGGGTAAAATGGAGGAAGGGATGGCTGTGGGGAATGGGACAAGAGATCTGGGTTCCAACCTCCCAATTTAGAGAATTTCAACCATTCTCCCCTTTTAGGCTTGCACCTCATCCTCACAGTCCACAATATCTGACACCCAATTTCTGAGCCTTCTGGGAGTCTGCCATATCCCCACTGATAAATCAGTTGTGATTGTTCCATCCACTCTTCATCTCCCCAGAATGCAGTTAATCTCTTGTCCACCGACGTCTCTTTTGTCCTGTCATTGTGCGCCTGTAGCTTTAAAATCTATCACTGTCCTTTAGTGGAGTTTTATGAAGGAATCCAGATAAACATGGATGGCCAATCTGCCACACATAGTGCTTTAAACTGGGACTGTCCCAGAAATTCCAGGATGGTGATCTCTAAAAGCAGAATAACTGCATGGTTTTCAGCTACGGGAGAGAGCAAGTGAGACAGCCAGGAACTGGGTAATCTCCTTGCAGACTCAGCAACTCCCCTGGACACCAGAGACACTGGCTGAACATTAAGACATCTTCTGAGTGCTCAGCAGAGTTTAGATTTCAAACAACTCTAGGCCTGCCAGACTAGCTTGGAGAACATGGAGGTAACTAGGCGAGAGGTCAGAATCAGCCTCACAGTGTGCCCAGGCCCGGACCGGACACAGCCCCGGATGCATTCTGATTCGTCTGTGCATTTCAGTCCTCATGTCTGCATTTGCAGGACACCTGGCAGCCCAAGATCAGAAAGCCATTGCAACTAGACCTCCAGCCATGCCAGGCTCCGGTCTCATCACTCGGCTCCTAATTGTCAAACCCAACTTAGCTCACCATACAGCTGCCCCTGACACTGCCGAGCACTTGCCATCTTTCCTTTCCCCAGGCCAGTTTACTACGTTACACTGATGAAAACATCACAGGTGAGCTGATCTGATTTCTCCGCTCCCTTCGAAAGCGAGTGTGTGTTTGTGCGCGCACACACACTTTGCCCCTTCCACCCACACCTCTCCATTCAGTGCTTGGAGACTGGAGGAGGCTGGGGTATTTGGATTTGCCTTAAGGAGCAGTAGTTTATATAACCTGTTTAATGAGGGGTCGGCACTCAAAGGTCCTTTTAATGGACCCTGGTTTGCATGAACTGTTTGCACTTAGATCTTTCTTTAAGGGATATTAATTATTCAAACTATTGATAAAGCGCTGAATTTTAAAGTTTGGTTAAAGCATGCCCTGGGGCCAGTGGGAGGAGCAGTGGGCTGCCATGGAGAGTCACGTTACAGCCATGTGGACTCCAGGCAGGTGGAGAGTCAAGGAAGCTGGGCCGGGTTGGAGTGCAGCTCGTGTTTTTTAGCAGTTGTTTGCTGTGAGCCAGCAGTTTGGGGACTGAACGTTTACAGGCAGGGACCTGAAGCCTCCTCGGGCAGTGGCAGGGAGCTGGCTCGCTGGAGTCAGGACTTTCTCACCAGCGGCTGAAGTCTGCCGCCTGCCTATTCGAGGGAACGCGGGACAGCCCACTCCAACTTCTCTCATTCTCTCTGCCTTGTGACCTGATGGTACCCCTAATGTGGGGCATGGACATGCAATGTAACTTGTTTTTCTTTTTAGTTTCATTGGGAAGAATTTAGTCTGAATTCCGGAGAGGAGGCTCCAAAGAGACAACCTAAAAAGATGGTAAAACCAATTCCTGGTGTACTTGGGGCTGGTTTGCAGAGCCCTCAGAGAGCCCCCAGAAGCTGAGCCCGTCCTCAGCACAAGTTGTGGGCTCGCCTAAAATACCTCCCCATGGATGAGATCAACGTGGCGTTGGATGAACCAAACCCCAGGCCTGGTCATCCACCCGGAGAGTCTAACATCTGATAAGGTACAGACCCAGACATGGCGCCAGCTTCAAGGACACCCGGGGAAGCCAATCCCGTTGGGCAGCACCTACAGGAAAGGCCTCCTTGACATCGGGAGGGAGCAGTGGCTCCTAAGTAGGCTGCACATTGAGCTTTTACAAACCCCAGTGCCCAGCTGTACCCCAGACCAATTCAATGAGTCTCTGAGGATGGGACTCAGGCATTGCTGTTTTCTAAAGCTCCTCTGGTGATCCCAGTGGACAGCTGTGGGAGAACCACGGCCTGGAGTCAGCGAGCTCTGTGCCCATCCTGATCTATGCTACTCAGCTGTGCAAGCCAGAATCCTGGGTGGCACCACGTGGTCCAAGCCTTCCTAAGCTGTCCAGCCTCCCCAACAACAGGGGTCACAGAAGACAGTGTGCCTGGTGCCCCCCGCTGCTGTGACCCTGTGTGATTCTGCCACCTGCCAACCTCTTCCTCCCTCTGCTCTCCACCCGCACTCTGCTGCCTTAGTTCGGCTCTCCCCATCAATAGTCTGGACTGTCGCACTTGAGTCCTGACTGTCTTCTCCACTTATTCGTCTCTGCACTGGGCCAAGTGGTCAAAATACCAAACCTACTTCTCTGCTTTAAGCCCTTTGAGGAGCCCCCCGTGCCTTCAAAATAAAACACGGACCTCTCTGCTCAGCAATGAGGACCCTCTGCGACATGGCCTCTGTCTCTCCTGGGTGTCATCTCCCACCCTCATCCACTCACACCCCATGGTCCTGCCACACCAGAACCTCCGTGCTCCACGCTGTTTCACATCTGTGCCTCCTCCTTAGCTGCCTGGCAACCCCCATCCTTCCAGCTCCTGGCCACGGGCAGCTCCTGCAAAGCCTGTGGAGACCCTGCTGGGCCACCACTACACCCAGCACGAACCCCTCCCTGCAGACTTCCCTCAGCACTTCTGTCTCTTTGAAGGGGCTGAACTTTCCAGAGAAAGGGCGGCCGTCTCTTCATTTTGCACATGTCTCTCTTCCCGCCTTTAACCACTTTGCTCCTCCCAGAAGACCTTCATTTGCAGGCCATGGGAACCTAATAAAAAGCCACTGCCTGAGCTCAGGGCAGCACCCCTGGATCCACTTCCCCCACCCACCGTGAATCGCCTCTGCACGGGCTCCCCCAGACCCTGACCTGCTGGGCTTGGCATCTATCACTCATCATCTCCTCCTGGCTGTCCTGTAAGACCGGAGGGTCAGAGACGCTGCTTGTCTTACTGCCCTTCTGCCCCAGCTCAGTTCGGATACACAGCAAGTGTGAAATAAATACTTGCTCATTGGGGGACCAGCAAGCCTCCTGGACACGAGGACTGGGGCTGTCAAGTGAAAACCAGGCCCTGGGTGGGCTGCTTGTGACTGAGCCGGACAGCCACAGGATGCTGCCTCTGGGACGTCCTCTGCCTTGCTCCAGCCCAGGCTCCAGGAACACGTGACTGGGGTTCTATCCAGGAAAGGGAATCATTTATGGTCCCTTACATACATGCTCCTTGAGGCAAGGGATGGAACCCAATTCACCTTTGGAACTTAAATGCCTAGGATCAAGCATAGGATTGGAGCTGGGCTTGAGCAGGTATTCAACATTTATTGCGGCTGGTTAGATGGATGGATGGGTGAGTTGGCTGGTAAGGGTCTGGCCTGAAGGACAGACCTTTGCTGTTCCCTTCAACCTCCCCTCTGGAAACCATGGGCAATGGCCCGTGGGGTGTAGACCCAGGTAAAGCAAGAAAAAAACCAGACCAGAATGTCACACCAGCTCACCAAGGTCTCCCCTCTCCCAACTGGCCTCTGCAGTGAAACTGTATACCCAGCAGCCCAGCACCTGACTAACTGCTCGTCCCATTCTCTAGTTCCACGCAACACTCATCAACTTCTCCTGGCTGTCCTGTGAGACCGGAGGGTCAGAGACGCTGCTTGTCTTACTGCCCTTCTGCCCCAGCTCAGTTCGAATACACAGCAAGTGTGGAATGAGTACTTGCTCATTGGGGGACCAGCAAGCCTCCTGGACAGGATGACGAGGGTGCTCCCCTCACCGAAGAAGCCACCCTTTCTCTGGAATGTTCAGCCCCTGCAGAGATGGTGTGGCATCTTATTTCTCAATCTGGAATAAATGCTCTGGATCAAGAAGGCCCCTTAAAACGCCTTCTCACCCAGGGCACTTAGCAAAGGAGGCATGGGGCGGCCTCGGCAGTAAATCACTAAAAGTCACAGCTCAGGGAAGCTGCTGGGTGAGGAGGGGTTACCCAGGCCAGGCTGAGAAAGGAACCAGGGGCCTCCTGTCCCTTGAGGCCAACACTCGAGGGGCCTTCCTGTGGATGGAGGTGCTGGACTTAGAAGGACCACCCAGTCCCATTTTGCCAGTCCTGCCCTGGTTCCAGCCCTGCGGGCCCAGCACCCTGAGGCTTTTCATTCCGGGCAAGCAGGGCCAGGATCACCGAGCTCTGGGGCTCCCTTCCTCCCCTCCTCGAAGGATGGGGCCCTGTGCGAGCTTCCCTGTTCACGTGGCCTCGCCCCCACTTCCAATGATCCCCCCAGCAATCACCTTGACAGCCAGGGGGAGTCCACGGCCAGTGAGAAGAGCCCAGGGCTCATGTTTTCCGCCCGAGGAGTTAAATTGTGAATATTGTTCTTTGTGCTGCCCCAGCTGGGCCCCCAAATCCCAGGGACGTTACAGGGAAGGGAAGAGAAAGGAAGCAAATGTACCTGAAGGAGGGAGACATTGGCAAGGCTGAGCCTGAAGAGGTAGTTCCTGTGAAAACAAGACGGAAATCATCAGTCAGGCTGGGCCCGCAGGCCCGTCCCGGAGGCAGCTGCTCCCCTTTGCACGCCGGGTGCCGGGACAGGGGCCGAGGGCAGAGGGTCTTCGGTCAGCGGACCCTCAAGGAGAGCGTCCCCTCCCTTAGCTCAATTGATATTGAAGGGAACAGCAAAGATCTATCCTTCAGGCCAGACCCTTACCAGCCAACTCAAACCCATTCATCCATCTAACAAGACCAGGAAACAGGTAGGTAAATGGCCCCAGAAAGAGTTAAAACCCAGACTTGTCTACTCCACACGTCTGGCCACCCTGGCAGGTCCCGGAAAGCCCCCACCACTTCCCTCTCCCCACCCCTGGAGCCCATTTCTGTTCACCTGAAAGCTTCCTGCAGCTCTCACAGGCACCCAGATAGGCCACTTGCCTTCTCCCCTCTCCTCTCTCTCGACTCAGTCTCCTCCTCAGACAGGCCAGCCGTATTTCCTGGCTCAAGCCACGGGACCTTGGGGTCCTATCTGCCTCCTCGCATCCTGCAGTCAGTGACTCTGGGTCTGACTGTCCACGGCCACCTCCCCGGACCACCTGCTCCTCGCGCCAGATCGCCCCTCTGCCTCTTCGCAATGCTCTTCCCCAGGGTCTAGCCGGCACCGGGCTGCCAGACGCAGATTCCTCAGATCAGCCTGCTGCTCAGAAACCGTAAGTGAGGAAATACATCCACGCCAAAACCTGCACATGGACTGTGGGTAGCAGCTCTATTCATAATTGCCCAACCTGGAAGCAGCCGAGATGAACCTTAGCAGGTGAATAGATAAATGATGTGTGGTCCACCCAGAAAAGGGAATATTACTGAGCGCTAAAAAGCAACGAGCTGTAAAGACGTAACAGGACACGGAGGGACCTTAAATGCGTATGACTGAATAGAAGAAGCCCATCTGAAAGGCTACATGCTGTCTGATTCCAATTGTATGACATTCTGGGAAAGGCACCACTGTGAGGGGACAGCACAGGAGACCTGTGGTTGCCAGGAGTTGGTGGTGGGAGGGAACGGATGGATAGGCAGAGCACAGAGAATGTTCAGGGCAGTGAAAATGCTCTGTATGATGCCATAATAATAATGGGTACATATCATTATAAATTTGTCCAAACCCAGAGGATGCACACCAATAGTGCACCATAACATCATGTGCAGACATTGGGACATAATGATGTGTCCTCATAGGTTCATCAATTGTAACGAACTTACCGCTCCGGTGGGGGAGACTGCACGTGTAGGGCTGGGGGTATAGAGAAACTTTCTGTACCTTCCCATCAATGTTGCTGAACTTAAAACTGCTCTAAAAAAAAGAGAGTCTTGCCCAGCCGATGCGGCTCAGTGGTTGAGCATGGACCTATGAACCAGGAGGTCATGGTTCAGTTCCCCATCAGGACACATGCCCAGGTTGCAGGCTTGATTCCCAGTGTGAGGCATGCAGGAGGCAGCCGATCAATAATTCTCTCTCATCATTGACGTTTCTATCTCTCCCTCTCCCTTCCTCTCTGAAATCAATAAAAAAAAAATTTTTTTTTTAAAGAGAGTCTTAACGATGGTGTTACCTATTCAGCGTCAGGCTCTGCTGAAATTGCTTTGCCTGGACTCTGGGGCCACAAGGCCCCCTTGCATGGACCCAAGGGTGGCAGAACCACTAGTGGGTCCGAGGGCCACGTGAGAGTGCAGGTTCACAGCGCAGACCCTGGGGCAGAGACGGGGGAGTCAGCTCCGCTGCTGGTGAGGGGCCTTCTGAGCTCCTCAGCGTCTGCACCTAAGACGGATGTGGCTGTCTTTCCTCTTTCACAGGGCGCTGGAGACAGGGCAGTGAATGGCGAGATGCATGCTAAGATGCTTTATTAATGTCAGGCAGATGTAAAATATTGGTTTTTCCCTACGAGTTTCCGTTCCTTCTTACATCTCGGGTCATTCCTCTTTCCATTCCTGCCGTTTTTAGGAGTAATTGCTTTGGAAGGTTCTGGCCTCCCTCCGCTGTGTGGGAAGAGAAATGAGGGGAAGGGCTGTGGAGCGGGCCAGCATGCGGAGGGGCCCTGCCAGATAAACCCAGGGCCCGGAGGAGGCCGCTCAGGCCGGGGACTCCTCTTCCCCAGCTCTGGCTGCTGGCCCGGCCCCTCAGCTGCTCTGCTGTCCTGGCGGGCCTCACCGGTGACCTTGGCTCCAGGCTTCTGCTGCCCCTCCCCAGCCGCCTGCCCCACCCTCTCCCTCCTGGCCTGGGGACAGATGGGCTGCGGCTATGGCTCTGCCCCAGCTGCCTGCTAGGTAACTTAGGCATCCAGTCACAGCTTTAAAGAATTAGGGGAAACATTGCATCACTTAAAAAATTTTTTGTGTTTATCCCATCAAAAATCATTCATCACCATGATGTCGAGGTCTGCTCTTCTGGGAGATGAGAACAGAGAGAAATCGCTGTAGCCTGACCTGCCCTGAATCCCTCAGGAAACAGGGCGGGGTGTAAAGGAGCAGAAACACGTCCCCTAGCAGGAATTCCAGAGGCCCGGGGGCTCAGGAAGGAGGAGGAATGGGAGGGGCAGAAGGGGAGAAAGGAAAGGAAGAAGAAGCCAAGGACCCACTTCGTTTGCTCCAAGAGGTGCAAGGGGCAAGTCCAGGGCTGGTTCCCCCTGCTCCCCGCCTTGATCCTTGGGCACAGCCAGGATTGGGGGGAGACCAGGAATAGGAAAAGGTATGTGTCCACTGTGTGGGGGGAGCCCCAGATTGGGTCGGGAAGAGCAGTGTGACCACAGGCAGGCATCTATCCTTCTGAGCCTCAGTTTCCGGGTCCATACAATGGGGCCACTCATAGAACACCATTCCTGGGGTTCTTGTGAAGATGAGGTGCGTCTTTATATACCAGACTGCCTACGTAATTTAGATGCTTCTCTACATACAGGGTACGTAAGATGGTGCCTGGCGCACGGCCGGCGCGGGACGAATGGCAGCTTCTAAAATGTTTCCATACAGCCCAAACCGGTCCCAGGTTTGATTCTGGTCAAGGGCATGTACCTTGGTTGAGGGCATATCCCCAGTAGGGGGTATGCAAGAGGCAGCTGATTGATGGTTCTCTCTCATCGATGTTTCTAGCTCTCTATCCCTCTCTCTTCCTCTATGTAAAAAATCAATAAGATATATTTTTAAAAAATAAAATGAAATGTTTTCACACAGCCCAGAGCCAGACGTCGGGATTTTTAAAAGTACATGCGAAAAACAGACGGGCCCTGAATTAGGTGGAAGGATCTTACCGATCACCGGTCACCGTCCTGACTGGAATGTTGTACAGCTGTTAGGCAAGATGTTACCATTAAAAGAAACTGGGTGGAAGGCTTATGGATTGGGTCTCTTTGTGTTAGTTCTTACAACTGCATGTAAATCCATGAGTCTCTCAAAAATAAACAGCAGAACAAGTATTCTCTGAGCTGGAAAATGAAATCCATACTCTTGCAGACTTGCACATGTACAGATATTTCTGGGCAGACACACACACACACACACACACACACACAGTAGGGCGTGCCCTGAGGAGGGATCCTGCTGGGAGTGTGGAGGGGATGCCCTGCTCATCACTGTACTGTCTATACCTTCTGAACGTTATACCAGAGCACGTAGCACCGATGCACTGTGACTAGTTCTTTTAAAAATAAAAATTAACCCGGCCCGAGTGGCTCAGTTGGTTGAGCTTCATTCCGTGCACTTTCGGAAAGTCTCTAGTTCAATTCCTGGTCAGGGCACATACCTGGACTGTGGGTTTGATCCCCGGTAGGGGCACCTATGGAAGGCAAACAATGTTTCGCTCTCTCTCTATCCCTTCCTCTCTCTAAGCATGTCCTCAGGTGAGGAATAAAAACAAAAAAAGTTAGAAAATAAATAAAAATAAAAAGTGAAATGCGTTCAGCCCAGCTTCACCATAGCCCTGTGAGGGTGGCAGCACAGAGACTGTCACCCAGACCTGACAGGCAAAGAAACTGAGGCTCCAAAGTGAAGATCAGCCCTAGCCAGTTTTGCTCAGTGGTCAGTGTTGGCCCTCAGGTCGAGGGCATGAACCTCAGTTGCAAGCTTGATCCCCAGTGCTGGTCGGGGCGCGTGCAGGAGGCAACCAATCAATGTGTCTTTCTCACATTAATGTTTCTCCCCTCTGTCTCTCCTCCTCCCTTCCACTCTCTCTAAAAATCAATGGGAAAAAAATATCCTCGGTGAGGATTAACAACAACAACAAAAAGGAAAAGTGGAGAAGATCATCCAGGACAATAATGTAACTCCTCGGGTCCTAATCCAGAACTCTGTCTCCCCTGTCCCTTTCAGACGACACTGAGGGGACGGGAACATTCAGGAAAGCCCAGAGGTCAAGGCTGCTCAGCTCCCTAGCGATCATCCTCCTCCCATCCCAGAACAGCAGAATCAGCACCTCTCGGGGTGGAGAGCCTCTGAAACACACCCCTGCAGCAGGAGGGGACAACACGGACTGGCAGGCCAAACTAAAGCCCTGGGCTGAGGGGACCTGGGTTCTGTCCTCATCACGGTTGTCATCTGACTAAATTATCTTGAGACGGTCCCCTTGCCCTCAACAGGCCTCTCTCTGCCTCTTCGTGTTTACATCAAAGGCAGTTGGGTTAGTAGACCAGCATTCTCAAACCTGAGCGTGCTGCAGACTCGCCTGGAGGGGCTGCTGAAATGCAGGCTGCTGGCCCGCCCAGAGCTTCCGGTTCAGTGGGTCTGGGTAGAGCCCAAGGATTTGCATTTCTAACAAGTTCCCAGCTGTTGCTGGTGTGGCTGGTCCACTCTTTGAGACCCACTGGACTCAACCATCTCTGAGCTCCCTTCCCCACCAGAACTCATGGTCTATCATTTTGTGAGAATTATCTCCTCCTCCTCCACTCCATAAAGTCCCCAAAAGTTCTCCCTAGAGCATATTATCCTTTGGATACTGGCCCTGGACAGTGGGACTAAAGGAGGTCAGGTAACAGGGAAGCGAGGTCCTGCCTGAAAGAAGCACAAGGCCTGTGTCCGGGAGTCCCAGGTGCAGGTGGCCAGCCGGCCAGCAGGGGGCTCCTGGGCACCTTCTCTGCACGGAGCTCCCAGGGAGGATGCTAGCTAGGCCGCATGGCAGGGACAGGGGGCAGGAGGAGGCCGCTCTCAGTAACTACCAGCCACTGAAGTACATGGCTTGCTGAGATCTGGAGGTCACTTCTCTACCCCCAACCCCAAATGCTCCCTTCTGTGGGAGACAGACATTCAGGCTCAGAGAGGAACAGGGGCCCAGGACACGAGAAAGCCCACAGTAGGCTCACCCCAGACAACATTCCCTGCACCCAATTCTAAGCACCTGCACTCTTGACCCCAACCCTCCTGCACCGTTTTACCTGGCTCCCACGATGAGCTGGTTCCTGGGGGGATCCAGAGCGAGCTGGGAGAAGTCTCGGGCTCCAGGGTAGGTGAAGTTAGAGACCCAGGGCTTCAGATCTGGGAAGAGAGAGGCAGACATCCAGTTACCACGGACCAGGCTACCAGCTGCCCAGCACCAGACAGGAGAACGGGAGGGTGAAGCATCAGTCGGGATGCAGTGAGGCTGGGGGCACCAGGAGATCTGTGAGCAGCCGGCTGGGGGGCGGGGGGGGGGGGGAGCAGGAGTGGGGTGTTGTCCCTGTCCCCGCTTTTTCCCTAGCTCAGAAGAGGGCTCCACCTGCCCCAGCTGCCGAAGAGAGACCTGCAATCACCCTTGACTCCCTCAGACCCTCGCCAGCTGCATCAAACATGCCGGCAAACCCTGACTGGTATACATCCGACTCCCTCTGAAACCCATCCATCGTGCCCTCTGCACCCCACCCCCCATCCAGCCTCCAGCAGCTCTAGCCTGGACTGGTGCCAACAGCCTCCTGATTGGCCTGGCTTCCACGCCTGCCCTTCCAGTCCATTTCCCATAGGGCGGCCAGAGTGATCTTTCCAAATGCAAATCTCGTTGTGTTCCTCCCCAGCTGGAGCCTGAAAAAGCTCCTGGAGAAAACATCCTAACCTGGGGCCCCACGGTCCCCCCAAGCCAGATGCCTGGCACCGTCATTACTCAGTGACCCCTGGAAAGAATGCTGCTTCATCTTTTACACCCCCCTTAGGCTCTCCACCCTGCCATGCTAAACCAGAACACCGTGCACTTCTCCCATCTGTTCCACAAGAGCCTGCACACTCCCGCGCTTCTGTCCTCCTACACCACCTCCTCCAAGAAGCCTTCCCTGACTCCCCCAGCCCAGAGTAAGGGGCTCCCACAGACCTCTACCTGACTGCCATTCAAGCCCCCCTATCCCTGGGTGTCTATCCCGGTGGTTTGTCCTGGGGGACAGGGAAGGTATTGCTTCTTGGATTGCCAGGCCTCTCCCAGCACTCGGCAGTGCCTGAATGAACGTCTGAGTGACCCTCAGCTCCCTCCTGCACAAGAAGAGTCGGGTTATCCGACAAGGCTCTGCATAGGGTGGGTGGTCAGCGTCCATCCCTGTCTCCAAGGAAAGGTCTTCCCAGACAAGGCCAAGCCTTCTCATGGGCATCGGGTGGGCAGAGAGGAGACTGGCAGCCTTCTGGATGGGTGGGCAGCGGTGTGGGGAGGGCAGGCCCGGGGCATGGTACCCAGATGATTGCAATGGAGGCCCGCTTCTCCCACCTCAGTGCATGGCCTCCTAAGAGCTGCCCCTCACCCCTGCCTCATGGGTGGCAGGGAACTAAGCAGGAACGAGAGAGCCCTGAGCAGAGGAACATTCATGCTCACAAGGCGGGAAGGCAAGGCCCTGTGCTTCCTCCCCACAGCGCATTAGCGACCGGCTCCCGGGAGGCCCGGTGGAGTGTGTGTGTGTGTGTGTGTGTGTGTGTGTGTGTGTGTAATCCAAGGGAAGTAAATCATTGCTCATTATCCCTCCACTACAGGGTGAAAGCAGCCCTTCGTTTCTGCACAACAGGCAAACACTTAATCGCTCGCTGGAGAACTGGAGGTTTTACGAGTTGGATGTGTTTTAGAAAACCGTGTTATGCATAATTTAAAAAAGAATAAGAAATTCTGCAACACAGTGAAGCTAACCCCTTGGTTCTGCCTCTGCCCCCAGCAGGTGGCTATGGATTGGCCACAATTGACATGTAATTGCAATGACACTTGTGCAGTATCGGTACAATAAGTAGATTTGCGGTCAGGCAGACTGGGTTTTTAGCTGGCCTCAGGGCCACTTTCAGAAACCCTGGTAAGATAGTATATATTACCTTAGAGACTAAGCCAAGGGTCCTCTTCCTCCAGGAAGCTCTCCTGGGTTACTGCCCCTCCAGCTGGTTTTATTTTGGTCTACATTCTCTCTACCCTTTCCATTCCATTCACATTGTATGTTATTATCACTCAATGTGCTCAAGTGTATTTTCGCGGAAAGGGGCCGGGGGCGGGGAGGAGGGGGCAGTGTGAAAGGGCTTGCCCATCAGACTGGGTGCGCTCTCCAGAAGTAGCAACTGGGTCACACTTTAATTCTCTCTCCTCCCAACAGAGGCATTCCAGATGTGGGCAGCCAAACAGGGCAAGAAATGGCATGACTGGTCTGCAGCAAACCAGAAAAAAACTCATCTGGGGACTTCTCTAGTCTTAGTTTAGGTGGGTCCTTGGAGAGGTGGAAAGGGGGAGAGGAAACAGGGCAGGAGCCAGGGGCAAGGCGGGTGGAGGCCCCTCCCAGTTTCTGTCCCCCTCCCCTCACACAGAAAGGGCCAACACGGGCGAAGGGGAAAGGGAGAGACGTGCGGCCCCGTGATCCGGGGGGGGGGCTCCTTGAGAAGGCAGCCAGCATCTCCGATTAAACAGGCAAAGAGGACTGACCGGAGGGAGGGCTGTCATTAAAACACCGAGCACGTCTGAGCTCCGTGTGCAGCGAAGGCTTTGGACAGCGTCTTTAAGAGAAAAATGACATTCTCCATGACGCGCCTGTGACTTTAATTATGTACAGTCAATTCAATTACCCACCTTGTGGATTAACCACTGCCAGTGTGAACTCCATACTGGCTTCCCCTGCTGCCTGGAAAGGCCATGCCATGGCGAGAGGAACACCGTGAGGGCCAAAGAGAAACACAGGTGGCCCTGGCTGGTTTGGCTCAGTGGACAGAGCATCTGCCTGCGGACTGAAGGGTCCTGGGTTCAATTCCAGTCAAAGCACATGCCCAGGGTTGTGGGCTCGATCCCCAGTGGGAGGGCATGCAGGAGGCAGCCAATCAGTGATTCTCTCTCATTGTTGATGTTTCTATCTCTCCCTCTCCCTTCTTCTCTGAAATCAATGAAATATATTTAAAATAAGAGAGAGAGAGAGAGAGAGAGACAGAGACAGAGAGAGAGAGAGAGAGAGAGAGAGAGAGAGAGAGAGAGAGAGAGAGAGAGAGAGAGAGACCTAGGTGGGCCCCCCTTAAAAGAAACACACAGCAGAGGATGTAACCTTCCACAACAGGAAAATGTCAGACTGCACCTGGCAGCTCCTCTGGGTACTGAGGGGTTACTCACCGATCAGTCAGGTGTCAGGGGAGAAGGAAACTCAGAGCTACAGGTTTGGAAACCTACAGATGGGTCAAAAATAAAATACAACATCTAGGGGAACCCTGGAAGCCAGGGCTTTGCTAGGATAGATTGCGGCAACTTCTCTAGAACACGATGTAACCCAGAAGACAGTCCATCACTAGTCCCCAGTGTGTACTCAGCTGTGCAAAAGGGTTTGGGGCAACAGCAGGACTGACTAGCCCTGGTCCAGGACCAACTGCACTGGGGGCCGAAGGGGAGTGATATTGAAGAAGCAATGAGAGGCACATACCCAGAAGAGATTCTTGCTCACCTCTGAGGCCCCACAGGGTCCCATTTGGTGCCTGGCATCAAGCAGGACCAGCAAAAAGTTAGTGAGTGGGCAGGAAAAGCCAGAGCTGTCAGGAGAGGGGAGGGGGTGAGCCGGAGGAGGCCGGTAGGGCTGGGAGGAGAAGCTGGGAGGATGCCACCGTCTCCTCTTGCCCGGAAATAAGGGGATTCCTTATGACTATGTCACCATCCATGCCACCCTGAGCCGCATCCCCTCCTTCTGAAAGAGGGTGTGGTGGCAAGCCAAGTAATGTACACATGAAGGTACAAAATGGTGTCAAGGAAGCCAGGAACTCAAGGAACCATCTCCCACCCCCTGCCACCCCCACCCCAGTACAGAGTAGCCTGGCTGGGGGACAGGGGCTCTCGGCTCCTCTGTCCCCCGCTTGGTCCTTCCCCTCAGGGACAGCCACCAGCAACACCCCAGGGGCCCTCAGAAGGCTGAAGGTGTGCATGCTCATTCTGTAGGCTTAAAGGGATTGCTAATTTACCGTAATCCACTTAAGCCTTTAAAGCCTGGATTCCAGCTCAAGCAGGACAGAGAAAATAGCACAGAGAAACCAGCTGGAAAAGCTCCCCAAGACAGGAGACAGGAGCAGCCCGCAGCTGGAGCCCCACACTTCTCCCCCCTCACAACCCCCCAGACTCCCCTCTCACAGCCCCCAACTCCTATTCATAGGCTCCCCTGCCCTCAATCACATGCCAGCCTCTGACTCATGGGTTTATTTTTCCATGCTGGGTTCCATCTTAAAAAAAAAAAAAAAATACACACACACACACACACACACACACACACACACACACACATATTATTGATTTCGGACAGAAAGGGAGAAGAGACAGAGATAAAAACAATAATGATGAGAGAGTCATTGATCAGTTGCCTCCTACATGCCCCCCACTGGGGATCAAGCCCACAATCCGAGCATGTGCCCTTTACCAGAATCGAACCTGGGACCTTTCAGTCCACAGGCCAATGCTCAATCCACTGAGCCAAACCAGCCAGGGCAATGCTGGTTTCCATCTTTTTATTTTATTTTATATATTTTAGTGATTTTTTAGAGAGGAAGGGAGATGGATAGACAGTTAGAAACATCGATGTGAGAGAAATATCGATCAGCTTCTGCCTGCACACTCTCCACTGCTGATGTGCCTGCAACCAAGGTACATGCCCTTGACCGGAATCGAACCTGGGACCTTTCAGTCCACAGGCAGACACTCTATCCACTGAGCCAACCAGTCCTGGCTGGTTTCCATCTTGCCCCTCCTGATGGCTGTGGCATCCCGGAGGACCGGCTGCTCCTCCTCCTGCCTGGGCACCGGAGGGCGGGGCGCTGTCTGGTCCTGAGTCAGGAGGCTCTGACTAGTCTCTCCCACCCTCTGCACCTCGGCCCGCATCTGTCAAAAGGCGTGGCCTTGTCCTGCCTCCCAGCCAGGGTTACAGGGAAGGGAGACAGGACAGGTGTTCATGAGACTTAAGAACCTGAGGACCCCTCAGATTACATCAGTGTGGGCTTCCGCGAGGCAATGGGCCCAAAGTATTGATGTGATGGTCACACCACCACAGGCTCACAGGTCAAAGGAGAATATCCAGGAAGCTCCAGTGTTTGCGTTTTTGCTTTGTTTTTAGATAATCATCAAATGCATAGACTCATCTTAGAAACTCTTATTGAAAACTGGCAGACCCTCAGCACATGCCCAGCGATTCACAAATCCCAGCTTGGGAAACACTTCAGCTGGACACTCCCATGTCCTCCCTTGACAGACCAAAGGAGTTACTAGTCACCAGGGCCCCTATCCCAGAGGGCTCCCAGCCCCCCAATGACAGCATCCCTGCAGACGTCGTAGAGCAGAAGGCTTTGCAGAGATCACGAGGCACTTCTAAGGAGTGAGCCATCCTCATTCTCCCCTTCCCCCGAGAAAAGCCAGGACGCAGAGCTCATGCTTCCAGCAGAGCCAGAGCTGAGCGGGACCAGCCCTTGGCAGCCCACTCAGGGGTCCCACACCTCTTTCCCCAGCGAAAGAAGCCAGAGGAAGACCCTGCCTCCCAGGTAAGTATGAGAGAGGGGCCTGAACACATTGTCTGGAGACTAAACTCAGACCCATCCCACCTAGGGTCACCATCCTTATGCATCTCTGAATCCTAGGTGGGCCTGCGTCCTTCAGGACATGGTCACTGCAGAAAGAACTGGGTGGGAAGGGTCTCTCACCTGCAAAGGCCACGATGGGGTGTTCTCTCAGGGCGCACAGCTGCTGCTCACGGCTGGGGTCAGGGGTGACATCCTGGGAGCTGGAGAGGTGGCAGACCAGCAGCACGAGGCTGGGCGGGAACAGGGTGGCAGCCAGGGCTCCGGGGAGCACCATGGTGGGCCCCTCTGGGTCCCGGCTCCCGACAGCAGGCCGGCAGGCTGGGGAAGACCTGCAACGCAAACATTCAGTCTCACCGCGTGCTCCTTCCCAAGGTCCACTTCTCCCAAGTTCCTCGGGGATGTCAGGGGCCCCACAGGTTTGGCTTTTGTTTGTTTAAATAGAAATTTATGTTAGTTAGAGTTCATTCTGCTTTAGAAATACAAAGTTATAGATCACAGCTTGAAAGCTAATTTCCCTTGGAATGGTATTCTACCCCAAACTGACAAATTATAGAGCTTTTTCCTATTATGATCCCAAATGGCTTAAAATTTGTCTTAATGATAAAAGTGGTATCTTAGGGATTTTAATAAATGGAGCTAGGGTGAATGAATAGCCAGTTATAAAGAGATAAATTTGGGCCCATAACTTACACCTTATACTAGGAAAAATTCCAACTGAATAAAAGATTAAATGCTAAGAATAAAACCAACAAAATACTAGAAGAAAATGTGGGCAGTAATCTTTATAACCTTGGAGTGGAAGAACCATGACTCAAAATCCAGAAGTTATTGAAGAAAATATTTAACTACATAAAATCCACAAACTTCTGCATGCCTCTCTCTCCCCCAACACCCCCCCCAAAAAAACAGCAACAAAAAACAAAACAAAACAAAACAAAAAACCCAAACTAACAAAACAACCAAAAAACAAAAACAGTGTTAAGCAAAACCAAATAACAAACTGGAAAAATATTTGCAATTCATATCACAGACAAAGGAGCTAATATTCCTGCTATGTAAATAACTCCTGGGAATCAAGAAGAAAAAAACCAACAGTCCAGTAGAAAATGAATATAAATGCAAATTGGGCTTAAAAACACAAATGACACTTATTCGCATTCAGAATAAGAGCAATTATTAGCAATTAGCCTGAGATAACCTCTGCTCACCTATCGGTTTAGCAAGAATCCAAGTTAGACCACTGCTGGTGAGGCTGTATGAACTTGATGACTCTGTGGCAAGATTAATGCAGACATCAGAAAGTAAGTGTTTAAAAACCTTTATTGTTATTTGACAGAATAATTTTCATGTCTAGTGGATCTGATAACAAAATATTTGGGCTTGTATTTTGCAGGGTTTTTTTTTTTTTTTTCTTCTTCACTTCACTTCCCTAGGGATTCACTTTTATTACATTTTACGTGATCATCCACCTGCAACAGGCTGTAAATTGATAAATAAAACCCGTTCCTTCATCACAGGTTATCGAGAAGCAGAATAGACTACAGAGGCACCTGCACATCTGCCAAGTCAGGGAGGCACAAGATTATTCCCGTGCGTTCTGTGTAGTAAGAGAAGACGGGCAACAGCCCAATACCTAGCAACCAGAGGCTTCTTCAGTACCCTGTGATGGATCTTTGTAATGGGATACTGTGCAGCTCTAGAAAAGAATGAGGTTTCGCCGAAGCCGGTTTGGCTCAGTGGTGGAGCGTGGGTCTGCGGACCGAGGGGTCCCAGGTTTGATTCCGGTCAGGGGCATGCACATTGGTTGCGGGCACATCCCCGGTGGGGGGTTGCAGGAGGCAGCTGGTCGATGTTTCTCTCTCATCGACTTTTCTAGCTCTCTATCTCTCTCCTTTCCTCTGTAAAAAAAAAACAAAAAACAATAAAATATATTTTAAAAAAAGAAAAAGAAAAAAAGAATGAGATTTCCTCTAGATTTTAATATGGAGAACTCTCCAGGGATATTATAATAGCATGCCACCTTTTGTGAAAAAGAGAGTAGAGACAAGAATATATATATTTCTATTTGCTTATCTTAGCATTAACATACACTGAAATAATAAATCAAACTATATATATATAAGGTTACCTATAAATAGCAAAATAGTAATCCAGCCTTCTCAATATATACTTTCTAAATTATTTTCATTTTTGAATAATAAATATGTCTACTATCACCTAGACTAGGGGTGTCGAACTCAATCAGAGAAGGGGCCAAAATCTAAAATCCAGCCTAAATCACGGGCCGAATGGTTTACTGAACAGTCATAAACTGTCATTGTGATGGAAACGCAGTGGAGTGCAGTGATGACAGCGCGGTGCGGGCCACATTGCAAGGCCTGGCGGGACGGATTTGGCACGCAGGCCTTGTGTTTGACACATGTGACCTAGACTATTGAAAATTAATCCTTTTTTAAAAACTAGCTCTGGTTCCTAAAACTCCTAACAGGAAGTTAGAAGGCCGGATAGCTCCCTGCGGCCCGCCTCACGCAGTCTGAGCCCACTCCCAGCTCTCCTCAGAGGCTGTCCATCCACTGTGTCACCACGCTCCCCAGGCCCCAGGCCTCTCGCCTAGTGTCACTTTCCTCATCTATGAAATGAAACTTGCAGGGGTCTTCAAACTACGGCCCGCGGGCCACATGTGGCCCGCAGAGGAGTCTGATCCGGCCCGCCAGGTTTTTTGGGCAGTGAGCGCAGCCGAGGTGTTACAGTAGGAATTAGTAGTTCATATAGTCCGGCCCTCCAGCTCTCTGAGGGACCGTGATCTGGCCCCCACTTTAAAAAGTTTGAGGACCCCTGGAACTTGGATTTTCCAAGGGGTTCATGGGGGAACCAATCAGAATCACTCCCATTGAGAATGGCGGCCTGCAGCCTCCAGGTGAGTGACCCCAAGGGGATTCTGCCAGCCTTCCCAAGACTAGCAGCCCATGAGGTTTCATCCCTCTCTAAGTCCCTTTGCTCCCAACCCCTCCTCTTCTTCCCTTCCTGCTGCCACTGCCTCACCCAGGTCTGGAGAATCACAGGAGAGGATGGGTTTCTTCCAGGCCTAAGCTTCCTCCCTTGTGTGTGCAATGGGCTAACGCCCTCCTGGCATTGCTGCCAGGCTCCAAGGGAATACCCCCATGACCACACAATGTGTGTGCCCAGGGGTGCGCCCCTCTCCCTTACCCTGCCCCATCCCGTGCCCATGGGGCAATGGTTCCCAGGGCAGCTCTTTGACCCCTTCATCTGAGAGTCTAACCATCTCTCTCCGCAGAGACCGTCTGCGAGGAAGGTTTGGCCCGAGCTCACTCGCTGGAGTGATGTTTCACACTGGCGCTCCCTGAGTTAGTCCTCCGTGCTGAGCCGGGCCCTTCCTGTGTCCTGGCGCTTGGCACTGCTGACCTGTCCGGGGTCTCCTTTCCCCGAAACTGATCCCTGGCCTCAGGGAGCGGGGAATCACAGGCCAGGGCAACCCTCTGGAGCCGGTCAACCTGGGTTCAACCCCCAGCTCTTCTCCTTACCAGCTGTGTGACTCTGGGAACAATACTCACTCCTCCCCGCTTTAGTTTCCTCAAACTGGGAGTGAGAATAGCAAAATCAGCTCCCTCCACAGATGTAAGTGTTAAAGGAATTACTATCTTTAAAGGGCCTGGAACAGTGCCTGGCACACGGTGAGCACCCTTTAGTGAGAACTCTTCGGATGCCCTGGAGAGGTGGAGGGGACTGGAAGTATTTCCTTTTGCCCTCTGAACCTGTGCTAGATGCCTCCTATCTGTCCCTCTACCCTCCCTCCTCCTTCCTGCTCTGTACCTGAGGAGCGTCCAGGGACCCCTTCCCTCTGTGTGACCAATGGTGGGGGGAGGGCGCTGGCAGAACATAGCAGGGGGAGGGGTTGAGGGAGGAGGCAGCAGAGTGCCTCCAGTCAGAGCCTTGGTACTAGCCTCCAGGTTTCAGTAATCATTCCCTCCCTCCTCCCTTCACACCCAGGGGTACCACCGCCTCCTCACCAGCGCCTCCTCACCAGCCCCGGAGGCCCATGGTGAGCACTCACAAGTGGCTCCGAATCCCTTCCCACTGCTCGGTAAATCGTTCTTTCATTAAACTGCCTTCCCTCGTCCCAATTTGTGCCATCTGTTTCCTTGGGGTTACACCTAATTGGTGATATTCAACGCATATGCAAATATCATCTCTTTAGACCTTAGCTGGGCTGTTCCTCTCAGCTGCTCAGAACAACTAAGGTATTAGGACAACCGCCCTCCCCTCATTATTCCCAACCCTCCCCCTCCCCCTGCTCCCTTCCCAGGCCTCCTGCTTTCCACCCAGGTCTGACTACCACCTCCACTGCCCCCAGGCCTGCCCCGCCCCTCTGTGTGGCCAGATCCTGAGCTCCGGGCCTGAATTAGGAGCACCTCCTTCACCCCTTCCCTCCCCTTAGGTACTTACAGTACCTAACATCCATAACTTATGGTTTTTATGTAACTAGGTCTTCCACGGCCCTCCAGAATCAATAATTGCTAGATTAAGATCCCTTCCTCCACCTGGGCTCCAGCTGTTGAGAAGGGAAGGAGCACAGCTGTGAATGGGGGTGGGTAAGGTCTGAGGGCAGGACCTGGATTCCGGATCTCCTCCACTCAGGTTGGGGAGAGAGACAGGAGGAGAGAGCCATGGCAGCAGATGGACATACACACAACACAGACCCAGGAGAGTCACCCAGAGGTAGACAGAACGGACACTGATCAGGGAGGGGACAGTTTGGGCATTCCAGTCCTTAAGAGTCCATAGGGGGTCCCAGGGGATGACTTAGGAGTCCCACAGGGGCTCACACACACACCTCTTTTGCCACCATCTTCCAGGACCTCCTCTGCCCTTGGCAAGGAAGACAGTAGACCCTAAGAAGGGTGCAAAGGAGGGACAGAAGGACCCGGACAGCGAGGCATGGGGCTGGAGTGTGGGGTGCTAATGGTCAGGACAGAGCTCAATGAGCCAGGGCTTGGAGCTTTGCAAAAACACCAGTGGAATAGGGGGTGCCACACTGGAAAACAAAGAGTGATTAATCCCCCAACCGAGGGTGTTATAAGGTCTGACTTTTGTTATTATTCCTCATCCGAGGATATTTTTTTCCATCTCTTTTTAGAGAGAGTGGGAGAAAGGAAGAGAAAGGGAGGAGGAGGAGGAGAGAGAAAGAGAAACATTGATGTGAGAGAGACACATTGATTGGTTGCCTCCAGCTCCTGTCCCAACCAGGGTCAGGGATAGAAACTGCAACCCAGCCCTGGACCCGGAATCAAGCCTGCATGGGACCCTTCGGTGTGTGGACTGGCACTCTAGCCACTGAGCCACACCAACAAGGGCCAGAGTCTGACTTTTTGAGCAGACTTTTAGATACTTGGTGTGGGTGGGAGGGTTGGGGAGGGAGAGACTGACTTCCCAACTCCCAAGAATTCCCCACCTTTGGAAATGATCCCCCCTCCATCCACAGGTCAAAGGCCCTTGGCACCTCATATATACACATATCGCCCTCACCCCCATCATAGCTGCTACATTAAGGATAGTTGTGTGGTTAAAACAGACCAATCAGATGCTCTCCCATGGCAATTTGGGTCCCCTCCCTACCCCCAGAGTCAAGTCAGTCTTTCCAAAGGAACTAGGAACCTGTAATGTGGAGAGGTGGGGTGGCCATCTCCCACCTGTCACATGGGCTGAGGAGACACGTATAAGGGAGCTGATAGCCTTCCACTCCAGGTTCTAGCCCTTTCCTGAGGTCAGACTACATCCTACGTCCATGAGCCACCCCCTCCCGGATCCTCGTAGTGAAGTTTCCCCTGGTTTTGCTGAAGTCCGTCAGAGGAGTGGTGTCAGACCAGGAGCCACCTACGCAGCACTGCCTCCTCATGTCCACTCCTGCCCTCTCCTTCCGGAAGGAGCCTTGGTGTGGGGTGGGGCAGTGCGCCCTGCTCAAAGCCATTACCAGCCTTTAGGACCTGGTGGCCAGTGAGGGGCGGAGGAAGTCTTGGTGGGGCTTTGGGGGAAATGCTCTGAGAGGGCTTGCCTTCCTTCCACCTGGCCTGCACGTAGGGTGGACGGTGCTACATTAGCCTCTGCTGCTTTAAGTGGCCGTTAGCCAGGCGATAAAGGATGTGGTGCAGAAAGACAGGAGGAAGGAACCTGGGATAACACCTACCTCACAGAGTTGTTGTGAAGATTAAATGAGTTATTTTGTCTATCCGACTTAAACAGCACCTGCAGTTCACCCAGATTTGGTTCTGATTGGTTGGTTTATATGCCAGTCAGCATCTCTGGGCCTATCTCTGGGCTTGATCATAGAGGTAGGGCTGATCAGCAGCCTCCCCAGGCTGCTGGGAGCCGGCTGAACTGCTGACCTCTGGGAGAGAGACGCTTGGCTGCTGGTGAGGCCTGGAGAGAGATGCACCCTGTGTCTCTCTCTCCCAGCCTCACCAGCAGCCACTGCTGCTGCTGATCAGCTCTGCCTCTCTTTCTCTTCAAGAGATCAGCAGTTCAGCCCCCTCGCCTGTTGTGTGCACAGCCTGGTGTTCGGTTGAGCCTCCAGTCATTGTGGATGTTATGACCCTGGCTCATATATATATATATATATATATATATATATATATATATATATATATATATAGACTAGAGGCCGGGTGCACAAAATTCGTGCACTGCAAGGGGGTGTTCCTCAGCCCAACCTGCACCCTCTCCAATCTGGGACCCCTTAGAGGATGTCCACAGGGATCAGGCCTAAATAGGCAGTCGGACATCCCTTTTACATTCCGGAACTGCTGGCTCCCAACTGCTCGCCTGCCTGCCTGATTGCCCCTAATCACTCCCCTGCCAGCCTGATCGATGCCTAACTGTTCCCCTGCTGATCTGATCATCCCCAACTGCCCTCCCTGACAGCCTGGTTACCCCCAAATGCCCTCCCCTGAATATTCCTTCTTTATTAGATAGGGTTTTTTCTTTAACATATTGGATAGTGTACCTGCCATGGTCTTGATAAACCAGCAAAAATGTAAACCCAAACTAAAAGTGTCATAAAATAAACTCCTTAAACAGGAATTTCATGAGACTTTGGAAAGGTGATATCATGTGGTTGTTTCTTCCTTTCCTCCTTCTATTTCTTTTTCTTGATGTTTCATCTTTTGTGCTTTCTTTCTTTTCTCCTTTTATTCCTTTTCTGTCCTCTCTTTCTCTTAACTTTTCCATTGGTAGAATCGTCAGTACTTGAATCTGATTACTTCCAGAAGATGAAGAAGAGGGAAACACACTGGTCATCTGAAGAAAAAGAGATTCATGTTGGGATCCATGGTGTTTCTGGTTTTGCTCTTTTCCTGGTTTGTTTGTCATTTCAGCCAGCCCCAGCATCTTCAGGACTTGTGCGTGGGCACTTCTTATTCATGTCTACAAAACCTCCCTGCCTTGGTGAAAACTGTAAGGGAAAAGGCCTTCCTGGGTGGGCTCAAGCCCTGCCCAAGGTGCTGAGGAACCGGGTGGGGAGCACCCACCACTGGCCTTGCAGAGCCAACCTCTGGACTCTCCAGTAATGTAACTGCAATGTTCCCGTTTGCCTTCAGAAATTAGTTGTTCCAATGTGAAACACAACCTCAGACATTTCCTTTGCGGTTTCTAAAGATTTTAAACAAAACCCATTTACCTCCCTAACCTGGTCAGAAGTTTCTACCCAATGGCAGAGGTTTGCTGGGCAGCATCAACCAGATTCCCCTCCCCTCCCCCATCTCCAATCACTTGCCAGGGGGCAAGGAAATTTCCAAAGTTATAGGTGTGTGTGAGGGGATCACTCCATGGGGGTGCAGGCCCTTTGGAGGCTGACACCCCAGGCCGCCACTAGGAGGGGATGGCTCTGGGGGGCACGGCTGCCTCCCAGACCTATACCCCCTGGCTGCAGCTGGGAGCTGGTTGCACTGGGGAAGAGGGGGCACAGTTGCCTCCCAGGCCTATGGCCCTGGCCACAGCTGGGAGCTCATCACACCAGAGGGGTGCGGGCACCTCTCAGGCTGAGGGCCCAGGCCTCGGCTGGGAATGGATCACACTGGGGGGTGGGGGAGGGGAAGGGGCACTGCCGTCTCCCAGGCCAACAGTGCTAGCTCTTATCGGCAGCCCTCCCTGGGACTGGGGGACCCCATCGGACCTGAGAGGACTGGGCACCTCCATCTTGTGTCTATGGGTGCCACGGAGTAATGGTTAATTTGCATATTACTCTTTTATTAGATAGGATTATTACTAGAGAATCATTCACTCCTGCTCTGCTCACACCCTTGCTTTTCAGGTCTCAGTTATCACTAGCCAAGTACCATTCCTATCCCTGCAGTTTGGGTTCTCATACTTACAACCAATTCTCCCAAGACAGACAAGAATTTCTATTTTTGATAGGTTTGTCTGGTATGATGTTAAAAGAATCTCAGAACGTCTCTTCTGGCGGGGCGTAGCAGAAGCCAGCCAGTCTTCCTGAGGAGCGTGGAGCGCCGTGGAAGTTCTGAGCTTGGGGGACTGCCAGACCTACGTGCAAATCTGTCTCATCACCTGTATGATGAGGTGAATAATCCACCTGCTTTAGGGACGGTGCTTATAGTGCACCCAGAGGGGAGCCTGGCACAGAGGACGTCCTTTATGAAACACATTTGTATAAATGAATTCATGTACATAAAATATTCAACTGGTGACCAGGTGTCTGTCTCAGGCTCATTTTTCATTCATTTACACATAAATTCACTGAACATTTACTGAACACTTAGTATGTGCTGGGCTCTGTATAGATAGGGAAAGTGAGGGAGGGGAGAGGCCCATATGACATAAGTAAGGTCCTTCAAAGAGTGGATAGTCTAAAGAGGAGAGGAGATCTTTCCCCAAGGAACACTGTGCCACAAGCAGAGAGAATGACTGACGGGGCCTGGGTCTGGGTGGATGAGGGGACACAGGAAGCCTGAGCTTGGCCCTCTCTCAGGGCCCGGCCCCTGGCTCTGCTGCCGGATGCTCACTCCGGGAGTTGGAGGAAGGGAGGCATAGCTCCAGTGGCCTCCTGCTATTTCAGGAAACCTCAGTGATAAGGAAAGCATTTTCCCAAATCATTGGCCAGAGCTTCTATTGCCTTCTCTCCCGCTGCTGCCCCAATTCCCTGTAGACCTTGATAGGAGGTCACTCGGATGCTGCCTGGAGGCGTGCGAATGCGTGTGCATGTGTGTGCGAGAGAATGCACACCCACACAGGCACCCCCTGGAGGATGCCTTCTCTGGGACTTCTCCGGGGCTCACTCTCCCAGCACAGAGAGTGGGAGGAGGATTAGCTCAAACTGTGGGAGGGGATGACACTGCTGCGTGAGAGAGAAGGGCAGGGGGCCAGGCCAGAGCTGTTGGAAGGAACTGCTCTCTGGGGCAAAGGATGAGGAGCATGGGGCAGTGTGTGTGTGTGTGTGTGTGTGTGTGTGTGCGCGCGTGTGTGTGAGCTGAATTTTTCCCATGAACCCAAACTGGCCTCCCAACAGGCACCCCCTCCACAACTGTGCCCTCCCCTGCTCGCCAGCAAGCCAGCCTTCCTACTGGGAGAGGCTGGATTGCCACACTGAGGACCCTCAGATCCTTCAGTAGGAGGATTAAGAAAGGGGTCCCAGCCGAAACCGGTTTGGCTCAGTGGATAGACTAGAGCACATGTGTCAAACACAAGGCCCGCGGGCCAAATCCGTCCCGCCAGGCCTTGCAATGTGGCCCGCACCGCGCTGTCATCACTGCACTCCGCTGCGTTTCCATCACAATGACAGTTTATGACTGTTCAGTAAACCATTTGGCCCGCGATTTAGGCTGGATTTTAGATTTTGGCCCCTTCTCTGATTGAGTTCGACACCCCTAGACTAGAGCATCAGCCTGTGGACTGAAAGGTCCCAGGTTCGATTCCAGTCAAGGGCATGTACCTTGGTTGCGGGCATATCCCCAGTAGGGGGTGTGCAGGAGGCAGCTGGTCGATGTTTCTCTCTCATCAATGTTTCTAACTACCTATCCTTCTCCCTTCCTCTCTGTAAAAAAATCAATGAAATACATTTTTTTTTTTAAAAAGAAAGAAAGAGGTCCCAGCCCTCCTGCAGGTTCCAGGGCTGCAAAGGAGAAGACAGCATGGCTAGATGAGCAGGCAGCAGACCGGGAGGGGTCTGAAGAGAGATGCAAGTTGCCCTGGGCAAGGGCAGATGATGCAATAGGATGCAGGTCTAAGGTGCCTCGCCTGGAAGGCAGAACTCAAATACAGTCTTGGAGAAAAGAAGGGGGAATTTCCCCAGGCATCAGGGCAGAGCATTCCAGACTGAGGGAACAGCAGAAGGAGGATGGGTCTGGGCTTGGGGAAGTTAAGGGGCAGCAGACAGTGGGAGGGATGGGTTGTGGGCAACTCTCAGAACCAGTATTGATTGGGTGCCTCTTCCTCTAAGAGAACCCAGCCCCACACCATGGGCATGGCTGGATCTCAGCCCCTACTGCACCCTGAGGACATACCAGCCCAACTGAAAAGAAAGGAGGACCAGGGAGGGGAGCTGAGCCCTCAAATTACTGCTGCAAGGGCCCCTCCAGAGCAATCAGGCCTCTTTCCTCTGGCTGCTAAAAAGGGTGTAATCAGACGGGAAAGGACCATCTATGACCCTAAAAGATGGGGCTTGAAAAAACACGGCTGCCGCGGCCTGAGAATGTGCCAGGCGCTGTGCGAAGCTCTTTCCCTGCAAGACCTGGTGGCCATCGGGCAAGAAAGCCAAGAAGTGCCTTGCTCTTTATTTTTTTTATTTTTTATTTTTTAAAATATATTTTATTGATTTTTTTTACAGAGAGAAAGGGAAAGAGTTAGAAACATTGATGAGAGAGAAACATCGATCAGTTGCCTTCTGCACACCCCCTACTGGGGATGTGCCCGCAACAAAGGTACATGCCCTTGACCGGAATCGAACCTGGGACCCTTCAGTCTGCAGGCCGATGCTCTATCCACTGAGCAAACCAGTTTCGGCGTGCCTTGTTCTTCCTCAGCGGACAGGAAGAAACAGAGGTCAGTGGGGCTGAGGAACACGCCCAAGGTCCCAGTGCCCATTGATAACAGAGGGGTGGGCACCCCAAACTGTCTGCTGCAGAAGCCGGTGCTCTGGGCCCCCACATGCACCGTCCTCCCCAGAGAGAAGGGGCCCGGCTCTCCTGGCACCTTCCGCAGCCCTGGCTCCAGGAACTCTCCGAGCAGCCTTACAAGCTTAATTTGGTTTCCTGAGTTGGCTTCCTGGCCAGGGTGAGCGCTTTCTAACTATAAATTATTAAACTGACTTCCTGCTGCAAATGAGCCTCCTGTGAGTTTGGGGTGTGGGAGCAGTTTTTTCCAGATCTTGAGCAGCTCTGGAGAGAGAAATTCCATCGGCTGCGGATGGACAGAGGAGAGTCCAGAGGCCCAGCCCAGCCCAGCTCGCAGCAGGACTGCCTGGGAGCCTCCCAGCCCAGGGGACAGCGGAGCTGTGTGGGGGCAGGGACGCTTCCTTTTGTCCCCACCTTAAACTCGGCCCTTGAGCCCTTGAGGACTTTGGGGAAGGGGGCTCAGCAATCCTCCTTCCTGGGTTCCCCCCCCACACCCCCCCCCCCAGCCCCATTCAAAGTCTCCACTTGGCTGCCTGCCTGGGAAAGGGGGAGAAAAATAGAAGGAAAAGAAAAAAAGATGAAATAGGGGGGAAACCAACAGCAGGAAAGAATGTATTCTGTCTGCAGTTTAGTGGGGAGGGGCAGGTATGGGGGGTCCCTCCCTCCCCCACACTCACCCCTACCCAGGGCCAGAATGTCATCTTCCCACCCACCCATCACTCACTACTTGGGGGGCAAAGTTTAGCGAAGCTCAGGACAAAGATAAAATTGAGATGCAGATTCCTTCCCATTGCTCTGAATAGAGGCAGATTGGATACGGATTTTCCCCTTTTCTTCCCATTTAGACCATCTGGGCGACTGGGGCCCAGAGAGAAGGCTGGGACCAGGTGGGGGAGGGAAGAGAGGCACTGAAAGACCGCCAGGCACCTTCCAGCTGTGGAACCTGGGGGTGAGCGTGCGGGTGCCTCCTCCACCCACCCCCTTTCCCAGGGGCAAGTTCATTCCTGCCTCTGCTCTCAGGTCTGCGCTGGGCCAGACCTCGCTGGGTTGGGTCCTCTCTTCGGTCAGTTTTCTAGCAAACCAAAAGTCATGTGCATTTGTCATATCAGTGTTTGGCAGTCCTTCTGCAGCACCCCCTCCCCCTTCCCCCCCCCCCCACCAACACCAAAAACTTAATAAGTCAACCTCTTAAAGATCATTTGGTTCAACCCTGTGTTTTATAGGTGAGGAAACTGAGGTCTGGGAGAGAGTATTAAGCAGGAAGCTGGTGGGAGAACTGAGACTAAACAACAACAAAAGCAACAACAAAGACGATGTTCTTATGCAGCAGGCAATGTCCTAAGCTCTTTACATTATGATGTTTATCTTCAAACTAGGGGCCCAGGGCACTAATTCATGCACCCTAAAAGGAACCGTGGCCTGCGAGGCTGTCATGGGCACAGGGCTGGGCGTCGGCCCATCCTCCACACCCACACCCAGCTCCTCCCACCCAACCCCTCCCACCACAGCCCCTTGGTCCGCTGTCTGCCAGTAGCCCTGCTCCCACTGCTGCTCCCACACGCTGATGGTGCTGGCCCTGCTTGCACCCACTGACTGTAAGGAGCTATTGGGGTCAGTGCCAGGAGTGGGTATGAGTAGGATTGGTGCCATCAGTGGGTGCAAGCCTCCCCCTGCTCCTGAGGGGTGATCAGGACAGCATCAATGATCAGGACCAGCACTAGGCACTGGCAGCAGGTGCAAGCGGTGGCTCCAGTGCCAGCAGTGGGTGCAAGTGAGACTAGCGCAGGCAACAGATGTGAGCACCATGCAGGACCTTGGTGTGCAAGAGCAAAGAATTTTCAGTAACCACCAGAAGCTTGCCCCAATGACAGCGACCGGTGCTCCGCCTTGGTCTGGTGCCCCCACTCACCTGCTCTACCATCCTGCCTTGGCCAATACCTGCCATGTTCCCCACATGCTCCCTGGTGGTCAATGCACATTAAGATCGTTTAGTTGTTCTGCGGTTCAGTCTATTTGCATATTAGAGTTTTATATATATAGATAACTTTGTGAGGCAGGTACTGTCATCATCCCCATTTTATGGAAGGGAAAACTGAGGTACAGACTAGTTAAGTAACCTGCATAAAGCCAAACACATAGAAGCCAGATCCAAACTGGGGCAGTGAGGCTCCATACCTGCCCCTTGCCCAGTCTAGAACATGACCTGTGAGAGGAGCACAGGCCTGGCGGGCGTCTTGCCGAGGGCTACCAGGCTGCTCCAGCAAGCATCTGCAGATGGGGAAACCTCTACAGCACAGCCTACACCCATTCTGTATTTCTAATCATGCTACAAACAGCGTGCGTCAAGCCAAGGTCAGGACTGAAAAGAATAGAAAGGGGATGTTTACATCACTTGGGAAAATGAGCCAATGGGAACCTCGTGAGGGTAACTGTGTAGGCGACGACACGCCTGTGGAGGAAGGTGACCAAACGCCTGGGGAAGAGCAGGCTGGAGGGAGAAACCACGGGCTGGAAGCAGGACCCTGCCTGGCAGCGGCAGAGCCGCCGTGGTGAAATGCGGTCTCTCACATGTTAGGTTACGGCTTGCGCGGGTTAAGTGTTATGAATGGTGCTGGCGGTGGTCGCACTAAAGTGGTATGACGATGAGCAGGAATTTTTTTCTTTTCTGTTTTCCAAACATTCTATAATATTTTACTGTTTTTGCAATGAAAACGAAAACAAAGGCTGCGGCTAGCCTGCTTTAATTGCTGAAATTAAGTGCTAAGGATGTTGCCAAACATAAGTCAAGCTTATCTAGTCATTAGAGCAGCCTCTTTTCTCTCCTCCCTGTGGGCAGGCGCTCTCCATGGAAACATCCTGCTATCAGATAGTCTATTGTTATAGAAAATGAAACTGCTTTTGAAACCATGCCTCCAGCTCAGAAGCAGACAGCAAATCCGGCTGACGGTCCGGGCTTTCTTGGGGTTTCAATGACAGGCCCACTTGCTCAACATAAACCCGCATGGGAGGGCCTCATCCCCTCACTCTCTGGAGGATGGCTCCTCAGTACCCAGAGCTGGTTTTGCTATTCTTCAAAGAGCTTCTAAAGAGATGATGGGTGGTGCTGATGGCTGCAGGACAGTGTGCGTGCCCTTAACGCCACTGACCTGTACCCTTACACATTGTTAAAATGGCCCTGGCCCATTGGCTCAGTTGGTTGAACATCGTCCGATGCACCAAAAAGTCGCCAGTTCGATCCCCAGCCAGGGCACATGCCTGGGTGCATACAGGAGGCATTCAATTGATGTTTCTCTCTCACATCCATGTTTCCCTTTCTAAAACAAATAAAACCATATTTAAAAATTGTGTTAAAATGGGTTGGTGGGGAGGTAAAATGGTGCAGCCACTATGTAAAACAGTATGATGGTTCCTCAAAAAGTTAAACATAGAATTACCATATGATGCAGCAATTACCTCTGGGTAAGTATCCCGGAGAACTGAAAGCAGGGACACGAAAGGATATTTGTACACCCGGGGCCACAGCAGCATTATTTGCAACAGTCAAAAGAGGGAAGCAACCGAAAGGCCCACCCACAGATGAATGGATGAGCAAAGTGTGGTCTATCCATGCAACGGAATATTACTGAACCTCAAAAAGGAATGAAAGTGTGACTCACGCTACAGCGTGGGTGAGCCTTGAAGACATGATGCCGAGTAAATAAAGCCAGACGCAAAAGGACGAGTGTTGCATAATTCCTCTCAGTAAGGTACCTGCGACAGAGACGGTGGGTAGAATGGTGGCTGCCGGGGCTGGGGAAGGGGAGAAGGGAGAGTCGTTATTTCCTGGGCACAGAGTCTGAGTCTGAGAAGGTGCAAAGATGGATGCTGGTGACGGTTGCACAACAAGGTGACTCTACTCAATACCACCGAGCTGTACACTTAAAAATGGGTAAGATGGTAAATTTTATGTCATTGATAGGTTATGACAATTTTTTTTTAAAAAAAAAGAGCCCCTGAAACCCAGAGTACAGAGGAGAGCCGGAAGGCGTGCTGCTGACACCCCAGATCATGGGGTCTTCTCCCACCACAGAGTGGTGCCCAGTGCCAGCCCCTCCCTGCCCCCCAGGGCACACTGCCCCTGCCCAGTGAGTGCAGCGAGCCTGACGCTGTGTTCGCTTCCTGTTGCTGCTGCACCCCATCTCCACAGGCCTCGTGGCTTCAAACAGCACATGCACTCTCCTCCGGGTCTATTGGTTAGAAGTCCAACATGGGCCTCAGTGGGCTAAAATCCAAGCGTCGGCAGGACTGCGCTCCTCTCCGGAGGCTTTGGGAGAATGATTTCCTCGCCCTGCCAGCTTGGAGAGGCCGCCCCCATCCCATCTCCAGGCCTGCAGCGCCGCCTCCCTCACAGGGGGGAAGCGGTCTCTGCGATTCAGGACCCGTGTGCCTACACAGGGGCCACCCAAATAACCTGGGTGATTACGGTCGACGTCCTAAACAGAACCACGTTGGCAATGTCTCTTTTGGCATATGGACAGGTTCCGGAGATCTGGAGGCCTTCGGCGGGCTGTTCTGTCTACCACACCCACCACCCATCCTTCCACCTGGTATCGGTCAAGACCCATCAGAGCCTGAATTTCTGAAGAAGGAAGCCCCGTAGCTGGCAGGTCATGGCCACAGTCTTGGGGAGGAAAGAAGCTGTAGTTGAGGAAGCTGACAGTGAGCACGGGGTGGCAGGGAGAGGGAGAGGACACTCATGGGGAAGGCGAAGGGTGCGTCTAGTGAGGATGAAGATGCAGGGAATACAAAGGGGAGATGGGGGGAGGCTCACAGGTGAGCTGCACAGCACAGAAACTCATTGTCGCTGGCACAAAAGTTCCACCAAGGGGCGATTATTATTCACTTCTCCGAAGGGTCTCCCAGAGCGTTCTCCAAGTAATGAGTTCCACTGTGTTCTTAAAATAGGATTTACACCCAGTTTTTACAAGCACATAAAGGGAGGCTTGTAAATCTACCGAAAGGAAGTGCGAGCGGTAACATCTGTCGCCTTCTGTGTGGTGGTGTCACAGGGAGCGGGAAGGAAGCACTGAGGTGGGGAGGCAGGCTCAGGCTTCAGGCTCCAGCCTGGGCGCCGGAAAACATCCATTTCATCCTCCGGGCACCTCTCCTCGCTCCGCAGGCACAAACCAAGCCTGCAGGGGGGAGGGAAAGGAGGACAGCAGGTCGGGGCTGGTCCAGGGCTCTCTCCCCCAGCCTCTGCTCCTACCGCCTTTCCTTAGGGAGGAGAGGTTTTTCGGGGCGGTGAGGGTTGTGTGTTTGTGCTGGTAACAGAAGCTGCATCCCTCCAACATTACCTACTAGGTCACTTCTGGAATGACACTGAGACTTTCACTGAGGGACAAAGCCTGTCATCAGACGGTTATGAGAGAGAAGAATACAAACGACCTGGAACAGGTAAGATCTGGTGTGAACAGTGGATTCCTTGTCTCCTTGGGGACCAGTGAGCACAGGGCCCGGGAAGGAGCCAGGGACTCGGCCCCATTTCCTTCCCTCTCGTGGCCCCAGAGCTCAGGGCCCCGAAAATCCTCCTTTGGCCTCAAAGCAGATAATGTAAAGGAAGGTGCCATAAACATCTGGGCCGCTGTACATACTTCTGTGCCATCACACTGTCTAGGTTCCCTCTAACCTCTCAGTTGGCCCTAATTTTCTCTTTTGGTTCCTTCTCCCAAATGTGTATTCCCAAGGTTCAATTCCCAACTCCCCTCTCTCACTCCGACTGCTCCCAGGGTGGCCTCAGCAGCCCGGCGGAGTTTCTTTTCTTTTATTTATTTTAATAAAAAGTATGTCCTTGGTATAAATAGGGGTTTCAAAAAATGCAAGTAATTGCAGCATTTTGGACATACTTTTTAAAAAAATTAATTTTAGAGAGACAGAGATATCAATCAGGGACTGAAGTGAATCAAGCCTGTGACCTGTTGGTGCCCAGGAGGACACTCCAACCAACTGAGCCACACCAGCCAGGGCACAGTGGCCACCAGGGCTTCTGTTTACTCCCCAGACCTCCAGGCCCTCTCTTCTGGACTCCAGACTGCATGGCCGTCTCCATCCCACCGTCATCCAGACACCTCCGCCACAGGCTGCCCAGAATGAATTTTTCCCTTTCCTCCCTGAGCCTGTTCCTCCTGCTCCCCCACTTGCTGGAACTACAACCACTACCTGACTCACATCTCAGCATTCCCAGACTTCCCTCCACCTCATCTCCAACACCCAGCTCACTGTGGAGTCCTGGCACGTGTACCTCTACAGCGGATCCCCAGACAGATGTGCTCAGAGCTGGCCGGTAACCTCTGAGCTAAGTGCACAGGGAGGAGCAGGTGGTGGGGAACTGGAGGACATGTGTCCATGTGGACAGGACAGCAGAGACTCAGCTCTCCTCTGCACCAGCCGACTGTTGCCTTCTCAGGACGTGGGCCCAGACAAGTCCGTTTTTAAAGAAAGGCTATGCATGTGATTTATGACAGTCCCTTGTTTCTGAATGCTGCAGTTGCTTGCATTTTTTGAAACCTCTATTTATACCAAACAAAACATGTCTGTCTGTGACCTCAGGTCTCCAGCCTCTCTCCCATTTTCCTTCTCTCTCTTCCCAATGCCGGTGGGTCAGTATATCCACACGCCCTCCTGGTCAAGAGACCGTCTCCTCAGGGCTAGCTTCTCCATCTTCCCCCTGAACCAATGCTGGGCTCTTCAGCTTTAGATGCCGCCCCCCACCCCCCAGAGGGGGAGAGAATGAAGAGAAGGCTGATGCCACTCTGGGTGACAGAGCCATTAATTAACAGAGTTAAACATCTGGTGTTTAATTAACACCCTCCCTCCTCTCTCCTTTCCCAGCAGGGCTCCTGGGTGAACGAAACTGGAGCTGGAAGCTGGAGGGCAGACGGGGAGATGGGATGGGAGGTCCTGGCTGGAGGCAGGGCAGCAGAGGAGAGGGTGTGAGGTCCCATGTGCCAAAAGGAAGAGGACAGGTCAGGAAGAAGCAGGTTTATGTCTCCATAGGAGGCTCAGACACCCAGACGTCTCTTGGGCAGGAGCTGGGGAAGAAGCTCAGTGCCCAGGACTGAGCATGGGAGTCCACGGCTCTCCTTGTGGTTGCCTTTCTGATATTCATTCCTCTACCGGTCTCGATAACAACCCCCAGGCTGCACAGAGCAGCAATGAGCCGAGCCCCACGTGACACGCTTTCCCAGCCTCTCATGCAGTTAGGGATGGTCATATGCATAGTTCTGACAATCCTAGATAATAAAGAGGTAATATGCAAATTGACCCTCATGCTGTCAGACAAGATGGCTGCCCCCATGTGGTCAAAGATGGCCACCACAAGATGGCCAGCAGGGGAGGGTAAGTCGTGGCCAATCAGGGGGACTGGGCCTGCAGGGAAGGGCAGTTGGAGGTGACTGGGCCTGCAGGAGAGCAGTTAGGCATCGATCAGGCTGGCAGGGGAGTGGTTAGTGGGTGGTCAGGCTGGCTGGTAGGTGAGAGGTTGGGAGCCAGCATTCCTGGATTGTGAGAGGGGTCCCAGATTGGAGAGGGTGCAGACTGAGCTGAAGGACATCCCCCCAGCAGTGAACAAATTTCATGCATGGGGCCTCTAGTGAAAAATAAGCAGAAGTCTGCTAAAGACTCTAGGAAAGTGCTGCTTTCCTTATGAAAGAATAGACTCAGTAGGCACTACCCCATCCCTCCCATCTCCTTCCTGCCTTCCAGAGGAATGTGATGTCTTGGCTACAGCAGCCACTTTGACACTATGAGAGCAGAGGCACGAGGCACCTGACACAGCTGAACCAGTGTGCAAAGACCAGCAGCTGCTGCCACCTCCATCCCTCTTAGTAAGTGATGGAATGAATCCCTGTTTCAAGTCCTTGTAGGTGGTGTTTTTCTGTTACTTGCAGCCAAAAGAATTCCTTAGTGATACACTCTCACCTCTAAACCCTCTTCTCTCCGAGGAGATAAACTGACCACTTGCTTAATTAGAGTTGAGTGAAGTCAAGAGCAGAGGCTGCTGCTCAAAACATTTCCCAACCTGGACTGCCCAGGACCTGGAACTGGGGACCGGACCGTGGACAGCAGTGTGGGCTTGGCTGCACGAGATGGTTGGCTCCGAGGGGAGCCCCTCATCACTGCCTCCCCAGCGACAAGCCAGAGCCTGCCCTGCAGTGAGAGCTCAGCTGACCAGAGTGTGAAGAATACATGAGTGGATGGATGTGCCATGGCTTGGCGCAGGTGTCCATCCCAGTGACAACCAGCAGGCAGGAAGGGACTCCTTAGCAGCTAGCTTGAATCTAGCTGTTTCAAAGGCCAGCCTGCAACACCTCTGCCATTATACATATATATATCGATTTGTTACAGAGAGGAAGAGAGAGGGATAGAGAGTTAGAAACATCGATGAGAGAGAATCATCTATCAGCTGCCTCTTGCACACCCCTTACTGGGGATGTGCCCGCAACCAAGGTGCATGCCCTTGACAGGATCTTTCAGTCGGCAGGCTGACGCTCTATCCACTGAGCCAAACTGATTTCAGCTCACCCCTGCCCTTTAAAAGCCCCCCACTCCTGCCATGCCCACCACATTCTTACTTGAATACCATCAAATCTCCCTGCTTGCTGCACATCGGGCTCCCTGTGTTGAATGAAGCCCCGGAGGCAGATGCCACTATCCATTTGAAGCCTCCAGAAACCACCAGTGTCTTAAACACCGCCGGTAGCTGCTAAGGACTTTCATTTCAGGTTGATCCTTTGGAGCGATGCTAAGAGGTTGATGATATAAAGAGCTGTTCAGAAAAGAGACATCCTAAAAAGAACAGTCCCCAGATCTCTGTAGTCATGCCTGAAATGTACCATAAGACATGGACTAGTTTGACTAGCTAGGTCACCTTAAGTAAAACACTTAACCACTCTGAGCAGTAGTTTGTTTGATGGGAAGAATAATAATAATAAAGCCCCTCTCATACTGTTCTTGTAAGAACCAAATCAGCACCCAAGTGCATTGTGAGAACGTTTATTAAAACAAGCCTTTCAATGTGATTAGTCTTGGAAGAATTATCCCAACAATTATTCATTTTGAAAATAATCCGGCAGCTCTTAGGATAGAGACAAACCTTAGACCTCCACCTTCCCAGCCACTTCACCAATGACCTCTGTGCCATCTTCAGAAGAGGCCGGTAGAGGAATGTGAGGCACTTCCTGAGTTGAATTGATGTGACAACTCATTGGCGAGAAAGAGGAGAGGACAGTGTGGGGAGGAGCAGCTCTGTATCAGGTGCTGAGGCTGGTTCCCTGGCTCAGCACCCATCTCCCATCCCCCAGCAACATTCTCAAGAGGCCAGCCCTTAGCGCAAGGCAGTCTCCTCACCAGAGATGCCTGGGAGACTGCAGCCCTCACCCTCACACAGGGCCCTGGGCAACCACTGACTGCCAGGAGCAGAGGTACAAAAGCCTCTGTGTGACTCCGGCTGCACTGCCTGCTTCCGTCTCACCCTCTCAGGTGTTTCCTGTGGGCGCTCCCAGTCACCCACCTGCACACCAGTCTCACCTCAGGCCCTGCTTCTAGGGAACCTGACCTAAGACTAAGCCCTCAGGAGCCCTTCACAGAAGAGGCGTCAGGACCCAAGTGCACAGCTCTTGGTTGGCCCAGGGCTCTGCCCCTCACCCTGCGTGCAAGACAAAGCATGGGGCCCGCCAGCCCAGCCCTCAACCCTCAGGACCGGAGCCTTGACTAGAGCTGGTCTCTATACCTCCATCCTCCACACTTTCCTCAGCACCCTCCCCTCTCTCCATGGAAATGTGTAAATCCTCTCCAAGGCCCCACATTTTCCTGGGAAGCTGTAAATCCAAAAATCAATTGGCCTCCCTGTCAGGAGATTATCGGGATGGGCCCCAGGAACGTTTCGGCCCATAGACGTCTGGTATTAGTGGAGAAAGGGCCTTGGGAGACAGGGTAAATCCCCCGTACAGTTTAATTTGGATTATACTTCTGCACCCATGCTCTTCCCTCTCATTATAATTGTTATCATTATGGCCTTCTTTATTCCCCCTCTAAGCCGTTAGCACAGCTGGACAGAGTGGGAAATGCATGGATGCTAATCCCCCCACCCAGGCCCTCTTTTCAGAACTGGTCTCCCCAGAAGCAGGAACATGGTCCCGGGGTGACGGAGCAGTGGGTGGGGTGGGGGTCGAAGGGGCCTGAGAGGTCTAGCCCCCAGGTATGTGCCTCTTAGATTGGAAGGGGAGGAAGCTGTTTACACAACTGTGTACCCCATCCCCCCTCCCCCTTTTCACATACCAACAAAATTGGAAATATTCCTTTATTAAAAAATGGGGAAATCAGGTACATTTGGATCTTCCTGAGGTTAGACATCTGAGGTCATTCTGTTCCTTCCCCCAGGCTCTAGACAAGACCGCCACTCCTCACCCCAGTGCAGCTGGATTTGGGGTCGGGCCACTTGAGGTCACCACCTCTTAGTGGCCTCCTCAGTGTCTGGTGCCCGTCACTATAAGGACATTCTTTAATCGTTTCTACTCCATGACCCAACACTTACCAAGGTCCCTAATAAATGCCATGGGCCCCAAGCACTGGGGAGGACTCTGTCTGTCTTTGGAGGGCCCCTCTTTTGAGAATTCCATGGTTTTCTGCTCATCTATTAATACTCACCTCTGATTCCATTTTCCTCACCAATGACCTCAACTTGCCAAATACCAGATACCGGGCCTTCCGACGAAAACATGTGACGTCTGATCTCAAATAATTACATCTAAGCTTTATTGAGTTTTTTATTGTATGTCAGTGTGTTAATTGTTTCACAAGTGTCGGCTCGTTATATCCTCACCAGATGCCTCTAAATGGGTTTAATTGCCTTTCGACAGATGAGAACATTGAGAAGTTGGGTCACTTGCCCAGAGTCGCATAGGAAGTAGCTGAGCGAGGGCCTGATCGTGTGTCCCGTCAGTGCCAAAGCCCAGCTCTTAGCCAGCCTGCTTCCCACCTCCGTACCTGACTCCTGCACAGCCAGTCCCCTCAGGAAGGAAGGTGGGCTTGTGCTCTCGCCAGCTATGGGGTGCAGAGCAGGCAGCTTCCCGGGTCTCCTCCTCACCCCTGTACCCAAGGCTGAGTCCAGCTCAGTTCCACTCGCTCTGCTCAGAGCTTTCATTCTACATCCCATTCCATGCCGGCTCTAGACCCATTTTCTCCCCCTCTCCTGGCTGGGATGCTGCAGCATCAGGCCTTCACTTGGCCTCTCTGATCCACCTCTGCAAGGAGAGCTCTCAGCTCCACTGCATCCTGCTCCAACCCAGACATCCCAGCCCCAGGTCTTCCTGCCCTCCGGAGCCTGCCTGTATTTATATTTGGGGGGAGGATGGAGTGAATCCTCTGGGACTCCTGAGCTGCTCTCTGCTGCAGGATCTGGAGGCCCTGGCCCCGCTGCTCCTCCACATCAGTCATCCCCTTCCAGGCGCCGCTCATCAGCGGGGCCAGAGGCGGGGGTGGCAGAGAGCAGCGAGGCAGATAATCCAAGGTAGCGGGAATGTAAAAATCATCTCTACTTGGCGGCGGAAGGTATTTTTGGACCCACAGTTGAATGTGGGTGTGTGCGATGTGCTGGGACTTCACAACACTTCAAACCAAACCCTGAAGAGAAACCAGCAGGGCCTGGCTGCGGGCTTCGGGGATTAGAAAGCCATCTGCCCTGTTCCTCTTTCCCGCTGGGCTGGGTAGCTCGGGGTCCCATTCCCTCTCTAGACATCAGACCCACACAGGCTCCTGATCTGGAGCCCTGGCTGCAAACTCAGATGCTGACAGGGGCTGGGCAGCCAAGCGAGGCCAGCTGGTGTGACACAGAGGGAGTGGCAAAGCGCAGACTGCCATCCCTTCCGAAGGGCACGGCCACGCCTCAGGCGAAGCTGCTGCTCAGCTCCAGCTGATGACAGAAGCCAAACAAAACGCATCTGTGGAAGAATCTGGCCCACGGACAACTGGGTTGCCATCTCCAGCCCACTTGGGCATGTCTCGGAATTGCCCGGAGGGCTTGTTAAAACAGATGGCTGGGCCGAAACCTGTTTGGTTCAGTGGTAGAGCGTTGGTCTGCAGATTGAAAGGTCCCAGGTTCGATTCTGGTCAAGGGCATGTACCTTTCTCTCTCATCGATGTTTCTAACTCTCTAACCCTCTCTCTTCCTCTCTGTGAAAAATCAATTAAAAAATATATATTTAAAACAAAACAAAACAAAACAGATGGCTGGGCCCATCCCCAGAGTTCCTGATTCAGTGGTTCCTGAGCTGCAGCCCAAGCACTTGCATTTCTCAGATCCCCGGCGAGGCTGAGTCCCACTTCGGGAACCATGGTCTGGCCTCCTGTCCATACCGCTGGGGAACCTGATACTTCCTTACCTTTTAAAGCTTGCTGGTCTTTCGCCAGCACGTGCCAGCTCAGGAGGCAGTCATGTCTTTAAGTAGCAGAAAGTCAGGTGTACACTGAGGGAAGGGTGGGCATGCCTCTTTTACATGTCAACGGTGTGTCAGGCATCTTCATAAACAACATCTCATTCAATCACTGCAGCATCCCTGCTAGGTAGGCCTGACCATCCCCACTTTACTGCTGGGTTCTAAGGCATAGACATGTCCCTGACTTGTTTAAGTCATGCAGCTAATAAGGGACAGTGCTAGCACTGGGATCCACAGCAGGCTAACTTCAGTGCCCCCTTTTCCAAGCCTTCAAACTCCACAGAGAAACACGGCTCCTCTTCAACAAATGTCCCCTTTCTGAGGGTGAGCAGAATGGTCTCCTGCTCAGGGGCCCTCTGAGTCTGCCCATTAGGGAAACTCTACCAGGAAGGGCTGGATCAGGAGCCAGGAGACCTGGAGGGTTACAGGTCTCCGTTGCCTTCTTCCAAAGGGAATGGTCAACCAAGACATGTCCATGGCCCAGGGGCCTATAATTCCCAGAAGGCAGGATGGGCCAACTCTGGGTGGCATAATGCCCTAGGAATGCCAGGCCTGAGGATGCCACCCCTGAACCAAGCACCTTGGTCCTTGGGAACACAGCAGAGCAGGAGAGAGGAGTGGTCTGATTAACGTTCATACATGCCTAAGAGCAAGAACCGTGTCTATGTTGCTCAGACTATATCCCTAGCTCCTAAAACACAACGCCTGACGCACAGCAGACCCTGAATTACTGGTTGAATGAGAATGGCTGAATGGTGGCGCACAGGGTAGGGACATTTCGTTCTGAGCCAAAGGGACTTGGGCTAATGTGCCCACGCATGAAGCAGCCAGCCTTGAGAAGGAAGATGTGGGCAGGTGATAATTCTGCTCAAAGGCATCGATAGGAAAGGTTTTCCAAACCCAGGGTGAGCTGAAAAGCAAAGGTATTAACAGGTCCGCTGAGAACTGACAAGAACAATTTCCCCCACTGGGTCCCCGGCCACTGTGCCTGCTGAGTGAGCTAATGTGAGCCTCCCATCCTGAAAGCCGGGGAAGGCGCTTACACGCAGCTGCGGGGGTGGGTGGTGGCTGCCTCTGCAAGGGAGGCCTCGCCCGGGCTTCAGACTGATGTGGACCGAGTGGAAAGCCCTGGCTCTTGCCTTGCACCAATCAATAGACACAATCCCAGTGGGAGCAGCGCCAGGCACCGTGCTCCTCAACACTGGGCCGTCTTCTCTTTAGAAGAAGGACAATGACAACAACAACGACAACAGCAATAATCACAACGACTTCATAGATGTGTCGTGACGACGAGATGCTGTGGAAATGGTGACACTGTGAGTAGGACAAGCACTCAGAAGATGCTGTTTACCAGATGAGTTCACTGAGACACCCACGTGCCTGGGTCTCCTCCAGGCTGGATAGGGCCCCTCACCTCTCCAGACAGCGAGTTCTGCCATCGTCTAACTTGTCTCCCTCCTACTGCAATCTGAACCCTTACTCTACCCTCCACGGTGACAGGGAATAGGATGACAGATGGCGGGATCTTTCCACAGTCGTGGTTCTCCAGTATTTCCAGGAAACCAGCAGTAACAGGCTCTTTGCAGTCATGCACTGATGCTGTGAAGAGCGTGCATCGACTTAACGTCGGGTGAGCCCAATCAATGCGACTCCAAATCTCATGGTAACACACAGGGTTCTGCTCCCCAGGGGAGCATGCCAATCTTTCCCCTGCCACCCAGTACACTCTGGATCTCTCCCTTCATCCAGTGTGTGTGTGTGTGTGTGTGTGTGTTTGCATCAGCCACCCGAGACCTTGAGTCCAATAACAGTCATTCTTTGATTACACATTGGACTGCATCGCCTGTGCTATGGTTTGACTTTATTCAGCTCTTTGTTTAACCCAGTGGTTTGAGCTGATCCCACTGATGCTTTTGGGCACACAGGCCAGCTCCGGGAGAGAGGCCCCGTGAGTCGTGAGTCGGTGAGAGTGGTGAGTATGCGGGGCTGGGAGCAGCTGAAATGTCAGCAGAAAGGTTCGTGTCAGGGATGAGACAGCCCCTTCTCTTTGCCAGCTCCATTGCTCTTCTCAACCAGGACCTAGTCAGATCCCCATGGGTCTGCAGGCAGGTTGCAATCCCTTCCACTTCACGGAGGAGACGTCAGAGGTCCTGAGAGCAGCCCAGAAAGGTAAGTTAACCTGAGCCACCCTCTCCCGCTGCGGCTCCTGGAGGGTCCCTTTCTCCCCAGGCAAGTCTGGCTGGCTCACCCTGGTTATGGCTCTCAATGACTTGGGGCTGGGAGCCAAAAACTGAGAGCCCCCGGTGATGGAGGGCAGGTCATTCAGAGAATCTGCATGCCTTGTTTGGGGACCTGAGAGCTCAAAATGACTGAATCCCCAGATCCCCAGAAGAGTCATTCTTTTTTTTCTTTTCTTTTTTTTTGCATATTAGCCTTTTATTATATAGGATGTCAGGACAATTTAAGAATACAAATCAATCTGGGAAGTTTTAAAATGTGCAGAGAATTTCTGTGTGTAAGAGGTTCATTTAAAATTCAGGGATTTTTATTTACATTCATCATTAAGAAGCTCTGCTGATAAGTCACTTTACATTTGATTTTTACAACTTTGTAATAAATGGCAAAGCCAAAAGCTCCGAGACCATCTGGATTCCTGCAACAGAGAGGAATAGACAGAAGTGCTCCAGCCATGAAGACAGAAGAGAAACAGTTCAGAGATGGAAGATGCTGATGACACCTCGCCATACCAGCAGACAGCAGCTGCGGGTTGCTGAAGGATGCCCAGGACCAAACCAGAGACAGTCGGACCTGCAACACCACCATTTGTCCACCAACCAGATCTGAAATATGATAGCTGACATGTACACATAAGGAACTGTTTGACATTGAAATTGGGACTCAAAAGAACTGTTGGCCCAGAAAGGAACTCACTACAGACTGATTCATATGCCTCTCAGCATAATCATTATGGCTTGTCTCAGTTTCGGTTCTTACAAGGGTATTTCTTGTATCACATGATCTCACACATCTAGAGGAAATAATGAACAGCACAGTGATCAGACTCTCAAACCTCAGAGGGAAGGTAGGGGGTAAGCGGGAGAGATCAACCAAAGAGTCACTCTTAATACCCTCTGGAAAGTGAGACTATGGCGGGGAAAAACAAACCATAGCTATTCCTGCCAGTCTCGGTCCCTGGCCCCTGACTGCAGCCTACGTCAGGTTATGTTTCTGTCCTTCTTTCCCTTCCCACCCCCAGCTTCCCAACCAGGGTGCCAGGCAGGCCTGTATCCCCAGAGCCCTGAGGGGACCAGCCCATGAGCTCTCAAACCCAGGGAGAGGCAGCCCGCAGAGGACACCTTTCCTGCCAAGGTGAGAGGGGGGAGCCTTGCCTGCCATGGAAGATGCTGGAGCCCGCCCTCTTTCCTCCTGTAGAGAGGAAGGTACTAAAAGGCTTGGGAGAGCCGAAACCGGTTTGGCTCAGTGGATAGAGTGTCAGCGGACTGAAAGGTCCCGGGTTCGATTCTGGTCAAGAGCATGTACATTGGTTGAGGGCACATCCCCAGTAGGGGGTGTGCAAGAGGAAGCTGATGGATGATTCTCTCATTGATATTTCTAACTCTCTATCCTCTCTGTAGAAAATCAATAAAATATATTAGATGGAGGAGGGAGAAGGAAGGGTGCATTATGGACCGGGACTGGAAGGGAACAAAGGAAAGAGAAGTTCATTTGCCAAGGCCATGAAATAAAGGGAGGTTTTCCTTTGGTTCACGTTATTGAGGTTACAATGGCGTTTGTGCACTAAACAAAACCGAGAAGGGATGGGAGGCTGGAGTTGTGTGATGCTGCAGATTCCCGGGAGGCAGACAGTGTGAAGCAGCCCGGGGAAGGGCGGGGGGTGTGGGGGGGGAGCCCTGGTGTTTCTCAAATCCTTCAGGGTTTCCTCCTGGAGGGCTCAGAGTTTTCTACAAAAGGCTCAAATCCTGTGGATCTGGGCCCTGCCAATGCAGATTCCTGAACTTCCAACATATAACCGTATCCCTGCTCATCAGGGCAAGGCCCTGGATCGGCTGGGAGCAGCTGCCATTCCCCAAGCACACCTGTCCGCACTCAGACTCATCTGGCAGCACATGCTTGGCTGAGGGAAGCTGGGAGGAGCCCAAGCCCCGCCCACTTCTGCTCTCCACACATCCACTTGCTGCAGTCCAGGGAGGGAGGAGGCCCCCAGGTGACTGGCTGTCGGAGAGGGAAGGCCAGGACAGACTGCAGGACACGCACAGCTATACTGGCCTCTTCAGGACAACATCACCACCCCTGCCCCCAACACACCCCTGCAACATGCAAATGTGCACCCAGGTGCACTCACCTGTGCACACGCACACACGCTAAGAGGCCCACGGTCCAGACTCCCTCTTACAAGGCTTCTCCTGCAGGTGCAATATGGCAGCCGCACTGCTGCCCCAGCTGTTGGCAGCTGCAAGGCAGGTGGCTGGCCCTTTTCATGGGGGAGGGGGGGCAGGGCAGGGCACGTGCCAGAGAATCTCTCAAGGGGGTAGTGTCTAGGAGGTGAGGAGGCCTTGGGGATTGGAGGGGGGGGGGGGAAGGGGGCGGTGCAGAACAGAGAGCTTCAGCCCTGGGCCAGGGGATGGGAGGCGAGAAGGGGGTCTTCAGAGGAGCACAGCAAGCTCTTTCTGACCCGTATACAAGCAGCCCTTCTCAGGGACAGAAAGATGGTCAAGCGCTGACAAAGCCCTCCCAGTGCTTTATGAATGTCTCTGTTTAAACCTGGTCGTTGGTGCCAAAACCCCTTCAGCTCTGCATTCATAGAGCCCAGTCATAAGAAGAATAACTAACAGGCTTACTATTTGCAGGCATTTTTCTATAAGGATTTTATCTGTTAACTCATCAGGCAGGTCCTGGCCCCCTCCCCCTGTCTCCTTTTCCACAATGGAACTGCCTGGATAGAGAAGGCCATAGCAGGGTCTGTTGGAGGAGCATCTGAAGTGCAAAAATTCTGGGGAGATGATTGCCAGTGTCTTCTGCTCAGGGCCCAGCAGGAATGTGGATGGGGCTGGAATGCAGTGTCATTTTTCTCCCAGGAGCTTTAGTCAAGTGGCTGCTGGTGAGGTCTGCAGGCAGCGGTGGGTGGCACTGGCGGAGGAGGGGCAGGGAGTGGGGTGGACGGAGTCACAGCTGGTGGGGAAGGGAAGTGATGGATGCTCCCCCGTCCAGCTGTGCCTCTCCTGGCTCAGGCCTGAGCCTGGGTAGGGGAAGGGCAATGAGACCCGAAGCCTGCAAACACCGATGACTGCCTGCAAAAGTGACCCAGGCAGAGGCCTGCCCACCACCTCTTCCTTCCCACCCCTCCCAGTCTGTGCCAGCACACACACACGCACACACACACACACACACACACACACACACACACACGGCCCTTAGTTCAAATCCGAGCCTCCGCATCCCTTTAACCTCTCTGAGTTGCTTTCCTCATCTGTAAGACCACGCAGATCCGTGTGAAGATTAAAAAGATAATGTTTGCAATCCACTGGCTGGCACCTAGAAAGCGCTGGATAAATGTCAGCCATTGTTTTATGGTCATTGTTAGTGTTGTGACTGTGCGGCCCATCACATCACTCACTCCAGACGCTCCCCATAGGCCCCTGCGTGCGCTTCCTATCTGTCATCTCTGCTCCCCTCCGTGCTCACTGAGCGGCCAGGACGACAGTCCACAGCAGCGGCGATGATTTGGTCACATTTCTCTGCTGCTAATAAACATTCGCCAGCTCCCCGATGCCTACATGATCAAATCTAAGCGCTCGTTGCATCTGGCACAAATGACCCTCGTGCCTCCTCTCTGGCCGTTTCCTCTGCATCCTCCCTCCTCAGCTCACCCCGAATGGAGTCACACAGCTGCCAGCTCTGTGCCTCTGCAGCTCCTGTTCCCCCCACGCAGAATGCCCTCTCCCCAGAGAAACCTTCCCATCCTTCTCACTTACACACATGCCCTCTCTCCTGGGAAGCCCATTCGGACCCTCGCTCAGCTCCAGGCTTCCTCTGCTGACAGAGGCAGCGTGTGGCTTATCCTGCTCCTGGCACCAATCCGCCCTGTGCCTGGCTGTCAAGGTGAGGGGCAGTGCTTCTCAAAGTGTGGTCCCTGGACCAACAGCCTCTATATCCCCTGGAAACTTGTCCGAAATGCAAATCCCCAGGCCTTGCCCTTGACTCACTGGGTGAGAAAGTCTGGGCACAGGACACAGTAACCTGTGTTAACACGCCCTCTAGGCTGGGTGGGGAACCACTGATGTCAGGTATCCTCACCCTAAAAGGATGCTGAAAGGTACAGCTGCCTGGCCCTCACCTGCGGAGATGTCACTGGTCTGAGGGTGGGACCTATGCATCTATCTTTTTTCCTCCCAACCTTTAATGAATATTGTCAAACATTCAAAGCTTTTAAAAAAATTGTACCGTGCACACCTATTTACCTAGATACTGTCATCAACATTGTGCTATGTTTGTTTTAACACATATCTATCATCCTTCTGTCCATGCATTCATCTGTTTTGTTTTTTGATGCATTTCAAAGTAAGTTGCAAACATCATACACATCACCCAAACAAGGGTGAGCAATTAAAAAACCCTCCAGGTGGCTCAGCTGTGCAGCCCGGTCTGCTCTGAACTCAGCTGGGGTTCTGACAGCCTCCTAGCTCCAGTTCCCACTGTGAAATCCAGAGAAAGAGGAAGAGGAGGAGGAGGAGGAGGAGGAGGAGGAGGAGGAGGAGGCCTGCTCTGCCTTCCACCATCACAAGGCTGAAATGAAATCCCAGCCGAGGAAGCCCTACATAAAGGGCTTTGCGGTTAATAGGAAACAATCAATGACCGGAGGCTGGCAAGAAGTGTCCAGAGCTGTCATGCAGCTGCCAGATAAAATGCCGATGCTCAGCACAATTTGAATTTCAGATAAACAGCAAATAATTTTTTAGTAAAAGTATGTCCAAAATATCATATGAGGCATATTTATGCTGCAATATGTTTCATTGCTTATCCGAAATTCCAATTTCAAATTCCACTGGTCAGGAGAAACCAAGATGGCGGCATAGGTAAGCACCTGAACTTGCCGCTACACACAACAACTTCAAAACTACAACTAAAAGACAAAACAAACATCATCCATAACCACAGGAAGGCTGGCTGAGTGGAAATTCTACAGCTAGAGGAAAAAGAAAAGCACACTGAGACTCAGAGGAGGTGTGGAAGGCAGAGGTATGGAGGCGCACACTCGGAGAGGGCTGGCAACTGAGTACGCGGCTGGCTTCCTTAATTGGGAGGGAGACACAAGCTCCCGACTGCTCTGAACTCCAGTTCTGGGCAAGACTCTGGGACCCAGACTTATATGGGGAGAAACTGGACTATCTGGCAGTGGGCAGAACTCGAGGGTGGCTTTCTCTCAGAGGTATTTGCAGCGATTATCAAGGTACACTGAGACCCAGGGTGCCTCTTAGGGCAGGGCTGAATGAAACCATTGCTGTTTGCTTCACCCTGAGACTCCACCCCATTCAAGCTGTGTGCAGAGGCTTTTGCATATGAATGGCCTGGTCTTTTGAAATCTAAAATTACCTATCAAACTGCAGCTGAGTCAGAGAGATCCAGAACATCCAAAAGTAGGCCCAAGGCCCCACAGCAGCTTGCATTGCTTCATAGCTGGGCCTCATCTGGGTACCTCCAAAACCCAAACAAAGAAGAGGAATCTGCAGATCTCTCCCTAGCTCCTGTTGGGTGGCCTCAGGCAGAGGCTAAATTAGCACCTCCTTGGAGATTCAAGAGCTAGTGTACCCAGAGGTCAGAGTAGGACCATCCAGATTACAACTCCTCAGATCCATATGGGACACACTCAGGGGGCAGACTCAATGAGCACCAAAGCCCCACTGAAGCAAATCTTGCACTTAAGGGTGTCTCCAGCACAGAAGTTCTCCTATCTTAGACACAGCTGATCCTCACAGCCAATTGGCCTAGAGGTCAATTCCTCCCAGTGATACCAACAACAATCAAGGCTTAACTACAAGAAGACTGTGCTCACAGCCCACAAAAGGGTGAACCAAGAGTGTCCACCTCAGATAAATGGGGAGGCTGAGCCATTGGGCCTTGTAGAAAACCTAGCACACAAAGCCACTCTATCAGCTCAGGGAAGCAGCCAAAATGCAGAGACAAAGAAACAGGTCACAAATGAAAGAAATGGAAGAAAACAAACAACTGGATATAGAGTTCAAAACCACAGTTATAAGGTTTTTCAAGGATTTTCTAGAAAAAGCTGATAAATTTAGTGAGACCCTCGAGGATATGAAAAAGGACCAACTAGAAATTAAACATACCCTGACTGAAAATATATATATATATATATATATATATATATATATATATATATATATATGCAGAGATCCAATAGCAGACTAGAGGATCACAAGAATCAAGTCAAAGATTTGAAGTACAAAGAAGCAAAAAACACCCAACTGGAAGAGCAAAGAGAAAAAAAAGAATTCAAAAATGAAGATAGTGTAAGGAGCCTCTGGAACAACTTCAAGAATACCAACATCTGAATTATTGGGGTGCCAGAAGAAGAGAGAGAGCAAGATACTGAAAACCTATTTGAAGAAATAATGACAGAAAACTTCTCCCACTTGAAAGAAATAGACTTACAAGTCTAGAAAGTGCACAGAACCACAAACAAAAGGAATCCAAAGAGGACCACACCAAGACACTTCATAAAATGCCAAGAGCAAAAGACAAAGAGAGAATATTAAAAGCAGCAAGAGAAAAACAGTTAGTTACCTATAAGGGAGCACCCATATGACTGTCAGTTGATTTCTCAACAGAAACTATACAGGCCAGACAGGAGTGGCAAGAAATATTCAAAGTGATGAAAAGCAAGAACTTACAACCAAGATTACTCTACCCAGGAAAGCTATCATTCAGAATTGAAGGTCAGATAAAGAGCTTCACAGATAACGAAAAGCTAAAGGAATTTGTCATTGCCAAAACAGTATTTTATGAAATACTGAAAGGTATTCTGTAAGAAGAGGTAAAAGAAGAAAAAGGTAAAGAAAAAATTATGAATAACAAATACATATCTATCAACAAGTGAATCTAAAAATCAGGTGAATAAAAAAATCTGATGAACAGAATAATCTGGTGAATATAATAGAACCAGGGGCATAGAAAGGGAGTGGGCTAACAATTCTTGGGGGGGAAGAGAATGGACAAAATTCATACACCTATGGATGAGGATAGTAGGAAGGGGGCAGTAAGGACATGGGGTGTGATGGGATGGGAACCGGGGGGAGGGGAGCTATGGGGGGGAAAAAATAGGAACTGTAATAATCTGAATAATAAAGATTAAAAAAAAATTTCACTGGGCATCCCATGTTTTTCTTTGCTAAATTTGGCCATAGGAGCTAAACCCTGTTCTGAGGGCAGGGGGATGGTGGTAAGGGGGTGGGGGGGCGCTCAGGTTGGGACCCTCTACCCAGGGAAGAGCCAGAGCAACAACTGCTCTGTCCCTGTGGTGCCTTGGAGCATGTGCCTGCAGGGCCTGGCTGGCAGACAGGGTCAGCCAGCGGTCTTTTCTAAGCTGACATCTGCCTAGGTGTGATTGTGATGGCCAGGGCCTTGCACACAGCGTGCCAATGTATTAATCAGCGTTCCCTAAGCAAACAGAATCAATAGGATGTGTGTGTGTGTGTGTGTGCGCGCGCGCGCGCATATGCAGATAGGTAGATTGATATTTATTGTAAGGAATTGGCTTATGTGATTATAGAGACTTGGCAGTCCACAGTCTGGTCTGGAGGGTTGGGCTGGTGGGCTGAAGACCAGGGGAGAGCAGATATTGCAGATCAAGTCTGGAGGCTATCGGCTGGCAGGATTCCCTCTTGCTCAAAGGGAGGTCAGTCTTTGTTCTGCTGAGACCTTCAACTAATCAGATGAGGCCCGCCCACAGTATACAGTGCAATTTGCGTCATTCAAAGTCCATCGATTTAAATGTTAATCTCCTCCAGAAAGATCCTCAAAGAAACATCCAGAATAACATCTGACCAAATACCTGGGCTCAGAGGCTCAGCGAAATTGACAGAAAACTAACCATCACAGCCAGCAAGTCGCAACCCCAAGGACACAAACATATCACTCAGGGGAACAGTTAAAACTCGGATTCTCTAGGCTCCACCTAGAAGTTCTGATGGTTAGGTTTGGCGGAGTGCCCAGGAGCCTGCCTTTAACCATCATTCCAGATGGTTCCAATCCTCAAGCTCCATGGGCCACTTTGGGAAGCACTGCAGTTGAGCTCAGTAAATATTTGCCTGGTCAAGGAACGCTGGAGGCGACAGTGAAGGCATCCAAGCCAGGGCCATGCCACCCTCCCGAGACTATGTCCTGAAGGCTCTGGTGCAGGTGCAGCAATGGCAGGTGGGAGTCTGCTGGCGAGTCCCACCTGACACGAAACCAAAGGGCAAACTCCTGACCCTATTTGAACCCTAGGGTGCCCCTCCATCTTCCGTGTGAGTCGGTGGACGTGCTCGAGCTCACGAGAGCCTGATGAGATCATGGCTCAGGAATCTGTGTGCAGTTGGTTGCCCCTGAAAAGAACCGCTCACTCAGCTGGGGAAGCAAGCAGAGCAGCTGAATGCTCACAGGCCAGCGGGAAGGCGGGGCCAGGGCTGCGGGAGACGAGGGTGTGGGGGGTGGGGCTGCAGCATCCCAACCACCAGCTGGCATTCTTCCCTTCCTGCAGAGAGGAGGAAAATCGACCCCAGACAGTACACCACAAGTTGTTTTTAATGCACTCCCACAGACCGTGGGTCAAAGTTAGGTCCTAGAAAAACTAACAGTGGAATAGGTAAAGCCTGGGAGTGGCTGGATAGGTTTGAATCCAGTACCAGCACCGCAGGCCAGGTGGCCCGGAGTGAAGCTCCGAGGGGTAGAGACAGAGGACAGGGACTTCCTTCTGGAAGGCTCCTTTGTCCTCAGCATCCTGCCCTGCCTGCTGCAGAGGGCCTGGGGGCTCCATGAACACGTGCTCAGCTCCACTGGAGAAAGGGGAGGTCAAGCCCAGGGCAAGATAGGACGCTGATGGCTGTCCTGTGCTCCCTGGGCACCTGTGACGGCCCTGCAGCTATGGGTGCTCTGTTCCAGCCCCTAGTGTGAGCTCAACGCCACCGTGCTCCCTCCGCCCCCAGTCATCCTGCCCAGGTCCTGGCACCTTTTCTAACCAGCCCTCTGACTGCACGGTCGCTGGAAAGGGGGTTCAGAGAGGGAGATGTGGGGCGCAAAGAGCACCTTGAAAGGATACAGGATGGGAGAGGAACACAAATATCAACATATGAGAATCAAAATCACCCAGCCTCTGCAGGGCTGCTGCCTAGGGGTAGCCCGGGGATACCCATTGCTGTGAGGACAGAGCAAGGCAGAGAGAACATCAGAAGCGAAGTCATGGGGCAGAGCCAGCTCCTTTCCAGGAGGAAACGCAACTCTGTCTGACAACACAGGATGAGAGCAGCCAGCCCGGCACCCCTGCCCGCTCACAAACATGGCTGTCACTCACAACATGGCCACACCCCCCCTGAGCCTGCTCCTATATTTAGCTTGTGCCACCGCTAGGGGCTACAAGTCCCACAGAAGTTTACTACCTGCTGCGTAAATAGCACTTCCTTTCATTTGTGCTAACACTGCCTTTCACTCTATGACTGTATGTAATGCCACTGGATGCTCAAGAATAGTTAGAATGGCCGAAAGTCACTCTATGACTTTCACTATTCATGGCAGGGACTCTCTTGGAGACCCAGTCCCTGTCTCCTCCGCCACAGCCTTCACGTGGAGAGGCGACCACAGTAAGGACAGCCCACCTCACTTCTCCAGCCTGCACAGGAGTCCGCATAGATTTCCGTTCTCACATCAGAAAGAAAGACACCCCTCCACTAAAGAAAACAGGCCACACATTCGGTTTTCTGAGGTCAGAACCTAATGCCACGTTGTTTCCAGCCCCCTCGCTGTAATGTCTGTTGTTCCAAAGCTTTTGGGGGCCATTTCCAGCAGCTCCTTAGATTTGCTGGGCTGTGTCAGACCATGGGCAACTCCCCATTTATTTCCCCCCAAATGAGTGGCAATGGCCTGAGGGAGGCCGCCGCTGTTTGAGGCCATACCTCCAGCGGGCCCTCCACCCCTCACCTGGGAGCTTTGATGTTGTCACATTTTCGTTTGGACTCTGCTCTTGGCTTCCCCTGCGCCAATCATGCTCACTTCATCTCTGACTCTTGACACAAAACCCCTCCGTCCCAGGATGGCTTACTGTGGGGTGGACCTAAGGACCAGGAAGGTCCCTCTGTCTCAGGGATGGGGGGATGGGGGAGGGGGAGGAGAAGGGGCAGCTGTGTGTGTGTGTGTGTGTGTGTGTGTGAATGACATGCTGGGCAGGGCAGGGATGAATACAACCCTACCTTCCCTGGAAAGCTTTAAGGCCAAAAGTGAAGGGCAAACCAATCATTCTGGCTGGCAGGGCTCCTCCTGGAGATGGGCAATGGCCTAAATTATTATTATGTTTATGGTGTTGAAATACACATAACAAATTTACCATTCTAACTATTCTTTTTTTTAATTTTATTGATTTTTTTACAGAGAGGAAAGGAGAGAGATAATTAGAAACATTGATGAGAGAGAAATGTGTCTTTTTGCACGCCCCCCACTGGGGATGTGCCAGCAACCAACGCACATGCCCTTGACTGGAATCGAACCTGGGACCTTTCAGTCCGCAGGCTGACGCTCTATCCACTGAGCCAAACCGGTTTCAGCCATTCTAACTATTCTTAAGCATCCAGTGACATTACATACATTCACATTGCTACCATCACCACCATCATCTCCAGAGCTTTTTTCCTCTTCCCCAATGGAAACTCTCTGCCTATTAACACTAACTCCGCCTTCCCCACACCCACCCCTGGTAACCACCATCCCACTTGCTGTCTCTATGACTTTCACTATTCATGGAAGTGGGGCATTCGTCCTCTCGTCACTGGCTTACTTCACTCTGTATGATGTCTTCGGGGTTTATCCATGCCGTAGCATGCGTCACCAAATTATTGTTAAGGCGCCAGGTGGCACTTTGGGTGTGTGGTGAAGAATAGGTGCAGTTCCCGGAGTGGCACCCATCAATGGGGACGTGTGCACACACTTGCTCCGCGTGTGTGAATGTGCCTGTGCTTGCACACTCCCCTTCTCACGACCTCCACGAGGCCCAGAGGGCGGCCCTCGCACACAGTTCTCAGGCCTCCCTGTGCACGAGAGACACCTGTAGAGATGGTCACGACGTGGGCCTCAGGCCCTGAGGAGCCCTGTTGGGCAGGGTGCGGCAGGTGATGCTGGTGAAGGGGGTTGGGCCGCACATTCGGGGAGGCAGGAGTCACAGGGGTTGCTCCATATGCAACAAGGGAAGGGCTTGACCCAGCCTTGGCTCACGTGCAGCCAGTCTGCAGCAGATGGTTTCTCTGGAAAAACCAAAAGGTGAGGCATCTGGCAGGAAATGAAGTCACCACATGCCCAGGGCACACCTGCCCTACGAGAGTCAGCTCTCACTTCTTCCCCACTCAGCTCACCCTGGCCTAAGGGCACTGAGGGCATGGCAGGAAGCTGGAGGGGGGGGGGGGAGGGTCTGTGGGGAAGAGAGGCGTCTGGGGCATCTGAGTGGACTGAGACAAGAGGACCGAGGCTGTCACAGTTAGAGTGCGACACGAGCCACGAGAGCGGCACATCAGCTGCTGGCCTTCTGGGGAGGGAGGGAGAGGGAGAATGAGAGAGAGAGAGAGAGAGAGAGAGAGAGAGAGAGAGAGAGAGAGAGAGAGAGGAGGGAGGGAGGGAGGGAGGGAGGGAGGGAGGGAGGGAGGGAGGGAGAGAGAGAGAGAGAGAGAGCGCACTTTGGAGCAGGGATGGCTCCTCAGAGGAGATGGCCCTTGAGGTGGACAGGATCCTGGCAGCAGACACAGGAGAAGGAGCAGGAAAGCAGGTATGGCTCTGGGGGTCAGCCAGGAGCAGTGTGACATGGATGGATGGAGGCACTCTGAGTCACAGAATTCTGGGGGCAATTCCAAGTGCTGTGCACTTAGCCACGTGACTGGCAAGTCACCAGGCCCTGCCGGCTATTGTTCCCCAAGTCAGGAGCAGGGATAGAGGGATGGGGGAGGAGGCTGGGACCACGCAATGGCGGGCCTCGAATGCAGTTCACTCAGGAAGACGCTGGGAGCCGTTCAGAGTTTTAGACTCCTCTTCCTTGGGCACAGGCTGCCGGGGGGGGGGGGGGGGGGGGTGCGCTCTCCAGACCTGTGTCCTCCCATGAGGCTGGCCTGTTAGCCTGACACCCCCAGCCTCCTCATTTCCCACTCCGGGATTCCCTCCTGTGAGTGTGGAATACTTCCTGGACGAGGCTTTCTTTGGCTCAGGGAGGACGTGCAGCCCCTCCCGCACCTGCTCACAAAATCGAGAGATGTGAACTCTAAATAATTTAGAAACATGTTAAATAAGACTGGTTCTGGCCTCGATCCCTGGGGAGCTCGCTGTTAATGCTTCCCTCATTTAACATCAGCCTGAGCCAGACATCATTAGGAAGGGAAATCTCTCCTCCTTTCTTTTAAAAATCATGTAGCTTAAACGGTTTGGGATTATTTGCTGCTTTGAATCATTCCTGCCACTGCTCCCTCCCATTACAGGGATAATTAAGAACTGACTATGGTTGGCGAAAAGTATTCAACGGCCAACTTTGTATTTGGTTTTTCAAGTGCCCCAGCCCTCCCTGCCTCCCGCCTCCCCCTCCCCAGCTTCCCTTTCTTATCCCCTCAGCCCTACAGCCCAGGTCCCCCCGGGACCCCCCAGGTCTGCTGCCTGTAAACACACTTGGGGCCCCATGGAAACCACACACTAAATGAGGGAAAGCGGGAGACCATTCACTTCCCTCTTATTCCACTGCCCCACTTCCTCCAGGCACCTTGCCTGGGGTCCCTCGGGCCCAGGGCCAGAGTGTGTTTGTTCGGCTGCCCTGGTCACCCGGGAATGGAGTGGGCTCCGATCCCAGGCCTGTCCCCAGCTGGCCATTGTTTCTTTCGAGAGTCACTCTCCCTGTGGGGCGAAGGCGGGATCAGAGGCGTGAGGAGGAAGAGCTGGCCTCTGATCACAGAAGCGGGTCCTGAGGCCAGGCCGACCTCAGCGGATACCAGTCAGGGCCACCTGTCTCTGTCCCGCTGACCAGAAAGGCAGGGAGCGTCCAGCCGGGCTAAGTCTTGGAGGGCGGCCCCCAGAATGGGGTGATCGCCTTTCTCTTCCTGTCCCAACCACAACCACACCAAAGTCATCACAAGCATTTTTTATTTTTTATTTTTTTGGCTCTCGGTCACTGACTTCTATTTTAAAAATCTGAGACGTTCTTTCTGCAGTCTAACTGAAATCTTTTCTGCTGAGGGTTTAGGAATTGTGGGTTGTTCTGGGTTCAGGAAGCAGAAACCGCCCCCTGTTCCTTTGTATAATACAGCATCAGACAAAAAATAAACTTGAATGACACACAAGGAAGTCAAGCTATTTTGGGGGTGGAGGGGTGGAGATTGAGATTAGACACAGAGGAGCTTCTGCATCAGGGGTTCTCAACCTTCCTAATGCTGTGACCCTTTCATACAGCTCCTCATGTTGTGGTGACCCCCAACCGTAACGTTATTTTCATTGCTACTTCATAACTGTAATTTTGCTACTGTTATGAATCGTAACGTAAATATCTGTGTTTTCCAAAGGTCTTAGGCGGCCCTGCTAGCGGTTCTTACCCTGTGGGTCGCGACTGGTGGGTGTTTGTTCAGCTGCCCTGGTCACCCCAGAATGGAGTGGGCTTGCGACCCACACGTTGACCATCGGAAAACACAGATATTTACATTATGATCCATCACAGTAGCAAAATTACAGTTATGAAGTAGCAACGAAAATAATCCTATGGTTGGGGGTCACCACAACCTGAGGAGCTGTGTTAAAGGGTTGTGGCATTAGGAAGGTTGAGAACCACTGTTCTAGAACAAGGTTGAGAACCACTGTTCTAGAACTCCATCTGGGTGGTGTGAGAGGCTAACCTTACTATACCTGTTACTAAAACATGTATTTTTGTGGTTTATGATACTTGTTTTCTAATATCTCGATTTAAAATTGAAAGGGGGAAATTAAATGGAAATAACGGCGGCTGTCAGTGCCAATAGGTTGTGTCATCACCCAGGCCCCCCTGTTCCCAGCTTTCCTTTGGGGTGAGCAACCCCAACTCCTTTAGCATCTCCTCCAAGGTTCAGGACCTCGGCACCAGGTAGTTAGCCAAATGCCATGACACGGGTAAAGGGAACCTTTTAGGCCAGGCGCTGCTGGACCATTAAAAGAAAGGAGAAGCTGGGACTTCCTCGAGCTTCCCAAACAGGTTGTGTGACTGCTTTGTGCTGACTCACTGGAAAATATCTGAGGCCGGAGACTGCCTTTCGTGGTAACCTGGTTGTAAGGTGGGGAGGAGACCCATAGCCCTTACTAGCCCTAAAGGTTGCTGGAGGCTACTGCTGTTTACAGAAAGAACCTAAGAACCAGGCAGGGCCTGGGGCAGGTCATCTCAGCCTGACACCTAGTAACTGCTCAGTCAACGTTAGCTATAGTGATTCTCTGTTACCACTGACGTGAAGGGGAGGGCAGGGGTGGCAGGGAACACAGTATGTGAAGGGAAACTGGGGAGGAGGAGGGAGAAGCAAAGGCAGCTCACCCTCAAGGTTTGGCCTTTAGAAGACACTAATTCGTCAACCTCCTCATTGGTCCTGCTCCGAAGAGAGGGTTAAAAAAAAACCCACTAGCATGGCTGATATTTGGTCTTCGTCTATTATTCCTGGCTCACAGCTACCCACACCTTTGGAACTTCCTAAGCAATGAGAGCATAAAGGTGTCTTTGTTTATTAAATGAGGTGACTTATGGAAAACACCTAAAGTTAGGAGCTGGTTGCCAGAGGAGTCAGCCTTGTGATTAGGGGGTTGAAACTTTGAGCCCCCAGTAACCCCTCCGCCATCTCTTGATTCCAGGGTGGAGAAAGGGCAGGAGGTGTCATCCATCACCAGTGCCCAGTGACTATGTGAAGAAGACTCCATAAAAATCCAAGAGTGCGAGGTCTGAGAGCTTCTGGGTTGGTGAGCGCTGGAGATTGGGAAGAGTGTTGTCTGGAGAGGCCATGGAAGCTCTGTGCCCTTTTCCTCTACCTTTTTTTAAGGAATGAAATTTAATCTATATATACAAAAGGCTAAGTGACAAACTACATCTGTCTGACGGACTGGCCAGCACATATGATACGCACCAGCAATTTAAAAATAAACATTGACCCGCGCATGCGTGATACATATAAAGCTTTCGCTGAGGCAAAGTATTGTAGGTGTGTGTTTCGACACGGGCCTCCCATTTAAATTAATTCAAAGACAATTTCCCATGATGCCAGCATTTGCAAAGACTTAATAAATCATAAGGACAAACTCTGGACAGAGCAGGAATATTCCTACCTGAACTGTTTCCACACATGGTCAGTTATATGTAGCTTTCTTTTGAGTTCAAAGAGCATGAAAGTTAACGTTGTAAATACTTCATCACAAGGGAAATCAGTCAAGCACTCTGAAAGTGTTTTACTCCTAATATGGTATATAGGGAGATATTAGACTAAGTTTAACCCATTTGTCAGTCATTGTTTGCATCAATGTTGTTTTTGTTTCATGTTTTTGTTTTTAAATCATGTCTTTGTTGTTTTTATATCATGACTTTGTTGTTTTTATGTCTTCGTTATTGTCACATCATGTTGATATTGTTTATTAATCAATTTATATATTATTCTCATATACATTTTACTAATTTTCTTTCATCTCTGACACTTGTATTATAGAGAAATGGCAAATAGTGATATTAAAATATTTCTTCTAATTAGTTTCCTCTCAATGTGCACGAATCCATGCTTCAGTCACTAGTTGATTAATAAAATTATATCAGTCTTAGGGGTACAGTTCTACAATACATCATCTGTATTACTGTATGGTGTGTTTACCACCCCAAGTCAGGTCGCCTCCCATCACCATTTATCCCCCATACCCTCTTCTTGCCCTATGCATCACTTCCACCTGGCTGTTCCTGAGTTATATCCTTTTATAATAGAGTGGTAATCTAGTAAGTCATATGTTTCTCTGAGTTCTGTGAGCCAATGCAGCAAATTAATCCAACCCAAGGAGGGGGTTGTGGGAGCTCCGATTTTAGCCCGTAGATCAGAAGTACAGGTAACAGCCTGGACTTGCAGTTGGCATTCTGAGTTGGAGAGGGTCGTTGAACCTGAAGTCTGAGGCTAATTGGTCAGAAGCACAGGTAACAACTTGGGCTTGCACCTGGGCATTTGAAGTGGTGGTGGAGGGAGGGTGGAGGGGGTATGGGGTGAGCAGTCTTGTAAAACTGAACCCTCAACCTGTGGAACCTGGTGGTGTCTAGTCTAGGCAGATAGCATCGGAATTGAGCTGAATTCTTGGACACCCCGCTGGCATCCAAGAATTGCTTGTTGGTGTGGGAGGGCCTCAAAACACACACTGGAACCCTTGTACCCCCCACAGGCTCATTCACAAAAGGCCGTTTCCCAGGTTGGAAGCATCACCTGTGGGCTCAAAGGCCCAGAGGATGGCCTCCCCTCAGGCCTGATCTCCCACCCCCACAGCTAACGAAGATGCCCTAACAACTCCCATGACAGCCAGGGGATAGACTCGTGTTAGATGTGTGTCTGGGTTTGCCACTAAAGTCTTCTTTCTCTGTCCCTCGTCAGTTGGGGGCTGCCGAACTGTCCAGGCCTCTTTATGTCCACCTGTGTTCTTCGGTTTGGGCCAAGGTCTTTCTCTTTCTCTGGGCTCTCCTGCTCCAACCAAGAGCCATGGTGGAATTGTGGGCACATCATAAATGTCTTTCTTTAATAATAACGGCAAAGGAAACCACAGAGGAAGAAAGAGGAGGATGGATTTTAATTCTAAGTGTATTTGATACAGGAGATTCCCCAGGGACAAGACTGAAAATGTGAAGGCCCAGAAAATAAAGCACATTAGGGGGTGGGGGGGTGGGGGGAATCCTTTCTCCCTGTTTGGTCCCAAGACTTCCTTGAAATAAAGTATTTCAAATATATTTCTGCATTCTGAAATGTTTTAGGATGAGTGAAGTATTTAGAATGGAGAGTTTTTACATTCCCAAACTGCTTCTAAAAATTATGCGATGGGATTTTATGTGGAACAAGCTGCATCAATCCTTCCGCCGGCATATAATGATGCACCTGTTTGACATTCCTTTCTAAATGACCTACAGAAAAATCAATTGTTCCTGGGGATCCAAGTACGCTCCACTTACAAGTACAGAGGGAAGTAAAATAAATTTCTTTTTTATCAAGTACATGGAAAACTTTGTCCTCAGCAACTCCCGTTGCTGCAGACCCCCTGGATCCAGGACCCGAGGCAGATCTGTGAAGAGGGGAGTGGGGAATGGCTACGGCATTTAACTAAATTGTATGTTACAGTATATTCTGCTGATAATTCCAAGTTTAGATCCACTAAAACAATCACAGAGCATGCCCCAGCTGCTCGAGGCTGCAGACAGTGGGCATGTGTGAGGGTTTGGGTCCAGAGAAAGCAAATCCCCAAACACGGTGGCCACACTGCTGTGGGCTCCAACCTGCCCCCGAGTCTCCTACTGCCTATGAAAGGAATGGAGACATTTAGAAAAACATGGTGTCAATCAAAAGGTAAAAGAACATGTGAGAAAAGGAGAGAGACTCCTCTCAATCCAGGCAAGTCTTTGGGACTTGTTTTCAGGACTCCGGGAAGGTGGTAAAAACCAAGGCTTAGAAGAATCCAAAATGACTGCAGGTGAAGGCGCAGAGAATGAGGCTGATTAGATCGAGTTCTAAGGAGCCAGTTGGACTCAATGGGATCTAAAGGTCCCCATCTCCTCTCTTCCCACAATTCCCCTTCTGAAAATAAGTGCTGATCTGTTTCTCGCCAGCACCAGGTCCAGAAAACATAATACTGTCCTTTGTCTTACGCTAAGTATATTGTAGACAGATTCCTCTGTTCAAGGTTTTGGCGACTTAACTGTCAGAAGGGATGACAGACTTCTGAAAGGGCAGGCACTTCTATAACAAGAAACTTGAAATTATTAGCAGAATAAACTGTAACAAGCCATTTGAAACACCCAATAAGCTGATTTTATTTTCTTTTTTAATCAACCATAGGCAACCAGTTTGATGTTCCAAAACAAAGGGACATCAGAGCTTAGGAAAATCAATTTAAAGAGTTTTATACATGTTTGTTCATTTTCTTCCTAGTATTTATGAAATCATTCTCTTTCCCCGTGCCTTCCAAATGTCTGAGGATGTTTAAATCCTGGATAAGACGCTTCTGCTGCCCCCGAGAATGCAGAGGGAGGCGGGATGGGCACCGGGGATGAGGCAGGCTCTGGGCACATGTGTGCATATGAGGATTCCTTTGTGTGTCGGTGCGGGTCCATGTGTGTCTGTGTGCGGTGCTGGCTCTCCCCCTCCCCCTGCAGTGCAAATGGTGGGTAGAAGGGAAACAAGGACAGCACACACACACACACACATACACACACACACACACACACACGCACGAAGGGAGACAAAACCCTCAGCTGAGGTTAACCCCATAACCTCGCATTCGCTCCACCCCTCTTCAAAGGAGATTTAAAATTCTTTCCCAAACTTTGCGGCACTTTCCATGAGAATGGGGATGTTCCTGCATAAAACATGAGTGTGGGAGGGCAGGGAGCAGGCGGGGGTGGGGCGGGAGCGGCGGGCTTGGGGAGGCCTCGGGGAGCTGGGGGGCGGAGAACAGAGCCGTGGGGGAAGGGCGGGAGGCCGTGTTCTCAGGCTGCATTTCTTGCTCGCTCCTTGGAGACCAGAGAAAGGCCAGGAAAGGTCTCAGCTGAGGCCGGGCGGCTCCCTGAACCAGTGGAAAGCGGGAAGCTGAGCCTGACTTGGGATGTGGGGGAGGGAAGGATGAGGACCTCCGGGAAAACCTGGGCCGGTCCGCACTGAAGAGAGAGGGTTTGGGTAAGGGGAAGGGCATGAGGGGGAGAACAGGCAGGAGGGAGGACCCCTATGAAAGGCCAAGGACCATGGCACGGTTCCCTCCTGAGGAGCAGGTTCACACCGGAGGGAGGGCCCGGAGGGAGGGACAAAGTTCTCTTTCTTCTGGTGTCATCACAGCGGCCAGCCCGCGCTGGGCCTTTTCGCGTCCTGGTTTGTGAATGACCACAGGTGGCCAGACAGGATTCTTAGCCTGTTATCAGCACCCCAGAGAGCAGGTCTTCACACGGGCAGACCGGTCATTAGTGTTGCTTGAATTAGCTCAGTAATGGGCTAGATGCCAGCGGCGGGAGATGTTAGCGCACCTGCTCCTCGGGAAGAGGCGGCGGGCAAGTCACTGGGCAGAGCCCCACCCCCGCCACCCCCAAGGCTGGAGGCTCGTGTGTGCTCCGGGAGCACGTTGGGGGGGGATTGGGGGGGACTGGCGTCTTGGAGGCCCGGCGGGTCTCAGGCCCACAGTGTGCCCCACAGGCGCCCTGTGCTCACCAGACTGCCGCCCGCTCTGCAGGCTCCTCCCTACAGGGAATGCCACAGAAACCACCTCAAGTCCCTTCTGGGGAACGCCGGGATATAAGTAAGAAGCTTTTGCTTTGGGAGCAGTGAGGAGCCCAGCCGCACAGCTGCAGTCGGGATGTGGCCCCCCAAGGTGTCCTCGGGCCGCGGTGCACAGCATCAGCCAGAGGACACGCTCAGCATGGGCCGCTAGGTCCCAACCCCGGAGATTCTGATTCTGTGGTGGGAGTGGGGGTGGGGGAGGGCAGGATTCGCCCCCAGGAACCTGCAGGTCTAACAAGTTCTCGGGCCACGCTGATGTGGCTGATCCGAGGTCCACACTGTGAGGACCCCGGTCCCAGAACACCCCCTCGTCTTATATGTGAGGAGCAGGCCCGGGACTGCCGCGGCAGAGCCCGATACTAAGAGCCGCTGTTCCTGAGCCCCTCCCCCACAGGGACAGGAGAGCCTGGAGGTGAGTCCGAAAGGCGAGGAAAGCTCAGGCTCTTCCTATCCCCCCCCCCCCCTTCCCCGTGTGCAGGCAGGGCGCAGAAACACGGCCACTACATCCCGCTGGAGGGTGCCAATGGGTGGGGCGTGTGTGTGTGTGTGTGTGTGTGTGTGTGTGCGAGAGAGAGAGAGAGAGAGAGAGAGAGAGAGAGAGAGAGAGAGAGAGAGAGAGAGAGAGAGATCAGTCCCAATGTCACACAGGGAGGCAGCAGTGGGAAGAGGGGAGAGAGGGAGGGAGAGAAGGGACAGATTGTGGAAAGCAATTAACCCAGACTGAGAATGGAGGGGCCCTGGGGAGCCTCCTGCCCGCCCTGGGGGACGGAGATTAACAGGCTCCTCCAGGACTTGGCAGTTTGGGAGCAGGCCTGCCTCTTCCCACGGTGACGTGACCCCAGATCTCAGTTATCTCCCCACAGCCTTCAGGTGGGGATGGAAAGCTCTGCTGGGAGAGTGGCCAGGAAACCAATTAGTCTGGCCCTGGGCGGGGCTCCCAGCGCTGTGCAGGCCACCACGCTGCCATCAGCCTCCCTCTGCGGGCCCTGGGACCGCTTCTCAAAGCCAGAGGCAGCGCCGGCTGGCACAGAGCTGGCATCATCTCAACAAAAGTTGAATGAAGAGACGCACGCAGCCCCTGTGCTCCCGAGGAAGCGGGCGCTGCCTTCCGTATGACTCCTCCGGAGGACCCGCATCTGCTGAAGCTTCAGTGCCAACCTCCCGGCGCTGAGATGGCCAGGGCTCCTGTTAGTAACTGGTACGTACCTTACGGGCAGGAGTCCCCTTTCCGAGATGCCCTCCCCACACCCCCCTCCTTGCTCCACGAGGGAAAAACCTTTCTGACCAGCACATGTTCTGACAGAGTCAACACCCGGATGACGGGGACGGGGCTGGAACCCCTGAACCTATCAGAAGCTTTACATGCTCACCCCCATCCGTTCCCAGGCTCACGGTCCCGTTTTCCAGCGGCTTCACAGAGGCGCCTGGGGGGGGAGGAGTGGGGGCGGGCAGAGAGGGTATGGGTTTGGGTCACTGTCTGCTACTGAGCAGGCTCAGATGGTGAGGAGAAAGTCCTTCGTGAGAAGCTGTCATGGGGGTGTGTGTGTGGCTTCCTGACGGCTGTTCTGGTCTCTCCTGGCAGATCTGCATCTTTGTCGGGGAGACGCTGCTGTTTTCTAGCTGGGTCTCCTCTGCTGACCAGGCCTCTTGGCTCTCTGGGCAGCTGGGAGGGCGAGGGAAGGGGAGGAAGACCTGCAGGACTCGGTGGTGGTGGCGGTGATGTGTGTGTGAGTGTGTGTGTATGAGTGTGTGTGTGTGCCCTGCAATAGGACCTTGAGCTGGCCCCCTTCTCTGTCCCCATTCCAGGCTGGCTGCGGCCCCTGTCAGTGCTGGAGTTACACACACCGTGGCCCTGCCCCCGGCCTGGGGCCCCTACATGGCCAGGCCGCCCAGAACGGAACAGACGCATGGTAGAGGTGACCCCTGCAAACCACAGACGATGATCACGAACCACAGATCTGTACACTGCCCCCAGGCTGCCCAGACAATGAGATCTCCCTCCCTTCCTCCACTTCTGGCTTTTGGGCAAATGTCACGAGAGAATGGTGGTCCCCACAGTGGGATTTTCCTCCCCAGACCTCATCCCCCCTGGATGGAGGCCCAACCCAGCCCCCCTGAGCCTCACCACTACATTTCCACGTGGAAGACCTGGACGTTGGCGGAGGCTGGGACGGCTAGAAGGGGCTCGGCCTAAATTGGGTAGAAACGTGAGTGAGACTGCAGGAGCCAGAGCCCAGAGCCCAAGATGCCCAAGGTGCCCGCGCCCCCATGCAGAGAGGGCTGCACTGCCCCTGGCCGGGCAGAGACCCTGCCCCACGAGGCCAACGCCACCGGAGGCTCAAAGGAAGGAACGTAACAGCCATAGCAGCAGAATTAACAGGGACCAGCATTCTCAGCTGGGGTGATTTTGTCCTTGGGGGAACATTTGGTGATGTCTGGAGACTTTTTTTTTAATTTTTACGTTTCAATTACAGTTTACTTTCAATATTGTTTTGTATTGGTCTCAGGTGTACAACATAGTGGTTAGCAATCCTATACTTGGAGACAGTTGTCATAAATGAGGGTGCTACTGGTGAGCAAAGGCCAGGGCTGCTACGAACCATCCTACAGAGGCAGGACACTCTCCTCGAACTTCCCCGTGCCCCGCCACCCAAATGAGAGTTATCCAGCCCCACATGTCAGGGCCACCACTTTTAAAAAATCCTGCCCAAAACACTGGTGTCCCTCACGCTCCCCATGATTTTGGAATCATAGCTCAGAATTGTCGAATGAGTCAGAATCCCGGGCCTCCATCCCTGCCTTGGACTTCAGACAGGCCCCAAAGGATCAGGATGTATCGGCAGTGTAGGTGCAGAGCTTCCCCCCTCAGAAACCCCTGGGAAGTTGGAGATAATCCTCAAGGGGATGTCAGAAGTCATGGCATCCAAACATGCACTTTCATGAAACGTATGGAGCCACAAGTAAAGACTGCGGTTCCCAGGGAGCAGAAAACCGGATCCGAGACGCATTTGGAATGCTGGGAGGACAGGCATTCCCGTGGGCCCCACGGTGGGTGGCGGGCCCTGCAGGAGAACAGGAAGCCGGCTTCACTCAGCAGGCAGTGGCCTCCTAGTCCCGGGGGGTGGGCAGCCCAGGCCGAAAACATGACCGAGGACGGCGGTTTAGATGGGCCAGTAAGGGCCGAGAGTCCCTGGGTCCCAAGTGCTGCTTCTCCCAGCCTCGTCATGCCTCATTCGGCACATTCCAGGGGGGCCTGCCACTGTTCCAGTGGCCTTTCCTGGCCGTACCAGCAGCCCCCTGTCCAAGTGAACAAGCAGAAGAACCCAAGGGGCCTTGTCCGTCGCCCCAGGATGGTGATCTCAGGGCAGAGGAGGCAATAGATCACACAGCAGGGGAAGCAAAGGGCAAGCTCGCCCTGTCCCCAGCCCTCCAATCAGCGGGGTTTTGGCAGCAAGAGTGCAAGTTCGCTCCAAACCCTGAACCACCTGCGAGTGGTGGGCATTTCGGGTGCCATCCCTCCACACGCTCTCAGCCACATCTTTTTTTTTTTTTTTCTTAATATATTTTTTATTTATTTGTTACAGAGAGGAAGGGAGAGGGATAGAGAGTTAGAAACATCGATGAGAGAGAAACATCGATCAGCTGCCTCTTGCACACCCCCGACTGGGGATGTGCCCGCAACCAAGGTACATGCCCTTGAACAGAATCGAACCCGGGACCTTTCAGTCCCCAGGCCGACGCTCTATCCACTGAGCCAAACCATTTTCGGCACTCAGCCACATCTTTACCAACCAGGGCAGGAAAGCAGCGAGAGAAGCATCTCCTTCCAGGATCCCCTTACCCCTGCAGGGGCTTCCCTGGCGCCACACTTCCTCACCCAGATCCCACCCCACCCCCCTGGCTGGAAGATGAGGGAAACCATGCCTCATCTCTGCAAATCAAGCGGCAGTCCCGGTCCGCTGTGACTCACGTGGACACGGCCAGCGCACAGGAGGGCACGTCTGTCCAGTACTCACCACTAGCAGCTCCGCCTCAGGGTGGAGAAACCAGAGGCAGCCGGCGGGAGATGCATCCTGGGGAAGCCAGCACAGCCAGCAGGGCAGTCCCTCAGAGCCTGGGGAGCTGAGGGCTCTCCCACTCCTCACCCTAGACTCCAGACCCCAGCCCCACTGGGAGCAGACCCAGGGCTGCGGACATGCTCAGCTCCCAAGTCCCTGAAAGGGGCTGATGAGGACTGGAGTCCCCACCAGTGTCTCTCAGTGCAGGGGACTGGGACTGCTGCTACTGCTTCCGGAGAGAAAACACTTCTCCGTAAGATCAGGCTGCTGCGCGCAGGTTAGCAAGAAAGCATCTCCGTCCAGGTGGCCGGTCCAGCTGCAGGGAAAGCAGGGCCTGGGCAGCAGCCAGCTGGACCGGCTCCGACTGTCCCTCACACTGCGGAGCCTGCTCCCAGCACCAGACAGAAGCGCTGGAAACAGCTCGCAGCCCTAGCGACACACCAGTCACCAGCGCCCAGGCTGTCCTCCGGCCAAGCCCCAGCCACCCACCACGGCTGGCTTCCTCTCCCGAGTTTCCTCAAAGGTGCCTGAGGATGGCTGAGGACACTCTCTCCTCGTGGAGTGGATTGCTCATCCCAGAAATAACTCCAACTTAGACTGGGCCAGAGAGCAGTGGCATAATGCCCTGGCTTAGGGAGATGGGCAAAGAGAGACCTGAGAGAGAGAGAGAGAGAGTGTCAGAGAGAGTCTGCACACACGTGTGGCCAGGAGAGTGTGAGAGGCAGGTTATGTGCATCTTCCTAGGGTGTCAGTTCCTCTTTGGTTTCCCTCTGGTCCCTCTCCTCCTGGGTTCTCAGATGCCGGGGTGGGGGGATGGGTGGTGAGAGACTCACAGATTCCAGAAGAGGCAGGAAACACCATCCTCTCCTCCCTGCCTGGAGGGTGATAATGCCACCCCTCTCCCTCCTGCCGCCTCCACAGCTGCTGCTGTCAGCAGGCGGCTTCGTCTGCAGAACACTCTTGGGTAACAACTTTGGAAGCAGCAGCATTTCACAGAAGCATCTGCAGCACAGTCCCTCCTTTTTTCCAGCCTGGGTCCCTCCCTGTCCCCATTGGTCACTGCTCTCCCTGCTCCCCAACCCACTGCCCATTCTCCAGAAAAGCGAGAACCCAGAAGCCTCCCCGACCTGCTCCCATCTCAGGGCCATGCCCCTCTTCACCCCACTCCTGGGGTCCTGGGCTGAGGGGAGGGAGGCTGGCCACCATGGAGGTCCCCATCAGCAGGACTCCAATGAGCCACAGACTTCCTGCAACATCCTGTACCCAAGCCCTCCTCAAGGGGCGCTACAGCAACAAGGGTGAGCGGTAACTTCACCTTGTCTGCACAGCTCATCCTGACAGAACACAGGGCTGGGGGCGTGGTGGTGAGGAGTCAAGGATATTCCGTAGTCTCTCGTCTCCCCACTTCCAACAGGTCTGAACATCTCTCCTGTCATGTCCTGGCTACCAGAGAGCAGGCCAGGACTCCACCTGCAGCTTCAACATCTTCTTTGGAGATGACTACCGCTTGCTCTCAACATTAGCCACACACACCCCAGAGGCTCAGTGCAAGAAATTAGTGGTGGTGGTGGTGGGGGGGGGGGGGGGGGGGCGGGGGTCGTCCCTCATCCCAGCCTGCACCCTCTCCAATCCGGGACTGCTGTCTCCCAACTGCTCGCCTGTCAGCCAAATCACTCCCTAACCACTCCCTTGCCAGCCTGATTAATGCCTAACTGCTCCCCTGCCAGCCTAATCACCCCTAACTGCCCTCCCCTGCAGGCCTAGTCCCCCTCAACTGCCCTCCCCTGCATGCCTGGTCCCCCTCAACTGCCCTTCCCTGCAGGCCTAGTCACCCCCAACTTCCCTCCTCTGCCAGCCTGGTCACCCCCAACTGCCCTCCCTTGTAGGCCTGGTCCCTCCCAACTGTCCTCCCCTGCTGACCTGATTGTCCACAACTGCCCTTCCTTGCAGGTCTAGTCCCTCTCAAATGCCCTCCCCTGCTGGCCATCTTGTATCCACATGGGGACAGGATCTTTGACCACATGGGGCAGCCATCTTGTGTGTTGAAGTGATGGTCAATCTGCATATTATTCTTTCATTAGATGGTGCATGGTTAGGGGCCAGTTGGTTTGCCCTGAAGGGTATTCTGGATCAGGGTGGGGGTTCCCTTATGGTGTGGGGTGGCCTGGGTGAGGGTGAGGCCCTAGTATCTGGGATTTATTTATCTTCTACAATTGAAACTTTGTAGCCTGGAGCAGAGCCAAGCCTCCAGCTTGCTCTGTGGTGGCAGCCATTTCTGTTGGGATTTATTTATCTTCTATAATTGAAACTTTGTAGCCTTAAGTGGGCCAGCCAGGGTGTGCAGAAAGCTTGGCTTCCTCCATCGCTGGGGAAACCCAAGCCTCCCTCCTGCTCTCTCTGTGGCCACAGCCATCTTGGTTGGGTTAATTTGCTCCTGATTGGCTGGTGGGTGTGGTTTGTGGGTATAGTGGAGGTGTGGTCAATATGCATATTGCTGTTTTATTAGATAGGATAAAATTGAGTTCAGAGAGGAATGGAGGGGGGAGAGATAGAAACATCAAGGATGCGAGATAATCTGACCAGCTGCATCCTGCACACCCTATCCTCCCACCCACTGGGGATTGAGCCCAAAACTTAGGCATGTGCCCTGACCTGGAATCCCAGAATCAAACCCTGACCTCCTGGTTCATAGGCCAACAATCAACCACAGAGCCATGCTGCCTGGGCAACTTTAACCTTTCTTGACCTTTGAAACTAGTGGGGGCTTTGGTCTCTTTCCTCCATTTCCCAGCCATGCTTGGCTTGGGCTGATGGATTCTTAAAGAGAAACAGAGAAGATGGTAACCAGGGCAAAGGATCAAGGCGACCAACCACCTAGGTGGCTGGGTATTGTGGGTAACTGCATAAGCTCAGGGGTTAGGCAAAGCCAAGACTTTAAAACTTATTAATGGTGTGGTCTTGAGCAAATTGCTAAATCTCTGAGATTCAGTGACCCCATGTGAAAATTAGGAATGTTGCTACCTACTTTCTAGGATGGTCATGAGGATCCAGTGAGATAAAATATGTAAGGTGCTACCCGTGGTCTGCATGAGGCCCTCAGGAATTCCTGTTTTCTTCTACGGGATCCTGAGATGAATGCAGTGGCTCCTGCCATGGGAAACAGCTTCCAGGCGGGCTGCTTAAAGAAGGGCCCGCCTCTGAGGAGCTAAGAGAGGCATTTGGGAGGAGCAGAGCCAGGGTGTAAATCCAGAGAGGAGAGGCTGAGGGGCAGGTGCTGGAAAAGCAAGTCCAGCAGAGGAGTCAGAATATAAAACAAATCATGCTGGGGAAGGGGACCCCTGCAAGGGCTGGAGGAGCCATAGGAGAGATCTGGGCACAGTGTTGGGGGTCGGAAGAGTCCCTTGCCCATGAGAAATGTTAGTCAGGGATCTTCTGGAATGGAATTTGGGGACTATGGCAGAGAGTGGCTGGATCAGCACTTACAATCAGAAGCCAAAATGGACAACCTGAGGCCTAAATAGAACAGAGCCAAGTTTCTCCAGAAACAAGAGGGACATAAAGGAAATGGCCATGTTCTACCAGGGCCCACAGGGGTGATGGGAGCGCCACCACCCTGACGAGCTGGGCCTGGAGAGAGCCTTGAGAAGGAGAAGCTATAATCCTGGGTTGACTAGGGAGGTCTCGCTTCATATCTTTAACGGGTTTGCTTGGGCTGCACATAGCTTACATCCTGAAACAGCCTCTGGCAGAGGAAGAGCTAAGAAAGCGTGGCACCCAAGCTTGTGAGGTGGGCCTTGCTCTTTTGGATAGTGACGGGGAGTGGAGGAGAGGCTCTGCTGGGGTAGAGAAGAGGTGTTGGCCATGGGTGCTCAGGCTGGCACCTCTGAAGAAACAGCCCAATATCGTGGAGACATGTGGGACCTAAAAGGTTTGCGTTCTAATCCCCATTCTGCCGACAATGGCTGGGCTACTGGTCTTCTCTGGCCTTCTGTGTCTTCTTTGAGATGAGACCAGATTTGTTGTCTTCAAACAATTTTTTTTCTTTATCATCAGCAGAACCCATTTTCAAAGGAAATCTTATCGAGAACATCCAGCTCTAGATCAAACAGAGCAGAGGTGCACTGATGGGTAGGGGCTGGTCCTTGGATACTCAGCCTCTGGAAACAGCTGGAGGAAGCCCAGGGCACTCCAGAATTCAGCATGAAACTACAGCATTTGGCTGTCTTTGAGGGCTTTTCACCTCTCTGATACCACGGCTTCTGGTTCTCGGGCAAAGTTAAGTAGATACCAGCTGGGAAGGGCACCAGCTGGAGGACCCAGCGTGACAGGGTCCCAAGGGAGGGAACAGAATGCCTTCCCCCTTCGTAACCCCACCCACCCGCCCCCACCCCCCGTCACAGCACCTGTCGGGCTGCCTTCCCTGCAGCAGAGGCTGCTGAAGGTGGGAGCTGTGGCTACAGATGGCAGAAGGGAGGCCAGCCTGGTCCCAGGCTCCAGGGTGACAAATGTGCCGCACAGAGATGCCAGATGGATGCTCCTGCCTTTGGCACCGAGGCTCCTCAAGAAACACTGGGCTGCTTTTCATACCCTGAATCGTTACAGGCTCCCTCTTCCACCGGCTTCAGCCAAATGATAAATCTCGCCTGCCAGGGGAGCTGGCTGCCCTGACCCCGGCCCTGTGCCTCCCCGTTCTTGGCCTCGCCTCATGCCAAGATGGGGATCCAGGCACGAGTGGCGGAAGAAGGGATGGTGCATGGGGCTGGGCCCACATGCGCTCGGGGTCCTGTCCTGGTTTGGCTTTTCAGAATGTTCTTCAGCCAGATTTTTCTGGTTTTGCCTTCTTAAGCCTTCCCTCCTCCTGTTCGGGATTCTACCACAAGCCTTTGCCATGCCCTGTCACCCCACAGCTATAAGCCTGACAAATTGGGAAGCTCCCTGACAGCCTGGAGCCCGAATTACCTTGTCCGTTTCTCACTTTACTGTGGCTTTCTTCTCCTCAGTGATCTTCAGCTTCCCTCGCTTTTCTCTCTTCTCCTCTAACACGACCATCCTCTCTTCTCCCCCTTTTCCTGGCATCTCTTCTCAATCATGCCCCCCACCTCCAAAGACCTCCTCCAGACCCACCCGAGGTCAGAGCAGGGGGACCTCAGGGCCATCTCACCCCCTCCCCGGTTTACAGGTGAGGAGACTGAGGCCCTGTGACCTGGCTGGGTCTCCAGGCCCCTCCCTGACTCCACCAGGGTGGGCAGGTGGCTGTGGGAGGCCAGGAGGCGTAATAGATAGCTTAAGTCATCCTGATTTTATTACTTGGAGCATTTCTAGGACAAAACCTAGACAAATGCTCTTGGGTGTGTTCCCTCCCTCCGTCTGTGGCAAAAAATGCTGCATCTCTGGCCTGTTTCACTTAGAAGGGAAAGGTCAAGGTCATGTTTCCGCAGGCAACACCAGCATCAGGAGGAGGGTTTGAGAAGTTTGTCAGCCCCTGCCTGTCCCCCCAGGCCAGCAACCCTGCTGCTCCCTCATACCAAGTGCAATGGGTTTGATCTTTTACATAGAGGAAGGGAGAGAGATAGAGAGCTAGAAACATCGATGAGAGGGAAACATTGACCAGCTGCCTCCTGCACATCCCCTACCGGGGTTGTGCCCGCAACCAATGTACATGCCAGAATCGAACCTGGGACCTTTCAGTCCACAGACCGATGCTCTATCCACTGAGCCAAACCGGTTTCGGCAGGGTTTTTTTTTTTGTTGTTGTTGTTGTTTTATATTGGGTCTCCCTGGGATAGAGATTCTCTCCACCTCCATGCATCACCTTTCTTGTCCTTATACCTGAGTTAGGGCATCCTCCCCTTAGATGCAGTCAGCAAACTATCCGAGCATGCCATGCTGGCCACAATTGCCTCTCTGGGGCCCTCTGACCACAGATTGGACACTCCCAACCCCCACACCAGCCTCAACTTTCCCATTCCCAGAGCCAGCTCAGAAAGCAGTGTCCCCCGGTGACTCTGCAAACCCTCCTGGAGTGCTTCACCCTCACGAGGGCTCAGCCGCTCAGAGCAGCCGGCAGCGGTGGTCTGCCAGGCAGGAAGAGCTAGCTGGGTGGGGCAGAAAAGACAACATGGGCTTTGGAGTCCAGAGGCTTGGGCTGGATCCTGATCTGGCACCTCTGAGCCCCTTGACCTTGAGTGAGTCAGTCCTCTAAGCCTCCACGTCTCATCCATTAAATGGGGAGATAAAAGGTCCAGGCGTATCTATTTCACCAAGGGTAAGAGGATTAAAAAGACATGCAGGTGACCAGGTTCCGGAAACGGACATAAGGCAGGAATGCTATCCCCTGGTCTGCTGAGCTGCCAACGTCCCACTCTGTCAGCACGGCTCTGCGCCTGTCCTGCGAGGCCACAGTGCCAACTGGCTTCTTCTCGGGGCGGATTCCTTGAGTCCCCAGGTAGGAGGCTGCAGCTCGAGCTGCCTCGTCCCAGGGGCTCCATTCGGTGCAAACACACTCCGAGTCTCATCTGCTCACTCATTACAAGTGGAGAGATTTACTTCTGAGGCCTTCATTATCACCTAATTGTGTTTCCACTAAAAACTCATTAATTAGCCATTCTAAAGCTGTCAGCACATTTAAATAGACTCATAGACTTACAGACTTTTTTTAGAGTTGGAAGAGAACTTCTGCAGGTCCAGCCTGCTCAACCCCCTCACGTTGGAAATGAGGAGAGCGAGGCCCAGAGAGATTAAGTAACCCAGCCAAGGCCACACAGCAGGCTAGCAATGAAGTCGAGTCCTGCACAGAGTCCCCCCACCTCCTTCCCAGGACGCCACTTCTAAAGAAAGCAATGCCATCCCTCACCTTCTAGCTTCTGTCCTTCTTCCCAAGGAGCCATGCTCGGTGGAGGTCTGGCTCCAGCTGCAGGAAAATGTAAATGTGGAATTTCAAGTAGATTTTTTTAAAAACCCCTAAGAATAAGGGTACACGTGAGCCAGGGGATGACCAGCTGTGACATGCAAATGGTGGCGAGGGCAGCAGCGCCCTCCCTTCCTGTGGAAGAGAGACACGCAGCCTGGACCAATGGAGCTGGAGGCTGGCTCCGGTGAAATCCAGACCCGTGGTCCCTGCCTGGACATCCTGTCTCAGAATCTCTGGAGCGGGGCCCGAGGATCTGCATTTTGAGTACCGCAAGCCAGACCTTCTAAAATGAAAAAAACAAACAAACCAGCAAGCATATACAACGATGGAGGCAGAGAAGAAAAGAGAAAGCGTGGCAGGGGTAGACACCCGGTCAGGGGAACAGAGGAGCGGCCCTCCGAGTGAACTAAAGGAGCCAGAGCAGCTGGCGGGAGGAGCTGGCCGGAGGAGCTGGGCGAGAGTGGCTTCGAGGAAGAGCAGGTACCCAGCCGTGGCACAGGTCCAGGGCCTGGGGAAGTGCCCACACCTGGAGCCAAGGTTCTCCGTCGTGGTGGCCACGGGCCCATTGTTGATGAGACCAGTGTCTGCCAGGACAACAGCTTCCACCTGAGGCCAAGGGGGCGGCCCTGGAGGCCCAGGCGGGAATAGCGAGTGGTTTTACAGCACTCATCACTCATCGGGCTCTGTCCCAAATCCATACGTAGATGAACAAATCTGGTCCTATTTAAACTCTGTGAAGTGGGGGCACTGTTATCACCCCTCGCCACGAGGAGGACACGGGCTGGGAAGCTAGCCACAGGGCCAGGGGTGGCAGAGCAGGACTGAGACCCTCCCTGACTCCACACTTCCTCCTGTCTCCGCTGTCTCCAGCCTCCTGGCGGGGAAGATCCGAAGCAGGTCATTCGGCCTGGGGTGCACAGGATTCCTTGTCGGGGGAGCTGTGGCATGTTTTGAGGGCTGCACCTTCCTGTACACTGCAGGGATTTCGTGTCCCTGTCACCACATGACAGTGGGGTTCTCAAGTCACTTTGTCAACCACACCCAGCCCCACACTTCCAGACACGTGTGTGGTGGTGGGTCCAACCGAGGAGCACTGCTGGAGGTGGGGATCAAGGATGGAGTGGGAAAATGCACTGGATCCCAGAGGCGTGGCCTCTCTCTGCCAGGGGCTGTGCTGGGAAGGAAGTCTGGCCACATCACAGGAGGGGCACCCCAGTCCTCCAAGGGCCTCCAAAGCTCAGGGTACCGGGCAGCTGCAGGAAGGGGGAGGAAGGATGATGCGGGGGCTGAGAAAAAATGAGCAAAAAGAAGCCACAAACTCAGACACCCAAGGCCTGAAAGGGAAACTGAAGGAGAGTCTGAGTTGGAGTCTCACTCCCACAGTCTCTCTCAGGGGGGCAAAGACTGGCCAGAGTTTTCAGAATCTCAGCGGGCGAGATTTTGTCTGTTTTCTGCAGAGGCCCAGGTAACAGTAATAATATCTAATACAGTGGGTAAAAAAGGAAACATGCCTGAGAACCCAAGCCATAGAAAGGAAACTATCCCCGCCCCGCCCCCCCCCCCCCCCCCCCCCCCCGCCACACACGAACACACCATCGTTTCTAACCGTGGCTGCTGGCAGCACCAAATTCACAAAGACCTGCAGCAGCTCAGTGGGCTGAAGGGCCTTTGAGCCTTTTGTAGACAACCCCCTGCTCTCTGCCTCAGAGGTCCCAGAACCCTTCAAACCTCACTCCTTTTAAAAATATATATTTTATTGATTTTTTACAGAGAGGAAGGGAGTGCAATAGAGAGCTAGAAATATCGATGAGAGAGAATCATTGATCAGTTGCCTCTTGCACACTCCCTACTGGGGATGTGCCCGCAACCAAGGTACATGCCCTTGACCGAAATCGAACCTCGGACCTTTCAGTCCGCAGACCGACGCTCTACCACTGAGCCAAACCGGTTTCGGCTAACCTCACTCTTATAATATTCAGTACACCAACCCCACTGCCCCCAACTCTTCCTTCCCAACCCCCTCCACTTTAAAGTGTCCAGGAACCAGAAACCCAGGATGCATTTGTGCTGCATCGAAGAAAGCATTGCGACAATATAACCTAAATCCCATCCCTTAAGAGTCCGACTTCCCATCCAGCCTCACCGTGAGTGGCCAGACAAGGTACCGAGAGGCAGAAGGACTGAGCGCGGATAATCCATAGAGCAGGTCACTGAGAGGCGGTGCCCTTCCTTGGGTGTTGACCGGGTAACACACTCCTTCGAAACCTCAGCTTCTGCACCGAAAGGTAAACACTAGATGTGGCGCACCATGCAAGAGCAACATAAACATAAGCCTTGCCCTCCGGGAAACAAGGTACACACACCCAGTCGTGTTCAAAGCAATGTCAGAACAAGTGTTCGCCACAGAAATTTCTATTAATAGTTGGGAGCGGAGAGACCAGCTCGGTGGGCTATGCAGGGCGCTGTGTCGAGCATCATGAAAGAGGTCCTGGTGGGAGAAGCCTAAGGGTAGGAGAGTGAAAATGGTGAGGTCCATGGGGCCCTGGGGAGGGAGAAGGGAAGAGGCGACTTGAGAGCATCCTTCTTGGGGCTCTGTGTTGGGTCCAGACAGACAGGCATCGTGGATAGGGGTGATGGTACAGCTAACTTTTAACTATTCAGTGAACCCAGTGCATTGCACACTGAAGGGGCTCTCCAGATTTTTTTTATACTCAAAGAATAAAGATCATGATTTGATCCCCAGTCCTGGCACATGCGCGGGTTTTGGGCTCTATCTCCAGTGGGGAGGGGGGGTGGGGCATGCAGGAGGCAGCCGATCAATGATTCTCTCTCATCATTGATGTTTCTCTCTCTCTCTCTTTCTCTCTCTCTCTCTCCCTCCCATGTCCTCTCTGAAACCAGTAAAATATATATATATTTTTTAAAAAAGAATAAATATTTTTCCTAAGCATTGTCAGTTCATTCAATAGCCTTCACTACAGCATATACAAACCATCTATAATCAGTCCAACCCAACAGCAATACATTCTTGCACAATCCATGAATAAGGGCAAAACTCCCTTCAAGTTATAGTAAGATCCTACTCCGGTCCTGTGGGCAGGGGAATTACATCTCGTTTCTGATCCGGAAAGGCATTGCCTCTGAAGCAGACGTATATCAGAGCTCCCAAACCCTTTCGTGTGGGTAACCATTGTGAGATATGTCTACAGCAAGAGACACCCAAGTTTCACAGTCCATTTTTAGCTGCACAACTTACAAGAGCAGACAGAGCCAAACCCCTGCTTCTCTTCCACTGGAGAGAGCAACCCAATTTGAAGAATAAGCACCAATTAGCTTCCCGAGAAGCTCAAGCTGCGAATCCTGAAGAGCCTGAACCTAATGGCAAATTGCAATTCTCCTTGGCGGCGGGAGGCCGAGGCAGCTCCCTCCTGAAGCCCCGACCCGCAGGCTGATCGTTACATGACTTGTGTCTCTCAGCGACCAGAGGAGCACCTGCTTAGGAGATATCTCACAAGAGACGCTGTGTTTTTTTTGTGTGTGTGTGGTTGTGTTTTTTTTGGTTTTTTTTGAGCACAGGGTTATTTATTCCACAAGAAAGTGCTCTGGATGCCATCTTGCAATTAAATTTGTGAAGAGCTAATTATGTAATTAAGCTTCGTGCACATCCACTGACCTATGGTTTTCTTATCTGTAAAATGGTGAGGATCCTGGCATTATCTATGTCTGAGGTAAGGATGAGGTGGCACTTGGTAAGCGAGAAAGTGCTGCAAAAAATAATTAGCCTGGAGCGTTTGTGGTACATCTTTAACATCCTAATAAAGCTGGTAGGTAAAGCGCAACGAGCAGCTATAGTTGCCAGCCGGAAGGAGAGAGCATCCTGCCGCTCCCTGCAGGCTGCTGAGTTTAGGTCAATGCAAGAGGCTTCTGAACATCCAGTAAGTGCAAAGCACTGTGAAAGGTACTGGCGACCCCAAAGGTGACTGAGAGGCAGTCACCACCCACCCAGCAAAGCTCAGGAAGAAATAAGCCCCCGCGTCAAAGTCAAAATCAAATTCCTGGGCGAACAAAAGACAGTAATAAAGTACACCTACCCAAACCTTCAGGCTTCACTAGGAACTCTTCACTATTATTTCTTGTATTTGCTATTTACCCACTGGTATCCTTTCAAGTTACGAATAACCAAAAATCCATCTCAAAGGGGCTTACACCAAAGAAAATATAATCCACGGGAAGGGAGGCTTAGAGGTTCAAATCACACACCATCCACTCAGTGCACAGTTCTTTCCCTCCCTCCACTGCGCCAGCCTCTGGAGTGCCAAGTCCCACTCTGCCATCCCCAGTAGGCTTTTTCCCCAAAGAAAGTTCTGGAAGTTATCATTCAGCTGCCAAGAGCAATCAGGGCTTGTGGTCCCTCCCTTACATTTCCTTGGAGAATGACTTCCCGTGGCGCTCTTCGCTAATGAGGAAAACTCCCAGAAATCAGCCGAGAACCTCTTTTCAAATCCCACGAGTCAAAACTGAATCCCGTGTCCATCTAGGAGCCAACCTCTGACAAAGGAAAAGAAGGCCCCCCCTTAAACCAATCACCACTCCTCTCCCCGCCCCCCACCAGGCTGAGGTCAATCCCAAACTTCATTATTGCTACTCAGTGGGGTCAGGGGTGTGAAATGGATGATGGGAAGTCAACCACAGACACCCCACTCAGCTATAAGAATTTAAGTTACCCACTTCCCAAGCCCACATAATAAGTGGGGATTAAAAGCGAAGAGATATTGCTTTAGGTGGGTATTATACATTGTGTCTGGCAAGAAGGGACATCAACCAGCAAGAAGCACGGCTGGAAAAACTAAAAATCAGGCCCAGCAACTCGAAACCTCAACGGAGCCATCTGGTGTAAGCAAGTCATCCGGCTGAATTAGAGCTCAGCACATTAATTACAGTTCCTAACATACCCGAGGGACATCAAGAAAAGGTTACGTTTATGCTTGCGCGACTCTTTAAAAAGGCAGGGACGCAGGTAATACACATTTTATAGAAAGTCACAGACACGGCCGCTGACAATTTTTAAGCGGTGTTGCCGAAAGGGACAAATCGCACTTTGAAATTTGGAAGGACCCACGCCAGCTTCTCCGGGAAGCTGGGCTTTCATGTGCAGGCTGCACGCGGTCACACCACATGCGGAGAGACGCCATGCTGGCCTTCCCCCAAGCTCCTGGCTGATGGAAATTGATTGCTCCTCATCTCCCCACTATTGGGCAGCTGATTACCAATGCCAAACAAATAGTAGGTATTTGCATTGTGGTGTTGCTCTTTAGAGCAAGTATTTAAACTCCCAGGCCCCCCTAGACCTATCAAATCAGAATCTCATGGGGATGGACCATGCTCTGTCTTCCCTTAATATTCCCCTTGTAAATCTGACCATCAGCCAGACCATACCTCACACTGCCTCTTTACAGACCCAGCATGCTCTGGAGGGAGAGCCCTCTGAATAGGACCAGGCCTCCTGGAGCTTTACAAGGTCATCCCTTTTGTTCTCCCTCTTGCTTTCAGGAAGGCCAGCGTGAGACAGCAGAAGCGCTGGGCACTCACCCTGCTTGGGGACAAGCATGACCCCTGCCCGGCAACAGGCCCCAGCAGTTCCTGCCCATACCACCCATCAAACAAGATCGCCTCAGCCAATCGCCTCTCGCCTCCAACTGCTCCCTTACTCACCCACTTCCTGCCCACAGTTCTTCCTCCACCCCAGACCCCACCCAACAGCACCAGGGTCCTGGGGGGGGTCAGCTAGACAACGTGGCCCCTCCCCAGCCAGGAAGGACACCCCGTGTCACCTATTAAATGGCATCAAATTGTTTTCAGGATGATAGTGGGTGGGCCTGTCAGTTTCTACTTCACACATTCCTTTTTGTCATTGACCCACCACCCCATCCTGTTTCCCTCCCTCTTCAGCTATGACTAGCCCCAGTCCCTGTCATGCAACTGAAGGAAAGGAAGTGGCATAGGGACCAGGGATCCTTTGGTCAAGGGCATGTCACTACCAGGGTCCAACAGGTGGTTGGCCTAAGGCGGTGATATATACGCTTCACCTTTTTCTTAGGCAAGGAAGAGAGCAATGTCCCTACCCCTGGGACCCTCTAGCCAGGCAGGCCTGGGTCAGGGGCCTGCTCTGCGTCACATCCTGCAAGTCAGCCCTCAGCCGCTTTGGCTCTCCACCTCCCCAATTCCTGCGACCTTCAGTCACCAGCCTCTGTGACCAGAGATTCCGGGCTGGACCGTTACTCTAAGGCTCTTCCAGCGCTGCTGGCTCCACTGAGCACCAGCTGTGTGTCCCGGGAGCTGCCCTGCACCCCAGGCCTCGGGCTCCTCTCTGGGGTGGATCAGGATTGTCCCCTCAGTTCTCTCGAGGCTTCAAACCCACCACACATGTGAATGTGCTCTGTCAACCAGACAGCAGTGTTCACTCATGAAGGATCGCCGTCCACCAGGCTCAGAGCGTCTCCGGCTGGGAGAAGCATCTCATTCATCTTGTGTCGCCGGTGTCTGGCGTTGGCAAATTCTCCTGGGAATGGCTGGGGGTGGTACACGAACAGAATGAGGAGAGGGCATCGGAGGAGGACGGGAGTGCCTGACAAGTCACGATGGGGACAAGGAAGAGTCAGGGGTAGAAGAAATGCACCCCTTTCCCACCACCCTCGTCTGCGGGGACTGACAATGCTCCAGAGTGCCTCCCTCATTGATTAGACAGATAACTTTTAAATGTTGCCCTCGCTCCATACAGAAAAGGACGTCATTAAAGCCCTTCCATGCCAATTTAAATAAAGTATTGAGCACATCCAACCTTTAAATTCAACGGAAAATCCCTTTTAGCTAACAATGCTCTCTGGGGCTTGCTTGCCCTGGCTAGTGCTGCCATGAACACTGAATGGTTGGGAGATTGGACGCCTGGGTGGGACCCTGGAGGGCAAAGCCTTCTCTGACTCCTCACTGCTCTGGTTTCCTGGCAGACAGGTACTCAGGAGGCTGGGTGAGCCAGGGTGGCAACTGAGTGTGTGAAGGGTGAACTTCCTTCTCCATACCGAATAGCTCTGATCCTGGAAACCCACAGGGCAGTCCTTACCCCTCAACAGCTCTGCAGTGTTAAGTAATCTACCACCCCCACTGGTACCACAACCTCCACTACCACCACCACCACCACCACCACCACCACCACCACCACCACCACCACCACCACCATCACCCCATCACCACCACCATCACCACCACCATCACCACCACCACCACCACCACCACCACCACCACCACCACCACCATCACCACCACCACCATCACCACCCCGGCCTCAGAATAGAAACAGCCTCCCAGAGATGAAAAGGACAGCTGCCTCCCACCACACAACGAGTCCCAGCCACATTTTTAGATATTTTTGCCCATCTCTGCACCCCTGGGCCTAAACCATAATGCAATACTTGGGGCAAGATGTACAAGAGAACTCCCCACCCAGAAAAGCACCTGGACTCAGAGGTGGTAATTTTTAGATGTAAAAGAACCTTCCCACAACATTACCCTTGCCCTCTGAGTACAGGGGCAAATCGGCAAGCCAGCATACCCTCCTAGGCACCCCCTTGCTCTTACCCCCTTCCTTTCTCCTCACCTACCGTTAGAGCTGGATGGGACCTTGCTCCCTGGAGCCAGGGGTGGCCAAGGTGTGATAGCCCCACACTCACAGGTCCTGCCCCATCCCTCAGTCTCAGATGGGAGGACAGAGAGGCATGGCCGGGGCAGGGAGGGCGGGAGGGAGCATCTGCTTTGGCTATTTCCACTCTCATTCCAGAGCTCACAACATCTGCTGAGCATCTCTCAACTTGAAACCTTGATCCTTCCCTTACAGATCCCACGTCAAGCATGAATCCAATCCCACAAACATCTGGTTGGTGCCGGGCGGAGGACTGGACTAAGGCAAGACCCAGAAAATCCACAGGCCACCTTCAAAGTGCAGTTTTCAAAATGCTCTCGCAGAATTATTTTATCACTCAGGAGGGATGGTAAGGCTAGCTCAACAGAGACTATGAAGAGCAAGGGTTTATATAATCAGTCAGGAAAGGCATGCAGACATGAGTTTGCTAAGTAGAGAGAACACTGGTAATGTCCAAAGGGCAACAGAACCATAACTGTTGTAGATACCTCTTCACTGGACAGAAAGCACTTGCATCTCTACTGGGTAAAGAACGATGCTTTATCGTTCTCTGTGTTATCGATCTCTGTGTTAACATCTAACTTCATACAGTCCAGCCTTAACCCATGATCAATTGAAAGTCAAGGAAAAGGGCCCTCTGAGGATGAGATACCCTTTGGGTGCACCGTGGGTGGGCCTGTTGGGTGGCAGTGTGAGGCAGCCAGGACAGACAGTCATCCTTGCCTGGTCTCCAAGTGTTGGGTGCTTTTTCTTACCACCACCATCCTTGCCCTCGAGCAGTTTCAATACCTGGGGAGGCGAGGCCGTCACACACGCTCATGTTAACCGGTCCCAGAAGGATGACTGTTCGTTTTGTTAGGCCTGACAGCGGCACAGTGTTTGTGTACAATGTGAATAAATCCTGGTCCATCGAGATGCGCGCTGAAGCAGCCATAGGCAAAATGTCATGATGTCTGGGATTTGCTTACAAACAGAAGTTCGGGGCAGAATATATGAAAAACAATGGGCAAAATATTGGTAACTTGGTGAAGCCCTCTGAGAGGTACTTGGGAATTCAGGCATGGTTCTCTACTTTGGGTAAATTCAAATTGTTTTCAGGATGATAGTTAAAATGACAACATCCTATCTTCTCAAACACTAATATTTACAGTTCTTTCTCTGTCTCCCCTGCTCAGACTATAAACTCCACAGGGGCAGGGCTCCTGGCCGGTTCTTTCCCTCCAGGCACAGAAGAGCATTGGCGCGTGTGGCCACACAGCGGGTATTTGCTAAAGATTCTTCGAAGGCCTAAGGAGGCGGGAGCAGGAGAAGGGGCTGCACAGCTGCCTCAGGTAGAAACCATGCATCTAAAAACCTGGCAGCTGAGAGAAAAGGCAGAGACAACCCAGGGACAGCGGAGCTGGCTGCAGTGTTTTGGAGAAGGGCCAAATCAGGCCTGTTTGGAGAGAGACGAGGCCGTCCAAGTGGCAGGTAGGATGCAGGCCCACAGGGCTGGGGTCTCCCTGGGCCCAGGCTCAGGAGCTGCAGTGGGGGCTGAGGGTCCTGCTGAGGGGGCCTGCACCTGCCCAGTGCTGAGGAGCAGTGCCCTGTCCCCACTGCAGGTGCATCTTTATATATATATATATATAAAGGTGCATCTATATATATATATATATATATATATATGGATGCACACACACACACACACACACACACACACACATATATATATATATATATATATATATATATATATATATATATAAAGATGCACCTGAAATATATATATATACACATTTCAAAGAGAAAGGGAGAGGGAAAGAGAGACAGAAACATCAATGATGAGAGAGAATCATTGACTGGCTGCCTCCTGCACGCTCCCTACTGGGGACTGAGCCTGCAACCCGGGCATATGCCCTTGACCGGAATCAAACCTGAGATCCTTCAATCCGCAGGCCAACGCTCTATCCACTGAGCCAAACCAGCCAGGGTCAGGTGCGCCTTTGATGTGGCTCTGGGCTGCTGGGCAGAGGAAACCGGAGCTTCCCAGTGCTGCCCGCGGCATCAATGCCACCCAGCTTTCAATGAGGCCTCAGAAGATGTGGGCCCGTGGGCCGGTGGCAGGCAACTGCTCTACAGACAGAGCAGCTGGCATGAAATCAAGGCACAGCATTTCAGCCAAAGCTGAAAGGGAGTTTTTACCCAGACTCCTCTAAGGCGCCCACACTCCATGTCTACTCTGGAGGTTGCAGGGAGAGTGTGTGTTGGGGGAGGCGGGGGGGGAGTTCTCAGTGGAAGGTAGGGCTTTAGAGGCTCCCGCTTTTTTCTTCATTTCCTTCAGGGAAAAGCGCCCAGTGTTCATGTCTGTAAAGAGGCGAATGGAAGGGGCTGCGTTATCATCTCTGTGGGTTTCAATTATCCAAGTCTCCCCTTGAGACGGGACAATGAGGGGCCTGTGATTACATGGGGATATGAATACAGAGAGCACATCAGGCCCCACCCTGTATGTACAGATCTCCTGCCGCCGTTCATATTTATATTCCTGTGCCAGAGAGACACGTGCGAGAGAACACAGTGCCCTGGTGGCCCCCAAAGGACCCTGCCCCCGAGACTCGCCAGAGACTGGGAAGCCTTACGGTATTTCGGGACCCACTGCTCACCCCACACCAGAGACATGAAATCAAGGACATCTTTCTGAGCACATGCCCCACCCATGCTCTGAGGGAGATACAGGGAAGGGGAAACCAGGACGTCTTCTGACACCAGCTCTCTCACTAACCACTCACACACTGGCTGAGGCCTTGGTGCCAGGCATCAAGCTGGGCAAAGAGACACAAAGATAAACGTGTCCCTGCCCTGGCAGCTGAGCTCCAGCAGGGAGGCCATGGCAACTGTGCAGCCTTACAGAGGGCACCAGGCACTGAGGCAAAGGCAAGGAAAGGTGCCAGGGGTTCTCTCCCCGCTGTCCCTGAGTCATCCGGAGCCCGGAAAATACAGATGCCATGCTCTGCTGGGACACATGGAAGCCTCTTTGGTGGTGAGGCCTGGGCTTCAGTCGTTTTTAAAGCCACCCCCCATCCCCCGCCAGGTGATGCTAAAAACCTGGCAGCTGAGAACAGGTAAATCATACATCCCTTTCTAAATGGGCAAGACAAAAGAAAACTGGGCTGAGGGCCCCAGGGATGTGTTCCAGTTAGAATCCGTGTCTCGCCTCCAAAGCATGGCACCGCAGGCATGCGGGGCAGGAACATCCTCCAGGGGCACCCCACCCAATGCCGGCATACCCCAGAATTGGAAGGAAGGAGGTTGGCCTCTTTTCCTTACAACCTTGACCTCAAGGCCAGGAAAGACCAAGCTGTTTTGCTGACCTAGAGCCCAGAAGCATCCTGCACCTCTCTGAAACTCCTGAGTTCTGTTCTTGCCTTTAAAAACAAAACAAAAACAACAAAAAAAACTATCCAGCCTGGCCGGTGTGGCTCAATGATTGCTTATGAACGATTCGGTTCCTGGTCAGGGCACATGCCTGTGTTGTGGGCTCCATCCCCAGTGGGGGGCGTGTAGGAGGTAGCCGATCAGTGATTCTCTCTCATCATCTATCTCTTTCTACTTCTTCCTTCCTCTCTGAAATCAATAAAAAAAATTTTAAATCAATAAATAAAAATTAAATAATACTCCAGTGTGCCGAAGGGATGACTCCATGTTAGGGAGAGGCTGCAGCTGCAGCTGGTGGGCCCTCTGGGTAGGGTCTTTTTTTATTTTATTATTATTTTTTTAAATATATTTTATTGATTTTTTACAGAGAGGTAGAGATAGGGACAGAGAGTTAGAAACATCGATGAGAGAGAAATATCGATTAGCTGCCTCTTGCACAACCCCTACTGGGGATGTGCCTGCAACCAAGGTACATGCCCTTGACCGGAATCGAACCCGGGACCTTTCAGTCCGCAGGCCGACTCTCTATCCACTAAGCCAAACCGGTTTCGGCTGGGTAGGGGTCTTCAAGGTGAACCCACCCCACACAGGTCTGGGGAGGAGAGGCAGGGCTTGCCCTGGAGGGATGGGAAGAACCTGAGGAGGCTAACTCTGCTGAGTGAGCAGCAGGAAGTGCTGGGCGGGTGGGAACTCTAGGGCTCAGGGCAGAGGCCAGGCCGCCCCAGAGATAAACGTGGGAGGCCTGGATCCTCACACTGACAGCAGAGGCTCCAGGCTATTATGGGACAGAGCACGGCGCTTGCCAATAGAAACAAGGGCTTGAAACTGCCTCTTTGTAGATGTGCAGCCTGGGACTCATTCTTCCTGGAGGATTTCTTAGTCTCCCGTACCAGACGCAGAAGTGCTTGTTACTGGTTTAGGAATTAAGTGAGATAATGTTGAGAAAGCAACGGGAGTGGTGTCTGGCATGGGGCTCCATAAGGGAAGTTGTGGCCTCTGGGAGAAGAAAATGTTCCTGGACGATAGTAAAGGGCTCCATTAGGAAGGGCTGTGTCCGCATCACCAGTGTCACTGAGCCAGAGCAGGCGCAAGTGAATTATCTGAGACATATAAAGAGTATGAGCCAAAACCAGTTTGGTTCAGTGGATAGAGCGTCGGCCTGCCGACTGAAAGGTCCCAGGTTTGATTCCGGTCAAGGGCATGTACCTTGATTGCACGCACATCCCCAGAAGGGGGTGTGCAAGAGGCAGTTGATGGATGATTCTCTCTCATTGATGTTTCTAACCCTCTATCCCTCTCTCTTCCTCTCTGTAAAAGATCAATAAAATATATATTATATTTTTTTAAAAAAAGAGTATGAGGGGCCCAGACTGTTCACAGGGATTGCCCTGTGTCCAGGGCAGGCAGGGTGTGGCCCAAAGCTCAGCAGACTCCAGTGGGATCATTGTCTTCCTGCCTTGCTTGGTAGCTGTCAGCTCCTGAAAGGAGCAGAGCTATTCACCCCATCTCTGCGGCATCCAGCACAGTCCCAGCACATGGTGCAGGCTCAAGTCAACGTTTGTCACTATTAGACGTTCAGTCAGTCTGAGGTAGAATCGAGGAGGTTGACAGGACAGGTCGAGGGATCGAGTCTGTGAACTTGAAGAAGGTCCATCTGTCTCACCAGCATGAGAGCTGTTAGTGCCCAGAGCACTGAGCAGACAACACCACAGGCTGCCAGATCCTGGGCACCAATGCCAGCCTCTACCCTCTTTCCTGGCCCGGCTCTTCCTGCTGACTGTGGACCCACACGTGCTGAGGGTCCTGACACAGAGATGCCGCCATGATTCTCCAGCTCACTGCAAACATTGTTACCCACAGTGCAAGTGCTTCACAAGGTGTGTTTTTAAATATATATATATTTTTTAATTGATTTTTTACAGAGAGGAAGGGAGAAAGATAGAAAGTTAGTAACATCAGTGAGAGAGAAACATCAATCAGCTGCCTCCTGCACACCCCCTACTGGGGATGTGCCCGCAACCAAGGTACATGCCCTTGACTGGTCAGTGCAGCCTGGTCGCACATGAGCAAGCTCAGGGCTGTGTGGGTCCAATACAGCAGACTGTGGGACACCAGGGGTCAGCCTGGCCATTGACTTACCCTGATGCCCTGTGCATATAAGAAGACAAGTGATAGAGTCTGGAGTTTTGCCCAAGAATGGGGAATCTGAATTTAGACCAGAGTGATAGGGTGGCAGACTCCCCTCAGACCTCCGTGAAATGAACAACACCCACCCTTCTCTCTCTCTCTCTCTCTCTCTCTCTCTCTCTCTCTCTCTCTCTCTCTCTCTCTCTCTCTCTCCACACACACACACACACACACACACACACACACACACACAGTTTTAATGTTTTTTTGGAGGCTCAGAAGTGCCCAGGACACAGGCTCCTGGCAGAGGTACAGGCCTGGGAGTGGTCACTAGAGGGCTGGGATGGCGCAAAGGCTGCCCTAGGAGGCCACAGGGGAGCCACCGTCATGGGAACCAGGACAGGGCTGGGAGCAGGGTTGGGGGGCAGAGACCAAGGCTGTGTCATGGAAGGGTAGAATGGCTTCCCATAAAAGCTTCCCGCCATCTCCTCGGGACGCAGAATGATCCAGAGAAACACAGCCCTGGGCTTCCCAGCAGTGACAGCGCTTCTGAACAACTGCAGTCTCAACAGCCTCCATCAGAAAAACTCTGCACACCCAACATGCACGAACCCCTAGTGTCCAAGCTCCCCTCCATCACCAAATGCATTTCCCTGGTTCTCTCTGACACTCTTTAAAAAAAAAAATACATTTTTATTGATTTCAGAGAGGAATGGAGAGGGAGGGAGAGAGAGAAACATCAATGATGAAAGAAAATCATTGACTGGCTGCCTCCTGTATGTCTCCTACTGGGGATTGAGCCTGCAACTTAGGCATGTGCCCTTGACAGGAATCAAACCTGGGACCCTTCAGTCCACTGGCCAATGCTCTATCCACTGAGCCCAACCAGCTAGGGCTCTCTGACACTCTTTATCGACAGGAGTCTCAGGCAGGCAGCCAGCTGCTGCGAGAGACCCCCTGTCAGGTGGAAAGAGCACTTGCTTTCTGCTCACTGTGCCCTGGGTTCAAATCCTGTCTCCCACACTACCTCTACATAGCCTCACAACGTTAGAACGATTTCTTAACCTCTCTGAAGTCTTTCTGCATGTGCAAACTGGCGGCTCATCTCCCCTTATAGGCCTCCATGAGAACTAAAATGAGAGACGAGCACAGTAGGTCCTCACACAAGCCAGTTCCACCAGCATTAATTCCGGGGCTGGAACACTCCTCCACCCTGGGCTACCTGTGCCTTCTCCCTCCCCTGCCCCCCACCCCACTCCTTTGTGCCTCCTCCCCATCCCTGTCCCACCCAGGCCCAGGCCTATGTGGAGACCTCTCCCTGGTCCTGGCTCTCAAGGAGAAGAGTTTCCAAAGTGGAAACCTCTTCAGACAGTCAGCCCAGTGTGCCAACCTCAGAGCAATCTCTCGCCCAGCAGGACGGGGCCGTGGAGTGTAAATAAAGCCACGGGTGCATTAGGAGTGGCAGCCGTCTTACCAAGAGGAGCACCTCACCACCACTTACCCTGAGGCACCCAGAGCCTCGGGCCCACAGGTCCCGGGGGCAGGAGCCACAGCACTTCCCCAAGTCCCGGTCCTGCTCCTCCTCCACCCAGCCTCCTCCAGCCAAGTCACGCCACAGCTGTCTGCAATCGGCTGTTTCAATTTCTCTTGCCGTTCATACCCAGAAAGTCTTTCTTGCAGTCTAACTTAGATTCTTCCCTCTTCAGAGTGATGGAGAAAGGACAGCCGACACGGATGTTAGTGTGGGCTTCATGAAGGTGCCCTGAGAAGTGTCCTTGAGAAGGGCAATGTGGTGGATGAAGGGGAAGGGGGAGCAGGAAAGCCCCTCAGTCAGATGGCGGAGAGAGCAGCAGGCCCATCTAGGTCAGAAGCCTGGGGTTGTCTTACTAGTTACCTAATACCTCTGTGTCTCAGTCAGCCCATCTGTAAAATGGGGGTAAAAAGTCATAGCTGCTCTTAGGGCTTCCATGAGCTAAAACACACAGATTTTTAAATGGCCTGGCACAACATTAGTTCCTAGTAAACATTAGGAAACCTCATAACACTCCACCCCATTCTGCAAATTGCTCAGGGTCCTGGGGCTTCTTTCTGCTCCGTTTCTCTTAGATTCACTCCTTCTCCCTTCCAATGGCCTCGCTGCAGTCCTGTCCCTCAGCCCCACACGCTGGGCCCAGTCTGTGACCTCCCCTCCCCCCTCCGCAGGGGCCTCCCTCTTCCCCTCACCCCCCATCAGTCTCAACTCCCCAGGCCATCCTGCAGACCGGATCGTTTGGTACCCTTGGGCCCCAGGTACTTTTCCAGGTGACCTGCTTTACTAAAAAGAACTCTTTTAATTCAATTTCCACAATCACCCTCTAAAGGCATTATGGCCACTTTACAGATGAGGAAACTGAGCCACGGAGGGGAGAGATGATTTGCCCAAAGTCACCCTACGAGTAAATGGCAGAGCCGGAATTCAAACCAGGTCTGTGCAGCTCCAGGCTGCCTTCCAAGCCAGACGCCTCAGCAAAGCACCGGAGACCTTCTGTGCCTTAGCATCCCTCCTTGCCCCTGACTCATGCCCTGTCCGAAGCCAGTCCAAGGCACACACCTCACCTTCATACATGCACTCACCCTCACAGAACCAAAGAGCAAGAACAGAGAGGAGACAAAGAGAGATTTTAGGAGAGAGAGAAATTGGAGAAAGGGAGGAGCTGGGAAAGAATGTTGAGAGCCAAAACTGGTTTGGCTCAGTGGATAGAGCGTCAGCCTGCAGACTGAAAGGTCCCGGGTTCGATTCCGGTCAAGGGCATGTACCTTGGTTGCCGGCACATCCCCAGTAGGAGGTGTGCAAGAGGCAGCAGATCAATGATTATCTCTTATTGATGTTTTTAACTCTCTATCCCTCTCTTCCTCTCTGTAAAAAATCAATAAAATATATTTTAAAAAAAGAATGTTGAGAGATAACTAGCATGGTGTCCACAGATTTGGGGGACTTCTCTGGCAGGCCCTACAGTCTCTAGCTTGACTCCTAGCTTCTCATCCGGACAAAGGATTCCACGGAAAGGAAAGAGGGGAGGCAGGAGCCGGAGCTGGTGAAAGAACTGCAAAAGCTCCAGCTGCTCCGAGTGAGTTCAAGCCACTTGGCTCGGTGCACATCCCAGGGACTTGAAACATGCAAATGAGGCCAAGCACAGCTGTGGGGATCTTGCAGGAATCCTGACAGGAACCTGGCAAGCACTAGAAGGGCTGGAAGGCCTTGGGCCGGCCACACCGTCCTCACATCCAGAGAGGGGTCTGAGGCGGTTTCTGCAAACACAAAGAAGAAAGCGTGATGTGCCTCCTGAGCAAAATTTACTGAAGAGCCTATGCACAGAGGGCAGTGGGCACGTAGCAAGGGCAGCGGAGATGCGATCAGCGTGTGCTCAGTAATGAAGTCCTGTCAGGCAAAACTCTTCTCCGCTGACAGGGTCACCGGGCTGGCAGATGAGGGGATTGGGGTTCGCCCATGCAATGGATCTTAGAAACATCTGACAGGCTCTTCCCGAAACTGTTGTGTACAAGCTAGAGAAGGGAAGCTAGGAGGAGGTAGAATTAATGGGTAAAGGAGCTGGTCACACAATCGCACCCAAGATGACTCACCAGGGGACGAAGGCCCCTGGGCGGGGAGTGTGCGTGTGCTGGAAGGCACTGACCTGCCCCACCACGTGTAACTCTTATCAAACCCTTAAGTCAACATGTAGGAAGCATTTGAAATTGGGAGCAACAGCAGATATACTGGAGGATCCAAAATATCTCAGTCAGCTGGAGAGATGGACTGCTGAAGTGAACTAGGGAAAAAATGGAGAGTCCCAAACATAAGACCAAATAAAGTATAGTACTAATACTACTGATTAAACTGTGTCCCCGCTTGTATGCTCAAATTTTGACCTCCAATACTTGGAATGAAACCTTATTTGAAAATAGGATCATTGCCGATGTAATTAGTTAAGATGAGGTCATCCTAGAGCAGAGTCGTCCCTAATTCAATGTGACTGGTGTTCTTATAAAACGGGAAATGTGGACACAGACAGGCCATAGGGAGAACGCCATGCAAACATGAAGGCAGAGATCAAGGTGATGCTTCTATAAACCAAGGAATGCCAAACATTGCCAGTAAACCACCACAAGTTAGGGGAGAGGCAGGGGACAGATTCTCCTTCACATTCTTCAGAAGGAACCAACCCTGCCAACACCTTGGACTTCTGGTCACCAGGACTGTAAGACAATACACTTCTGTTGTTTGAGCCACCCAGTTTACGGCACTTTGTCATGGCTGCCCAAGCAAACTAATGCAAGCACAAAGACACAATTGGAAGATGGGACTGACTGCCAGATTGCGTTAGCAATCTGGGCTATTGGATGGATGTAAGCTCTGTAAAAGTCAGAAGGATCATGTGCGGCTGCCACAAATATTAGAGCAGAATTGAGGCTGCATTAATAGCAGGTGTGGTGCCTGGATGAAGATGTGCTAGCAGGATCTCACCTGGAGGACCAGATATGGTCCTGATGACGTCAATTTAAGACAAGTAGGAGGTTGTTCAGAATCCCTTGCCCAGAGATGGTGAGACAAGTCAGAGAAGAGGTAGAAGGCAGTTGGTCTCCAGTATTTGAAAAGCTGTGGCATGAAGTGACTGGCCATGCCTGAACAGTCACATGGGGGAAGAGATAGAGCCCATAGGAAGAGACACAGACTTCAGAGAAATGTAAGAATTTTCTGTTAGGCATGTTAAATTTGAATGGGCCACCCTCTGGGGAGATGAGCTTTCTGTCTCTGAGGAACTCAAGCCTCCACCAGCTGACCACTCAGCAGGGACTGGTACAGGTGACTCCACGGTCTTACAGTGCCCACTTAAAGTTAAAGGCCACGGTGAGATGGCCTGTCCCCAAGATCTTTCACTGATGGCTTTAGCAGACAGAACTGCCTATGGAGGGCAGTGAGTCTAAACCTATAGTTTTGGCAGACCTGCTCCACTGGAGGGATGAACCTGCTCCTGCTCACAAGGACAGGGGTCCCAGAAGGATGAGGAGTGGAAAGGAAAGTGGCCCTGGATCTCCATTGTCCAACGATGGAGGGAACGGTCAGCCCAAAACTTAACCAACTCCTCACTTGAGGGAGCCCATGCTGGTGGGTGCTGTGAGGGGATACAAAGGAGCCTAGGGGTTTGGAAAGAGGTTTCTGCAGGTGATGCAATGCTGATGCTAATGGGATGAGCCATCTTAAGATGACCCGATCCCATAGTGAGCACCCACATGAGCTATGCCACTTTATTTAATCCTCCCTTAAATTAGGCCTCCCTCATTTTACAGCACACAAAGGAGGATCATAGATGGAAAAGAATTTATGCAAAACCCACAACCAAGAACCAGTCAAGCTGCGTTTGAACCCAAGTCTGTCTCATCCCCAAGCCCATGCTTTTCCCAAGGTTCTACACAGCTTCCTCAGCAACGATTGCAGGTTGTAGAACTGCCACAAACATCCAACAACAGAAAGAACCACCTAGTGAGGTCTAAAGCAGTATGTCTCATTTCGGCATGCATCAGAATGGCCTGGGGTGCTGGGGTTCTTGACCCAGCATTACAAAGGGGTTCAGCAATCTGGAGAAAGGCTGTGTATAGATTAGAGTTCAAAGATGAAAGATAATTTTGAAAGGTGTTGGGGGTCAGAGGAGCTTGGCTAAAGGAGCTTAAGTTCCAAGTTCTTTGTTCTCTTTGTCTCATGACCCTTGCTTTTTATTAGCACAATTTGTCCTAAGGCAAGGTGGAGATAATACACTTCAAAGAGTAGGGTTCACAGAAGCATTGTCAGATTGGGGAATAGCCAACAGGCGGCAATAACATGTAGATTGAGATGCCCTGAGCTGTCTGGCAGTAAACAATCATCCTATTAGGTTTGGGGAAGTGCCCTTTAGGCACTCCAACAGGTAATTACATATGTGACTCAGCCCTTGTTGAGTCCCCAAGTTTTATCAACCTTTTGATAAAACTCTTGTAATTATGACATGCTGGAATTGGCTTCTGGCACTGCGGGCCTGGTTAAAGCACAGGTTGCTGGGCCCCACCCCAGGTGTTGCCAAGTTAGTAGGTCTGGGTCCAAGAATGCAACTCCCAGGTTCTGGCAGTGCCGATGCTGCTGGTTGGGGACTTCACCTTAAGAACCACTGCTCTAGAGCAATCAGGAAAGAGAGTGGTGTCCTCCAGACTCAGGGCCACAAAGAGATGGAGGTGTGCTGCTTGTCTTGCGGAGGGAGGGCCCCAACAGCATCTCAGGCAGCAGGACTGCCAGCCTGTGCTGCTTCATTAGGAACCCATCTGGTTGGGAAGATGCTCCTTCTAAAAAAAAAAAAAAAAAAAAAAAAATCCAGCCTCTTGTACTTAATACTCTGGAATTCCTGGTTCTTCCAGATTGACAAGCTCTGTTCTCTTCTATAGGAAGTCCATTTCTTCTTCCACCATGACCTCCAGCATTTTCTCCCATCTCTAAACAGACAAGCTGCTTTCACCAGATCTTGTGTGCCTGATGCTGCATGCCCTCCACTGAACACACTCAGAAATGAGCATAGTGACCAGAGAGAACCCAATCTGGACCCTGCACGTCTCTGAGATGGTGGAAGATGCTGTGACCAATCCCATCACCCTGTCAGCTCCTAGGAAGCCTGTGAACAATTAAAACCCCTCAGATCTTTTTCTCAAGATCTGCAGCCAAATCAAGTCTGCGCCACCCCCAACCCCCTTGTGAACTTGAGTAATTAATTTCTTCCATCTAAATGTGACTTTCCATCTGCCCCTGTTAAATTTCATCTTGTTGGTTTAAACCCAGCATTGCAGTCTGCTGAGATCATTCTGAATATTTATTCTAGCTTTTATAGGAGCTGCCCATCACAGCCTTGTCACCAACACATTTGATAAGCTCGCTTACTCCAGTTTCATCCAAGTTCATGCCAAAAATGTGAAGCTTTATTTCTCAGAATCTCACCTGCCACAAAACATCTTCCCCTTTGGAATCCCTAATCATACGATCATACTTCTCCAAATCAGACTTTCTATAGTCTCGGGAAGATCTCTTGGCATGCCACTTCTTTCCTTGTCTGTTATTAAGGCTAGGCTGCCGTGGTGACTTTCATTTGAGTACGGTCACACCATCACCTAGTTCTTGGTCATGGTCAGAATCAAATCAGAAGGACAGTCTATTGCTATTTCTCTACCTTCTGGGCAATGACAATGTTATAGAGGCAAGAATGTATCTGATTCTCCACTTTAAACAGTATTAGACAACCAACACAAGTCCAGAAGCCTATCCCCCCATCATTGCTATAGCATGCCTCCCTGACAGCTTTATGTTCCAGACTGGGAAAGTAGCATCCAAATGCTTCCAACTGGGTGGGGAAGCTGTCATAGGGATATGTCATAACTTGGACCTGCTCAGCTGCAAGGCATGCTGGGATCTTGGCAGCTGGTCAGTGAGGAGGCAAGAAATGTTTTCTGGTGTGGGATCCCTGGAGAAGGGGGCGAGGACAGATTCAAGGAAGTAGAAAGGAAAAGGGTGCCTGGATGAATAGCATCCCCCCTCTTCTGCCATTCACATGTGAGATCCTCCCTTCTCTGCTGCAGAAAGGCATGGTACACGTCCGTGGGATGCTGCTGGAGCATGAGCCAAGGATGGAGAGAAGTGTATGTATATGTAGTGGGGAAGTGTGTAGGTTCTGAAGCCAGACAGCCTAGATTTACATCCCAGCTCTACTACTTATTAGCTGTGTGACCTTGGGCAAATTGTTTTTCTCTCTCAAGGTTTCAGTTTCCTCATGTGGAAAGTGGAGACAAAAAATAGTACCTGCACACAAGGCACATGGGGATTAAAAGAGATAATGCATGTTCAAAGATTGTCTGGTACATAGGAACAGCTCAATAAATAACAGCTGTATATGGGACAACAGCTTGAGGGCACTAAGTGTTGCTAGTTCTGGGGCTGGAGGTTGAAGAGAAAAATGCTAAGAAGGTATAAGAAGAAACTTAACTCTGGGGTGAGGGGGTGCAGAGTGGGGCTCACCTGAGGGGTGAGGATGCAATCTGTGAAACTGGCCTGAAGGCAGAGCCTGGGCATGAGGCTAGATAAGGATTGGACCCTCAGGTCAGGTCCGGCAGCGCAGCCAGTTTGAAGCCTCAGAGGAGTTCTCTGAAAAGTTTGTTTTCTTCAGCTCTGAATACAACAATTTTTAATTGCTATAGGAAGTCAGTCAAAAATTGTCTAAATGGTCCATGTTAAAAAGTACAAATATTCCACCTCTAGAAAACTGTTATGAGGAAATAACCCTCAATAGGCAGAGATTTATATACAAGCATGCCCGCTGCAGCATCATTTATAACAGTAAAAAGTGATTTACAAGCTAGATGTCTGACCCACAGGGGATTCGTTAAATAAATTATGGCACATCCATATGATGGAATAGCAGGCAGCCATTAAAAAGCCCATTTTAGAAGAATACTTAAGACATGGGGAAATTATCACAATATGTTATAAAATAAAATAAGGGTGGTTACAAAAGAACACAGACAGTACAATCACAATTTTAAAATATAGAATGACTGCCCAGCAACCATAATGGCAGAACGACCAGAATGACCATTCGACCAGTCACTATGAGGTGCACTGACTCCCCAGACTCCCTCTCAGTTCCTCTTCCACAGCTGGCAGGCTCCTATAGCTGATGGCTAACAGGGAACTGGCGAGCAGCCTAAGGGACAACCTCTTGGTCCCTCCCCCTGGTCTGCAGGCTCCCAGCACCAGATGGTGAAAGGGGAACCAACAGGGGTGAGTGGTGGGGAATGTAGGAGGTGCCAGGGCAAGGCCCCGCCCTGCTGGCCACCCTACTCACAGAGGGCAACCTGCACCAGAGGTGGGTCCCTCCCCCAACCGTCAGGCTCCCATGTCCCATGGCAAACTGGGAACCCCGGTGGGTGGCGGCAGGGGGCGAGGCCAGCTGCTGGCAGCCGGAGAAGATGGCCCTGATCCCAGGCTAGGCCCAGGGACTGCACCCATGCACGACGTGGTGGGCCAGGCCTCCAGTTACTTTCATAAATGCTTTAAGACAAAATGACCAAAAAGAAGTTGCACTAGAAAGAAGCTCTCACAATCAGCTTATAATAGAAAGTCATTAAACTCAGAGCACGGGAACACACACAGTAGCCGTGATCTGCATGCCAGGGGCTGTAGTTAGTACCTACTAGGGAGGACCTGGCTGTTTGGAAGGGCTGAAGGCAAAGAGATTCTGCATGCCAATGGCGTGAGGCCAGGTGGAGCCTGGGAAAGAAGACTCAGGTCAGGTGGCTTTCAACCGTGGCTGCATATTAGAAGGTGAAAAAATACCAATGCCCAGGTCCATGCTCAGGGACTCTGACTTCACTGAGGACTAGGATAAGGCTGGTCATCTATGTTTTTCAAAGCTCTTCAGGCAATTTTAATAGGGACCAGAGAATTCATGTTGCCCTGGCCCAGGCTACTGTTACCTGTATACAGAGGACACTGGAGCCTTGCTCTCTGGACTGAGCCCAGCATGTGAACAAAGACTCATCCTGGAAGCTAGAAAGAAGCTAAGACGCTTGGTCTATGCAGGAAATTGTCTCCGTTTTGGGGGACAATTCACAGACGTGCTTCTTAAGAGCTGGCCTATGTGGGAGCTTTTTTCCACAAGGACACTGCTCTCCACGTGAGACTCCTGAGGGGACCCAGTTATCAGCTGAATCCACAGACTGCAAGTACAGGTGCGTCTACAAAAGGGAGAAGGGAAGGAAACCGGGATCCTGGGAAACCTACAGGGACCTGACTCGGCAGAAGCTGGAGCTAGTGGTATTTTCCTCTCCGTCCTGCTTTTGGGCAGAAACACACTCGGGCCAACGGAGCCATGTGCAAAGCTTAGAGGCAGTCTGCTTTGGGTGGATGGGTTTCTCCCAGGCGCCTTGAGGGAAGAGGAGCAGAGGGAACAGGTTGCTGAAAACAAAAGTTGGTATTAAATGATAAGATCTCCCGGCCTCTCATTACAGGCTTAGAGTTACTCCAGGCACCAAAAGAAGGGAAAGAAGAGGCCTGGATGGGGGGGGGGGGGGGGGGGGGGGGGGGGGTGCTCAGTGGAGCCATACATCCCTGAATAATTAAGAGCGAACTGCAGCTCTTTTGTACTCCTTAAAGTGGGCTTCTGGGGGGGCTTCGGGACAATGCCCAGGGCAGTATGGAGGCGGTTTTGGCTCAGGTGGACTCTGCAAGTAGGGATGGATCTAAATTGCTACCCTACCAGCCATTTCCCTGAGGTTGCCTGCCTTACATCAATGCTTGCAAAAGAACAGAGCTACAGATAACCCAAGATGCTGGGTAATCAAAACCATACACTAAGTTTATATCTGGGTGTATGTGAATATATTTACACACACACACATATATGGCAGATTTACCTTCCAGACGATGTTTGGCTCAGGCGGAGGATAGCGGAAAATGCACTCTGTGAAGATGCCAGCACCGGCACTCAGGGGGTTATATTTATAATATAATGATAATAACGATAAACAATGAAGCTAGGCAGTAACTAGAAACTAGCTTGAGACTAAACATCCATAATCAATAATCCATAAAAAGGGGAATGAACCGCTCCTGAAAAAAATCAAGAATTGACTATAATCTCCATGCAAATCCACCGGCCTTGATGGTCAGAAAGAGCCTGTGGGGTTGGTTCCTCTGACACCTCATTTTACAGACGGGGAGTCTGGATTAAGCAGAAGCGCTCCAGTGGGGAAGCAGCCCCCTCCTTGGGGAAAGTAAACCTACCTCCTCTAATGTGATCCTCGGGGGACTGGCGGAACAGCCGGTCACCAGCCATCCTCCAGAACCAACCCTTCCTGTCATGGGAGAGGCCACAGAGATCTTGTTGGTTCGAATGCAAAGATATCCTGATAACATGGACAAGGCTTCAAATTCAGAGGAGTTCCAGGTGCAAGTCTGATGAAGACATCCTTCAGGAACGCAGGAAGGCCAAGCTGTGTGCTGAGTCCCACCATCACACCATCCTGGCGGGCCTGGGCACACAGCATTGCCTCCAAGCTTTCATTTGCTCAGGGAAAAGCCCAGTGAAGTCCTCGGCCTCTTATTTCAAGTCAGAGTGGAGGAGGGTGAGCGCCCAATTGCGGGGAAATGGGAAATGTGTTCAAGGTCAAACTCTCCCAAGACCGGTCTCCAGCCAGAGTCCCTCCCCCAGCTTCCCCCACTGTGCCATCTCAGGTTTTTCAACGTTGAAGCTACCAAGTACAGCAATTTCTCACTGGTGAGCCCCCAAGTAATGTCTGAATTAAAGAGTGCATTCTGCAGGGTTTGGTTTTCATCTCTCATGCTCACTAAAGCACAGCACCAATGCAGAAGGGCAGGCTGGTGACATGCAGAGTGACAGAGCAGTCGGTACCCTTTTCCCTCTCGGAACGCTGCTCCCAGCTGGGACACTTCCCTGCCACTCTCTAGCTTTCCAGCCTGTTGTAAGGGGAATTTCTTCAGAAAGAAAGTCTTGAAGGAGATTCCTTCGTTGGAGACAGAGAATGGCATACACAGAGATCCCTTTCCAGTTTACCCACCAAGGAGCCATCTCCTCAGCTGAGGCAGATGTCACCAAACCAAAATTCAGAGAGAAAGAGTTTCCAAATGTATGCATTATGCCAGTGAAATCCAGGGGTTGAAAACACACACGCTGTAAGAGAAAGGCTCAGTTCGGTCAACTCAATGAAACTCCATTCATCAAGATACTTGCTTTGGCCTCTTATTATACATTTAAGACCAAATTGGGCTGAAACCGGTTTGGCTCAGTGGATAGAGCATCAGCCTGCAGACTGAAAGTTCCTAGGTTCGATTCCAGTCAAGGGCATGTATCAATATTATATCTTGGTTGCAGGCACATCCCTGGTAGGGGGTGTGCAGGAGGCAGCTAGTCGATGTTTCTCTCTCATCAAGGTTTCTAGCTCTCTATCCCTCTCTCTTCCTCTCTGTAAAAAAATCAATAAAATATATTTTTTTAAAAAGACCAAATTAGTTAGGCTTTGTCATAAATATAAGACCAACTTAGTGATGGCTAAACTCAAATGCAAAGGTATGAATGTGAAGAAAACTCATTCATTGGAGGTAGTTATTTCTAATACACACATTCACACAAAGTCATCGGTTGATGAAGACAAGCTAGTAATCAAGGTGACCGAATGAGGCAAAGGATGGTCTCAGGACACACTGGGGTTTAGACCCTGAAGTATAAATAACCAGTACTCCCTCCCGATAGTTCTCATCCCCGGGTCACCAGGCACAAGGCAGGTGTTCAGCCCCATGTAATGAGTGAGAAATCTGAGGAATCTAATATCTAATTCATTGGAAATAGGGACACAACTAGCTCTCTCAGCCCCACCCCCACCCCACTCCACCCCCTGCCCAATCCTTTGGACAACTCCACATTAGCAGTCAGGTCACCCAGACAAACCCACGGGTAAAAAACAACCCACAGTAAATTTCCTCTTAGAAGTTGAGGCAATGCTAGTGATTATGCTCTCTAGCATGCTGATTCACCTCCCTCCAGGGTTATCAGAGACAAAACTTGTCTACGGTTGTATTTATAGCTTCTAGCACAGTGCCTGGCATATAGCAGGTGCTCAGTAAATGACAAACAACCTAGTTTACTGACACTGTTTATCTCATCTACCTGGTTTACAGGAAATAAAAAAAAAAAAAAATCAACACTTGAGAACCATGGGGAACACCAGACTATGGGGCAGCAGAGCTCAGCTCTGGGTCCTTTGTGGCAATAATGACAAGGTAACAAGCACTTCTAATCAGGGATCTTGTCCTTTGCCTTCCATGTCCATTCTATCACCTCAGTCCTCAATAAAAGTGGTGGATTGGCTGATGGTATAGTCGTGATCTGAGTTGCTATCCTGTTGACTTTCCCTGTGGGATACAGGAGGGTGACCAAGATTAAGAGCAGGAGTGTCATGATCGATGTTCAAAATAATTCGACCCGACAGCATCTTCTCCCCAAGTGCGCACACTCCATCCACCAATCTTCAGCCTCGCCAGGCCGCTCCTCCAAAACCTCTGCCATCCCTCTGCCCCCGTGCTGGAGCTCCTCTTTCCCTTTTTAGTCCCAAATGTGAGGCTCAGGGCTTTTTGGATATTCCTTAGGATCCCCCAACAACCTCTGTGAGCTTCTGGCCTTTTCTCTTTCAACCCCTGCCTAGAGCTTTACTATATTCGAAGCAAAAGGTCATGTTTGGATTTTTTTTTTTCTTTCTCCTAAAGGAAAAAAAAAAAAAAAAAATAGGTTTACACCCACTGCGCTCCAGAGGTGGAGGAAGGAGGGGAGGGACATGAGACCTGAGTTCCAGTCTTGGCTCTGTGTCTAAAATCTTGTATCAATGGATAGGAAGTGCTAGATCTGTATAAGACAAGACAGCTCCCCGACCTCAAGGAACTCGTCTTCTCACACAAGAGTCCTAGTGGCCCTGAGAGTGAGGGTGAGCTGGGGGGCCACCAGGTCAGAGGGAGGACGAGGCTGGTGGGGTGTTCCAATCCATCCCCAAAGTGCAGGGAAACATGATAACATGTGCACACAAGGAGATGAGATCACGTCTCAGAATCATAATTTCTTAATCTGCAAATATAGGGGTCAGACCGCTCAAAGGCTGCACATTGGTTTTGTTTGGACCATGGTTACTGGGCCAGTTTGCTTTGAATAACCAGTTGTCCCAGCCACTTTGAATTGGTTGATCCGCACATTGCTATCTGCCTGCCCTCTGTAGGCATTTGAGTTTGTGACTCCCCAGACATGACAATCTCCTCCAGCTTTGAACCTCAGTGAGAAGTTACTAATAGAGGGACTTTCAAACAGGCCAGGAAGGATACCCCTAGGACCGAGGTCACATGCTGCTCTTTGGCCCCTTGAGTGTGGCTTTTCCACAAAATACCACGGCCTGAGCGAGTCTATTTTGAAGAAGTGGCGTTAGAAGATGTTTAAGTTTAAAAAATTTGGCTCTCAAAAGAAATTTCAATCATTGTACTGTTGATATTTGGCTCTGTTGACTAATGAGTTTGGCGACCACTGCCCTAGGACAAAATCGTCTGTGATTCTTCCAATACCAGCTTTTTTTTTTTGGGGGGGGGGGGGAGCAATCCACAGAGCCAGGCTGGACCTCTCGGCTTCTTTGCCTGCCCAGTCCCACTCTGGGAGTGGGAAGGGAGCCCCTCCCTGTCCACCCCTTCTCCTGTCCCACCCTCCCAATCCACACAGCTGGAGGGGAAGGGGTCAGAGTCCACAAGCCCAGCTCCCAGCCCCACCTGAGTCATCAGGCTTTCCTCAGCCAGTCCTCTCCTAAGCCCTGGTCACGGTCTGGCACCAAGCCCTTGCTGCCTTGTACAGCCTTTGCATTTTTCTGTTCATGCTCTCCTCATCTCCCCCTTCCCCCCAATAACCACCCTCCCCCTAAAAAAGCTGGTGAATTTAGCTCCGGCTCAGCTTGGTATCTACCAAAACCTTGCTGGCACATGGCACACACCAGGTGCTTATAGATGTCCATAGTGATGGTAATGATGGCTGTTTGCAGCTCTGGAGGAGGAAGGCTGGGGCCTGACTCGCTGGAAAGAGAACAGAGATGGGCCCAGAAGAAAGACACTCTCCCTCCCCACCTCACCATGCACGCACACCTTCCCCCACATGGCAAACCAGGGGCAGCCCTTGTTCCTGAGTGATCCCCCAAAAGGGTTCTTCCTGCCGGTTTTGCCCTAAGTGTCACAGTGGCAAGCCTTCTCTCTCTTTGATATTTTATCCGCCTGCCTTCTCCCTTCCTCCTGGGTTGGGAATCTAGATTGGGGCAGGATACTGCAGCTTTTCCCAAGCTGCTCCTTCATCCGGCTCCCTTTCTCCACTGGGGTCCAGTTCTCAAACTCAAGTTCCCCTCTGCCCCTTCCTCAAGGTCATCTACCTCCCCACCCACCCCCCCCTCATCAGAAGAGGCGATGCCACTTTTTAATGTCAAGAAGGGGGTCGGGTAACTGGGAAGAAGGAAGGGAAGAGAATAGCCTAAAAGATGAGGGGAAATGGGGGTGGGGAGGCCTGGGAGGAGGGCTCGTGGTGGGGGGGAGCTCTGGAGAGGGGAGTCTCTGCCTAGGGAGCAGAATGAGGCCGAAGTGGGGAGCTGTGGGGTGGGTGGGCTGAGAAATATATGGAAGGAGACTGGATTTTCTAGGGGCTGAGGGGATACTGGAGGGTGGGGCCAGGGAAGGTGGGATCACGCTGGGGTCTAGACACAGGCCAGCTTCCAGACACCCCTTCCCCCCCACCCCCCACCCCCGCCCCTTTTCCCTGCTCGCATTCCAGTTGCCTAGGCTCTAACGCAGGGCCGGGGAGGAGCGCATCCGAGGGCCCGCGGCTCTCCGGCTCCGGCCGCTCCGGCTCCCGCCGCGGACGCCTGGGGAGGCCCGCAGGGTGGGGCATGGTCCGGCGGCCGCCTCTCCCCATCCAAACCTGGGCCCTCTGCAGCCGGGCGCGGGGGGCGGGCGGTACGGCCGGAGGACCGGGCAGCCGGGCACGGGAAGGAGGCAAGAACGGCGCTTCAGGTGGCTCCTCCGTGTAGTTTAAAGTTTGCAGCAGGCGAAGGAGCCGGCTCCGTCCTCCCTCTGCAGCCGTCTCAACTCGGGTCCCCCTCTCCCGCGGCAGGTCCGGCGGCCACTCCCCTCGGGGCCCGGATCCCCTCTTCGGTCTCCATCCCTCCCAGGGCCCCCGCCCCCCGCTCCCTCCCTCCCTCCCTCCCTCCGCGCTGGATCTCCGACAAGACGTGAGCGGAAAGTGAATGGGCAGCCCAACCACAAAGACAAATTACCATGAGACAAATCCATCGGGAATTCGCCGTCCGCGTCCGGGGTCCCGCCGCCGCCGCACCCCTCTGCACCGGCCGCGGCGGGAACGCCTGGCAGGGCAGAGTTTGGGCTCCGCAGGGCCCTCTCCGGGCAGGGGTCCGGGGACAACCAGGGCGCAGGGGCCCCCCCGAAGGTGGCAATGGAGCGGGGACGTCCCCGAGCAACAGATTTTACCCTCCGCGTGGGCTCCGGGTCCCCACGCACCGCGCCCTCCCTGCTCCCGGGTTACTCGCCCGGTCCTCTCCGAACCTCCATCTCCACGGGTTTCGGAGCCTTCGCCCCGCTCTCTCCCAGCCATTCATTCCGCCGCCCCCTTCCCACAGGCCGGGCCCGGTTCCCATCGCCGGCCCCGGGCGGGCGAGGACCCTGTGCAGCCCGGACCCGGAGCGAGCGGGCGGCGCGGGGAGAGGCGGCACGGAGGGCGCCCGAGCCGAGCGAGGAGTCGGCAGGCGGCGCGGAAGCCCGAAGACCCCCTCTTCTCCCCCCGCCCGACGCCGGCGCCACCTGGTTCCAAAGGGCCAGCGCCCCCGGCCCCCACCCCGCTCCCCACCGAGTTGCCGAAGTTTGAAACTTGCAGCCCCAGCCCGCGCACGGGGAGCGCCCGCGGCTCCCGGGACTCACCTCTGGGCTGCGGGAGCAGGTGCCCGGTTCCCGGCGGCTCCGGGCTTCCAGAGAGAGAGGAGAGGCGGAGGCGGACCGGGAGGGCTGGCGGCCGGTCTGGGAACTGGGGGGCCGCGGAACGGCCTCGGGCTCCGGGCTCCGCGCTCCGGGGCGCTCCCACCCGGGCCCGCGCCGCTGTGCCCGGTTCCTCCCGCCGCCGCCGGACGCGCGGCCGACCCGCCGGCTCCGCGGAGCTGGGCGCCCGCAGCCGTCCCCGCGCTCCGGCGAGCTCCCGACCCGGCGCGCGGGTGAGAGCAGGGAGGAGGGGACGGAGGGAGCGGGAGGGGGAGGGACGGAGGGATCGGCCGTGGGGGAGGAGTTGGGAGCCAGGAGGGGAGAAGAGAAGGGGGGCTGGAGCGAAAAGGAGGAGGGGGCGGAGGGGACCGGCCGCGGCGGCGGGCGCTGCTTCTGTCGCCAGCCCGGAGGAGCGCGCCAGAGCGCGAGGGGGCGCCCTGCGCCTCCCTGTCCCCGACCCGGCCCGACCCTCGCCCCTGGCGTTTCCCAGGCGTAGGGGTGGGAGGTTGATGTCCCGTTCAGCAGTCAGCTATGGAGCCGTGAGACCCGGGGTCCCTGAGCACTTGCCGCCTTTTGCTCCATCCTGACTACCCATCCTCAACAATCCCCATCTGGAACCTGGCTTCCTCCCGGGGCCTCCTCCCACCCGAACCTGCCCATCCAAACCTGGGGGCCTGGGGAAAGTCTCCTTTCTACCCCGTTCCCAAACCCCCCAGCCCAGTTTGCCAGGGACGATCTTCCTGCCTGTGGATTCGCAGGGGGAAAGAACCGCGTACCGCACACAGGAGATGTGGTGTGAACGGCAGCAGAGGAGAGGAGGGCGAGGCTGCTGGGCCGGACTGGAAAGCCAGAGCTGGCCGCAGGAGGGTTGACAAGCTGGACGACCCTAAGTGAACCTCTCCAAGCCTCAGTTTCCTCATCTATACATCAGGGTGGGTAATACCCACCACACAGAACAATTTGAAGACCAAGTAGGGGGCTACAGTGAGTGAAATCACACCAGGAACGCTGGGAGGGCATCCAGGAGATGAGCGATTCTGGGAGGCCGGCGGAGAGCGCTCTGAGCTGAGGAGGAGGCTTAGCGCGAGGAGAAGGCTGCGTTGTTGACAAGTTTAATGTCTAGTGTTTCTGGTGGCAAGAAAGCGGAGGGAAGGAGAGGGGCAAGCTTCAAATCCTGTGCCCGAGCTGCGAGAGGGAGGGGAAGGGAGCCCTCTGGTGAAGAAAAAATGGTATTTAAAAAAAAAAAAAAAAAAAAGTGACCTAAGAGTGTGTGTGTGTGGCGGGTGGGGGGCGGGGGGTGGTGGTGTCTGGGGGAAAACAAAACAAAGAATGAAGGAGAAAGGCAAAAGACCTGAAAACAAATTAAGCCCCCAGAAGTATGATTTTAAGAGAAAACCAAAGAGAAATGTAAAATAAAAATAGATACGTTGGAAGAAGGAAAACATTAAAGACTTTCTAGTGGATGCCAGGAATTGAAGAAATAGAGTAAAGCATTTTACATAACAAAATTCTAGGTAAAAGAAACTCCAGATAAAGCTGAGGAATGGAGACAGCGCGAATCCCAGAGAAGCAACCTCCCCTACACACACACACACACACACACACACACACACTCCCCTCTGAACCAAGGTGAGAAGCAGCTAGGCCAGGATGATGGAAAAGCAAGAACAAATCCAAGAAGGGAGTTTACGAGATGCTCTAAAAAGGGAAACAGTGCGCAATCTCAGAAATAAAGACTTTCTAGGGCAACAGAAATGCTGAAACTCATAATGTGCAGAATGCAAAGAAACTTGCAAAGATAAGACACACTCTGGACCAGAGGAGAGAGATGGAGAAAAGATGCTGAGAAGAAGGAAATGGGCGTGTGAGAGCACACCAGTCTGGTTGCCAAAACATTCAATTAAGGGCAGAAATCAAGTTGGAAGAGGCAAATCCAGGGCACCCAGTCCAAACAAATCATTTTACAGTCAAGGGCAATGAGATCTAAAGAGGGGGAGCAATTCTCCCAGAGTCCCAGGCTGAGGGGGGGCGTGGCAGGGCTGTGAGTGCTGTCACCCATCCTCATCCCCCATCCTCATCCCCATTGCCTACCGAACCCTGGGGACTGCTTTTGCCATTGCAACAATTTAAGTGTGTGAGACATACAGACGCCTCTTAATTAATACGAAAACATGAGAGTGTCCCATTTGTCTGGTTGGCAGCATAGACAAAATGCCTTCTGAGCAGTTCTGTCAGCAGCAGCTCTCTCTTGGAAGACAATAAAAATCCTCGCCATTCTTCATCATATTCTCTCAGCCTCCTTCCCTTGTCCACCATGTTTTGGTGGGTTTCTCTTTCTTCTCTTCCCATTGTCATTTCCTGCCCCGTCCTGGCTCTCCTCCCCATTGTCAAGGACTGTGGGAGGGTCTTGGTTCAGGAAGAGGAGACAGCAGACTCCAGTCTGGGGACACAGGCAAGGAATCGTCCCTTGTCAGGGGAAGCAGGAGCCAAGAAGGGGAGACACCCAAGGAGACACAGACAGCGGAGCAGAGCTGCGTGGGATGCCGGGCTAATTAATCCTAATTGCATCCTACAGTATTGTATTGATTAACAGTGATTACTCAAGTGCTCTCAATGCAAGACAGCTTCTGAAGTTCAACCCTCAGGAAGGGGCAGTTGCTTTACTAGCCTGGCTCACCACCATCCCTAGAATTTGGCAAGCCCAAGCTCATTAGAATCTCTGAGTCATTTGGAGAAAACCTGGAGCGTTGACCCCATCACGAAAGTATCACTACCACTTTCTGTCACCTTCTTTAAACCTTTGCAATAACCTGTACAATAATTACCTCCATTAGGAGCAATTCTCCACTTACTGGAATAGTGTTAATTAAGCAGAATATAAATACAATAATTAATACAGAATTATCCCAAACAAACATGCTAAAGAACAGCAAAATAGGGGGTGGGAAAGAGTTCTTAGAATTTACTCTTGACCTAGAAATTCCAAAATTATCTTGAACTAAAGTGCGAAGGGGTTAAGAAGTAAGCACAAACTCTTATGCTTCAGGGTGACAAACCTGCCCCTCTCCTGCCTCCACCAGGGGGCATTTTCTAGGAGATCTGGCCATCTCTGATAAACAAGAGTGCAGCCAGCCTCTCCCAGGAGTGTGTGTGTGTGTGTGTGTGTGCGTGCATGTGCCTGTGCAGAGCCCAAGCACAAACACAAGTATGGCCAGGCAGCAAAAGGCACACAAACACCATCCACCTGCACAGAATAGGATAGAGAGAACTGAAAAGAAGAAGGCAGCAATCATTTATAATGTCCATTCCAGATCCCAGAACTATCTGCTCATTGTGCCTGGGGATGGGAAAGAAAAAAGAAAACTCCCACTCCAGGAGTCATTGTCAACCTGTGAACCAAAGCACACTTGGGTCAGAGGAACTGAAGTGTCCCTAAATGGCAGCTCTGCCATTGTCCTGAGCTAAATGTGAGAGAAGAGACCTTCCTTCCTTCCTTCCTTCCTCCCCAAACATTTAAGTGCCACTCACTCTACCAGGTGGAGAGGTCATAGGAAGAGAAAGCTAGAGCCTCAGAGGCAGGCGGGAGAGGCAGACATAAACACACACATACACACACACACACATACACACACACCCGGCAAAGCAGAGGGGGGAGGGGCGGTGACTTGCTCTATTCAATAGGGCAAGGAGGTCTTCACAGCAAAGGGCCTTCTCTCTGGGGATGGAGACAAGGGCGGGCATTTGCCAGACAGAGAAGTGGGAGGAGGCGGAGGAAATAGCATGTACGAAAGCACCAAGTGGTATAATTAGATTTCTGTTTGGGAATAATCACTTGGCCCTGGTTAACAGATTTGGAGAGCCGAAGCGGTAAGTGTGAGCAGGTGCATCATGTGGTGGAAAGAGCACCGCACCAGCAGTTGGGGCTTCTCAGTTCTGGGTCCAGCATGGCCACTGGCCAGCTGGGTGTCCTTGAACGAGCCTCTTACCCTCTCTGGCCGCAGTTCCTCATGGATGAGACAGCTTGATCAGCTGGTTTCTGAGGGCCTCCTGTATGCACATTCTAACGCTCCAACTCTTCCCACAGACTCTTCTTTACATCATGTTCTTTACCATATTTGTGCACGCAGTCCTTTCCATGTGCATAACATTTTGCGGTTTACAAAAGTCTCGTCCATACAATGCCTATTGACCTTCACACCTCCACGAAAAACACTAGACCTCGTGCAGCCTGTGGCTGTAAGCACAACACTTAAAATTTTTTATAAAATATATTTTATTGATTTTTTACAGAGAGGAAGAGAAAGGGATAGAGAGTTAGAAACATTGATGAGAGAGAATCATCGATCAGCTGCTTCTTGCACAACCCCTACTGGGGATGTGCCCCCAACCAAGGTACATGCCCTTGACCGGAATCGAACCCGGGACCTTTTAGTCCACAGGCCGATGCTCTATCCACTGAGCCAGACTGGTTTCGGCACAACACTTAACTTTTGATTCTTTCCCCAAACTAGCTAGTTCCTTCTGACTCCTCCATCCTAGTAAACAAAAACTCCATTCTTCAAATTTCTCAAGGTCAAAATCTTGAAGTCATCCCACACTCCACATGTAAACCATCCATCCATCCCCTGATCTCTATCTGTGAAATGTATTCAGAATCTTCTCACCGGCTCCTCCACCAGTACCCCAGTTCAAACCACTCTCTTCTCTCCCCTGGATGTCTGCTCTGCCTGCTTCTACCTTTATGCCTACCATCTGTTCTCCACACAGAAGCCGACCTAAGTCAGAGCCTGTCACTCCTCTGCTCAAAAGCCTTCTATGGCTCTCCAGCCCAATGGAGAAAAAGCCAGAACCTCACCAAGTCAACCAGGATGTTTTCTTATATCACCCTTCACCTCTCTTCAGCCTCACCAGGTTCCCAAATACCCGAGGCCACTCAGGGCCTCTATACTTGATGTTGATCTCTGCCAGGAAAGCTCTTCGTTCAGATGTCCACACAGGTCATTTCTTCCCTTCCTTCAGTCTCTGCTCAAATATCAGTTCATTAGAAAGGCATTATGATCCTTTAAATAGGGGTGTCAAACTCAATCAGAGAAGGGGCCAAAATCTAAAATCCAGCCTAAATCGCGGGCCGAATGGTTTACTGAACAGTCATAAACTGTCATTGTGATGGAAACGCAGCGGAGTGCAGTGATGACAGCGCGGTGCGGGCCACATTGCAAGGCCTGGAGGGATGGATTTGGCCCGCGGGCCTTGCGTTTGACACATGTGCTTTAAAAATTACAAACCCCTGTCACTCTGCATGGAAGCAGAGACTGCCTGTGTTTTTCTTTGCTATAACCCCAGCCCACAGAATAGTGCTTGGTAAAGGGATGTGCACAATGATGATTTAATGGGTAAATTATTATTATCATTCCCATTTTACAGATAAGAAAACTGAGGCACACTGGCACTAGAGCTAAGAGTTAAACTTAAAGTTTTCCATATCAAACCATTTTCTACAAATGGTTATTCATTAATCTCTATAAAACATTTTAATCGAAAATGCATATTAGAATAAGACACATACTAAATCTTTCTCACCCAATTAAACACATGGGTCCCTGACCCACACAGCAATTCTGCAAGTCACAACACAGTGAAGAGTTAGCTCTGAAAACCCAGATGTTCAAAGTGGTCACCACAGTGCACATTCATCCTGGCAGTGTCTTTGTTTCTTGTTACAGTTCTAGTTTGTGGTTTGTTTATTTTTTTATTCCTAAAAATAAAGTCCCTTCCAGGCCTTCACATATTTATGCTCACATGTTATCTCTGGCAGCTTGTGTAAATAAGTGTACACACACAAACACACACACACACACACACACACACACACACACCACTTTCACATCTCCTATTTCAAGGGTGTGGTGAGAGAGAAGGAAGGCTGAATTTGCAGCCTGCCCTTGGGCTGACACCCGGGAGTAATCGCACATCTTTTCTCCTTCATTCAGTGCCTCTCCACCTCCTTCTTTCCTGTTGTTCTGGCAAACGTGGTGAGACTGGGGTGAGGATGAGTCAGGAGGAAGTGAGGTAGGGGAAGGGTATGAAGATCAGGAGGAAGCATAGCTGGTCCAGCAGAGGACACCAGACTTCCTGGTAGATGAGTTAGATAAAGGCCAAGTCAAGAGCTCCATTCTAGGCCAGGAGAGAGGGGTCACTCTCAGGACATTTGGATCCAAAGAAGAACAAGCGTGGTCACCCTTCTTGAATACATTTGAAAACAAGAGATCCGCGATTCTTTCCCAGGACCGGGGTGAAGCCACAGAGGTGCTGGATGCATCTGGACAGGACGGGTGTTGGCCAAGGAAACCTGAGGCAGTGTCCCCAGAATCCCGTTAAGAAGAAGATCCCAGGCTGTAACCAAGAAGAGGCCTGGCACTTGGTGGGCAGGAGCAGGACCAGACCTCGGATCAGGAGATAAGGAGGAATCTGCAGGAGAACCTGCTGCCTGAGTCAGGGAGCAACCCCCTCACATGGTTGAGAGGACCAGAAAGACTCCTTTGTCCTGGACAGCAGTCTCTCCTCAGATGTTCCATAGCCCCTGAAATCCTCACAGAGGGGGAACAACAGGTAAGCACAATGCCTTACTTAGACAAGGCAATCTATATATTAACAGCACCTTAGCAAGAGTGGGGAATAAACAGTAATTCCCTTCAAATTATCTAGTGAGCACACCACTATACCAGGACCATGCAACACACCAGATCTCAACCACATTCTTATTGGCTAAACATCGAAGGGATCCGGGAGGGAATGGATGATGCTAGGCTGAGAGCAGGCCAGATTAGGGAGGCCTTGAATGTTACGGAGGGGAGTTGGATTTCATCCTACCGGCCAGGCGAGAAGAGGCACCTGAGGTTTGGAGCCGGAGCCTGACTGGGTGAGATAGGTAGCAGTTGAGTTAGGAGACTGTTACAACAACCCCTACAACCCACCAAGACCTTGATGAGGGCAGAGATGACAAAAATAATGAAAACTCATTATCTACTTTAGCTACATGAGGTAGAAACCTAAGGGATTGGAATACAAAATAGGAACCTGAGGTGGAGAAGAGTTAAAAACTTAAGAGCAGGTTGAAACCGGTTTGGCTCAGTGGATAGAGCGTCAGCCTGCGGACTGAGGGGTCCCAGGTTCGATTCCGGTCAAGGGCATGTACCTTGGTTGCGGGCACATCCCCGGCAGGGGGTGTGCAGGAGGCAGCTGATCAGTGTTTCTCATCGATGTTTCTATCTATCTCTTTCCCTTCCTCCTCTGTAAAAAAAAAAAAAATCAATAAAATATATTTATTTTTAAAAATAATAAATAAATAAATAAATAAATAAATAAATAAATAAATAAAAACTTAAGAGCAGGAATATGCCTAGAAAAGTTGGGGGTGTGAGCCAAGTGAGTAGTAAGAGAAGGCTTGATGAAGAGAATGTCGCTTCCTGATAATATGGCTGAGCACCAGCTCTGCCCCAAGTCTGAGAAGTGGAGGGGACGAATGTGCCCTGAATACATCCTGGTGCTGCTGCAGGCAACGTGGTTCCCAGACATTAGCTGAGAAATACCGATTCTCAGGGAGAGGCAGCGGCTCCTTCATTTCAATTAAACACAAATTTTTTCACCTGTTATTTGCTCAGTCTGCACTGGGCTAGAGAGGACACCGATAGAAGATGAGCAATGCTTAAAATGCTTAAAGGACAAACATCTCATTGGGAATGTGAGGTGCATACAAGAAGTAAATAGCAGGTAAATGCCAGACTGGCTGCTCCAGGCAATAAACACCACACAGATTCAAGAATGAGGGGGACCACAGAACCCCTCCAGCGCATTTATAAGGTGTCATAGAGCACCCTGGTTGTCATGGTGTCCAGGAAGGCTTCTTCTTCTTCTTTTTTTTTTTTTTTTTTTTTTTTTTTTTTAATGTTTTTGCTGATTTTAGAGGAAGAGGAATGGAGAGAGAAACATTGATTGGCTGCTTCCTGCACACCCTCAACTGGGGATCAAGCCTGCAATCAGGGCATGAGGTCTGACCTGGAATCTAACCTGTGACCTCTCCATGCACCTAGGATGGTTAGATTCCCCAGCTGTGGGCTCAGTCCCCAGTGTAGGGTATGCAGGAGGCAGCCAATCAATGATTCTCTCTAATTACTGATGTTTCTATCTCTCTCTTCCTCTTCCTTCCTCTCTGAAATCAATAATAAAAATATATTTTTCAAAAAGGAAAAACACAATATATGTAGGATGAACCAGTTTATATATTTAAAAGTAGATTTAAAAAAATAGGCTAAATGTTATATTATGTGTACATTACCATCACAACAAAAGAATCTATGGCCAGACTGATCAGAGTTAGCCCCCTTATAAATGTGCTGGAGGGGAAAGTCACGTGGCAAACCTTCGTATTACAGATGACTAAACACATTCTCACGGTTGCAATAGAAATCAACTGGCAGGCATTGACAGTAGGAGGCACCAGAGCAGTGGTCCTCAGTCCTGGATGGACAGTAGCATTGCCCGGGGAAGCTTTTAAAGGGATCTGGACCTCAGCCCCCAGAGAGTCTGATTTAGCTGCCTTGGGGAGGAGCCTGGGAGGGTTGGTGTTTTTTCAAAGCTCCCAGATGATATAATCTACAGCCAGAGTTAACTGCAGAGCAACAAGGCTGAAAATCTCAGTCTCCCCAGCTCTGCCATTTGCCAGCTGTGTGATGATCAGGTTACTGGATTTCTCTGTTTCTTAATATTCTTGTCATCAAAATTGGGTAATAATAATCCCTTCTTCAAAGGGTTGCAGAGAGGATTAAGAAAAAATACGGCACATTTTGCACAGTGCCTAAGGCATTTTAAGATCTCGCTAAATGTTAATTATTTTTGCTATCAACTGAGTTTGCATAAATTGGCAGAAAAGGGACAGATGAATTTACCATGGCATGTGCAAATATGTTTAAAAATAAACAAATCCAAACTTTGTGACTAACATCTCTATCAAAGCGGGAAAGCGCTCGTGTCTAAGGAAGTATTTTCCCTTCCAGTTCACGAATTTGAAGTACTGTTTCGCTCCAAAGGCCAAGCAAACACATCTGGCATCAGCGAGGGGGTGGGAAGACTGGGAATAACAGAGCCCATGCCGCCTTTGCTGTTTCTCTAAACACGATACACCCTCCCTCATTGATCTGTGGTGAGTCCCAGCTACAGAAGGGAGGAGGGCCATAAAGGTTAGAATTCTCCAGACTGAAAAAGGACACAATAAACTCATCAATAAGCAGGAGAAGGCACACAAGGACTTAGTTAACCCAAACACTTGCTAGAGGGAAGGATGAGCGAGGAACAGTCAGAACAAATAAAAGAAATGGGTAATAAACTTGTGAAATGCATTGCTCCACAGTGTAATACCTGAGGGAAATATAAATGAATTCACAAGGGCCCGGACAAATTCATGTCGGAGATGTAAATGGATTCCCGGGGGAGCTGACATATGTCCACCTGCAGGGAAGGCAGTGGCCATGTCCTTTCCCGGAGAGACTGTGGCCTGACCAAGATGTGCATTCTAATTTCCTTAGCGTCCCTGTGGAGGGGTTTGGCAGAAGGTCAGGAATGAATATGAATGTGCTGTGTTTGGGGACAGAGAGAACACCGGTTTGGCAGGAGTCAAGGTGCCATGTGAGGAAGCAGGGGAGGCACACCTGAATATGAAAGACTGGGTTAGATTATTAAGAGTATCCAGAACCACCCGACTGACTGAGCATGGACCTATGAACCAGGAGGTCACGGTTTGATTTCTAGTCAGGGCACATGCCAGGTTGCATGCTGGATCCCCAGTGGGGGGCGTGCAAGAGGCAGTCCCCTTGCTTTGGTTGTTTGAGGTAATGTCCCTAGCTTCTCATCCTTGATGTTTCTTTCTCTCTGTCCCTCTCTCTTCCTCTCTGAAATCAATAAAAAATAGATTTTTTAAAAAAGTATCCAGAACCAGTGCTGAGGGGCTAAAATCAGTCCCAACATCACAAAATGTTGTAGTTCTTCTAGTCTAACCCATTCCTTTAATTTGAAGAATGGAAAAAATGAGTTCTAGGAGATAAATTCACCACCACTACCACCCCCCCTCCCCGCAAGATCCCATAACATCTTAACAACAGAGAAGAGATGAGAATCCTGAGGCATTGCCACTACGCCTCATGATGCACTGGGTCTGGGAAGGACTTTAGAGAAAGACCTTGAGCTAAATCAATAACCTTGAGCAAGTGTCTTAGCTCCTCTGAGCCTCTGTGAAGTAACAAAGCCCTTCCCAAGCCACATTAGTTGGAGGGTAAGAGTAAGACAGGCAGAAGTTGCAAGTCTCCACGCCCTCAGCTCTATACAATTGTAGCTTTCCCCAAATTCTCCCCAGTTAGCCCCAGCATAAATCTCAGCCAAGTGTGGGGCACAGCCCTGTCAACTGCCCTTGTTTTATTCCTTCTCCTTTGCTTTGATTGTTTGGAGTAATGTCCCCAGCTTCTACTGATGTTCCATTTGAATGCCCTCCTGGTGTCCAACAATATCTCCAAGGTTCGTAAGAGGATAATCTCCCAGGATGCAGAAACCACTGGCCCTGAGTTTCTCTCACTGTTCTTTTCTATTGTTTCTTGGAAATGGAGCCAGAGTAACATTTGGCATTTGCTTGTTCTGTTCTGCAGCTTCCATGCCTTAGGACTGGGGTCTGGGTTACAGGCCAATCTGAGCGGTACACCCCCTGCTGCACTAGAAACCACGCTCTACCTCGAAGTTCATTCCCCTTGAATTCCTCACTGCTGTATCTCCTGTGCCTCGCACAGTGTTGGGAACATGGTAGGTGCTCAACAAATATTTATTAAACGAATTAGTGGGCAAATTTCTTTCTTTCAGTGGATTCTTTCTTCAAACGTAGACAATTAACTTTTCCTCATGAGGCTCAACTCATTTCCTGCATCCTTGCCCACCTCATTCTCTCTGCAGCATCTAGATAGAAGGATGTGTCCAGACATGGCTTATGCTCCAACTAGAACCCTATAAAACGAAGGTGCACGCAATGAGATAATGTATGTGAACGTGTCCAGCATAGAGCCTGGGATAGCAGAGATAACTCAACACTGTAATTCCTTCCCTTTCTTTTGCCTGCTAGGACCACTTAGTAGGAGGGGACCATCAAAGACTTTATACAAAGAAATTGACTCAAAATGAAAGCAATTTGGAGTCAGGAAAATTATGGTGCATCCATGTCTGGCCTAAGGTTTCTACTCACTATACCTTAAAAGGGCCATGAGATGCATTACAATTTTACTTTAGACATCATCTATTTCCAAAGAGGATTGGAGGCAAGTAACAAAGTTAGAAAACACACATTTATGTATAAGAAAGGAAGGAAAAAAAACCCTAGAGGTATCAGCGTTTGGGTTGGGTTCATGTGTGTCAAAAATGGAGAGAATGAAAGTGAGGCCAAGAATAGAGTGGCAGGTCCCAGTGCAGAGCCCTGTGGCTGGGGAGGACAGAGGTGGCTGGCAGTGGGTGACTGTGTCACAGGTTGTGTGCTTGGGTTGGAGACCAAAGAGATTCATCCGTGGGAGTTCCTGGGATAGAAGTGCCCGATGTTTCTTTGATCAATCTGAGAAGAAAGTACAAAGCTGGTTAAAAGGCAATGAAAGAGACATGTCAGTAAATTTGAACTTGGAAAGGAAAAAGAGTACTGCTTTGAAGGAGGCAATTTGTACTGTTGCCACAGAATGATGTTTGAGATGTTAACCACTGTGTTTTTCTTCTCTTTTCCATTTTCTCCATCTCATTCTGACCTCAGGGCGAGGAAAGAGAAATCCACCCCCTGGATTTTCTAGACCTTGGGAATGGCACAAGAAGGTACATCTAGTTTCTATGGGTTGGGTGGAGGAGAGAGAGAGCTGGAAGGGATATCTCAGAATAAGGAGACATGCATCAGAGGGATGTGGTCTGGACTGTCTCCCCAGCAAATATGATGGGGATGTGACCACAGTCGGGATCCGCCTCACTAATGCAGTCTCCATTCCAAGGAGGACCTACCCTTCCCTGGGCCAATGCCAGCCATGAGGCCCATAAAGGCTGCAAACAGACACAACCTCCACCTACAACACTCCTGGGGGAGCATTTGCAGAATCCCATCTTCCTCCAGGAATTCATGATGATCTCCTGTGCCTCGCACAGTGTTGGGAACATGGAGTCCCAGTCCCAAGGGGAAAGGGAAAATCATCATGAATTGACTAAGTTTTTCATAAAAATGGCTAAGAAATACTGCATTTTATTGAGTTTATTTGAAAATGACTAGAATATATTTATTTCACCAAGCAGAAAAGGGGCTCAAGGTCAGATATTAACCTGAGTTATAAGAGAATGAAGTCTCATGTTTGCACATCATAGTCTATGGATGTGAAATCTATACCTGCTATTCTGGTTTTTATTTTCCTTGTTGCCATAGCAACACCTCAATTAACCAGAGCTTTACGTTTCAGGAATAGCCCCAAAATGGAAATGAAAACTATTTCAAATGGCAAGTAGTCCCTGGACATGGAGGTGACAGTGAACACAGTAAAAGTAGAAAAGGTCTAAAAAGCTCACACTGAGACCAATTGGTTTGTAGGCCAGGTGCCCTTCTATTTTTTTCTCTCTTCTACCACTTCTTAGTTGTATGACCTTGGACAAGTCATGCAACCTCTCTGAGACAAGCTCTGCGGTGAGAGAACTGTAAACATGCCTGGGAAACCATAATGAGTGGTACACGTGCAATGCATAATTCCCCTATCAGCTGACCACTTCAGGCCACACTGGGGTTGTATTTGTCCCTCAGCACCCCCCCCCCCCCCCAAATAAAGTGTTTGGCATGTGCAAAATGTCCTTTATCTGTGTTAAGCTGAACTAAACTGAACAAGTTAATGACAGCTAGTAAGTTCAAAATGCTTCCTGGAAAAAGGAAGGATCCAAGGAGATACAGAGAGGAAGGAAAAGAAATGAGGCAGGAAGCAGAGAAACATAACAGGAAATGTGAAGAAGTCAGGCAGGAGTGCTAGGGAACTGACCCACTAGCAATGTGACCTTCCCACTAGCTATGTGACCTTGGACAGGTTAATTCATCATTCTGGACTGCCTGGGATCTTGTCCCAGCCTTACAAAGGGTTCAGCAATCTGGAGAAGGGGCTGATTTATAGATTCAAGAAGGAGTCCAAAGACGAAAGATAAATTTGAAAGGCATTGGGGGGTCAGAGGATCTTCAGCTAAAAGAATTGAAGACTCTCCCCTTGTCTAGGACACGTGCTATTAACACAATTTGTCCTAAGGCAAGGTGGAGATATGCACTTCAAAGGGTAAGGTTTCAAAGGGCACAGAAGCATTGTCAGTTTGGGGAAGAGCCTACAGCTGTTCAGGTGTTTAGCCAACAGGAGGCAATAAAATGCCCTGAGCTGTCTGGTAGTTAGCAATAATCCTATTCAGGTTTGGGGGAAGTGACGTTTAGCCATTCCCAATACATAAACTACATTTGTGGCTCACCCTTGTTGAGCCTCTCAATTTTCACCAACCTTTTGATGAAACTCTTGGAATTATTACATGCTGGAATTGGTTCCCAGCACTGGGCCTCATCTGCCAAATAGGAATAGTAATGGTACCTACTTTCCCAGGTCCCTGCCAGGATTAAATGTGTTAGCATAAATAAAGAAGCTGGTACATAATAAGAGCTCAATGTGTGTTATTTCTATTATTAACTATATCTACAGGGCATATGACAAATTGGTACCTTCATTAATAACTAAAGAAATGACGCCTGGCCAGTATGGGTCAGTTGTTGAGCATCTACCTATGAACCAGGAGGTCACAGTTCAGATTCCTGGTGGGGCACCTGCCCGGATTGCAGGTTTGATCCCCAGTAGGGGGCGTGCAGGAGTCAACTGATCAATGGTTCTCTCTCATCATTGATGTTTCAATCTCTCCCTCTCCTTTCTTCTTTGAAGGCAATAAAAATATTTTTTTTAAAAAGAAATGGAAATGAAAACAAAACACCATTGTCACCTGTTGGTGAAATTATTTTTTTAAATTATTTACAATTCTTGAACCCTTCACATTCTATAAAGATAGAAATGAAATTGAGGGGATGGAGGCTGGAGAGGAAAGGATTCTTTTAAAAGGATTTCTTTGGAGAGAGTGTGCACACACACACACACACACACACACACACACCATCAGGGTGGGATGCCAGTGCCAGTCCTCCACTCCAGCCTAGAGAAGGAGGATTCAACAGGACCACTCAGGGTTGCTTGGAGCTGAGAGTGAGAGTGTTGCCCTCAAAGAGACACAGCATAAAGTACATGAAAGTTCCCCCAAGAGAAAGGGGCAGCTTTAAATATTTGCTGTGCTGTGACAGCACAAGGCCACTGCATGACAGAGTCAGTTACATAAAATCTTTCTTCTCCTCCATCCCACTCCTTCTCCTGCTGAGACCACAAAGGGGTGAGAAGCAGCAGGTATTGAGAAGAAGAAAACACAGACTGGCTACTCTCATTGCCAAAGGCAGACAGCTTGCCTGCAACTGGTCCCCTTGGGAGAATGGGGGAGAAGTCTTATCTGTGAATGAAAGATAAGAATTAAAGTGTTAATAGAATTAACATTCTATTCCTGGATTTAAGATTGTGTCTGCATCACCCAAAAGGGATCATAGACAGGTGTTTTTTTTGTTTTTTTTTTACTTAAAAGTGAGTAGAGTTTGTACTGGCAGAGACAGAGAATATATTTCCTCCCCTACACAGGTTTAAAGAGACATGGGAAGCAGAAAAAAAAACTGTTTTGTTTTTTTTACTCCCTCCTATGAGCACTGTTTACTAATTGGGTATTGTTTCAGGCTGTGCTCAGCTGTTGCTACCCAGCAACCCGCCCCCTCCTATAGCTGCACCGGATTTCTCTGTGAGGAGTGACTCCTTCCCGATGCTGCAGTTTGGGGAGGCATGTTAATCAAGGTGCCCTAAGACAAGGACATGTACCCAAGCTAAGCCAATTGGACTTACTCTCCAAACTTCAGACCTTGAGGACAGGCCTGGCATGCCAGAGTTAATTCATCCCAGCAACTGTGATCAGCTCCTCTACCCGATCTCTGGAACTTTCCTTGATTCTATGGGCAAGCCCCACGTCCTTCAAATAAACTCCTTTTCCACGTGACGTAGCCATTGCCAATTTCTCCTGCTTGCAAGGGAAGATCCTAAGTCAAACTGGAGGGAAACCGTATGTGCCAGAGCAGATGTGACAAGTGTCATCCTATCAGAGGGATGACCAGTTCCACTAATGAAAATGTCACAGAGCACATCTCAGCTTCTGTGGAATATGGACCGTTATAGCAAGCGGCAGGCAGGTACGTAGAGAGATAGCCTGGCATATGGGTGGATAGAGATACAAATTTTTATTTCTTATATTGCAGAGTCATCCTCTCTCTCAGACCCAGTGCCACTTGAGATGGCAAATGGATTTGAACAAGCAATGGGGGGTGGTGTCGTGCATTTTCTGAAGGGCTGCTCTGGAATTTCAAAATGAGCCACAGAATGAGAAGGTTATACCAAATTAGTGAAAACGAATCACTTTGTCATGAAGCTGTAGGCCAATTTTGTGGCCTTTTCAAGGAAATTTCCTAATGCTGTCTCTCTTGAGCAGTTTTATAGTGTTTCGGAAACTTGTTTGGTATTATGTGCGGCTTAATGATCCCTATCCCAGTAGGTGAGTCAAATATCCTGGGGTGTAAACAGAATAAAACAGATTAAAATCAAGAATTGTGCATTGAGCCCTGTAAGAGACATGGTTGGCACCCTGCCCCAAAGCCATCCCCACGCCAACCATCACTTCCTTGCTAATAGATTGCGTGCACTGTTCAGATGTGAGGCAGGCCTACTTCAGGGGTGGGCCACCTTAGTCCCATTCCAACGGACAGTCTTAGTCATCGCAAAGAATTCTATTTATTTTGCTATTGATTAGCTTTGAAAAGGACTTGTGACTGAATTCTGTCCAGGGGGATAACAGTACCCATCGCTGGGCAGAATGTTCCAAGAGAGGTTTCTTAGTCTCAAACAAAAGCACAAGAAAGAGATTGAGCCTTTCCTGCCTCTGGATGGCGGTGTATGAGGGTGTGATGCCAGGAGACGGTGCAGCTATCTTGTGATTATGAAGAAAGCTGGCCAGTGTGCTTGGGGTGGTGGAAAGGGAGGGTGGAACTTGGACCATCAATAAGGTTAAGCCAATTAACCGAACAGCCCTAAAACTGCTTTGCCTCTACGCTCACCTTTTTGTTATGTGAATTCATGGTAAATCTCTTTTGTATTTCAGTCATTTTTAAGTTGTTTTCTATTATTTGAAAGCCTTTCCCCTTGGGGAGTTTGCAATCTCCTTTTATAAATTTCACAGAACGAATCTTTCAAACATATAGTACCTTTTTTTTTTAGACAAAGATATTTTTCTTAACTGGTACTAGCATCCTTTTGAACCTTACATGAAAAATTGCTAGAGACCACAGAACTCCCTAGGTAAGCAAAGCTGTCCTATTACTAGGTAATTATAAAATGCTCCCTGAGGTTATGGTCTGATAATATTTTTACCAGCTTCCTGCCCTCCTCCGTCACCCTCCCCACTCTGTGTGACTTCCCTGATCTGACCTGTGGGCCAGGGAAATTTTCTGAATATGAAGTATTATTTCAAAACAAATGTCATGAGCAAGCTGCTCTATCGTGTAGTAGATACTACAGAGGATTTCTTCAGCCTATGACAACATTAAAGCAGTGGCTTTCACATTGCTTGGGCAGGAGAGTCTGTCACAGAAGTCAAACATTCAAAAGAACTTGAGGGCCGAAGCTGGTTTGGCTCAGTGGTAGAGCGTTGGTCTGCCGACTGAAAGGTTTCTGGGTTCGATTCCGGTCAAGGGCATGTACCTTGGTTGCGGGCACATCCCCAGTAGGGGGTGTGCAAGAGGCAGCTGGTCGATGTTTCTCTCTCATCGACGTTTCTAGCTCTCTATCTCTCTCCCTTCCTCTCTGTAAAAAAATCAATAAAATATATTTTTTAAAAAAAGAAGAACTTGAGGAAATCACAACTAGAGGCATATTTGAAGAAACATGTCACCCGGGGAGGAGGAAAATGATCATAGCAATAATGTTTTTAATAAATTGGCGTCGAAACACTCCTGCACAATCTCTTGGCGATGGCAACAGATAACCTTCCTTCACATCCAAACACAAACCTCCTACACATGAAGGCACGGTGGGTTCCAGTCTAGTTCATGGCAGCAGAAATAACTGATACGGTTTCCATGGCTGCCAGAGGGTTAAAAGGCATGGAAGGCCACAGGTGAAGAAGAAAAAGCTGTTCTGGAGGACCCAGCGATCCTGGAGAGAAGGCAGCTCTGACCTCTGATTGGCTAATTAATTTTTCAGAAAGGTAACTTGCAGTACATTGCCCCCAAGAGCAGACAGGAATCAACCTTCGCTTCACTTTACGAGAAAGAAGCAAAGGACCAAAAAGCACGCTGACTTTGGGGCTCTTCCAAGAGAGCAATTTGCAGAGCGTTTCCCAGGGTCAATGATCATTCAGCCCTGCGGACCATCCCGTCTGCCGCAAGGACTGCAGTGCAAGGTGATGGCTGGTGTTCGGGAGGCTGGCCCGAGAGTGCGACATGGAGAGCTGATGCCACTTCTCTCCTCCACTCCTGCCTCCTGTCTCCACCTGTCCCTAGTCGTATGGCTTTGGGCAGGTTCCCTATCCTTTTTCAACCTTCGTTTTTCTACTTGTAAAAAGCAGATAATAGCCTGGCCGGTGTGACCCAGGAGGTCACAGTTTGATTCCGGGTGAGCACATGCCAGGGTTGTGGGCTGGATCCCTTGGACAGGGGGATGGGGGGAGGGGGAGCGGAGAAAGGGGTGCGAGAGGCAACCAATCAACGATTCTCTCTCATCATTGATGTTTCTCTCTCCTCTCCTTTCCTCTCTGAAATCAATAAAAATATATTTAATTTTTTTAAAAGCAGATAACAGACCCACCTGGCTCAGAAGATTATTTTACAGATTAAAGGAGATAAGGTGAAGAAGATTTGTGGATTCATATTCCTTTATCTGGAGACCATGCCCCCATTCCACCTGCAAAGTTTTCAGGCTGTCATCCTGACCCTTGGCCACAGGAGACTGGTCCAGCACACTCATCCACAAAGCTAGGCCAACCAGAGTCCTATCAGGGGAAGTTTAGGAACTGAAACAAGCTAGAGAGAAGGACTAGTCTCATACTGAAACCGAGGCCCAATAAATTGAAGATATGAAGATCGCTCTGTCTGCAGAGCAGAAAACGATGGTCAGCAGTGAGAGAAAATAAGGAAGGAGAAGCCCATCAGCAGAGAGGAGAAGAAGGAAGTTTCCCTAGACGCCCCCAATCCAGCCTGGTCCCAGTCAATTCCCAGGGCGTGGGCTCAATTAGAGACCCCATTAATCCCTCTGAGACATCTCCGTTTTTGTCTAGCTTAGCAAAAATCCTTTTGCAGTACAACCAAGGGAGTCCTTCTTAATATAGGTCATCATACAACAGGGGGTTCTCCCTCACACATTTAATAAACATGTCTTGAGCGCCTGCTTGGTGCCAGGCCTGTCCCAGGTGCTGGGATACACACTCCCCATCCTCATGGGGCTTACAGCCCAGTGAGGAATACAGGCATTTAAAAAAAAAAAGAAAGAAAGAAAGAAAGAAAAAGAAAAAAAAATCACCCAGCCCTAGCTGGTTTGGCTCAGTGGATAGTGTCAGCATGCAGGCTGAAGAGGCCCGGGTTCGATTCCAGTCAAGGGCACATGCCCAGGGTTGCAGGCTCGATCCCAGTAGGGGGTGTTCAGGAGGCAGCCAATCAATGATTCTCTCTCATCGTTGATGTTTCCATCTCTTCCTTTCCCTTCCTCTCTGAAATCAATAAAAATATATTAAAAAAATAATAATCACCCAAATAACTTTCCGTCTCTTTCCCTTTCATTATTAGAAAAAGGCTAAATGATGTCCTATTTAGACACCCGGGAAAGTAGACACATCTTAATGGGAGTAAAGGTCACTTCCACAGTTAAACTTAAGCCATGTGGAAAATGCACTAATTCCAACAGCCCATTCCCTCCTGCCAGCGGAGTGAGGCATAGCTGTGTATCCGCGGGCCTTACGTTTCCCATCATCACCTTTATTGCTCTCTTTAAATCCTGAAGTTTCAATTTCCCTTCCCATCAGAATGGTTCTGCTCATAACAGCTCCAGACCTTGCTCCCTGTTCCTCTGCAGCCCGAGGCTGCTGCATCCACCTGAGTAAGAGAGCCACCCCTCCCAAGTGGAGGTGGCACCCACCCCGAGGATCTGTGCTGTCACTGATTTATGACTCCGGTCCTCTGTCTGTTGAGGAAAATCACTTTATCAAGATGGGAAGTCAGCGGTAGGGGTGGAGCTGGGGCTTCGGTTGGGCTCCATGCACTCTGTTGCATATTCCGAAGGCTGTTCTATTTACGAGTCGTCAGAACCTCTAGTGAGTGATGTGGAGAGAAATGACCAACTATTGAACAGAGGTGTGATTTGCCTTACATTTATTCAGTTACGCTCTTCTTCGGGATTTAACTGCAGGGCGGGGAGGAGAGCCACGCCACATGCAGACGGCAGGAGCAGAGGCAGTCTGCAGCAAACATTTCTGAGAGGGTGCTTTGCTGCCTCCTAGTTTCCCATTTAACCAGTCTGAATGCACTTGGGTTTCATGAGCATTGTCTTCCTTGTCATCAATATCATGGTCATCACATCTCAGAACCACAAAGTTCTTGAGCATCCTTTCAGTTGAACCCATTGTTGCACAGATGAGGAAACTGAGGCTCAGAAAGGAGGAATTTGCTTGAGGTCATACTGTAGAATTGGGGCTAAAAACCAGATCCTCTGACCTCCAGTTCATTATAATCAGGTCTTGGTGCCAGGTGAGGTGATGGGCAAAGCCTGAAGCATCTGGTATTGTCCAGTGGCCTCAGCATAGTATGGATAGAGTACCTCCAGTCTCAGACATGTAAAAAAATATAGGCAGAATTTCCTTACTATTCATTTTCGTTTCAGTAGTAATCTAATCACATTACAGAACCCTGGAAATACGGAAAAGAAAAAAAATTAGCCCCACCAGCCCAATGCAATCTATGTTAGCATTTTGTTCTTTTCCTTTCTATTTTTTTTCCTTCCTTTTCATTTAGTTTTCTCTGCAGGCACTTGTGATTTTAGTGTATTCCCACAATCTTGGGTCCTGTATTTTCATTTAACTTAATGGCACAAGCATTTTCCATGTTATTGCTCTGTCTTCATAGCCATGATTTTAATGATTACTTAATTTTCTACCAAGTAGATGTATCACGGTTTGCTTACTCATTCCTGTATCATTGGACATTTAGGCCTCTGAAGTTTTCCATTAAAATAAATAATGCTGCAATGAACATCTTACGCATTTAGCTTCCCCACATATTTATGTTATTTCTCTAGGATAGCTTCCAACAGTTGGGATAAGTAGGCCAATGATTCTGAGCAGCTTTATGGCTCTTGATAAGTATTGCCAAATTGCCTGCTAAAAACTTCTTACCAATTTACATAAGCAATTTTGAATAAGGACCCAAAAGGTTACCAAATAGAAAGTTAGCAAGGAATTAAATAAGAACCCTACCCGTATGCATCAGGCACGCATGCTGGTAAATGCAATGCTGGGCTGTTCGCTGGGAGATAGCCCTTCCTTTCTCGTAGGTTGACATGAGAGGAAGAAAGTCAAGGCCTCCAGGCTCCTTGGCTTTAATTCTTGGGGCTACACAATAGAATCACCTGGACTACTTAGCAAACTGCTCATGTCTTGGGCTGGTTCCCAGGGAATTTGGTTTAATTGGCCTGGGGTATGGTTCAGCTCTGAGATTGTAGTTTTCTAGGTGATTCTAATGGACAAGCAAGCTCTCCTGCATGGACCCAGGCAGGCAGAGAGACTGAGGAGGTCAACAGAGGCTAAGTGATGTCCCCAGATCTACTTCCTTCTCTGCTTCCTGTGCCCCAGGGATCCCTCAAGCCATGGGTGCCTGTGTGTCTCCCACTGCTCCTCCCATCCTGAGGCAGGATGTGACTGCCTGCATCCAGCTCCCACAGCCCTGAGGCCCAGGATTTCCTGTGAGGAGGAGTTGCTGAGGAGCACAGTGCCAGGGACAGCTGTGGAGACTCCAAACTGGCAGTCTGAGGGGCCTTAAAAGGATGAGAATCCCAAATGCCCAGTTGTGAGGGAAGTTCATAGTATGTTCATATCATGGAGTGTTATGCAGCCATTAAGGAGATTGTGCTAAAATGAAAAGCTCTTCAAATACTCAATGAAAGAAATACAAAAGAGAAGTAGAGAATGTGGAGGTAAAACAACCCATTGCATGGAGATTGACCTGCCTGTGCCCAAAAGGTGTCTGAAAAGATACATAAGAAATGAGTAGGCCCTGGCCAGGTGGCGCAGGGTTGGAGCGTTGTTCTGTACACTAAATGCTGTGAGTTTGATTTCCAGTCAGGACACGTACTAGATTGCAGGTTTGATCCCTGGTGGGGGCATGCATGGGAGGCAACCAATTGATGTTTCTCTCTCTCTCCTTCTCTTTTCCTCTTTCTCTCTAATTAATAAAAACACGTTTGTTTGTTTTTAAAAAGAAATTGAATAGGAGTTGGTCTGAAGAAGGTTGGAGGTGTAGGAGTGGGAAGAATGGAGGGAAGTTGAACTGTTCACCTTAGGCCCTCCTCTATGACTTGTATTGTGTGTTTCAAGCACTTATTATTTTCCATTTTATTTTTAAAAGAATATTATAAGGTCTGCCAAAAGCAGAGGGGCAGGGAAAAGAGATAACAATAGTAAGAATAATAATCTTGTACAGTTCTTAAAAAACATTGCAGCTTCTAAAAGTGCTTCCACTGTCTCTTTTGAGGTGAGTTGGCTGAGTATTTTTTCCATTTTCTAGACAAAGAAACTGAAGCTCAAAGAAATAAAGAAATAGCAAGGGCATCATTAGGACTAGTGGGAAATTTACTGGAGTCCAAGACTCTGATTTCCAGCCTCTAACCCATCCTTTCTACAATTCCATACTTCAGAAATAAATCTCGAATCCCAAAGGAGCAGGATTCTGTTGTCCCAGAAAATACTGATTTCCATTTGCCATGGTTTTTCCTGCCCTTCCCCATCTCCCAACCCCATGAGCCAGCAGGTTCAATCCCTGGGGGGACACATATGAGAGACAACCAATCGATGCTTCTCTAGAACATTGATGTTTTTCCCTCTCTCTCCCTCTCCCTTCCTCTCTCTCTAATAATCAATAAAAACTTATTTTCATGCCAAATAGATATATAACAGTTTTCTTATCCCCAACCCCACATTCCCACACACTGGACTCCTTAGGCAAAGAAGGATGTCCAGGACCTGGGTCCCAGAGCAGATGGGGGGAGGAGGGTGGTGAAGAGCTGGGTAGCTTACCCTCTGGGAAGTTGGTGGCAGAGATGAGGCCTAAAAGGCAAACAGGGCCCTCCGTGAAGGTTCTGTGATTATGGCTCCTCTGCCTCCCAGGGTGTGAGTAGAACAAAAGAGAGAAGATGAACATGATGGAAGGGTGTGTGAGGAGAGAAGGAAATACAATCATTGGTAATTGAACGTGCAACATGTAGCATCAAGCTTTCCAGTAGCATTTCAGGTAGCCCAACCCCATGAAATTCTAGTAGCAAAGGGTTAACCACCAATCACTGCCTGAGTCTGGGCCTGAATTCCCTCAGGCCCAGGGCAGAACCATTCAAAGCAGGAAAGAGAGAGAAAGAGAGAGGGGAAAATAGTTCAAACTCCCCCAGAGTCCCATAAAACACCACACTTGCAGAGAGAATCTTCTAAAGGTCATTTGTGTACCTGGCTTCCACACTGCATCCTCTTCACCTCTCCCCCTACATCTGGAGTGCTCGGGAACATGGGGACAGATACATCTTCTTTACCTCTGTGTCCTTTGCAGCACCTTGCCTGCTGGTGGCATAAAACTCATCTGTAAACGTACCCAAAGAAATGAAATACACACCATCAGAAATGGTGATGGCAGACATCTGTCCATTTCCCTGATTTATTTATGAATTATATGCACATTATAAATTACATATTATATGCTATAAAATTATATATTTTATAATTATATCTATCTATATATAAAAGCCTAAAGGACCATTCGACTGTTCAACCATTTGACTGGTAGCTATGATGTGCACTGACCACCTGGGGGAAGATGCTCAATGCACAGGCATGGGAACATGGAATAGACTGATGAATCTCAGAGGGAAGAGAGAAGGGGGAGGGTGGGAAGAGATACTAGAGGCTTGGTGCATGGATTCATGCACCTGTGGGGTCTCTTGGCCTGCCCTGCAGTAATTGGGTCAAAACCTGCAGTTGGACATCCCCTGAGGGGTCCCAGATTGTGAGAGGCCACAGGCTGGACCAAGGGACCCCACCGGTGCATGAATCTGTGCACCATGCCTCTAGTAAATATGTAAATATTATATAAACTTGAGGCCCAGTGCATGCCCCCTCTCACAGTCGGGGAGCCCTCAGGGGTGGGAGGCTACCTGGTGATCAGCGGCAGGTGCTGCCCCATCACACCTCTGCTGCTGCCACTGTCGGCAGCACAAGCCTCAGCAGGCCCTGGTTACCTGAACCTTGGGCCACCCTGGGTGGCTGGGCAGCTGCCATCAAGGTTTGCCTGTGCTTCAGGCTGGCCCTGGGTGCCTGGGGGGCTCAGGAGACTGGCACCACCATCTTGTGGCTTTGGCACTGCCATCTTTGAGGGTGGGACAGTCAATTAGCATATTCTCTTCTTATTGGCTGTGGGCACCACCATCTTTTGTGCTTTTTATCAAATAGGATATATACACATTTCTACAAATTGTTAATTTATTTATAATTAACTTATATTCTTAAACTTATTAAAAAGAAGCTAATCTTTATTGACTCCATTTTACAGATGGAGACCCTGAGTCTAAGTTACTAAGGAAACTTAACTTGCTTGAGGCCATGTTGAGTGTAAGAGGAGTCCGCCCAGCCGGGCAGAGCAGCTTGGACTCTCCAAAGACAGTGCATTGTTCTGAGAGAAAGTGTGGAGCCATAGTTAGGCAGCAGGTTTTCCACAGAAGGACGAAGTAGTCAGACTGATGGCTCCAGGGGCGGGCTCGATAGGGGAGGATTTGGGGTCGTTATGTAAAGATTGAGTCTGTAAGATGCATTCATCTGATGGAAAAATCTATCAAGCCATACTTATGATTTGTGCACTTTCTTGTATGGAAGGTTATGCTTCAATAAAAATTAAATTAAAATGAACAAGCTAGCAAAAAGTTCCCGGGGCTCCTGGTGCTGTCTTCTGTAGCAGGATGATTGGCTAATTCTTTTCTTTCTCCATGCAGTGGGAGATGGTAGGTGTTGGCTGTTCTGGAATCTTTCCCTGCTCCACAGCCTCCTCCACGCTGCCGCTGAGCTGTCATCCTGAAATAAAGGCCCAACCAGGCCCTCCCCTGCCTACACTTCCGCACTGGCTTCTTGTTGCCTCCAGAATAAACTCCAGATTCCTTGGCAACTCTGGCCATATACCAATCTAACCTCTCATAGAGGATGTAGCGTATAACCCTGGGCTCTATCAACTGTTGGCTACATGACCTTGGCCAAGTCAGTGAACCTCATCTGTATAGTAGGAGTGATGGTGATGTTCGGAGATCACGGTGAAGAGAGCAGAGATTATGCACGTGGAAGGCATAAAGCGGTGTTAGGCACCCAGTTAGCATTCAACGAACGTTTGCTATCACTTGTCATTTTTCACTTGACTACCCAGACACAATAGCTTATCTTTGTACCATTCCCTGACCCTCTTCTTCCCCTCTCACCCCTACATCTTCTTTACTCATTCAAATCCTTTTCTTCTCTCTAAGGGTAACTCTATTGTCACTCTTCCAGCAAGGCTTTTACTGGCCCCTGTTCACCCTATTCCCAGCGTGGAGCTTCTCGGTCCCCTCCGGCACTCTCTCAGTGCTCTGTCTGTGCTTCCACTAGAACACGTATCCTATGGCACCTGCTTTGCCCTGTGCGCAGGACATTCTCCCTTGCTGTAGTATAAACATCTTCTTATTCATCTCCAAGAGCCTCCCTGTGAGTGGCCAACATATTGCACACTGCAGTAGACAGTTCCTGATGTGTTTGTCCAGCAGGTGAACCACATCCCAGCCCTCTCTCAGAGATAGCCCACTGTCCCGGCAATCATGTGATGCAGCATGACTCTGCCCCTCCCGCTACTGTTGATAGGTCTGGGAATGAGCAAGTGACCCAAACTGGGCTGAGCAGAATATTCAGTTCTGTGACTTAGAAAGGGGGTGGGGGGTGGGGGTGACATTTGCTGTCAAATGTCCCAGCACTGCTCCAGCCCCTCTGTTATGAGTTGAATTGTGCCTCCTCCCCAACCAAATAATGTGACCTTATTTGGAAATAGAATCTATGCAAATGACCAAGTTAAGATGAGGTCATTAGGTTAGACCCTAATCCAATACAACTGGTGTCTTTGTAGAAAGAGGAAATCAAGGACAGACATGTACAAAGGAGTGCTAGTGTGAAGATACTGGAAAAATCTAAATCTATAAGCCAAGTAATAAGTAAGGCTACCAAAAGCTAGGAGAGAGGCCTGGAATAGATTCTTCCTCATAGCCCTCCAAAGGAACCACCTTGCCTTCATCTTGACTTTAGACTTCTACATTCTGGAGCTGAGAAAATGACTTTCTGTTCTAAGCTACAGAGTTTGTGGTGTGTTGTTACAGCATCCCTAGGAAACTAATACACACTCCTTTTGGTGAGCTCCTCCTCCCCTTTCAAGCATAAAGCTCAAGAAGAGTATACTCCATTCCTCTCCTTCTTCCTTTCCGTGGCTGTCACCACCATCACCACCATCATCACTACCACCACCATCATCATCATTACTAAAACTTACAGAGCCTTATTTGGTAGTAGACACTATTCTAAGCACTCTAAATTTAATTTTAATAATAATGTATGAGATAGGTCCTATTGTTTTCCATATTTTATAGACAAGGAAACTGAGACACAGAAAGTTAGGTGCCAAATGTAGCACAGCTGATAAGTAACAACGCCAGAATTTAAACCTAGGCAATCTGACGCCAGCGTCTATCTTCTATTCTCTACCCTTGTCAAGTTCCCCTCAAACTTACCCAAGGATGGAGACATGCCCCCAGCTAGGTCAATTGGAGTCCACTCTAAAGATTTTTCTTAAATTGAAGTTGTGGAGGAGAGCCAACTTTCTCTGGGGGCAAATTTATCAGGTGTCATCAGTGTTCTTTAACATGTGGCAGGAGCAGGACTACTTATGCTTTTGTCCAAGCCAGTGATGTTGGGTGTCCATCCTTTGCAAGCAGAATTTTCCTGACTAGCTCGCCTACGCATTGGAAACTGGGTCTGAAAGGCTCCATTGCCATTGTGTGTGGTCTCCTGAGTGGTGGGGATAAAAATAAATCTTGACTCTTATGAGGCAGCAATCTTCTGCAAGGGTCCGGGTGCAGAGAGAGCTGGAGCCTGCAGGGGAGATGGAGAATCCGATGCTGGGAAAGGCAGAGAGGGCAAGGACAGAGGACACCATGGAATCCCGACCTCTCCAGTTCTGAGACTTGGCTGCATTCCTGCCCTTGGGCTGTGTGAGATCTCCCCGTATCCATGTAATCAACTCCCGTTTTCAGTTTAAAGTGGCACACATTGGTTTCAGTAGGTTGCGTGCAAAGAATTACAAATAATACACGTGCAGTAGGAACTCAGTGCTGTTGAATATAATTGAAGGTTTTTAAGCGAAGCAGTAAATAGGATGGGGACTATTCCTTAGGCATGTTGCTCTGGAGCCTGTGTGTAGTAGAGATTAGTTGGGGAGCGTGGATAATAATAGAGATGTACCCATGGAGGCCTGTATGAGAGGTGAGCAGGGCCCGAGTAACCAGAGAGATGTGGGGGATACGGAGGGAAAAGACGTGGTGGGACTGAGAAATCGAGGAGGTATGGGCGAGAAGGAGAAGAGAATGGCAAAGAGAATTGGAAATTTGAGCCTGCTTTCCAGAAGGAAGGATGAGAGCATTAATAGAAGGAGGGAAGCCAGGGGAGAAGATGAGCCAGCTCTCACACATCGATGCTGAGCTGAAGTACAGTGAGAAAGCTAATTAGAGTGACTGAATGGAAATAAGTGTATCCTGGCATTCAGGGGAGGAGACGGCTATAGAAGCAGAGACTGGGGGATAACTCTCAGCTTAGATGGAAGAGAGTCCAAAGCAGTTTTGTTTTTTGGGTTTTTTTACAAATTGATTTTTAGAAAAAGAGGGAGAAAAAGAGAGAAATATCCATGTGAGAGCAGAACATTGATCAGCTGCCTCCTGCATGCCCCCTATCAGGGATCAAGCCTGCAAGGCTGCTGGGAATCGAACCATCAAGCCTTCAGTGCGCAGGACGGTGCTCAACCTACTGAGGCGCCCTGGCCAGGGCCAAGGCCAAGCAGTTTAAAGAGAACATTCAGGAAGAAAAGGCAGGAGGCACAGTACTCAGGAAGTGAGGGAATGAAAGGCAGAAAAAGAGCAGCTGTGAGGGAAAGCAGGCCCAGCCTGTGCAATGTTGAAGAAATCGAGGAAGGAGACTGCTTTCAGAAGTAGATCGAAGTGAATGGTTTCCAAATGGCAGACAGGCCACAAGTGGCTGTTCTCAGGTATGTGAGACTAGGCAATTTAACTCCCAGAGGAAGAGGCCAAGGGAAACCCCCAAGGGACAGTGAGAGGGTGATGAGGGAAAAAGACAGAAGGCAAAGCTTTGGGGAGAGGAGGATTTCGAGTGATTGAATGCCACAGCAGTCTGCAGCTGGCTTTGCCTTCTCAGGGAGTGGTGAGGGTGATTTTAGGAAACTCCCTGCACAACCTGTTGGAGTGAGAAATGTGAAGGCTTCAGGACATAACCTGGATGTGCTGGTGAGATCACGAGAAATCTGAACCTGAACTGTGCAGCCTGATCAAGGGGCAGAGGGTAGGAGGATGGGATTGTGGGTTGGAAGTAAAGGGAGAAGATGTAAAGACTTGGTATCAGCATGGAGGTAAGCCCACCTCTTGAAGAAAGAACTGTCAAAGAATTTGTGGACATAATTATTTTTTGTTAATCCTCACCGAAGGATATTTTTCCCATTGAATTTTAGAGAGAATGGAAGGGAGGGGGAGAGACACACAGAGAGAAACACTGAGGTGAGAGACATAGATCGGTTGCCTCCTGCACATGCCCTGACCAGGTTTGGGGATTGAGCCTGCAACCGAAATACATGCCCTTGACCAGAATCAAACCTGTCATCCTTCAGTCCCTGGCCTAGTGCTCAATGCACTGAGCCAAACCGACCAGGGCAGAATTTGTGGACATATTTTAAAATGAAATCCATTATAAGAAAACCATTGGAGAGCTAGACTTGAAAACTAGGCTGGAAGCTGGATATCCAGCGTCCCAGCCAAGATCACCCTAGGGAACAGCTGAGCAGACCTCGCTGCCCAGGCAGGGGTGCTCCTCTGGTGCTCCCTACTCTTTTTGTATCACTTGCTCCAAAGACAAAAACCACTGGCCTACGTAGCTGGTTGACTGAGTTGGATCATGGTGCCTATCTGGTATAAGGCTTTTGGAATATGAAACAGGATTTAGACTCCTATCAAGATAGCTGTAGATCTCCCAAACCCACACAACCCACAAGAGGGATGCCCACACAGGATTCCTGTTTGGCTCTCTGAGGGAAATTCTGACACTAACTCCTAGAGTTAGCAAAGACACAATAGGTTAAGGGCTCAGTCCCAGAAGACTGCCCCATTTCAAATGGCAGCCACAAATGGAGTCTTCAGATGGCTCGCCCAGGCCGTGGTATTTTGTAGAAGAGCCACACTCAAGGGACCAAAGAGCCACATGCGGCTCTGAGTTGCAGTCTGCCAACCATGGCCTTAGAGAATCAAAGGAAAGGGGGGCCATATCACAAGGTGGAGAGAAACCAAAGTACCAGTAAGAGTCAAATGCTTCAGTGGAAACCAGATATTGGGGCTCTCATCCCCAAGACTTCCCAGAAGCCCATCCCCAAGACCCTCCAGAGGGATCTGGTGGGGGATGGTGTTGGCTTTCCCTTCATATTCAGGGTGAGGTATTGAGGCATTTATTTATTTATCTTTTTGTTCTGGGAAATTTTCTTGGATTATTGGTATTTTTTAAATTGAATTTATTGGGGTGACATTGATTCACAACACCATACAAGTTTCAAGTGTACAACTCAATGAAACATCATCTGCACATTGCATCATGCGCCCATCACCCAAAGCAAAGTCTCTTTCCATCCCCACTTTACCCCTTATCCCTTCCACTCACCACCACAAGGGCAATATGAAGATATTTTAACACTGGGCTTTAAATATAAACTTCAAATGTGCAGTGATGTGAATGTTATAGTTAAGGAAGAAAATGGTATCATCTCAGGTCAACTCTGGATTTAGTTTTAGTCAAGCCAAAAAAAAAAATTTAATGAGCTAAATAAAGCCTGGGCCCTGTAAATGAAGCCAGATAGAGAGCTGAATTCTGAGGGGGGGGGGGGGGGGGGAAAGAAAATGAAAAAAACATGCAGAGATGTCAGGGAGATAATTCTCTAGGAGATCCTCTGACCAGGATACAGAAGTCAGGATGCATGACTTTGGGTGGTGTGTTCTCGCCCATGGTCTAAGCTTTCAAAAGCACAGGCGAGAGGGGCCTGGCTGGGGGGCTGTGGAGGGTGGAGTGGGGGAGGGAGTCAGTTGAGGAGGACAATTTGCTCTAATTGAAGGCTAAGAGGTTGGCCTAGCCAGTTTAAGCAGCCTGCTAGTTGGAGCCAGAACAGGCAGGTGGAAAGGAGGGTGAGATAGTCAGAAGAGATAAAGATCAATGCCAGAGAGGAGAGGCAGAAAGTGCTCCTACTAACTCGAGAACTGGGCTTTTTAATGTGATGTTTTCTTAATGAAACGTCTGAGGGAAGTCCTGCAAATGAGTCTATGATGAAGCTGAATCAATGTCCAATAATGAGTAGCTAATTATTATTCAATAGGCAACCACACTCTTTCTTAGCCTACCATAGAAACAGGGGCTGGCAGGGACTCCTTGAAGCTCTCCCTTCTATATCCCTGTTTTTGGAGGAACACACTCTAACCCAGATCCGTGAGGATTCTTTTATGGTCTTAAAGTTACTTGAACAGCTGATTCTGCTGTTTGTCCATATAAATATTGGGAAGGTTTTCTTTTGTCAAACCTTCTTGCTGAAGTTCATTTCAAACATTCAGTGAGCTCCCAATAGGTGCCAGGCACTGGCCTAATCCCTGGAGGATACAAAGAAAAGCAAGGAAACCAGATGTAGTCACATCTACTGTGTGTGTGTGTGTGTGTGTGTGTGTGTGTGTGTGTGTGTGTTTATGACAGGGGGGTGTTGAGATAGAGGGATTAGGATGGTTGAGAAATTGGACACTATAGAGAATTGTAATAAAGAAAAGTAGATTTACAGTTGTGAGTAGTCCAAGCACAGAGTTTATTCTTGTATTATTATTATTTATTAATTATTGTATTATTTTCCATACAAACAACTGTAAACCTACTTTTGCCCTGACCTGCACTGTGGATAGGGCTATCAAAGAAGAGAAAAATATTCATTCAGTACAATTGCTAGCTATATATTTTGCGTATATAATCTCACTTAATCATCAACATAACCTTGTGAGTTTTATAGAATGGGGATCTGAGGTCATGTGACTTCTCTAAAGTCACTCAGCTGGTAAGTGGCAGAGATAGGACTCAATTCATGCCTTTCTAAGGTCACAGTTCTTTTTTAAAAAATTATGAATTGTGGTAAGATATATATATATATATATATATATATATATATATATATATCACCTAAAATTTACCATTTAATCACCCTTTTAAAAGAAAACTGGGGCCTTGTTCTTTATTTTGAAATTTTTGCAATTCCTTTTTTATAGTTTTAATTAAAAAAAAAACATGGTAAAATATACATAACATAAAATTTGCCATCTTTACCATTTTCATCATTCTGCTGAAGTTCTGCACCCATTAAACAATACTTCTCATTCTCCTCTCCCCCCTGGCCTCTGTAAACCACTGCTCTGCTTTCTGTGTCTATGAATTTGTCACAGTTCGTGCTCTTAAGAACCACGTCCCACCTGGGAAATTGTGGGGGCACAGAGAAGGGACTTGTAGGCCCAGACTGGTGGGGGTGTTGTTGGGCGCGTGATGAGTGTCAGGAGGGGTTTTGGAGGAGGTTTGCCGCCAATGGATGGGTGTCCGCCCAGCAGGGGAGTGTGGGTGGAGTGGCTCAGATGCAGGTGCAGACTCGCTGAGCAGAGGCACAGGCTTGTGAGCCACACACAGTGAACGTTCTCTGCACTGTGAGTGGCCAAGCTCAGTGTCTCTTGAGTGGGGCCAGGGATCACCAAATTATTTTCCAACTATCTCTTCTTTGGAATTCATTCCTCCTTTCACTTTCCCCGTTCAGAACTGACTTTCCTTTCTTTCCTCTTCTTTTAAACTTGTGGATTTCTTACTGTAGCAAGCATGTCAAACTCGTGGCCAGCATTTGACATACTTGTGCAGCAAAATCCATGAATGTGTGTGATGGATTTTCACAAGTGAACATACTCAGGTGCCCTGGACACAGATGGAGTAATAGAACCCCAGCACCTCCAGAGACCACCCCCCTGACTACCCACACCCTTCATCAAGGCAGTCACTACCCGTCTTCTAACAAAATAGATGACTTTTGCCATTTTTGTACCTTGGGATCATACAGAATACACTCCTTTGTGTCTGGCTTCTTTGGCTCCTATTTTGTTTGGCCAATTCTCATCCACCTCTGAATGTCAGAAAAATGATCATTTTGCCAGTCCTCACCCCAGCCCAGATGGCAGAGAGAAACTGGCTACACAAATACTAGGCGGTGACACAATTCACAGTACACCACAGAACAAGAAGTTACTCTGGCCTGGCCCTGCGGGCTGCTGCTGGGAAATGGATGGTGCCCATTGAGGGCCGTAATGTGGAGGGACAGCACTTGCCCTGTGCTGCTCCCCTCATATTTCAAGGAGAGTGACGCTTAGAATTGTTAAACATTCCCAGGAGGGCCATAAATCCTATTTTAGCTACTCTCAATTGCAGGACGAAATGGCCTGTTTTCTTGGCAATTTTTATTTCCGCCTCAGTCCCTTTTCCTATGGTTCTCTGGCTCACAGGCGCATGGCTTCCTTCCTTCCTTCCGCTCCCCGATGCTTTCCCCTTTTGGCTGTTATAGCTCTGCAGAGTTCAGCCCTCCTCTGGATTTAGCCAGTGTTGGACTGAGAAGAGACAAGAGTTACAAAGGATCCTATAGAGTAGTTGATTCGCCCTACCCTTCAGTTTGGGGACTTTTAAAACATTGAGATATGATCTACATACAGTAAAGTGTACAAATCTTAGCACATAGTTCAAATGACTCAGATCAATAATTATGTTAATTTTGACTTATGTAATTATCATTGAATGAAGATATAGAATATTTCTACATGGAACACCCAGAAAGTTTGTTCATACTTTTCCCTTGTGGATCTCTTTCTCCCCTCCCCTCTGCCACCATGACAACCCCTATTTTTTGTGTGTCACCATAGATCATGCTTGCCTGATCTTGAACTTGAGGTGAATGAAATAATTCATCATACTTTTTTTGTGTTTGACTACTTTGGCTTAACATCATGGTTTTGAGATTCATCCATATTGTGTGTGTATCTGTAGTGGCTTTTTCGAAAATTGCAAAATATGCTATTTATCTATCTTTCTTTTTAAGAACATTTGGATTGTTTCCAATTTTGGCTACTGATTTAGTTTGTTAAGGCTGCCATAATAAAATACCACAGATGAGGTGACTTAGACAACAGAAATTTATTTTCTCATGATTCTGGAAGCTGGAAGTCCAAGATCAAGGTGTCGGCAGGGTTGGTTTCTTCTGAGGACCTCTCTCCTTGGCTTGTATCTTCTCTCTGCATTTTCATATGGTCTTTCCTTCTCTGTGTTTCTTAATGTCCTCTTTTAATAAGGACACCAGACACGTTAGATTAGGGTTCACCCCAATTACCTCATTTAACCTTAATTGCTTCTTTAAAAGCCTCACCTCCAACTACAGCCATATTCTGAGGGATTAGGGCTTCAGCATAAGAGCTTTGGAGGAGACCCACTTTAGTCCATAAGAGCTACTATGAATAAAGTAGCTATAAACAGGCGTGTATATATTTTGCACAGGTACCATTGTCCAAAGTAGTTGAACCAATATACACTCCCATCAACATTGTAGGAAAGTACAGTTACTGTACAGCCTCACTTGCCATTTCATTTTACAGATGAGAAACAGAGACCCAGAGTGAGAAACAGAGAGGAGCTGAAAGTCCCACTTTCCCATATGCAAACCATGAGCCGGAGGTTACAGAGCAGAGAATGCCGGGAAAGTCTGTCCCAAACCTGCTTCGAGATTTCTGAAACTCCCCAACACATCGCCTCTTCCAATCTTTCAACTGTTCATCAAAAACAACACGGAGAACCAGCCGGGCTTCAGGCAGGTGCTAGGCTCTAAAGTTAGGTGACAAACAAGAAGGATGTAAAACTTAAATTCCAGTTGTAGCAGCAGGCAATGAACACACACAGCTAAGTAAGTAATTACAGACTGTGCGCTGGGTAAGGAATGACTGGAACTAGAGGGAGTAAACTTTCCTTTTGATGGATTGCTCTGAAGGGCAACATCAGAGAGTTCTGAAGGATTAGAAGGTGCCAGTCAGACCAAGGGCCAAGAAAGTGTTGATGCAGAGAGAATAGGAAGAATACTAGCCCTGAAGTGCAGGCAGCTTGGAAGGGTGGTGAAGGGGTGAAGACAAGAAATAACTGTTTGTGTGACTGGATCTGAGTGGACAAGGGCAGAGGAGAGGCAGAGATGAGGCCTAGAGGGCCAGGTCCATACTATGTTGGGCTCACGGGTCACAGGGAGGAGTTGGGGAGAGCAATGGGAAATCATTGTAGGGTTTTAGGGGAGTGATAATCAACATCCAAGTGGCATTAACAAATGTATCATTTGGGATGCAGGGAAGAAGAAGCGGGCAGATGCTTTGTGAGATTTTACCCTTGCCTCAGGGAGACAGGAAGTGACTTGGATTGAGGAGGGGGCAGAAGAGATTTTAGAGGTGGAACTGACAGAACGTGGTGATGGGTTGGGTGGGCCTGCTGAGAAGTGAGGGTGAGTCAAGAATCACTACTAGGTTTTGAGCTTTGGACTTTTCAGGTATTACCTACCAACCATAGACTGTGCACTTCCTTGTTACTGCACATCTTGAGCCTCAGGATGTAGTAGGTGTTCAATAAATGTTCTAGAATAAATAACTGATTGAATATAGGAATGTTTTAGCATATGGAATAAGCTCAATATGAGGGCTTTTTTTAATGTTTCAATTGAAGTAAACTTCATATGACATAGAATTAACCATTTTTAAATGCATAATTCAGTGGCATTTAGTACATTCACAATGTTGTGCAACCATCACCTCTGTCTACTTCCAAAGTATTTTCATCACCCTCAAAGGAGATCTACCCACTGAGCAGTGTTCCCATTCTCTCTTCCCCCCAACCCCAGAAAGCCACTAATCTGCTTTCTGTACCTATGGGTTTACCCATGTCTAAATGGTTTACAAACATGTAATCATACAATATGTGATCTTGTGCCTGTCTTCTTTTTAGCATAACATTTTAATAGCATAACATTCTTGGTTTTTATCCACAGTGTAGCATGGCTGGAAAATATTCTCTTGTATGGATATCCCCACATTGTTTAGACATTTATCCCTCAGTGGGTGGTTGTTTCCACCTCTTGGCAATTGTGAATAATGCTGCTATGAATGTCGATGTACAAGTGTTTGCTTGAAAACCTGTTTTCACTTCTTTTGGGTATATAAGCAGGAGTGGAATTGTTGGGTCATATGTTTAACTGTTTGAGGAACTGCCAAACTCTGTTCCAACAGCTCAATAAAATATTTTCCAAATGAAAAGAGAAAAGGAAAAGTTAGGCGGAAGCCTGGGAGGCAGGGAAGAGGGCTTTGGGGAATCCTCTACAAGCTTCACTGGACCCAGCCGTTTGCAGACTGTGTTCTCCTTAATGACTCTGGGCTGACTCTTCATCCTCAAAGTGGGGGGAGGGGGGAATTACCTTTGAGGCCGTTTCTAAAGTTCTAGGCACAGAGTAATGGCCCCAATTAATTGCCTTCCGGGACCTTGCCCTATTACATAACCCACTCAAGCTCCTGCTTGGCCTCGGGGGCCAACTTTCACACCTACGGGACTCACAGCCCAGCCTCGCTGCAAACTACAGCTCCCAGCAGGCACCTCTTCCTGGACGCCTCTCCCCGCCGGGTGCGCATGCCTTGGCAGACGTGGCACCGGGAACTCGGAGGCGGGGTGCCGTTGGGAAGTGGCGGTGGCATTCGGACCGGCGGAGCTGAGGGCGCGGGAGCCCGAGTGGAGACCGGAGCCGGCCGTGGGCAGCGGCGGCTGGGATGGCGCGGGCCGGGCCGGCGTGGCGGCTGCTGCTGCTGGCGCTCTGGGTGAGGCTTTGGCGCGGGGTCCGGGCCGGGGCCAGCACGTGCGCCCAGCGTGCGGGACCGCGCGCCCTGCTGCCGGCCGGTCCTGGGCGCGCGGGGAGGTGCCTCCCGCCGCTGGGGTGCGGGCGTGCGCCCCAGGCCGGCGGGGACCCCGGTGGTCCGTCCTCCCCGTGCCCTCCCCTTGGGGCGCTCCGGGCCACGGGGGCTGGAGGGAGCCCGAAGGCGCTGGGCAATCCCTCGCAGGGGGTTGGCGCGGGGGGCACACACTTTGTGGGGGTGCAGGTCATGGGGGGGCCATGCCTGCCGGGGCGGGACGCCCGCGGGGTGGGGGAGGGTGCGCCGCGCCCCAGACGCCGGCCCTGCACCTGTGTGAGTGCCGCCGCGTGGGAAAGGGGCGCTTTCTACCCGCACCGCCGGAAGCCTCGTGTGAGGGGCACCTGGTTCTTGGGGTCCGCCCTGAGCGGCTGGGGAGCCGCCGGTCCCCGCCCGCGGAGAGTTCTGCCCCTATAATCCAACGGAGGCTGGCCCCAACCCCGGCCACTTTCTGGCTGTGCGACGCGTGGGTCGTTCCAGGTATCATTTCCTGTATCTGATTTAGTCTCCTCATCCTGGAAATCATGGGAACGATAAAGATACCCACCAAGCAAGGTTGCCCCGAGGGTTGGTCGGATGAGAAATCCGAGGAGGAAGCTCTGGAAACTGCAAAATCATAGGAGAGTGGAGGAGGGGTGGTCCCGGGCGCTGGGAGTGGCGGGCTCTCCAGGAGGAGTTTGCTCCGTGTGTGTGTGTGTGTGTGTGTGTGTGTGTGTGTGTGATGCCTCCAAGACATCTCCGGGAGAGGGAGAGGTCTGAATGGGTGTGCCCACAGGGTCCGGAGCTGCCAGGGCTGGCCTTGGTGTTCCCTGGTGTTCCTGTGTGATGGGATCATGCGAGGGCCGCCTTCCACATTTCCCCATAACTTCGGTCTTCCTGTGTAAAGACCATCTTGGCTTCTTTTTTCCCCCTGAAGTTTCAAAGAACTTCCTGCTGCTGGCACCCTCTCCAACTCAGATTTTCAAGATTTTTTTTTTCTTTTTTTTTTTTTTCCCTCTTTTGGGTGTGGCAAGGTTGCTGGGCAAACATGAGGGGGGGGGAAATGGCGCGGATTGAATTGGTTTCAATACTTCCATCTCCCAATGCCCTGCCCTTTTGGGATCCCCAGTGGGGTGTGGCCCTTCTTCTGGTTGTCTGGCAGTAGGTGGGAAGGGAGCTCCCTATGCCCCTAGTCTGCCCATTCTCCCTCTGGGAGGGAACCAGGCTGGCGTGGGGCAGAGTCACTTCCCGGTGTCTCTGTGTGCTTGACATCGCTTGTATTCTGTTCCCTGGAGCCAGCTGGCCCTGGCCGGCCTCTGGCCCGGGCAGGACCCCGGGAGGGTGCAGAGGGGACGTCTCTCCGGTGCGATTTCCTCTGGGGTCTTTTCCCCTGGGCTGTTCCAGGAGGTCCTGCTTTCCTGCCTTCTTCCTTTCCCCCTCCCTCCTGTGAAAAGAAAGGGCTTGGGAATGCGACTGGAAAGAAGTTTCCCTCAACAAATATTTATCCACCACATTGTTGGGCGCTGGGTTGGATTTTGGGTGGAGACACATTGTCCCTGCCATCCTGTGTTGCCGTGGGCCGGCAGAGGAGTCCGTCCTGTGAGCAAATGAAGACAGAACAGGGAAGACATGTCTGAAGGGCTGGGAGCCTCCCCTGAAGGGGAGCCACCCGTTCATTCAGAGGGAGGGTCAGCCATGGCGTTCCGGAGGCCGTGGGTGAGCCGTCTGGAGGGCGTGTGGGAATCCTCTGTTGAGGCCTGCAGGTGCCCTCCACCCAGGAGTTCAAGAGAGCGGTTAGGTTAGCTGAGAACACGAGAACCTGGAGATCCTCAGCCAGGAATTGCCGTTTTTCTCCTTCCCCTAAGCCCTTGGCTTAGCAGGTGTGAGGCATCAGTGCACCGTCAGCGGGGAGTGGCTGTGGCCAGGAGGGTGGGCTTCTGTCAGTCTAAACCACATGTGTCAAACACAAGGCCCGCGGGCCAAATCCGTCCCGCCAGGCCTTGCAATGTGGCCCGCACCGCGCTGTCATCACTGCACTCTGCTGCGTTTCCATCACAATGACAGTTTATGACTGTTCAGTAAACCATTCGGCCCGCGATTTAGGCTGGATTTTAGATTTTGGCCCCTTCTCTGATTGAGTTCGACATCCCTAGTAAACTCTGTGTCCCCTCTGGGAAGGGCTTCCAGGTCCTGGGAGTGGATCGAGTTTCTTTGTTCACTCAATATTTACCGAGGGCTGATATGTGCACAGCGCACTGGACTGTGACCCGTGCCATACAAAGAAGTATGAAGGAGTCTATAGAGTTTCATGGACAGCATGTGCACCCACCATGTGTTTTTAATAGCAAAAAATATGGAAATAGCATGCTCAACAATAGTGGCATGATTAAATGACTTTTGGCCCTGTCCATACCATGGGAAGTCATGTTTATGAAGAATATTTATATTTATTAGAATGCTGTGTGTATTATGAAGATATTTTGCGATGCTAATGAAGGATGTCTAAGGGAATGGGAAAGTTTTCTAGTGTGATAAGAAGGGGAAATGCAGAGGCAGGACCTAATCCCAGGTGGCTGAAGATGACTACGTACATGTGGGAGGAATTAGCAGTGCAGCAAAAGGAACAGAGGTTGGTCTGGAAGGTGGTGATGTGGGTGACTCTTGCTTACTTCTTTGCTATGCTTCTCTGCGTTCTCCTTGTGTTGTACATAAATATATATTAGTTTTTGCTCAGAAAAGTTAATAAGGCCCTGGCTGGTTTTGCTCAGTGGATTGAGCATAGGCCTGGGGACTGGGGATGGGAGTGGGGTGGGGATATGGGGGTGGGGGAGTGAGGTGGGGTGGGTGTCGTGGGTTCGATTCTGGTCAGGGGCACATGCTCTGGTTGTGGGCTCAATCCCCAGTGGGGGGTGTGCGGAAGGCAGCTGATCCATGATTGTCTCTCTCATCATTGATGTTTCTATCTCTCCCTCCCTTCCTCTCTGAGATCAATAAATCTATACTTAAAAAAAAAAAAGTTAATAAGTTTTTGAAAGGTTCTTTTGGGGGCCTCAGCCTTCCAGAGGGATATTGGGGTAGAAGGAGTCCCAGGCAGCACTTGGGACAAGTGGCTTCCAGCCCTTCCTGGCTGGGTGTCTGCCTCAGGGCCTGCAGCTGAGGAGGCCGAGCTGTTCAGTCCTCAGGCCTGTGGCTGACTGACCCCTCCTGCTGTCCGGCTCAGCTCCCTGCTACCGCCAGCCAAGACCTGGAGCTGGGCTGTGGTGACGTGTTCACTCGTCCACAGACAAGTGGGAAAAATGACAATGGTGAATGGGTTTTTTTCATGAATCCAAATATTTTCAGTTTAAAAACTTATTCATTCTCCTGAGATGATGTCCATATTTGGGGATAGGAAGTGATTTACAGTATCCTTTTGAAAAATGAAAGTTGTGATGGTATATTGGGATTTTAAAAAAATCTTTTTTTGCTACTATACACACACACACACACACACACACACACACACACACACACAGTCTGAAAACTGATTCAACCCAGCTCTCTCATTTTATAAAAGAAAAGTGGGGTTTTGAGAGGAAAAGGACTCACTCAAGGCCACCAGGTTTCTAAAGGCAGAGCTGGGATTGGAGCCAGGCTCCTGATCATACATCAGGGTTCTTCCCATTCCAGCTCTGCCATCCCAGGCCCCCCACCTGCTTCCCTCCTCCCAAGCCACTGCTGTGGCCTCTTCCCCTGGTGGTGGCTTGAAGCTCAGAACCCGGTGGGCGGGAAGTGCAGGAAGCTGGAGATGTTTGCCCGCCTCTCCTGCAGAGCTTTTCATGTGCGTATTTAGAGTCCACATTATATATTTAATAGGCTTCTGTGGGCTGGCCTGGCACCTAATTGCCATTTATAATGCTGTTTGGAACCTGGAGTGCACTTTTCCCACAGAAATAAACACATTACAGAGGGAGATTTAAAGCAGAACTGGCATAGAAAGTTGGGGGAATGGCTGAGTGCCGAATGAGTGGCAAACACCGAGTGCTGTGGATTCGGGCAAAAGCCAGGCTGTGGGGTGCCAAATGGCTACGCCTCGCAAGGAGGGCAGGCTCTGAGCTCCGTGGCAGTGGGTCCTCCCTGTGCTGGCTGTTGTGTCCCCAGCACCTACCCCCTGCCCTGGCATGCTTGGTTGAAGGAATTCGCGTTGCCCACAGAGAAAGGAAACCTTTCCAGACAGAAATGTGGGCAATGAGGCGAAGTGGGCCTGCCTGGCTGGTAGGAAGAAGCTGAGTCTGGGAACTGGGGAATAAGACTGCAAGCGTGTGTCGTAAAGAAGCTTAAATGCGGACTTTGGGGACTCGATTCTGTAGATAATGGAGAGACATGATGAAAGCTGCCCTCTGAATAGCAAGGGCTGGAACGGGAGAGACCAGATTAATTTTCTCAGAACAGCACTCTATTCCTCTTACTTCTCCGTTATCTAGCGTGACAGAGTGGAAAGAACGCAGGCTTTCAGCCAGCTGGACACTCCGGAGCTGTGTGGCCTTGGGGCCTGCCTCGGTTTTCCTGTTTGTACATGGTGGTCATAATATCCATCTTGCCGAGTTGAAAGGGTCAGGAATAATACAGGAAGCACCCAGCACCATGCTCGGCACCTGGGAGCCCCATAGGGGGAGCCATCGCTTTCCTCTCAAGTGGCCAGAGAAGGTGCTGGGGAAGCCAGTTAGGAGGAGGCGGTGAACAGTGAGCGGCCAGAGCCGGTGTGAGCAGAGGCTTCGAGATGAGACGTGGACGGGGACGCCCATGCTGCTGGCATTCTTTCTATCCCCGTTCCTCGGAGCTGGCTCTTGCCTCGCTCCTGGGCCCGGAGAGGGATGGGGCGGGGAGGGAGATTGCTGAGGGGCTAAGGGTTTAAGTGCTCTTTGTTCCTCTCCCCTTTTCTTCTGAAAGTGGATCCTCTCTTGAGAATGGGTAGACCAACCACACTGCCTCCCCGGAGAGTTGGCCCAGCATCGTGGTTTTGTTCTGGAGGGCTCTTGTGTCTTGCGTGGCCATTGTGGTGGGTTTTGGAGGCTGTCTGAATCCCCGTGGGTCTGAGGGTGATGCTTGGGCTGTAAGGACAGCCTGAGTTCTCTTCCATTACCCAGACTTTGATGGTTTACTTGCCCCTCCCGCGCCCTCCTCCTCCACTTCTCCCTCCCCCCCCCCCCCACACCTGGCATCCTAGGTCACAGTGGGGAAGGGGAGGAGCGCAGTGCTCCCAGTTGCCCTGGCCCATCACCTGGCCCACCCTGCAGCACCCACTGGAGCCGTATGTTCGAGGGGTTTCCATTTTCCATAGGCACTCTGGTGTGGAGGTTCCTCAAAACCTGGTACATTGAAAGAAGGCCTTCGCCGAAACCGGTTTGGCTCAGTGGATAGAGTGTCGGCCTGTGGACTGAAAGGTCTCAGGTTCGATTCCGGTCAAGGGCATGTATGTTGGTTGCACGCACATCCCCAGTAGTGGGTGTGCAAGAGGCAGCTGATCAATGATTCTCTCTCATTGATGTTTCTAACTCTCTATCCCTCTCTCTTCCTCTCTGTAAAAAAATCAATAAAATATATTTTAAAAAAATAAAATAAAGAAGGCTTTTGAGTTTGCAAAGCATCTCCACATATTTCACATCTGTGTAGTCTTCATTCCCATGTTACCTGGGGAGATAAGGGGATTAGATGCTGTTTCCCCCGTTGAGAGTGATGGGTGGGTGGATAGAGAGGTGAAAGGAGACAAAGCATCAGAGTGGGGGTGTGGCCTGAAAGGTGGAGGGATAGACGGAGGGTTGAGACGCAGCTATAGTCCTCATGGGCTCAGCGGAGTGATTAAGCAGCCAGGTTGCTAGGTGCTGTTTTCTGAAATAGCAACACCAGCCATTTTCCAAGTTTCCACGAAACTTGCTCTTTAGCTCCCCGATGGCCTGAGTAGGGGAGCAGGGGCTGCCAGCTGGACGGGCCGCCAGCTGGACAGTCACCCCACCTTTCTTGTCACTCCCTTCTTAGCTCCTGTCTGCTCTTCCCTCTGACCACCTTAGGTCCGGCAGGGCCTCTTCCCACATGCCACTGTACGACCACTCCTAAGTAATTAGCTGTGCAGTCACGTGGTGCGGGCTAAACGCTCACACTGAGCGTGGAGTTAGAAGAGCCTTTTGGTCCCCCAGGGTCACTCTGAGTCCCCAGTCTGACGGGCACTCTTTTCCCAGGTGGCCTGATGGCGAGCCCGGGCCTGGCTTCGGAGTTTCCCACTCATTATGGCTGGCTGGGGTGGGCATGGGAATCCATCCCCCCCAAGAATCCGACCGCTCCTCCAACCCCCTGGCATGAGCAGATGTCTTTAATTCAAGAGCAGATCCTTTAATCCTCGCCTTGGAAGGTATTAGCGGGGATCCAGGTCGAGGGCTCTAAGCTGGGGCTTACACGTAAAGGTGATTTAGCACTGAGCCGAGACCTGGGCTTGGCTGGAAGCTCTCCTGTTGGGCCAAGTAGGGCAGGCTCTGGGGACAGGCAGGTTTGCTCTATGAAGGGTCTCACTTTGCGGGGTTCTGGGTCCTTATCTGAAAGGAATGTGTGCCACAATCAGCATGCTCATGTGTCACAGATCCTCATTCATCCAACAGGTCCTTTTTAAAAAAAAACCAAAAAACATATTTCTTGGGAGTCTCCTAGGAGTCAGACCTACCATGCTAAGGCAGTGGGTTCATGATGATAAATAAGATGGACACCAGCCCTCTGTCCCATTGCTTAGTGGGAGAGCCACTGATTTGTTACTTGATTCAGGTGGAAAGTGCTGGAAGGAGGGAGCCTGAGGTGGGAAGAGGAAGTGTGACAGGGGACCCTCCCCTCGTGCAGGGAGTCAGGAAAGGCTTCTCCCAGGACTTGTGGGGCCTTTCTTAGAAAAATGTGTAAAACAGCCCGCGGGGTCATATAGGAAACCAGAGATATTGAAACATAGTTATCAAAGCATAGCAAATACCCGATAAAAGAACATTTATATGTCTTTGTTTATATCACATGAGACGGCGGTTTGCTAAATTAGTGTTAGGTTTCAAGACATCTGCACCAACTGCAATGTGACCAGAAACTGTGATTTCTGTTGAAGGCAAAGCCTCAGACACTGCCAGTGTTGCTGTTTGTTACCTACATGCATCGTGAAGGGAAATGAAGATGTTACGTTTCCCCATCCAAATTCACAGGCCGCAGGGAAAAGGAAAATTATCCCAAATTTTGGAAATAAAAGACGATTTAGTGACTTCGCAATGTCACACTGCAGCATTGTCTAAGACGCCCCCTCAGGTGCTCCAGGGAAGGTAGCTTCCCTTCCTATCCTTTAGGGCCCAGCCTCCGTGAAGCTAGAGAAGATGCAAATGATTTCTGTTTGGTAGAGAAGAGAGACCTGCAGGTTACTGCCCTGCAGGACATTGGCCAGTTTGGTATCTAATTTAGCCGTGTGTATCAGGATCCTTTTTTAAAATATCAGTCATGCATATTACTTTCTTATAACTTCTTTCTTTCTTTTAATCTTTTTTAAACCTTTTCTTATATTCTCTTTTGATGCAACTTTTATTTTTGTGGGTCCCTTATGAAAGAGTTCAGTAGCACTTTGAAATATGCTCGATATAGGATGTGAGGGTGTGGTGCTCAGAAGGAAGGCCTGGGCTGGAGACGGAATGTAGGGGTGCTGCTTTGAAGGTGGCCAGACCCCCGGGGGAGAGGGCAGAGACGAAGGGGAAGGTGGACCGAGTGAGCCCCAGGGACCCTCAGCATTTAAAGGCTAGGGAGAGCCAAAACCGGTTTGGCTCAGTGGATAGAGCGTCGGTCTGCGGACTGAAAGGTCCCAGGTTCTATTCCGGTCAAGGGCATGTACCTTAGTTGCGGGCACATCCCCGGTAGGGGGTGTGCAAGAGGCAGCTGATCGATGATTCTCTCTCATTGATGCTTCTCTCTTTCTTCCTCTCTGTAAAAAATAAAATATATTTAAAATAAATAAATAAAGGCTAGTGAGAAGAGCGTTTCCAAAGGAGACAGGAAGGGTGGCTGGAGAGGTAGAAGGGGGACCAAGCGTGTTCCCCCAGGTTCAAGAGGTTGAACAAACTGAGAACTGGAGGTGCCTGTGGGGTTATCCGTGTGGAGGTTCTTGTTGGACCCCCCCCATCGAGAACCTCTTTGGTGGCGGGGCAGATCTGAGAGGGATGGGGAGTGTGTAGGAGAGAACAGGAGATGGGAGATTCTGGCTGTGAAGGAAAGAGTGGCACGGGGACCAGGAAGCGGGTTTTTAAAAAATGGGTCAGTGGTACAGGTTTTCCAACCTGCCCGTGGCTCCAAACCACTGTAAGGGGGTGAGTCTAAATGTGGATTTACTTCCAGGATAAGGCTCAGGAGTCTGTATTTCTGAAAAGCCTGTGCTTAGAGCCGTTGTGCAGCTACCAACCAGACACACTGGTAAGTCAGCAGCATTCCGTTTACGGGGTGGATACTATTTGGTGCCACGGTTGCTGCTCTCCACTGAGCGGTGCAGCCCAAGCTCTGCCCATGTCTGGGGCCACACACACAGGCGATACCGTGAGGCCTCGCTGGCTGAGCACGTGCGGTTTCCGCTTTCCTCTGAAGGCACCCGGGGATCGGCGGCCCGCAGGCAGAGGGGAAAGATGGATCAGGTTGTCATCACAGCGTTTTTCAGGCGCTCACATCCCGTAGCTAAATGGGAAAGGAAAGTGAACTTTCTGGCCTCTGGGTCTTGTTCTGGTTGAGCTGTAGGGAGTGGGAGGGAGCTCGAGGGACATAGTGGGGAGTATCACATTGATGGGCAAAGAGAAGAGCATGGGGTCTGTGCTCACAGCACCCCTTCGAGTCCTGGTGCTGCCATGTAGGCTTCACCTAAGGCCCGTCCCTTCACTCAGGGGTTCACAACCTTCCTAATGCCTCTACCCTTTCATACAGCTCCTCATGTTGTGGTGACCCCCAACCATAAAATCATTTTCGTTGCTAGTTCGTAACTATAACTTTGCTACTGTTAATGAATCGTCATGTAAAGATCTGTGTTTCCCGATGGTCTTAGGCTCTCCAGCAGCGGTTCTCAACCTGTGAGCCTCGGTTTTCACATCTGCAAAGTGGGGATAGTACCACGTCCCGCACATGATTATTTGTAGCTGTTTTTCAAACATTTTTACTGCGACCCCTGCAAGAATAATGATGCATTTAATAATTATAGCAAGTGCATACGTATATAAATATACCAGGTACATCTCACTGAATACCTAGTCTTTGCCACCTGTGGTACACACCGATGTTTCTATTTAATGTCATTTAAAAATGCAGGTGGTAACTCACTGCATTGATTTTATGACTCGGCTCCTGGGTTAAGGCCTGCAGGGTGGAAAACGCCGGCTGAGGCGCTCAACTCTGAAGGATTGAAGGCGATAATGTGTGTAAAAGCTCGATGTACACACGGGTCATGAGCACCTGGATTGTTTTCTTATCAACGATCGGAGCTTTGAGGCAGAGTTGGATTTCCGGAGTGAGAATTCACCTGCTCTTCCTCCCTCCCTCCCTGCTGCCTAATTCCCTGTCGCTCTACCAGCCCTTTCTCGTTAGCCTGTGTCACATGTGCCCGGGCTGGCAGCGAGCCAAGCCCTCCTGGCTCGCAGAGAGGTTTTCCCAAAACGAGGGCTTTCGGGCCTACGTCCCGGTTAAATGCAGTGTGGTTGCAATTTCAGGATAAGAAAACCTGTTTTTATGAGCTCTCGGATCCGTTGTGCTGTCCCCCTCCCCCGCTGTCCCCTGTTGACGCCACCTTGGTGCTGCAGGGACCTTGGGGGAGGGGACACCACACTGTGTGCACGAAGTGTGGTTTTTAAAGAAAGCAAACATATAAGACGCGCAGCTGGCTTTGTAGAAGGTGTCCCCCCAAAACGTGTGCACACTCTAACAGCTCATAGCTCAATGGATGTTCCTTTCTTTTCAGATGTAACCCATTGGGATTAATAATTATCCAAAGGGTGAATTACATTTGGGGGGACGCCCTGTATTTACAGGAGCAAGCAGCCCGAGGTGCATGGCCCCAGGAATCTGCTGTCTTTGTGCTCTACTCGCGTGCCAGCGTCTGTCAGATGTGGGTCTGAGTCACAGCTCTCATCCTACGTGCTGTGTGATGCTGAGCGAGTTTCTAAACACCTCTCAGTCTCAGTTTCCTTCTCCATAAAATAGGTATAACAGAAGTGCCTACTTCACTCACTTGCCAAGATAATTAAATTAGTGATGTGAATTGTTTTAGCTTGCTCCTGGCCACACAATAAGCACACCGTACTTTAGCTGTAATCATGATCCTGGGCTGATGGCTAGGCCCTGGATTTTGAAATGAAAGAATATGCCCTTAGGTTCTATTCCTTGCCAACTATGTTTCCATTTCTCTCTTATTCTTAACTAGAGGCCTGGTGTGTGAAATTCGGGCACTGAGGAGGGGGTCCTTCAGCCCGGCCTGCACCCTCTCACAGTCCGGGAGCCCTAGGGGGATGCCCAACTGATGGGGAGCGTGCTTAAGCCATCAGCCGGACATCCTTAGTGCTGCCACGGAGGCAAAGAGGCTCCTACCACTGCTGCTGCACTCGCCAGCCATGAGCCCAGCTTCTGGCTGAGCGGTGCTCCCTCTGTGGGAGCGCACTGACCACCAGGGGGCAGCTCCTGCGTTGAGTGTCTGCCCCCTGTTGGTCAGTGCATGTCATAGCGACCCGTCATTCCGCTGTTCAATCGATTTGCATATTAGCCTTTTATTATGTAGGATTATATAGGATAAGCACATGTAACTCCCTCAGCTAGTGGGGGGATCCCACATCTCAGAAGCCAATTCGATTCTCCCTCTCTTTCTCTCTCTCTCTCTCACACACACACACACATGCGTGTGCATACCATTCAGGGTCTTATGGTGATAGTTTTTATTTTGAAGGCTGCTGAGTAGACATTTGAACACTGGGAAGCATTGCTGGTGAAATCCCCAAAGTTGGTTTGCGGTTAGACCTCATTCCTTGTAAAGAATGGTGTTTGGCCACGGTGGTTGGAGACAGATGCTCAACCTTTGCCCTTTCAAGGGGCATAAAATACTCATATTTTAAAATCAATGTCCTTTTGTATATCTCTCTTGTCCAAAACACTCTAGGTATGTGTTGTATGCTAATACTTTTCAGATTCCACATGATGGTTCTTATAAAAACTACCCGATGTCAGGTGAGCAGAGGAGCAGCCAGCAGCCAGAAGTGAATTCAGGCAGGTCAGCACTGCTCTTATGTGGAGAGTGGTGGAAGTTTATCAAAGGCCTGTGGAAGGTGTTCTTGGCATCTCTGTGTTTTTTGTTTTTCTTTAGGTGACTTTTGCCCCCTAATTCTAATTTTGAAATAATTTTGGACTGATAGAAGAGTTGCAAGAATACAAAGGATTCCTGCTTGCCCTTTACCCATATTCCACAAATACTAACATTTCATCTCTTTTGTTTAATGATACTTTCCCTCTACATATATAAAGTGTACAGAGATGATGTTCCTTTGCTCCCTGTGATACTTCAGTATTTCTTTTTGTTTTTTTTTTTAAGATCATTTTGTTGATCTTTAGAGAGAGAAGAAGGGAGAGGGAGAGAGAGGAGAGAGAGAGAGGAGAGAGAGAAACATCAAAGTGATAGTAAAACATCAGTAGGCTGCCTCCTGCATACCTCCTGCCAGAGATTGAGCCCTCAACCCAGGCCTGTACCCTGACAGGAAATAGAACCAGCAGCCTTTTGGTGCACAAAATGATGCCCAGCCATCTGAGCCACACCAGCCAGGGCCTTCAGCATTTCTTAAAAGGCAAGGGCATTCTCTTACATAACCACACCACAGTGATAAAAATCAGGAGTGTGGTGTTTTGGCTCAGGACTCAGCACAGAACCACCCATTGAATTATAATTGTCTGAGCTCTTCAAGCTGGACCAGTTTCTCAGTCTCTGTCTTTTGTGACCTTGACATTTTTAACAATGTCCCCTCTTTTGGTTTTTGATAATGTTTCTCTTAAGCTCATTCTATCAGGAGGTGTATGAGGTCCATTTGACCCATTCTTGGTGATGTTAGCGTTGGTTCCTTAGTCAAGGCTTCTCCACTGCGCAGATATATTTTCACGTGGGGAGGTACTTGGAGATTGTTCTTTTTTTCCATGATGGTGGCCAAATGGAGGTAATTTTTTTCTTTAAATATTAAAATTGGACCTGCCTATTATAGTAAATTAGAAAAATAGACAAAGGGGAAGAATAAACATCTCTCCAAGGACAAAGTCTTACTTCGGTGCATTTGTTTTCTTCTTCCAGTCTTTCTCTGAGCATCATTTTGCATGTAGTTGTAGTCATATCAGGCATATTTTGAATTCTATCTTTTAAAACTTAACATTAGCCGAAGCCGGTTTGGCTCAGTGGTAGAGCGTCGGTCTGCAGACTGAAAGGTCCCGGGTTCGATTCCAGTCAGGGGCCATGTACATTGTTTGCGGGCACATCCCCAGTAGGGGGTGTGCAAGAGGCAGCCGGCCGATGTTTCTCTCTCATCGATGTTTCTAGCTCTCTATCTCTCTCCCTTCCTCTCTGTTAAAAATCAATAAAATATATTTTTTAAAACTTTACATTAAAAAAAGCATTTGTTTTCATCACACAGTCTTTGGAAACATCAGTTAAACGGCCCTATTATCCTGTCTAGTGGCTTCCTCTAAATAGCCATTCCTCCACTGGCGGACACTTAGGCTGTTTACCACTCTTGTCTCCTCCGAATAGGACCATTGTGAATCATATCTGTATCAGACCTCCGCTCATTTCCTCAGGACACATTCCCAAAAGTGGAATTACCCAGTCAAGGAGCATAAATACTGCTAAGATAATTGGTAAACTGTGCCTTTCCAAAAGAATTGTACTAGTTCAGGCTTTTGCCAGCACTGTGTGACAGACAGTTGAGCTCCATATTTTAAGAGATTCACTAATGGCATTTCTCAACATTTTAATTTTATCAACATATTTTTTACTGATTTCAGACAGGAAGGAAGAGGGAGAGATTAAAAACATCAATGATGAGAGAGAATCATTGCTCTGCTGCCTCCTGCACGTCCCCCACTGAGGATCAAGCCCACAACCTGAGCATATGCCCTTGACCAGGAATTAAACCGTGAACTCTGGTTCGTAGGTTGACACTCAACCACTGAGCCATGCCGGCCAAGCTCAGCTTTCTTGTGTTTTAACACTGTAACCCACCAGTCAAGATTTGTGTTAAGATTAATTTCCTGTTATTTTGAATTATGAAAGCATAGGTATTTATTTCCCAAAATAAATTACAGTGTAATGGAGCACATTAGTCTTTTCAGGCTCTCACTCGCTGCTCCCAGCGTTGGGTTCGCTCTGGGAGTCAGGAGCATGGCTGTGTCTAGGGCAGGTCGTTGGCGAAAGTGCGGGACTGGAAGGCACGCACAGCTGAGGGGTTGGGATATTTCACCTACAGCAGTGGTTCTCAATCTTTCTGATGCCGAGATCCTTTAATACATTTCCTCATGTGTTGGTGACCCTCAACCATAAAATTATTTTTATTGCTACTTCATAACTGTCATTTTGCTACTATTAATGAATCATCATGTAAATATCTGTGTTTTCTGATGGTCTTAGGTGACCCTTCTCGTGGTTCTCAACCTATGGGTCAAGACACCTGGGTTCATAGCAGTAGCAAAATGACAGTTATGAGTAGCAACGAAAATAATTTTATGGCCGAAACTAGGTTGGCTTAGTGCATAGAGTGTTGGCCTGCAGCCTGAAAGGTCCCTGGTTCAATTCCAGTTAAGGGTATGTACCTTGGTTGCGGGCACATCCCCAGTAAGAGGTGTGCAAGAGGCAGCTGATCGATGTTTCTAACTCTCTTCCTCTCTGTAAAAAAAATCAATAAAATATATATTTTTTAAAGGAAAAGAAAATAATTTTATGGTTGGGGGTCACCACCACATGAGGAACTGTATTAAAGGGTCGAGGCATTAGAAAGGTTGAGAACCACTGACCTACAGAGTCCTAAGAGGGAATGTGTTTGCTATCATCAGAGTGTGATAAGCTGACGGAATGGTGAGGGAGGGGGAGGAATTTGAACTCTCCAATGATGGGAGCTACCCAAGGTGAAGAGGTAGGTGGAGGACTGGGACTTCTGTGTATGAGCATGGTGAGTTCCCCCACCTCCCTGGGCCCCACTAGGTTGAGCAGCTTCAGGAGAGTGTGAGTCCTTGGCTCTGGGGGGGCTACCTGGAGGCTGGAATGTGAAGAATGTTGGGAGGAGAACTGTACTGGGGAACCAACCAGCTCAACTAAAGCATGGGGGCTGCAAGGGATGTCCTGGCCTTCCAGTCCCCTTATTAGCAAAAGGGCCGGGGCTGTAGGGAAATAGGCTAGTTACTAGCCGAATGTCCTCTTATTGGTGGGTAACTGTCACCACGAGACCAAGATACCCGATAAGAACAGGCAAGGTGAAACCTGGGTAACTAGCAGACACATAGTAAATCAAACCCTTGATATTCCATCTGTCTCTTCCTTATTACAATGGATCTGAAGTCTAATGCATGGCTTAATGCCTTTGATACTTTGAAATATCCCAACTGGAGCAGCTATTAATATTTCCTTCCAGTTAAAGCTTCTGTTCCAGTTGATAATCAAAATCTGATTGCATGTGTGCTAGAAAACACAGAGTGACAGTGCCTTAAGAAGATCAGTTATTCACTGACGTAGATAAAAGAGGTCCCAGGGCCAGGATATCACCGGGACCCAGGTGTCTTCTGTCTTGCTACTTCACACCTTTAGCAAGTTCCTTCTCCTCCTCGTCTCAGCTGGACTGACAGGAAGGAGGAGGGGACCAAGAAGGCTTATACCAGATGTCTGTTAGGGACTGTTCCTAAAAGTCCCTATAGCACTTTTGCTTACATTCTCTGGGCTGAAATTTAGTCCCATAGTCACATTAGCTGCAAGGGAAACCAGGAGGTATGGCTTTTAACGTGGGTGGCCACAGGTCCAGAGAAATAGCTTCAGACGGTGTAATGACGTCATAGGGGTCCTGAGAATAGATTTGCCAAATGCCACAATCAGAACGGACTTTGAGCTCCTTCTTTTACGGAGGAAGACACTGATACTCAGAGAAGGAGAGAGGACTTAGCCAAGGCCACACAGCCTGCAGACATCCAAGGCAGCAACCACTTTTGGGCTTCCCTGCTCTTTCCACCAAACCTCCAGCTCTGACTTCTCAGCCAGCTCACGTTCTCTGACCTTGGGTTCAGGTCACCTGTCTTCAACCTTGTTCCTGGATCCCCTTACCACCAACTTCTTAAGATTCTCGACTTCTTAGATTCTCATATTTCAAAACTATTTTGAGCAAAATGTGGGTGTGACACTACATTAAACTAGTTTCTTCACAGCCCCCAGCATAAGAAGGGTATTTTTTTTCCCAGGTGACAAAACCAAAAAGGTCAAGTCCCCCCGCCACCCTTTTTCCTAAATGTTGAACTTAAATCTTCCTCCTTTAGCAAGCTGCTGTTACATAATTGAATACTCTGGCTTCATGATCTGCTCTGAATAATGAATCTATGAGGAAAGACAGCCTGCCTGGCTATAGAGACCATAGGGTGCTGGCGCGCCCCAGCAATCTAGAGCTTTTTAAAGCCGAGGGTGTAATGGGACAAGAACTGTCCCCCCCGATTACTTTCCAAAATTGTCTGGCTCTTTATCCTTTTAGTCTGGGGGTGCTTGTGGGTGAGCTTACGAAGAGGGAGAGGAGCTTGTGTGAGCTGTGTGTTAGAGCGAGAGGGTGGTGGAAAGAGGCACGGATTTCTGTACGAGGTCTGATTAACAGCAGCTCTGGGCTAATGGCCCCAGGACCCTGATACTTGGGGCAGACCCCTGGTGCTCTGGGCTGGCAGGAAGCAGACGGCTAGTGGAAGTCTCTGCTGGGACCCTCCTTGCCATGGGATTCTGGAAGAGGAGGGCTTCTCCTGGCGGTGTCGATGGGCCCTGCTTGGGAGGGAGGTTGCCCGGGTCCAGGGAGCGTGGGTTGAGAGAAGCAGACCACCTCCTCTGGGCAGGAGCTGGGAGACCTCAGCTCTGGTCCTAGCTCTACTGCTTACCTACTGTGTGACCTGGACGAGTAATTTGGCCTCTCTGAGCCTCAGTTTCCTCTCTGCAGGAGGAGGCCAGTGCCCACTCATGGAGCCGGGAGAGCAGGTGCTGCCGGGCCTCTGGCCGGGTCGCTGTGCAGAGGGGTTTTGCCCCCGGTTTTCTGATGCTGAGCGTGTGTACGTGCATGTGTCTTCCTGCCTGATGTGCTGTTTTGCCTGATTGCAGCCTGGGCCCTGGAGAGGAAGAGGTGCTGCCCATTTTACTGTTGTCCTTGCTCGGTCTCTGATTACCTCGCTAATGGCACTACTACAGATAATTACGATCATTATGTACTTCTGTATGCCAAGCATTATGTTAGGTTCTCTGCCTCAGACCCTCACCTTAGCAGGCAGCTACAGGGACAGCCAGGAGGGCCGCCCTGGCCTCCCTCCCTTAAGGCAGGTGTCAGCATTTCCCCCTCCGCTCTGCGGTGGGGAAGTGACCCGGGAGGTATAGTGACATTGGAGATGGTCTTGCTCTGAAGGATGGCGCCCGAGTCTGAACCCGGGTCAGACTGCAGAAGCAGTGCTCTGACCAGGCGTTGAACCCTGGGGTGTGTAGGGGACCCCGAGGGGAGCAGATGAGAGTGGGCTGCTAGGCTGGAAGGGCCCAGATTTGGGCAGACCCCTGTGAGGAGGACACTGCAGAGAGTCTGGAAGATGAGAGAACCCAGTTTCCTGGGCCCCATTGCCTCCCGCCTTGGTGGAGGTGGAGTGAGGGCTCCTGTGACGGAGACCCGGGGGCCGCTGGACTCTGAAGAGAGCTCTGTACTCTGCTGGGGGGAAGGGGCTTGCAGATGGAGGGGCCTGGTGTTCTGAGTGAGGTGCTACGGTGACAGGGGCTGGGGGCACTCTGATGGGGGGGCAGGCACTGGCTGTCTGATGGAAGTGGGACCTTTGGGGGCCTGTATTCCCCAGCAGAGCAGCAAAGGGAGGTCATCCTTCCCAAGCTTTGCTTTGCTCTGTGCTGGGGGAATGGCTTATAGGTCTCCGCCCAGCTTACGGGGCGCTCTGCCCTGATACAAATCCTGTTAAAGCTGTGGGTCCAGGAGCAGAAAGAAAGCAATTGTTGCAGCCCATCAGGAGTTTGCATGGTGAATAGAGGGGATTTTTTTTTTCTCTCTCTCCTACTTCTAAAGGGAATGACTTAGAATGTAAAGAGCCCGCCCGCCCAGCCCAGGAGCAGTTGGGAAGTTGGCACGGCCCTCTCCCCTGGGGGCCCGACAAAGCAGAGGGTCTGTGCATCGTTAACACTGTTATTGTTGTTATCAAGGTTTGTGGGTTGTGGCATAAAAAATCTGCAGGATGGCACTGGGCGGTGATCCAGGGCTCACTGAAGCTGCATCTGAAGGAAAGAAGGGAGCGAGCGCGCACATTGCAAAGGTTAAAATAGACTGAACGGGAGGAGAAAGGAGAATGTTAAGTGGCTGGAGCAGCATCCCCTGGGGCTTAGAGGAGGGAGGCCTGCGCGGCCCTCCTGGCTGTCCCTGCAGTTGCCTGCTAAGGTGAGGGTCTGTTTGAGGCAGACGCAGGCTTTCCGTCCTCCCCAATCTCGGCGGTGCTGAGTAAGCCTTCGGGTCTCCCCTGGAACTGGCTGTAGGCCTGTTTCCCCCTGTCACTCCCAAATCTCCAGACCCTGCCTCTCCTGTCACCCTGGCTCTTGCGCTGGGCATGCTTGTCTCTTCCCAGCGCTCACTTCCGGCTCAGCTACTGAGATAATCTCAGATTGTCCTGGGACTCAGCCATGGGCTTTGCCTGTGGATCAATCACCGCTTTTCTGTGTGTCTCCTCTTGGGTCTGTGTTGACAGAGCACTTCCCGCCTTTTCCTTCAGACTGTCCTTCCCTCTCTGGGCTTCTCCCTCTGAACCTCGACTCCAGACTTCCTCCCCGGCCTGTCTGGGGTGCCTTATTGTCCACAGGTCCATGCCTGAGCTCATTATCACCTTCCTCAGCATCAGACAAAAGCCCCTGCTGCTTCTCAGTTCTTCCATTTTTGGCTCTTGTTCCGCTCCTAGCCCAGAATCCTTGGGGTCATCTTAGCCTCTTCTCTCTTCCTTCCTTGCTTACATAGGAATGGTCATTGAGTTCTGTTGTTTCTCCCTAAGGCTCTTGGATTGACTCTTTTCTTTCCACGTGGGCAGCCACCCAGCTGGTCCCTCCACCTCCAGACTCCTAGTGGCTGCCCAGTCTGAGGTCAATGCCAAATGCAGTTCTCTAGGAGCCAGGCTTTCAAGACCTGCAGCCTGGCTCCACCTGCCCTCTCCCACCTGCTCCCACCGAGGCCCTCACCGGCAGTGCTGTGATCGGCCCGGTGTCAGTGGTCCCTTCCAGGCCTCCCGAGAGCTGCCACGGACTCACCGTGTCACGTGCTCCTAGCGGTGATCTCTGCATAGACCAGGATGGTAACCAGTGTGCCTTGTTGTGTTTATTATTCGGGACGCACCGCTCCCGTGGCTTCCAAGGGGCCAGGTGCTGTTCTGGGCCCAGTCCTCCAGAACTAGCTCTAGTCTGGGGGACAGGGTAGGGATGGGGAGGGGGGAGGAGACAGACCCTCTATAAAGACCGGCTATGGGCAGTACCCGTGTCGGCCCCAGTGTCATGCCCAGTGTCAGTGTTCAAGCAGAGGCAGTTTGCTCGGTGTTCCCTGGTTGAGCTTAAGTTCTCTGCTGTGTGAGGTGAGCACTGGGTCAGAGGTTTTGGTGGCTGGCTTGGCCTGGGCCGTGGTTTATTTACTCTGGGGGTGGCCGATGTTTAGAGGACCTGAGGGACCCACTGGGTTTTACAGGAAGGAAGCTGTGGGTATGCCTTGAGACTCGGATCTTGTGGTTTCTGTTTTAGACACGGCTGTTGCTGTGGCCCATCTACACCACCGTGCTGCCTGAGCAGGTGGACACTGGTCTAGCCCTCCCCCCTCCCCCCTTTTCCAAAGCACAGATGCCTGCCAGTTTCAAGAGGGCTGGTCCACAGGTCAGAATCCCCAGGCCCTGGGCAAAGGTAGTTGTTTTTCTTCACTGCAGGTTATCTGAGGATTAAAATCAGAGCTCCTGTGTGTTTTTCCAACAGATTTTTATTTTATTTTTTCCTTCAGTCATGTGCATTGAGCTATGAACTCTTTAGTCTGAAGTCCATTAGTTCTCTGGGAGCAGTAAACTAAATAGCATGTAACAGTAAAGCGGAATTAACTTTTGGTGAGCTCTCAAGGTGGGCTGCCTACGGGCAGTGGTCTGTAGCCTGTCCACAGCTCCAGCAGGGCAGAATGAGGGAGCGATCACTCCTCAACTCCTCCTCGTGGATGGTTTTACCCCGGGGGGAGAAGGAACCTGGAAACCTAATGGCAGGTTATATTTAGAAACACTAGAACGTGGCTACATTTCTGTCTTCTGTTCTGCTGAGGTAGAAATTTGTATTACATATTAGGGTAATGACGCTATTGGAGTGCTTTATGATTTATAAAGTATGTTCGATAAGTTATCCCATTTTATTCTTACAGCAGTCCCAGGAGGGAGGTATTATTATCTCCATGTCAGATGTGAGAGGCATTAAGCCTCTGGAAAGTTGAGGGATGTTGCTTAGCCATCTTAGCTATTGACTGGTAGAGCGCAGACTCAACTCAAGACTTGTGGCTGTAAAGAGGCAGTGGACTGAGAGGGCATGGGATCAGAGAGAGAGACTGGGGTTCGGGTCCTGGCTCTGCTTTTACATTAGCTGTGTAACCTTGGCTAGACAATGCACCTGATCGATATGATTAAGCATATCAGATAATCAACAGTTGGTTCTTTTTATTGACCACATTCCTCCATATTTCTCAGTCCTTGCTCCATTCTGGGCTGGTTGCTCTGGGCAGGATCCTTGGTTTCCTAGATTCCATGTATTTATGATTTTTTATTTGCATCTTGTTTTGGTAGAGCATGAGTTCTAGTAGCTTCCTGAGAAAGGGTGTGTTGGTGGTAGCACATGCACATCTGAGATCTTAAGTCTGAGTAAATTTGTATTCACCATTGACACTTTGGCTGGTTATCAAATTCCAGTTGGAAACCACATTGCTTGCTAATTGCAATTTGCATTCCAGTGTGCTGATGACCAGTCTTAGGCCAATTCTGACTCCTGGTCTTTTATATGTGGTGTGCATTTTTTCTTTGAAACATGAATCTGCTCTTTGTCAGCAGTGTTCTGAATGTTTGCAGAGATGTATTTTGGTGAGAGTTCATTTTATTCTTGATGCGGGGCCTTCTCAACTGAAAGCTCACATCCTTCAATTCTGGGGTATTTTCTCAAATTATTTCTTTGATAATTTCTTGTCCTCTGTTTTCTTCTTTTTCTGGAGTTCCTTTAATGTGGCTGTTTGTGCTTTAATTTGGCTGTTTTTAGTCTTCGTTTCATCTTTCCATTGGTTTGATTCTGCCCCTTTTATGTTAAGGGCTTTCCTCAGATATCTGTGTGTATTGAAGAGCAAGGCACCAGGACGTGATCAGAGGCTGAGTGTGGGGAGGGGGTGGAGGGCACTTGTTTACTGAGGGGACCTCACAGTAGGTATTTGAGTGGGAATTCAGCTGTTCCAAGGGAGGATCTCCAAGTCGCTGTCTTTGGTTTGCTTTTCTTATGCTTCTCAGTTTCCGCAGAGAACAATTCTCTAATCTCCCACCTGGGGGGAATAAAACCGGCAGCATTCTGGAAAAGGGGTGCTAGGGGATGAGGCTCATGCAGATGGTTGATCTCAAGGTTTAATTCAAGACTTCCTTTAATCTCCTGTTTTCTCTCAGGGCCACACTTTCACCCTCTGCCTGGTGTCTCCCAGCAGAGCTTTCCTTCTTTTAAGTAACCAGGTAGTAACCCCTGTGCCTTCTGCCAACTAGGCAAGGGGCTGTTGGCCAGCTGTGTGGGCTGCTGAGGGGATCTGTGTGTGACTGCTCCTTTTTCATGTGTTTCACACTCACACACACACACACACACACACACACACACCACATTGTTTTCATCTTCCACATGCCTGTGGAGGCGCCTGGTACCTCCAGGGCCCAAGGTTTTCAGCCTTCTTGGGGACAGTCCGCTCATTTTTGTTGTCTTGTTTCCACTGGCTGAGTAGGGCAAGCAGAAACCCCCTCGCCATCCTTTCCCATCCTGAACATCAGAGGTGATCTTATTTCTCCGTGGATCTGTGCTCCGGGGCTCCAGAGTGGGGTGGAGTTTTCGCATTGCTCCAGCGTGCGATGCAGCGTAGAACGTAGACGCTGACCTCCCAGAGGGAGGTCTTGATTGAGGGGGTGGCCAGTACGTCCATGCACACGCTCGTGTCCTATGCAGTCCGTGCGGCGTTAGGGCAGTGCACGGAGAAGAGAGTGACTTGGAGACTGAGAGTGGCCGGGGAAGTGTCTCAGGGGGTGTGGTGACTTGGAGAGGGGGTGAGGGGAAGGGCAGCTCCAGTCTCCCGAGAAGGGTAGGTGTGCCCTCATCCCTGTGAAGTGAGAGATGCTTTAGGCAGCAGGTCTGTGGGCACCTGTTCTTCCTCAGGCCTGGCCGGGACCCAGGGCTCACCCTCCGTGTCTCCTTCACTTGCAGGTTGTCCTGCCTGGATGGCTGTCCTCCACCAAGGTCTCCTCGCTCATCGAGAGGATCTCTGACCCCAAGGACTTGAAAAAACTTCTCAGGACCCGGAATAACGTATTGGTGCTTTACTCCAAATCCGGTGAGTGTCCCTTCTGGGGTCACCTGGTGGGGATGGCTTGCAACAGGAAGGGAATGAGAGGGGGTGCAGGTGGGAGACAGAGAGACACCATGTGTGTCGGCTTTCCTCAGGAGACGGCAGAGGCCCCGCAGGGCGTCAGTTCTGCCTACGTGGGATCCCTGAGTGGTCGTCGTTCACTCCCTTTCTCTAAGTGTTTCTTAGGAAAAGCCTCAGGAGAGGGCATGAGTGTGAAGGAGGACAGAAGACTGTGGACACTGGGGATGGGCATTCTGGCTTCCTGGACAGGCACGGGCCTGCCCTGCCAGGGCAGGCTCCTCCGGGGCTGTTGATGAACAGCCTGGGCCGGCCCGTCGCCAGCTGAATTGGTCCCAGGCTTGGGGACATGCACCCAGGCTGGCAGCTCTGACCTGGCCTGGCCCCCATCTGTCCTGCTCTGGGATTGGAGCACAGGCTGCGTTTGGACTGGGCTCATGGCGGCTTCGGCGGGGGCGGGAGCAGCAGCTTGCCTCCTCTGACCTTGGAGCTGGCGAGGGCACAGTGGATGGAGGGAGGTCTGCCCGGCTGTTGGCTGTGACTTTGAACATCAGACTGTTGATATTATTCCAGCACAGTTAAGTGTTTTCACTGCACCCGAGGATGCCAAGTTTTCCGCGCCCTGGAGAAGCAACAGCCAGTGGCTGGGCCAGTTCCGGGCACAGCTCTCCCTGCACCTCATTCTTGACACTCATTGGCACCGGGGCTGATGGATGTTTTGGACGAGTGTCCCTCCTGGAGCCCGCACCCTCCAAGCACCCTGGCACATGCTGCTCCTTGTCCGTCTGCAGGCCTGGCAGACGCTCCCTTGGGGGTGGTTGTTGGGAGCCCACTATGTGAATAGCATTTCTTTGCTGTCAGGAATAGGGGTAAACTGAGGCCAGGGAGAAGCAGAGCTGCTCCTGAGGCCTGGGTGTAGGGCCCTGAATGAGCGTGGTCCACCCCGTGGGTGCTCCTGGAGCTGGCGGTTGTCGGTGTGGGAGCACACTCAGCTCCTCTCTGGGTACGTCCCATAAAGGAAGCTTATCATCATCCAAGGACGCCTCCAGGACCCTCTGAAGTACACTCCCCTTCGCTCCGCCGCCAGGAGGGAGGAGCACCGGTGGTCAGATAACATCCAGGTTACGAGAAAGGAGTTGGGAGAGAACAGCTGCCTTGTCTGAGGCCTTGCAGCCAGTAGGTGGTAGATGATGGTAGATGGTAGACTACATAGAGGGTAGACGACCTCTGAGCTGGTCGGTCCAGCAGGTCCCTGCTCCACCTCTGCTTGTTTTGTTGTGGGGTCGAACCCTGGGTTCAAAATCAGACCACCGGAGGCTGATGATTGATTTAAAAAAGCAGGCAAGGATTTATTGAACTGGCCAGGACGGCCTCGAGAGCACCACAAGCAGGCAGTGTTTCTGGTGTTGGCAGTCCAAACCACAAAAATTTCCTTTGTTCTGAATTCTAAATTCTAAATGCTGGGAACAGCCTGCAGGGTCGCTCCCAGCCATTTTGCTGGACACTGGAATGTGGCCCTATCTTGCGATAGCAGATAGTACAGAAGCAGACCTGAGCGGTTTATCTCTAAAGGTTATCTACAGTTTCTACTCCTGAAGCTACTGAGTCAGTGGGAATCCATCTCCTGTGGTCCTGGTCCACAGGCACAGGAAAACTGCCTTAGCCTCCAGGTCTCCATCTGGAAGCTGAGGTAACTACTCTATGTTTAAGCAAGTGCAGAAGCCAGAATAGTAGGGTTAAAATTCAAACAACAGCCGAATCCGGTTTGGCTTAGTGGATAGAGCGTCGGTCTGCGGACTGAAGGGTCCCTGGTTCGATTCAGGTCAAGTGCATGTACCTTGGTTGTGGGCACATCCCCAGTAGGGGGTGTGCAGGAGGCGGCTGATCGATGATTCTCTCTCATCGATGTTTCTAACTCTCTATCCCTCTCTCTTCCTCTCTGTAAAAAATAAATAAAATATATTTTTTTAAAAATTCAAACAACAGTTTTTACCTAAGTATGGTTGCTACCATATTTCAGTTTCTTCTGCTGGAGTGAGGAAGCAGCGACGTTTTATCTCTGCAGGGACAGGAGGGCTCTGCCACCAGGAGATTATTTTGTTTAGTTAGCACATGTGTCAAACACAAGGCCCACGGGCCAAATCCGTCCTGCCAGGCCTTGCAATGTGGCCCGCACCGCGTTGTCATCACTGCACTCCGCTGCGTTTCCATCACAATGACAGTTTATGTCTGTTCAGTAAACCATTCGGCCCGCGATTTAGGCTGGATTTTAGATTTTGGCCCCTTCTCTGATTGAGTTCGACACCCCTACGTTAGAGGGTGGGAAGGTGGGGTCCCCCTTTGAGGCACGCAGGGCAGGGGGCAGGGCCAGAGGCCTTGTTTTCTCTTCAGCCCTCCCCCAAGCGTGGTCTCATGCTTCCCGTGTGCTGACTCCTCGCTGCGTCGGCCATGGCCGTGGGTGGTTATTCTGCCTTTCTGCCTCCTCCCCAGGCCTGTCACTAGACTAGCGACTGTGGGTGGGCTTTCAGGGCAGCACAGTAACTGGGTTTCTCGCCTCCTGTCCTTCCTGGCAGGGCTTCCTCTCCGCAGGGCGAGGGGAGGGGTGCTGCCTCTCCCTCTACTTCAGATCCCCCCTTCCCCCCAGCTCCCCAGAGCCATCTGCCCGCTGAGCGATGGCCTTTCCCACCTCCGCCGCGCCCTCCTCCTGGTGCCCTGGTGGGGTTCCTGGCACGATGCTTTCTGTTTACTTCCACAAAGGCTCTGCATGCCTTGTGTTCACAAACAGCTACCATTCTCCACACCAGAAAAGGAGATCGGTGGAGGCAAACAACTCAGACACCCTCTCTGCTTGGCTTTGGAACACACCGTGGGGGGAAGGCAGCAGACTGCTCTCCCCACCAGCGTCTGCCTGGTAGGCCCTTCACAAGCGCTCACAGGTATGGCAGGGGGACGTGACACCCTGGCCACAGCCACTCGGCAGGGGGACCTTGCCGGCTAGCAGTGCTAAGTCCCGGCCCCAGAGGCTCCATCCCCAAGAACCTGCCCTCCTACCGTAGATCCCAGGGGCTCTGCCCGGACCCACAGGAGTTGACACCTGGGCCAGCAAAGCACTCTTCCTTTCTCACGTCCACTCCACCCTGCCCAAGACATGGTCTGCAGTCCTGCAGCCGACTCCCGAGGTACTGCCCGGCCCAGTTCCTCCCCGCCGTTTCCCGGGAAGTGGGCTATGACATCGGACATGGCACCCTTGGCCTTGGTCTGTTGGAGACCAGTGTCTCCTGTAAACGTCATCAGATCGCCAGGCTGTCCCGAGAGCCCCTTAGATGCGTGTGTGATGGACAAAGGAAGGACGGACCGGGCCCTGCCCTCATCCGCTCCCAGGACCGACAAGAGTGGACTTGGCTAACTCATTTCCCGCGTTCGTTATAGAATTGTCGTTAGGTGGTGATCAGGTTTTCAAAATTTGTCCCAGACAGGTAGTGAGTCAGAGACTCTCCTGGGAGTTATGTGTTTTGCTCAGAGACACTTGGAGGGATGAGGGGTGAGGGGAGTCTTACAGGAGCTGTGGCTTACATGGGGGTTCTCTGTCCCTGAGGGAAGGCTCAGGAAGAGGGCGGGAGCAGGGGTTCCTGGAATGAGCTGCGCTGTCCTCCCAGAACTGTTGGTCACCGGGACAGTATTTTAACTGGGGTTCTGGACTGGTCTCCTTCCTTCCTTCCTTCCTTCCTTCCCTGCCCCTAAGAGAAGATGGCAGGGTGGCCCTGGTGGGCACAGATGTTTAATATGTGTGTGTGTTTTTTACAGAGGCTGCAGCTGAAAGTCATCTCAGGCTACTGTCCACGGTGGCCCAGGCAGTGAAAGGACAAGGCACCATCTGCTGGGTGGACTGCGGGTAAGTTCTGGGGACCTGGGCGTGTGACTGGAGAGCAGGGGGCCTGGAGGCTGGGGGCGGGACTTGCCCCTGATTAACCAACCCTCTGAGAGAGAGGATGGGATGGAGAGAGGCTGCAGAAAGTCCTCCCTGTGGCCCGGAGGAGGCGGTTCTGGCTCTCTCTCTGTCTGTCCGTCTTCCCTTCTTCCAGGGAGCTTTTACTTTTACTTCGCCATGTGTCACTTGATTTTGTTGGTGGCAGGAGGGGCCTGGTTTTTGTACAATAGATGGGGCCTTGGTACCCAGGGAGGCAAGGTGATTTTCAGGTGACCCATAAGCTTGCTTGTGGGTGAGGGAGTTTGGCAGCAAGAACCTGGGCTTTACCGCCCAGTACAGGCCAGTAGCAGAGATCTCCTCACCCTGCGGCCCAAGGTGGTGGAATCAGCTGGCCAACCTGTCTGCTGCCTTGGCTTCCAAGGTGACGCTATTAGATGAATCAGGTGGCTTAGTCCTTCCAGCTCGCTCCTCTAGCTGTGTCTCCCCCCTACCCCACCTGTCCCAGTGCCAGTGCCAGTGCCGTGAGCTCCTTCCCCCCTCCTCCCTCCTCATCCTCCCTCTCCTTCCTGACCTCCCTCCTCTCAGGGGTTTTCTTGTCGGAACCGAGTGCCGCCCCCCGCGCCCCGGGAGGAAGCCCATGGAAAGAGGCTACTTCTTAGGATGGGGAAGGGCCGGTTGGTGGAGTTCCTCTGATTATCCTGAGTTTGGGAGCTGGAGGGCAGGGTGTGCTCAGCTTCCCTTTCCTCCCCATCATTAAGAATAATTTCCACATCTCTCTGTGCTCAGTGCTTTGCTGCTGGGATTTTATTTATACGCACCTCTTGTCATATCATTAGCTCCCAAGCTGGCATAGATTGGCGGAAGCACAGAAAGATAAGCAGATAGTGAATGAACGTAGGAAAAAAATAGAGCTAAGAACAGGCTTGCCCTTTACATGTCTATGGAGCGCCAGGCGCTGTGCGGCACTTGGCCGACAGCAGCATTTACATGTCCTTCTGACTGAGGACGAGAGGTGTTTCCTGAGCCTCTTTGTCCAGCCACTGCTCACCTGGCCTCGGGTTTGCCAGGAGCGTGGAGTTGGGAAGAGGAGGGGAAAGGAGAATTGTTCTCCAGGGTATTGTGCTCCGGTGAGTTAGTTTGGGGAAGAGGTGGGGTTCTGCTGGGAAAGGCAGCTCTTTTCCTGGATGGCACATAACGGTCTTTAACCTTGGACGTAGCTGACCCTGCCTGAGTCACACGCCTTGCTATCACCCTGTGGGTTAAGTGAGCTTTCACGGGCTCCACTCCAGTGCCATCTTCTTCCCCGGCAATCTGAGTTCTGAACGGCTGTTTTGCAAGTGAACTTCATGGCCTCAAGCTTGCCCCACCCATGACTGGAGAGGGCTGAAGGAGATTCATATTTTGACAGAGCACCGAGACAGGCCCGCAGACGTGTTAGGCCAGCAGTGTTTGCTGAAGCCGTGTGTGTGTGTGTGTGTGTGTGTGTGTGTGTGTACGTGCACGCGTGCATGCATGCCTGGCCTCACACCTCCAGGTTTACTGGAACACCAACTCAGTGGAAGAGGCTACCCTCTAGATCAGTAGTTCTCAGCCTTTTTAATGCCATAACCCTTTAATACAGTTCCGCATGTTGTGGTGACCCCCAACCATAAAATTATGCTCATTGCCACTTCATAACTGTAATTTTGCTCTACCGCTAGCAGGCTCTACAGTCACGACCCACAGGTTGAGAACTGCTAGCAGGGTCGCCTAAGACCATCGGAAAACATAGATATTTAGATGACGACTCATAAAAGTAGCAAAATTACAGTTATGAAGTAGCAATAAAAATAATTTTATGGTTGGGGGTCACCACAACATAAGGAGCTGTATTAAAGGGTCGCGGCATTAGGAAGGTTGAGAACCACTGCTCTAGATGGCTGGCGAGAATTCTAGTTCATCCTGGTCTGGAAGTGTTTCTGTCTTCCCGGTGTGTCCCTGTCTCTGTAGCTCGCCAGGCGTGCACTCCGTGCCTGGCAAAGCGCCAAAGCCTATCAGAGAGGACTGTCCACAGCTGCCGATGATGCCAGTTCTGCCCAATGAGGCCTATCACGGGGGTCTTATGGCCTTGCAGTTGGCAGAAGTGGGCAGAAGAGCTTTGATGTTGCTCCATCCACCTGGGTCCACTCAGCAGACATTTCCGAGGGCTTACTTTGAGGTGCACAGTCATGCCCTCCCCACCAAGGGTAGCAGTGTCCTCTGAGCCAGGAGGAGGCAGATACCTAATCCCGTGGCTACAATCCAGGTGAAAAGTGCTATAAATGGCAGCTATCTGTGTTGTCACTTAATTTTGTCTGGAAAGGTTGAGAAAGCTTCACAGAGGAGATAAGTTCAGGTTTGGGCAAATACCTCAGCGTGTCAGTGAGGTCTTTAAATGCCCCGGCTTTCCCTGCAGGTGTGGTGTGGGCCAAGCACTGCCCGGGGTCCTCTGGCTGGTGGCCTGGGCAGGCACAGTCCTGCTCTGCCCTCTGGATGGGCAAGACTAAATGGGGCCGGACTAGTGTGTGGAGAGAGAGCGAGGCGATTAGAATGCAGGACTCATGTGGAGACATGTATAAGTGCCAGTGGGAGAAAGAATCCTGTGACTGATGTGCTAAATGAAAAACCGAGGGAGAGGACGCCTTGGAGCTTAAAAGGTAACCTGAAGACAAAGGGCTGGATGGCTTCATGCATGTAGCTGCCACTCCATGTATCCCTGTAAGAGGAAGTGGAAACTGAAATGTGAAATAGCTGTTAAAACGGTTCAGAGAAGTAGGTGGATTGAGGAGCTCTAATGGATTATGTTGGAAGCAGCGGTATCTGTGTTTGAAATCAGACGCAGAGAACGGCTGTATCTTCCCAGAACAGCCCTCGGACAGAACTCGGCCCTGGCCTGTGCCGGCCACCCTGGGCGGCAGTTCTCACGGGCCAGCGTCACGTGAAACTCCCCGGAGCACCAGCTGGCTCTGCCCTCCTGCTCAGCCACCCCCGCTCCCCGGCTTCCGAACGTGCCCCGTCAATCATTAGGGGACCCTACCCTCTTAGCTCCCGGGCCTGCGATGACAGCTCTCGCTGTGGTCCTAAATGCGTTCCGTCCGTGTTGATGAATCCGAAGGGGACGCTCTGGGGATGGGCAGACGGGCGCTCAGGGCCGCTCTCTGTTGCCGTCTGCAGTGGAGCAAGTAGCTGGAACGGGGCCAAGCCAGCGTCTGCTCGCTTTTTATCTCGGCAGCTGTTAACTAGCAGGTGGGCAGCCGGATCGCCCCTCCCCTCCCACAGGCCCCCTGAGGAACCCCAGCTCCCGTCCTCCCCAGCTCTGCCTCCTGCCCTGCCAGCGAAGGGTCAGAGGCTGGGATGGGGACACCAGGGCTTGGAGTGGGGTGACAGGAAGGTCAGGAGGGAACATCCCCCTCTGCTTTTCCCCTGTAAAGAGCAGGTGAAGGGAATGTGGGCACTTGAGGGAAGGCAGAACTCTGGTGAGAGGTGCGTGGCAGGCACAGTGGCAGAGGCTGGGTTGAAGGGGTTGGCTTCGCTGCTTCTTAGCTCTGTGACCTTGGATAGGACAGTCACCCTGGGTCCATTTCCTCATCTGTTAAATGGGACAATAATTCTTTCTTCTTCCTAGCTCCATGGAAGTTCTATCTGGAATACAGTTGAGGTGGGAGACCCTATGCTGCTATAGTTACTCTTCATCTGGGCAGGACTGTTCAGGACTTTTGGGAAGCTGGAGGGGGAACGGGTGTGTCTGTTCCTCAGCGGCCTTTTCTTGGGTGAGGAGCCGTTGGTGGTTGTGAGGGTGCCTCTGAGGGAAGTTTTGGCAGGAGAGTCAGCCCCAGCTCATGGGGGCTCGTGGGTGCGTGGCTCCGGCCCTGAGAAAGTGCAGGGTGCGGTGGAATTTGTACACCTGCAGGTCAGGAGGCCTGCCTCTGAGTCTGGGCTCATCCCTAAATAGCCTGGTTCAGATAAATCCCAGAAGCTGCCAGATTAGTGCGTGTGGTGTGTGTGTGTGTGTGTGTGTGTGTGTGTGTGTGTGAGAGAGAGAGAGAGAGAGAGAGAGAGAGAGAGAGAGAGAGAGAGAGAGAGAGTCTTTTGTCTTCCAGTCTTTGCGGGGGCCTTTTTTTCCTTTGCATCTCTCCCCCTGCTGGGTATCTGCCTCTTAAAGCTTTCCAATCCTTCCCTCTGCGCATCTCTCCTGTCTCCGGGTTTGTTCTCTGTCCCTGACAAGTTCCTGCCGCCTCTTCCCTTCTCTGGTCCCTGCTGCCGATCTTTGGACCTTTTCCCTCCTCTCTTCTCTGTGTGGATGTTTCTTTTCCTCTTTCTCTCTCTTTTCTGGCGCTTTCCTCTCAACCGGCGCCTACGTGCCCGCAGGCACACAGCCCTCCCTGTGGGTCCTCTCCCAGGCCCAGCAGCTTGTTGCTGTGTGGTTTCCATAGGGTGTGTGGCTTCTGTCCAGGGATCTGTCAGCTCTCCCTGCCCCTCACTCCACCTCCAGGCTCAGGCCTCAGCAGCCATGCTTGGATTGGCTGCTGGTGGTTGTCTGGCTAATGTGTGGTGTGTGTTTGTGTGTGTGTGGTGTGTGTGTGCGTGTGTGTGAGAGAGAGTTGGTATTCCCTCCGTGCCCCGCAGCCTGGCATCGGGCTTGGCCTTGGCGTGGAGTGCTGCTGTCTGGGCAGCTGAGCCGGGCCAGCAGGCGGGAGTTGGGCTTGGGATGCTAATTCCTGGAATTTAGATTCTCACCGGGCTGAGGCTGCCCTCTCCCTGCTCACTGCTTTCTTTCTGAGGGTCAAGGTCATTACCTAACCACAGTTTCCTTCTCCCCTGCTGTCTCCCATCTGCCTTATTCCCCCTGGGACAGCACTGGCTTCCAGATCCAGGATTTAGGGCCTGCCAGCGTGGCCATACCATATTTTGAAGTCCTAGCTTTTCTTCTAAAGAATATTTGAGTTTAGCGTTTGCTCCTTTCTCTGTAAGCATGTTTCACATGACTTACTGTGTGTTAGAGGAGACTCCCAGACGAGAGCTGTGTGGATGTGTCTTCAGACACCTCCCAGCACATTGGCGGGCACTCCTTGGGGTGGCCCGTCCCCCGCAGGGGACCATGTGCCCCGCAGAGGAGCTGGGCAGGCAGGTGGAGGAGGAGAAGGCACACTTACCTCGCTCTGTTCCCATCACTTTTACTAGCCGTGCTGTGTAATTCGTACTTTATCCTGTGCCTGCTTGAGGTGGGGATAGCCAGGCCTGGGAGGATCCCTGCTGTATGCAGCAGGCCGCTTCATCAGAGAGCGCTACCTGGCCACAAGGTCTGCCCAAGGTGAAGGCCAGCTGTTCCAGGACTGTTCTGTCTGCCACCCTGTCCTCCAGTTACATTCGTTCATATTGTCCTCGGTATTTGGCATCTAGAAGTCACTCTGACAGTATTTCCTACTCATTTGCTCCTTAGCTCCCATTTTTTTATATCTCTGAAGTGAGGCCACTTTCTACCTCTCCTCTCCCACCCACCTCAGGGTGACAGGCTCATCTGCTCGGGATCCCGCCATGTCAGACAGGACAGGTGGGAGAAAGAGATGTACCCTTTTTTTCCTTTTTTTTCTTTTTTAATATATTTTATTGATTTTGTACAGAGAGGAAGGGAGAGAGAAAGAGAGTTAGAAACATCGATGAGAGAGAGTCATCGATCAGCTGCCTCTTGCACACTCCCTACTGGGGATATGCCTGCAACCAAGGTACATGCCCTGGAACAGAATCGAACCCGGGACCCTTCAGTCCCCAAGCCGACGCTCTATCCATTGAGCCAAACCGGTCTCGGCAAGAGATGTACCCTTTTTTTGATGGGGAGATGAACCCAGGAAGGCTGCATTAGCCACGGGTCCCCGGTGGCCAAGACAGGCAGGGGCCAAGGCCAGGTTCCTAATGGGTGCACTCTCTCCCCACTGCGGGAGACTGCGGGCTTCATGTGACATGAGCAGCTGAGTGAGGATCTGGTCAGGGGGCTAGGAGAGAGATGATGGAGGTTCAGATCTTTGTGTCTCTACCTCTGTCCTGGCTCCTGGCTCATCCTTCAGGATATAGACAGCCTGCCTTGGTGCTTTAGTAATACTTGACCCCATAGAGGACTTGGAGGCTCCATTCAGCTCACATGCCCAACTCCTGCATTTTGCAGCTGGGGAAACGAAGGCCCTGCCAGAGGTCACAGGCTGGTGAATGGCAGAGCCAGATCTAGAATCCTTCAGTTATTTCAGCTGCCAGGTGGGCCTGCCTCCAAGGAAGGTCTGAGACTCGGACTGCAACTTATGGAAGCCACACCCCTCCTTCCTGAGCCTCTAGCACCTGTTTCTCTCTCTTCCTTCATCTCTGGGTCTGACACCCAGCAGAGGGCGTGGCCAGCCTCCTGGATGATCAGTGTGGCTCCGTACACCCACTGCAGTCACTCCCCAACCAATTCAAAGGAAATGTCCATGCACACACATCTGTCAGGGCCAGGGTTGGCGGGGAAGTGTGCACAGGCCTCTGAAATCTTTGTCCACATTCTCTGTGGAGGAGGGCCAGGGGAGGTGGGTGGGACAGGATGTGGCAGGTCGTGGGTGAGTAACTGGGCAGAAGGAGGCTGGGCTCCAGCATCCCCAGCAGCCAGAGTGGCAGGAGAGGTCTTTTGCACGGCCAGTCCACCCTCTGTGATGCATCTAGGAAGATGGTTTTCTGCCTCCCTCTCCATCCCAGCAAAGCATCTAGTTCCCTTGTTCCCTGCCTATGGCTCCTCCCCCCTCCGGAGCCTCAGTCACTGGCAGGGGAAGGGAGGGACAGCAGGAGGTAGCCAGAAGGTCAATTAATTGTTTCTAATCTCTCAACCAAGATCCTTCTAAGTCCTTGAGGTGGCTAATTTCTCTCTCCTTCTTGGACTCTTATGACTTACATTTTCTGTACTGCACGATTAATGTATGTACACACACACACACACACACACACACACACACCTGTCGGAGAGGGGAGCCGACCTGACAGAGCACCATCAGGAAGTGTCCCCTGGTGGGATTCCTGGAGCTCAGCAGCCAGAGCCCAGAGCCCAGGGAGCCCGCAGTGCAGGGCTCCTCCCAGCAGTGGCAGCTCAGCGTCAATCAGGGCCTCGTTCACGCGGGTGATTACCGAGGGCCGCCCGCTCTGTGCCAGCTGCTGTTGTAGCCCTGGGGAAACAGCGTGAACACACAGAGCCCGTGTCTTCACGGAGCAAACAATTTCGGTGGGGCGACAGTCAGTGCACACATTGGCCAGATGTGGAGATGCGTTTGCCAGATGTGGAGATGCACGGTGGAGAGAGACGGCAGGGAAGGGAGTGCTGGAGGGGATGGCAGAGGTGCTCAGAGAGGACAGGAAGCCATCAACCCTCTGAGGATGGGTGCATTTGCGTGTGTGTGTGTGTGTGTGTGTGTGTGTGTAGGGGGCAGGGGAGAGGGGAGAATCCTTGGGCAGTGTCTAGAACCTAAGGAGGAAAGGCGGTTGTGTGGAGGCTGCAGCAAGGAGTCCTGTGGCACAGACAGAGCTGTGTGGGGCTTGCCTGGAGTGGGGGCCACAGGCTGCAGGGTCCACCCTGAGAAACAGGCTGGAGGACCGCTGGCCTCCCAGGTCCACGCAGCCACGTTGGTTGGTGGGTTGGCAGCATTGCTCCCAAGCCTGGCCGGGCTCACGGAATCTCAGGCTGCAGCAGACTTCCCCAGGGAGGGGGTCAGCCCGGCAGGCAGCGATTGGGTTGCAATGACTCTGAGCCCTGTCACTCCTCTTTCTGCTTCGTGAAAGTCACAGGAAAGAGGCTGCCAACTTGACAGGAGGGAGAGCCAGCATGGGATGGCATTTCTCCCCTCTGAGTGGGAGGCTGGGTGGGCTGGGTGCCGTGTCAGGGTTCCTGCTCCTGGCAATGGTCTATTGTTGCAGCTGAGCGGACGGTAGGTGGTCACAGGGACAGTTGAGCGCAGCAGAACGAAGCTGGCCTAGGAAAGTGCTGAGTGCGCGATTGTCAGCAGCCTGAGCCGAGCCCTCTCTTCTGGGGAATTAACTCAGGCAGGGAAAGGGCACCTCAGACACAGTTCTTCCCAATCGAACCCGCCGCCTGTCAGCGTGGCCTCACCTCAGCCTGTGGGATGGGCAGACCAGACTGTGGTGGCCGTAGTCAGTGGAGGCGGGTGTGGCATCCCCACGGGGCTTTAGGGTAGAGTTTCCAGCGGGGAAGCAGTGGGCTGCCCCTCCAGTAGCCTCCTGAGCTACGCCCTCTGCTCTCTGGTCTCCTTCCCACCCCAGCGTATCCCTTCTTTCTGGACTCCCTGTTTTAAAATGCCCTCACCACCCTGGAGGAGCAGCCATTGCAATGCCATAGCCTTTCCTTTTTGGATTCATGTGCCTTTCTGAGGCCTGCGGCTGCAAGCTGCAGTGGCCCCTGTGCTGGCTGCCACGGGCAGGACGGAACGGGGAGGGAAAGGCCGTGCTTCCTGAATTGCAGATGGTGTATTTACATTTAAAATGAGGCCCCACAATTCTGCGTGTGCACTGAAGAGCGATGCTTTTAGAATTGAGCTGAATGGTTTCATTAGTCCATCTGTTCTGGGGCTGGTGCACAGCTGTGGGAAGCTGATAGCTGTAGACGGTGGGGAGGTAAGTAAACAGGTGGGAGATGAAGGGACTTCCCTCAGGTGGCTGTCATACCTGGCAGAACCAAGTTTCTCACTCAGCGGAGTCAGGCAGCAGAAACCGGTGGAGGCTGGGTGGCCAGCATACCCTCACTGGCGCCACGCAGAATGGGGAGAGAGCCCCGCAGCCAGGAGCAGGGGCGGGGGCGTGGGTGGCTGGCTGGCTGCCTTTGGTGGGCTGTGGGGCACACTTGGCTGAGTGTGGTGAGGTTGTGTATGAGAGCAGGGAAGGTCTCTGAGGGGGCTGGTGTGGGGCACAGGGGAAGCCAGACCTGAGACTGGGGAGAGGAAGAGCCAGTGCAGGAGGTGGCATCATCCGATCACCTGGAAGGTTCCTTATAACGGAGTACGCAGCCCAGGCTGGTGTGGCTTGGTTGGGCACCCTCCTGTGCACCGAAAGGTTGCTGGTTTGATTCCCAGTCAGGACACATGCTTAGGCTGGGGCTCAATTCCTGGTAGAGGCATGCAGGAGGCAGCCAATCGTTGTTCTGCTCTCACACCAATGTCTCTCTTTCTCTCTTTCTTTTCCTTCCTCTCTAAAAATCAATAAAAATATTTTATTTAAAAAAAACAACAACACAAAAAACACCAGTATTCTCCGAGTTTTGGTTCAGAAGGCCTGGGATGGGGCTGAAAGTTTGCATTTCTAACAGGTCCCTCAGTGAGGATGGGGCTGCTGGTCAGGGGCCGCACTGAGGCCCACTGGTCCAGCAGGAAGGACTAGATGAGATGGCTCCTGAGCACGTTGTACACCGTGAACAGCACCCAACAGACATTTTATATTAGAATCGAGAGAGGGCTTGATTACAGACTCCAGCCCTTCACTGAAACTTCCCCGTTCTCCTTTTGGCTTTTGGCCATACCTGGTCAGTTGCCATAATTCTTTCAGCATCGTAGAACGTTTTTCTCTTTTCCTGGTCAGATGGTCTGTAGCAGGTGGCATATGGCACACATTTGAGCTTGAAAAACAGAAACTTACTTGGGCCCCAGGCAGAGATTCTGAAGGAATGATCTGGGCAGGCCCAGGAATTCAGTATTTTTTTAAACTTCCCCAGGAGCTTGTCATGAGCCGCCAGGATTAGGAACCACTGACCTATACTGAGTGTATTTTTCTTCTTAGAATGGGCTGTCTACCCCCTAAGCTTCCCTGGGGCACTTCCTGTATCTGGGCCTCCCTGGGTTGTCCCGGACAGCCTCCCCGTCTGCTGGCCCGTCTTTCCTGATCAGCCCCCCTCCTTGGGTACTCTCCTTCCTCTGGCTCTCTGAGAACCCGCCTCCAGGGAGGTCCTCTCTCATTATGGAGAAGTCCAAGTTACCCGCCTTATTCTTAGGCTACCAGCAGATTTCACTCTGTCAACACCTCTGCGAGGACCGCAGGTAACCAACGGTTCCCGGCATTTGTGTCTTCCAGTGATACCGAGAGTAGAAAATTGTGCAAGAAGATGAAAGTTGACCTGAGCCCAAAGGACAAAAAGGTCGAATTATTCCATTACCAGTAAGTACACGTGGTCATTTCCAATTTCCAAGTAGTAAGTGCTGAAAGCTTTCATTGGTATTCTCAGCGCACAGCGATTTTAGGCAGATCAATTTTATTCCGGCATGATTTCCCCCCCTCCCCCTGTTTACAGTTATTTCATTTAAAAACATCTTGAACTCTGTTCCATAGCCGAATCTTATTAAGATGCCGCAGGAAACCAAAGGTATGTCTCTTCACAACCATTCCCATAGTTAACACCCTTTTCTCTCGTTTGACAGGGATGGTGCCTTTCACACTGAATATAACCGAGCTGTGACATTTAAGGTAAATTCACCTCCCTCCTTCTCAGGCAGAGCTGGATCTGAATGGGTGCCAGAAGCCTGGCAGCTTCTCCCGGAGAGAAGGAAGGGCAGAGAGCACAAATAGCTCTTTCTGGAGGACCTGAGGGAGTCTTATCTCTAGAGCGTATGTCAGCAAAATATCTGTGGGAGTTTGTAACTCTTAACACAATAAGGATGACCACACAGCTCCTGTAGCGTCAGGCCTCTCCCCTCCAAAGGCCTGGCCTCCTTCACTGTGACTTCAAGGCCCCCTCCCCCACCCCAGCAGCAGAGTCTGCGTGGCTGCGCATGGCTGGAGGGGGCTGGCTGTGCCCAGGTTAGCACACTCTGCCGCACACCAGCAGGCCGGCATACGTGGGTTGGTGCAGCTTGTTCCAGGTGAGATGCTGATGTCGCCGAGACTTTCCCTGCTCCAAATCCAATTTAGAAGTGGATGGGAAAACATCAGTGAACATAAGTGTGTAGATCCCGTGACCTGCAGGTGCTGTCCTGTGATCACCTCGGTTTCTAGGCATCCACCCCACTCTGTGCCCTTCTCCTGCCCTTGGATCCTGCTCCTTCACCACACACATTCTCTTCCTCAAACCAGCCTCCTTCCACCTGTGGTCCAGGCCACATCCCCTGCCCTGGCTGGGGCTGTGCATTTCTCCTGTTCCCAAATCTGCTGATCCTAGGCATTCTGACTTTCCTGCTTCCCAAACTGGGTTCGACCCTGCACTCCTCTCTCTGTGTCTCCATCCGTGTCTTCCATCCCTTCCTGTCTGGTCTGAGCAGCTGTCACCACTCCTCCCTGCCATCTCTTGTTTATCCACGAACGCTGCTTCCTTTTCAGTTGCTGCAGCTCTTCCCTGACACAGACTCAGCCTGATTACTCACTTTAACGCCCACTTAGACACTTGGAGACAATGCTACCAACTGGGGTCGCTTAACCCCTCTTATTCTGTGTGAAGACTCCCACTGAAGTCTCTGGAGAGAACACGTGCTCCCCAGGAGCCAGGGTTAGCTCGGTGGGGTGGGAGGTGCCTCTGCAGGGACGGGAAGGGGAGCTGTGTTTTGTCCTGGAGGCTGTGTTCGGGGTATGCTTAGCCAGCCTCTGAGAAGGCTGTGCTGTGAGGCTGCCCTCGGGGATGGCCGCTGCTCAGAATTGTCGTAGCAGGAACGGAGCAAGGAGCCCCGGAAGTCTGAGCTGGCCTGGGTGGGGTGGCCAAGTCCTGGCCTTTGTCCACCTCTTTACAAAGACTAGGTGCGGGTGATCTTGTCCTTCTGTGATTTTTTTTTTTTTATGCCAATAAGCCAGAGATGTGAGCTGAGCATTGTACAGGGTTCGTTTTTAATGGAGAGAGGACATCCTTGGTCCTGGGGATCCCCAAAGCCCACAGGGGATTGGAGTGGAGCCCTGAAGTTCTCCAGAGCAAGCGGTAGTGTCCCAGGGACTGCCTGACAGCGTCTGCTTATAAGCAGGAATGGCGAGACAAAGGCTCTGCCTGGTCACAGGATGGTTCTCCTTTCGGGGCTTCTCCTGGGCCTCTGTCTCCAGAGAGGTCGGTGGGCACAGCCGCAGGCTCATGCTCGGGCTGTTGTTGCTGTCACCCCCCACAAGGCCTGGTCACAGCAACTATGCCGACTGTGCCGTGGCCCCTCCAGAGGCCAGATAAATGAGGCTAGAGAGCAGAAAACTCCTAGAGGGAACTTCTTGTTTGAGGGGCCTTCTGCTTGTCAGCAGTCTGTCCAGCAAAATCCTTCCTATGTGTAAGTGGTGAGGACCAAAGGTGCCTAGAAACCGAGGTTCCGATGGCTCTCTGACGACCCGCTCCAAAGCCCCGTGGCCATGACGTCATCCTGAAGACCAAGGTGCAGGCATTGGGCGGTTTTCCTGGGATGTAGAGCACCCGGAATAAGGCGGCTGAGGGTGGGGTCAGGGGCTGCTCCCTGCACACTTTCCCGCCCAGGATCTTGTCGGTTAGAACAATTTGAAGAGAATCTATGAATGGGACTATTCAACTTCAGTTAAAGGAGAATAATCTCAACCTGAAAAGCAAAAGATTGCAAGTGCACATGTTTCAATTAATACATGAAAAGAGGCCGTTTCTTTTTCCATCCACACCCATGTTTTTCCCTTGATGCTGAGGAGAGGGCAGGGGAATGGGATACTGTGCTAACCCTTTAACTCAGCCCGTGCTGGTGTGGGACAGGAGCCCCCCAGCGTCCTGCCAGTTTGGGTTCCTCGCCCACGGATAGTCACCTGGAAGTCCCAGACCTCCTCCTCGCAGTGTGTGAGCATGCATAAAAGTACGTGTGTTCACGCGAGTCCGGGGTCTCACAGGCTCTTGAAGCCCCCCTTGCACCCTAGATTGAGAACCCTGCACCAGGTGTTCTGCAGCTGCGCATGAGTGTGGGTCTCACGTGGCCCAGTGGGCAGGTGCCTCTGCAGCTGTGGGTGAGTGTGGGTCTCGGGAAGGCCCTGCCGGTTCCATTTTGGCCTGTACTGTCGCAGTGTAGCTTAGACAAGGGGCTGGGGAAAGGCCATCTGCCTTTGCCAGGGGTCAGCTCTGGTGCAGACGCCCTCCTCTTGCCAGGGGGTGTTTCAGAGCTCCACTTGGATGGACAGGGAGCATTGCCTGAATGAAATGCAAGTCTTGGCTATCCCCACACTCTCCTATAATAGCTCCTTCCAGATAGCAGTTTCCAGAAATAAACCTCACGGGTAGCCTCCCTGAGAGGGTCTTTCCCTTTCTCACCCCAGACCTCCCTCCCTCCCCCAGTGTGCACAGGGACACGCCCAATTCATCCTGTGCTCATTGGAGTTTGAGCAGAGTGGACAGAAGCAACAGAATCTTGCATCAAATCGGGGGATACTGAGGCCTCCATCTGTTGCTGTAGAGGCCGGCAGCTCCCTCCAGGGTGGAGGGATGGAGGCCTGGCTCGTTTCTGGTACCCATTCCTGGTTCTCAGACTTTGAGCACCATTTCCCAGACTGACGGAGGAAAGGGTGTGCTGCGGGCGTCCTGGACCAGTGACAAGTGGCAGGTGGGAGGGGGATGTCCTTCCCAAAGGAAGCAGAGACCGGAGTTGGTTGTCCACATGACAGAGGCTACTTCAGCCCTGTATCCTGGAGCTCTTTGTCCTGTCTTCAATCCTGGACCATCTAGACAGGAGTCCAAGGAGAGAAGTACAGCAACCAGGCCGCAGAGATGGGCCCCTGCTCTGGGGCTTCCCATCCCAGGCTCCACAAAGGAGGGTCAGGATTAAAGCTCTCACTCAGTTGAGATCACGCAATACCAGGCAGGTTACAAGTAGGTGTGATTACCTACTTACCTGGTGAAGGCTTTTAGTGGCTGCACGAGAGTGAAAGTATCCACCCTGGACAGGGCTGGAGATCTTTACTCAAATCGATCAGGGAGATTTTTCTGGAGGAGGTGGGATTTAGCAGTGTATCTCTGGTTTGAATAAGCCAACTTATTGTCTCAAGTTTTGTTTTTTTGTTTTTGGTTCCATGAAGAAGCACAGTAGAATGGATCCACTGAGCAGAGTAAAGTGTCATGTGGCTGGAAATTCCTGGTGGAGGGGGTGCCTTGTTAGGGCCCTTCGCAGTGACATCAGTGGGCGATGGAATGGCACACTCCCAAGTGTGTGCCCGTGGGCCACATGCAGTTCCCTTCCAGGCACCTGGGTCTCCAGGCAGGGAAACAGGCAGATTCCCGACTCCCCCACCTCCCTCTTCCTGGCTAAATCGACTTTTGCCTTGTGTCTTCTTTTCCTCAGTCCATAGTGGCCTTTCTGAAGGATCCGAAAGGGCCCCCGCTGTGGGAGGAAGATCCTGGAGCCAAAGATGTTGTTCACATTGACAGTGAAAAGGTAATGTGTTTCCCATCCGTTCTGACGGTCGCTGGAAGCGTCCCCTGAACCACGGCCTCCCAGGGGCAGGTGCCCAAGGAGCTGAGAAGCGGGGGTGCTCCTAACCAGCTGTGCTTCCTCCAGGGGAGGGGGGCCAGGGCCCTTCTCCCCGATGCTCCTCCCCAGCCTCCCAGGCTGCCCCAGAGCCTCCTCCACGGACTCTTTCTTAATGTATTTTAACACGTTTAGAGTTTCCTTATAAGAATGTCTATTTAAACGTCCTCTCCTCATTATGTCATCTGGTTGCTGTTGGAATGGACCTTGTGTGTTTTGCTTTTTAAAAAAGTGGGTTTGAGTTTGTTGTTGTTTTTAAGTAATAATCTGCGAGGTTTGGGTTCTATTTCCAGAGGCTTGGGTCAGGTCTCTAATATTCTGAGGCATTGTGTGACTTTGAACAAATTGTTTACCCTCTTTAAGCTTCAATTTCGGGTTTGGCCAGGATTTGCAGGAGGTGGGGGAGGAGGGGGTTGGAGACACTGATTTATTGTCTCCATACAGCCCTGACTCTCTTTCCTTCTTAAAGAGCATGTCAAGCCGAAACCCATTTGGCTCAGTGGATAGAGCGTCAGCCTGCTGACTGAAGGGTCCCGGGTTCAATTCAGGTCAAGGGCATGTACCTTGGTTGCGGGCACATCCCCAGTGGGGGGTGTGCAAGAGGCAGCTGATCGGTGTCTCTCATCGATGTTTCTAACTCTCTATCCTTCTCTCTTCCTCTCTGTAAAAAATCAATAAAATATATTTTAAAAAAATAAAATAAAATAAAAAGCATGTCAAGTGCCAGGAGGTGATGGCTATGCAACAACAAACAGCTCAGAAAGATGTTGCTCCTGGGTAGGTTTTGTGATAATATGCAGTTCTGGCCTCTGCCCAGTGATAGCCTGGTGCCTCCCTCCCCCAAGATGTGCATGTCCTCGGGCTCCTAAGATTGCTCTTATGTGACTGGAAATATTAAACAAATATTTTTTCGCATCTGTAGGCAGTCCCCTTGTTATACTTTCTGCCATTTTCTCTCATGTGGAAATATAGATATAGCTATTTCGCTAATCAAATCCCCACATGAAATAACTACAAGTTCCTAATGCAAGTTGAATTGCCGATTTATATTTGTAATCCATCCTTACTGACGGTAACTAAGCGCCTTTGAATGTAAAGTAATATTTGTTATTACTCAGGATATGAAACCAAATTGTGACTGGCTCAGAAAAACTTTTCTTCTCGGAGCTTTTACCGGGTTTTATCTGTAGAGATTCCAGATTATTGTCAAAGTGTTTGCATCCTTCATTCCAAGTCAGGGTCAAAGATTGGGTTACCAATTCTGTCTTCAAATGAGTGCCTTTTGGCCAAGACATGGAAACAAACTAAGTGTCCTTTGATAGATGAATGAATAAAGAATATGTGGTGTCTATATATATACGGTGGAATACTATCCGGCCATAAGAAAAAGATAAAATACTGTCATTTTTTACAACATTGATGAATGTTGAGAGTATCCTGCTCAATGAAATAAGTCAGATGGAACAACAAGAACCATATGATTTCACTCATATATGTAAAACAGAAAGCAGCAAACAAAGAAAAACTCATAGACACGGACAACAGTATGGTGGTTACCAGGGAAAAGGAAAATGGGGGGAGGTAGCAAAGAGTAAAGGGGGCCAGCCCTGGCCGGTACGGCTGAGTTGGTTGGATATCTTTTTATGGAACAAAAGGTTGTTGGTTTGATTCCCTGTTAGGGCTCATGTCCAGGTTATGGGTTCCATCCCCAGTCTGGGGCGTGTAAGAGGCAGTCAATGGATGTTTCACTCTCACATTGATATTTTTCTCTCTCTCCTCCATTCCTTTCTCTCTGAAAATCAATTTTTTTAAAATATATTTTATTGATTTGTTTACAGAGAGGAAGGGAGAGAGATAGAGAGCTAGAAAAGTTGATGAGAGAGAAACATCAACCAGCTGCCTCTTGCACACCCCCTACCGGGGATGTGCCCGCAACCAATGTACATGCCCTTGACCGGAATCGAACCTGGGACCTTTCAGTCCTCAGACCGACGCTCTACCGTTGAGCCAAACCGGTTTCAGCTTTTTAAAGGGAAGGGAGTTCACCACCCAATGTTGAAATGAGCACATTATGTTGAAAGCCTAAAAGGCTACAGAAAATACCAGCAGTGGTATCCCTAAGGGAAGGGATGGGTGGTTTTTTCTTTCTTTCACGCTTAAGCTATATTTTCTAAATTTCCAACAATGAATACACATAACTCTACCGTTATGTGTATACACTCAATGAATACAACAATGAATACACTCAACTCTACCGTTGAGCCAAACCGGTTTCAGCTTTTTAAAAAAAGCTGAAACCGGTTTGGCTCTACGTTTTTAAAAATCAATTTTTAAAAAAAGTAGCCCTAGCCAGTTTGACTCAGTGGATAGAGTGTCGGCCTATTGATTGCAGGGTCCCAGGTTCGATTCCCATCAAGGGCCCATGCCCGGGTTGTGGGCTCAATCCCCAGTAGGGGGCATGCAGGAGGCAGCCAATCAATGACTCTCTCATCATTGAGGTTTCTATCCCTCTCCCTTCCCTTCCTCTCTGAAATTAATAAAAATATATATATTTTTTAAAGTTAAAGGGGGCCCAATATATAGTAATGGAAGGAGACTTGACTTTGGGTGGTGAACACACAATGCAATATCCAGATGACATACTATAGAATTGTACACTTGAAACTTATCTAATCTTATTAGCAAATGTCATCTGAATAAATTTAATAAAAATTTTAAAAATGAGTGCCTTTGCTCTTTCGTTATATAAACAAGAGTAAACATTTTCAGAATTCATTATAAAAAGTTTTAAATTCCCATAAAATAATTTGTCATCTTCTCTATCTTGCTGGAAAATGATAAGTTATGTGTATTCATTGTTGGAAATTTAGAAAATATAGCTTAAGCGTGAAAGAAAGAAAAAACCACCCATCCCTTCCCTTAGGGATACCACTGCTGGTATTTTCTGTAGCCTTTTAGGCTTTCAACATAATGTGCTCCATAAATATTAACAGAAGTTTCATCCGCTGTTATGTGCTGTTTGTAACCCGCTCCCCCGCCCCCACGTAATGTAACCTGCACATCTTACTGTGACACTAAGCGCCCCTCCTCATCGTCTGCAGCGAAGCAGCCACGTTCCGTCGCGCGGATGTGCCCTCATCTGTTTGCCAACGCCGCGTTGCTGCCAGAAAGCTGCATTTTGAAATGTCCTCTTATTTCCCTTATTGTTCAGAAGAGAAAAGCCTCCAATTTTCTCCTATGGAAACTGGCTAGAGGAGCCCATTTTAATCAAAATACGCTCTGTCGTGGGGCCGCTTGGCCGCCCTTAATAGATGTGCCTTTTCCTGAGCACCCTGGGCTCTCGTGGGAAGGAAGGTCTCCTGCCCTGCTCTCACAGAAGGCTTTCTTAGCACTGTTGTGGCCTTTTGTCTTTTTACATGGATTGTATTTATTCAACCAAGAATTTTATATTGCCTAACAATGTGCCGGGCACTGTTCCCTAAGGGTTTTGCAAACACCCATGATCAGTGTAGCTTGGAACCTCCTGGGAGTGGAGGGCACGTCTTGTCCTGCGCTCACAGTGGGCTCTGGGGACAGGGGCAGTGGGGGCCGGGCTGGGCCGGGGAATAGATTAGCAGGTGTGGGTTGACCCATGCTCCAGCTCCCTGTCTGGCCCTGTCAGGCCTACGCGAAAACAACCATTCATCACAGCACAACCACTCCATAGGCCACGGGAGAAGGGGCAGCCTGGTCGACAGCCTCTTGCAGCATGAAAAGCTCCCTGAAGACGTTTCATTGCTCAGGTGGAGCTGGTAGCCTGGTCCGACTCCTTCATCCCAGCAGCAGGTGGCCTCGGGAGGGCCAGTTGTCTGTTCAGGGCCTCAGTTTCCCCATCTGTAATAGGCAAGGGTGGTTCAGAAGAGATGGTCTCTGGGGTTCTTTCGGCTCCTGACACGCCATGACTCTTACCCCCGACCCCAAATCTGACAGTGGATTTCTGCAGGTTTCGCCTGCCCCTCCCACCACTGTGGCCCCTGGGGGGTGGGCCTCTGATATTGAGCAATGTGTGACCTGTGGTGTTCTCTGCTTGTGCCTCAGGACTTCAGACGGCTCCTGAAGAAGGAAGAGAAGCCGCTGCTGATGATGTTCTATGCCCCCTGTGAGTAACCCTTCTCCTTGGGCCAGAGCTTGTGACTCAGATTCTTGGCGGGGCAGCTGGGGGTTGTGAGGCGGGGAGACTGGGAACAGGCCCCCCCCCCGGTTTCTCACTTAGAATCACGCTGCTCCTCCCATCTCACCATCTGTGCCTCTTTTCCTTCATCTTGACCACTTCACCAGTTTTTCTCTTGCTGGAATCGGCATTCTTCTGCCCTATTCACCCAGAGGTCCACCCAGCCACAACTCAGGTCTCCTCTCAGGTTCACCTTTCCCTGCCCCTCTGTCTTCCAGGGGCCCGGTAGCCCCTTTCCTGCCAGGTCTGTGCCTGGCGAAGCCTCAGAAGCCTCAGCCGACTCTCAGTGCGCTCTCCAAGGTGCTGCCGCTGCTCACCACCCGGAGCCCTGCTGGCTCCTAGCAGCTGCTTGGCAGCTCCTCCTCCAGCTCTAGCTCCTGCACACCTCTGCTGGTGCCCCCTGGAGGGGAGGAGAGTCAGGGCCAGGGAGAAAGCGGTTTGGTCTCTGGATACGGCAAGAGGCCATGGGAATAGCAAAGGATCACTAAGATGACAACCAGAAGAACTGGGTCCTAACCCCAGGTATGCTGCCAGTGAGCTGACTGTGGTCAACCTCCCTGTTCCTCAGCTTCCATTTATGGAAAAGAAGGGGTTGGATCGGAGCAATGGTTTTCAAACTTTTTGACAGCATTAAAATTTTTTCATTGAAATTCAGTACCATAAGTATACATAAATTACATATAAACAAGCTGAAACAGAAGTTTCACAAAATCACACTAACCTTTACTATGTACTCTACCAGATGTAGTACCCACTGATATTTTCTTTTTTATTCTGTTCTATTTAAAAGAAGTCATTGGTTCTTCCAACTATCTCATAACCCTCTAATAAAGGGTCAACAAACTCTGGCCCCTAGACTGGCTGCCTTCTTTTGTAAATTAATTTTTTGTTGGAACACAGCCACATCCATTTGTTTACATGTTGTCTGTGGCTGCTTCCAAGCAGAGTTGAGTAGTGACAGTATGTCCCCCAGAGCCTCAGATATCTCCCGTCTGGGCCACCCCTGTAGTCCAGTGGGTCCTGACCCACAGATTAGGAGACAATGGGCCAGAGCCTGTGTGAGGCCCCTGTAGCTGGGACTCATGGACCATCACATGCCCCTCATGGCAGCCAGATGCCTGAGAGCTGGAGAAGGGGGTTGTGGGTAGTGGAAGGTGGGGGTGCCCGGGTGGTTCTGTGGCTGGGCTGGGTATCATGGGTTACGGCACTTGAGTTCTGTTGACTCTTGAAAGTCCCTCTTCCTGAGAAGTTCTTAGAGCAAAGACCCTTCCCACTCCCACCCTAGTGACCATGCCTCCCCAGGTGATGCTCTTCTGTGGGGTTCTGGTGGTCCTGCCTGACCTGGGGCTAGTCACCACGACAACAGCCTCTCTCAGCTTATGTTGATCACTGTGTGGCCCCATCTGCCCTCCCCACAGACACCTCACTGGCCTGTGCCTCTTCCTAGAACACCTGGTTCTGCCTAGAGTGTTCCATACTTTAACCCCAGGTCATATATATATATATGAGCCCAAGCAACTGGTCAGCTATTCAACTGTTTGACTGATAGCTATGACATGCACTTACCATCAGGGGGCAGATGCTCCGACATGTAGGTTAGCTTGCTGCTGGGGTTGGGCCAATCAGGATTTGTCGAGATGGGCTGGATGTGCCCTGGAGCCCTCTTGCAGTTCCTCCCTGGCCCTAATCGTGCACCAGTGGGATCTCTCGATTTGGCCTGTGCTGTCTTGAAATCTGGGACCCCCTCTGGGGATGTCTGCAGGTCAGGCCGAGGACCCCACTGGTGCATGAATCCATGCCCCAGGCCTCTAGTTTTCTTTATAACATTCACTGGTTGGTTTCACCCCATTTTGTTTCTCTTTGGAGGGGTCTTTTTAACTGCCTACCTGTGAATTGCTTCAGGATTGTCCAGCCTACACAACCCCTTGAGGACATGAGCCCCCTCCTTTGGTTCATGTCCGAACCCTCAGGAATCAACACACTGGCTAAGTGAGACTAAAACAGTGTCTGTCAGTATATAGCACATGTCACAAGCAGGATCCTGGCATAACTACAGGATCGGTATAATGACACCTGTTCATCCCTAACTGAGAGTGGTTTCCTCGCAGTTTGCATCTGAATGTGTCATCCCTCTCACCCACTCCAAGGCTGTCTGGCAGTGTGCCCATCCTACTCATCACAGAGGGCAGAGATGCCAGCGTGGTGATTATCATCATAGTGGAAAGCTGGGTAGGAGAAGTTAGGTTCCTTGTTGGTGTCACAGCAATTAGTAGGGGAGGGAGGAAGAAAATGCACAGCAGTGAAGTTCAGATTTGTGGTGGTGGTGGTGGGATCAGATTAGATGTTCTCCTGGGTCCTAGGTGAGAAACCCTGTATTCTTTTTTGTTGTTTTTAATGAAACACAGTTGTGCTTTTATTCTACTCAGACATTCAAGTCTTCCATGGCCTCATAAGTGAGCTTATGCCTGGGACACACACCAATTCTCTAACTGGGGAGCCTTTCAGGCCTCTGACCCTTTGACCATATTGGGGGTTAAAGAACCCAGAGGCTGTGGGAGCCTTTACTTGTGACAAGGAATCTGGGTCCCCAGGACCTACGGTTTATTTAGTGAATGTTTGTTGACTGAAATAACGAGAAAATAATAGGCCGACTGCTCTAACCAAGTGGTCAGCAAACTGTGGCTCTGTTGACTAATGAGTTTGCCGATCACTGCTAGACTAAATGTTACCATGGAGTTGGAAGTTGTGAGGATTAGGCAATTGTGGCATATTGTGTGCAAAGCGGTAAAGGGTAGTATATGACAGTGGTCGGCAAACTCATTAGTCAACAGACGGCAAACTGCAGCTTGTGAGCCGACCCCTGCCCTAACTTTTAGGGTTTGAAACGGCTAATTAGTCTTACTCTTCCCCTGCCTCCCATTGAATCAGCGGGAAGATGAGCTCAGATAGGTACCGGCTCTATTTTTGGTAACTGGCGTGACCTCTCCCCCCACTACTTCTTCCCCCTGCTGGCCTCCATCCACAGGGGCAGTTGGCCGACTCACCACTCAATTGAGGGTTTGGGCGGTCATGTTGCTGCAGGCTGTAGACGGGGACAGAGCTGGAAGAGAGAGGCTGCACCTGTGGGGACAGGTAATAAATTAGGCTCCTGATAGATGAATGTATTACAGTGGGCGTCAGAGTCCATCTTGTCAAGTTACCGAGTAAAAGTGGGCGAAGGGCTGCACGTGTGCCGTCTCTTTTCTCCCCTGGGTTGTGAAAGGACCTACTCCGTTCCCTGTGGAAGTGTTTTCCTCGTGGGCCAGAGGGCAAGCCCTCAGGCCTGGTGCTGCCTGAGCGTCCCCTGCTGGATGCCCAGCTCGGACCCTCAGCCTGCAGGGCAGGTGCTGTTTCTACTGCGCAGGTAGGGAAGCGGAGGCCCAGGCCTCTTATGTGAGTAGCCCAGGGCCATCTAGGCAGCGAATAGTCCAGGGGAGATGCTCCCAGAGCTGTGCTCCTTCCTCTGCCGAGCAGCCTCCCGGCATCCCCCCTGGGCGGATCCACCTGGTGGAGGACGGTGTCCAGTGAAGTGGGGCCTGGTCCTGCCCTCAGGATCCACAGTGAGAGCTGCATATGTCCCCTGACAAGTGTCACATTGCTTCCTTCATGACGCTGTGGGATTGTGCTTATGGTGGCAGCACCTGGGGAGGGCACATCTCTTTTATTTGTTTATCTTTATTAATCTCAAAGAGGAAGGGAAAAGGAGAGAGATAGAAACACCAATGAAAGAGCGTCATTGATCAGCTGCTTTCTGCACACTCCACACGGGATGGAGCCCGCAACCTGGGCAAGTGCCTTGACCAGGAATCAAATCATGACCTCCTGGTTCACAGATCGATGCTCAACCACTGACCCACACCGTCCAGGCAGATGCCTGGGGTCACCCTGCGACCTGACCTCGCCACAGCTTCTGCTCTCCTAGTCTCCCTGAATCTGAGCCTGAACTGCAGCCCAGGCCTAATATGCTGGGGGAGAGGGTGTGCATCTGTCTGCCAGGCAGGAATGTCAGGGAGGGGGTCATGGGCATTTTGAGAGTTTTGTGTCAAAGTATTGTGCATCACACCTTGTCCAGTAGACATGGTATTCTGAGGTTCGGGTGGTCCTGGGGAGTTTGACCTGCTGCCAGCTCCCCAGTGTCTCTGTCTCTTTGCCCACACCTGCCCAGTCATTCACTAAACACAGATTAGACCTGTCAACCTGCTGCCGCCTGCCCTGTCTGCTCCATGCCATGCTGAGATGAGATCCAGCCTAATGGGTTCCGGGCAGCTTTGGTGTCTGCAGCCTTCGGATGCATCTCAAAGCCTGCTTTGCAGCAACGTGGCTTACACGTCAGCATGTCCACATCTGAGGAAATGGTGCTGCTGTTCTGCAGGCCCCACACTGATGTGTGGCCGCTCTAGTTGGAGGGAGGAGGCGGCTTTAAATCAAGGTCACTCAGAAGTAGTAGTGGATGTTTGGGCCTGGCTTCACCATCCCAGGAGAGGATTGTGACTGGCCAACCACAGAACCGCAGAGAGGGCTGAGTCAAGAACATCACAGAATCCTTCAATGTCGGAACTGTCCAGTCCAACCTCCTCGTTTGCCAGAAGGAGCAGAGAGAACTTGACATGTCCAGGGATGACTTCCATCCAGCAAGTGGAGGGAAGATGGGGACTTGCGGCGTGTCATCCTGGCCTGGCGCCCTTCCCACGGGGCCAGCAGCCAGCTTTTCCATGGCAGGCCCGCCTCCCGTCCCTGAGCAGTTATCCTTGTTAGTGAAGGAGAAGAGGCACGGAAGTCCCAGAGGTCATTGTATCTGTGGTTGCGTGTTTTCCCAATGATGTTTGATCCAGGTTCCATTGCAGCCCTGGCTGGGTGGTGAGGGGAGGCTCCCAGCTGTGCATAAAGCCGGTGTTCTCCTGGCCCCGGGTCTGGTCCCCGGAATTCCTCTGGAGCTCCCTGTCAGCTCTCAGTGATTCAGTGCCTTGCCCTCCTCCAGCTGTGTCACGTGTGCTTCGTCCCTCGCACGTGCGTTGTCACTGCTGGGCTCTGTCCTGTTTCATGAATGCAAGCTCTTTGCGGGGGCAGCACCTCTGCCTCCAGTTCGTGTGTGTTCCTGGAGGCTGGGTTCACGTTTGTGGATAGAGGTGGCCCTGAAGGGAGGGAGGGCGGGGCGCAGCGCCCAGCACCCACAGTAACCAAGTTTGGTTTTCCTCCCATTGGTGACCAGGGTGCAGCATGTGCAAGAGGATAATGCCGCATTTCCAGAAGGCTGCCACCCAGCTGCGAGGCCACTTTGTAAGTGAGGCCCATGGGCCAGGCGGGGCTGGCTGCTTCCCGGCTGGGGGGATGCCATGGAGCAGGGGCGGGGGCAGGAGGGAAGGAAGGGGGAGGGCAGGTTTTGAAATCATGAGGGGGACTTATCCTATGCTGCTGCCCCTGCTGCCCTGGTGTGTGGCTCAGACACCTGTCCTCGGGGACTGTTGAAAACTGACTCCATGGAGTTTGGGACCAGGAGAGTTTGGCATCTGTCAAAGGCCAGTAACGAAATAGCTAAGAAAACAGCAGGAAGCACGGGGGTGTTGCCGGGGGGAGGACGGTGCCAACAGCAGACCGTCGGGGTCAAGAATGACTGGGGCTGGGCTCCAATGCGGGCCGAGGCTCCTGATGACGGGGAGCCCCGGAGCAAAGTAAGGGGTCCAGTGATACCAGTGGCAGCTGGAGGCAGAAGCAGGTTCCCAAGGCCATCTCCTACCCAGGCTGCCAGGGCTCCCGGGAGGTGGGAGAATGATGAAAAGGAGGCAGCCCAGGTGGTGGGAGCTGGAGCCCTAGGCCCAGAAGGAACATGTGCAGGGTGTGCAGGGCAGGGCAGACCACACACAAGGTGTTTCTGAGGGGATGTGAGGGGGGAAGGGGCCACTGAGGAAACGGCCTGCGGAGCAGTAGGAACAGTGAGAGAGGAGGGGTGCCGGGCGGTCAGACCTCGCCCAGGGCTGAGGATCAGTCACTAGTGGTCCTGGCCGGCTCTGTGTCCCCCACCCTGCCAGGCTTGGCTCTTCTGTGCCTGTGTCTGTCCATTTCTCCGTGTACCCTCACCCACAGAGGGTTTGGGTTTGGGGGCGGGAGCGGGTGGAGAGGTTTCTTGGTGGCAACAAAAAAACAACACAACAGCTAGCTCCTCGGGGGCCTGGGAAAATCCATGCGCCTCTGATGGAAGGCCATCGTGAGGACATCTCCGGGGGCCAGCCCAAGTCCCACGCAGGACGTTCTGAGCCTTAAAACTGCATCGTGACCTTTAGGGGTCAAATGAAGTTGGTGAGTAGTTCAAAGTCAGCTCGGAAAGTGTCAGGGGCAGCACCTGGGTGTGGCGACAGCGACAGCGCGGCTGGGCGGCCGCAGGGTCGGGCTGCCAAGAGCAGCACTTTCTCTTCTGACCTCATTCTGGGGCTACCGAGGTCCTGCTTGGTTCTCACGAGTCAATTTTTAGCAACTTGCCTGGAGACATTTGGCCGTGGGGCACACATACATCACTCTGGGGACGTTTCGCATCACATTTTGGGGCCTCAGTAGATACCATATTTTAAGATGATTTCGCCCGGAGAAAAGACTTAATTACCCACCACATTCTCCCTATCTGCCCCTGCATACACGCAGAAAACTGCTCGGCTCAATTTCCAACTCTGGTGCAGTGGAAGGTAAACAGCTCCAGCCCCAACCAGATCACAGACTACCTGGCCAGTCCGTTCAAAGCAGGCAAAGTCTCGGTGCCAGTCTCGGGCACCTTCTGGAGGGTTCTCAGCCATTGCTGCATCTACCTGTCAACCCCAGTGGCCTCTCCCGCACGCCCACAGAGTTTGTCCCCGCCACACACGGCCGGGTCTGCCCTTCTTTTGTTCTGCATCCCTTTGCTCACCAGTTGACACTCATTATGATTTTTCTCACTGAAATGTGAGCTTCTTGAGCTCAGGGGCTCTGTTTGATTCGTGTCTGCTTCAGGCGCACAGAGCTCAGAGCCAAGTTCATTAGTAGGTACCCAGTGCTGATAAACAGGTGAATGGGTGAGTGGTTTGCTATTCCTGATAAGCTCTTACTTACATGAAAGTAATGCTCCCCTTTTTAACGGAATTCAGAGCATCCGTTACTAAGAACAAGGACAAAGTGGGAAGGATGTTCCTGGCACCCAGGCCTGCCCCCTTGGCCCTGGGTTCACACCAGGCTCTTTTACAAGGGCAGCCCTCAGGTCACTTCTGCTAGGGTGCTTGGGGTCCGGTCAAGAAACAGAAAATGTGAGTCTTCCAGTTCCCTAGACCACGTTACAGGAAAGGCAGTGAGGTTGTCCAGGTACCAAGATTGGCCAGCTGTCAGTTACCTCGACCTAAGGCATCCATGTCATGTGAACTCAGCCATTTCCTTGCATCTCTCTTTTCTTGTTTGAGGTTTATCTTGTTTTGTTTTCCCCTTAGTTTCTGCTTTCCTTTGAGAAGTTCTCACCCTTTCGCAGCTCCCTCAAGGGGGAGGGTGCTGGTCACCATGGACACCACCCCCTGTAGGAGGGAGCTGGAAGCCCCAGCACTTGGTGCAGCCACAGCTCCTCAGAAACGGGGTGATGAGAGGCGTGGATTCCTTTCTGTCCTCACACACAGGGGAGATGGGCTGACAGTCCCCAGAAATCAAAAGCTCGCTCCCTCACCATTGCTGAAACCCAGCTGGGTTAACGCCTTCTGTCTCCCTTTCATCTTTGTCATCTTTGAGCCCTTTTTGGCCGTGTCTATGGCAGGGGTCATAAATCTGCCTCTCCTACAGATGTCTTGGGAGGTATCCAACCTGATGATATCATTAAGGCGGAAGCCAAGCCAGGTCAGGGATGTGCAGCCTTTGCCATTTTCCAGACTGAGGTCTGCCTCTTTTGTGCTGTCACCGACGTCTGGTGAATCATCGCTGTCTGCCCCATCTACTGCTAATTGACATCCTCGTTAGCAGGGGAAGCTGCTCCCTGATCAGAGCCACCAACAGAATGAGCCTGTCCCCGTCTGCCTTCTTTTCCCAGCCTTGCCAGATCCACATCTACACTGTCTCTTGTTAACCTTGGCCACGATGGACCCTCTGGGTGCGAACACTGTGAAACGGGTCGGTCGTGGTGACAGATTTGTGCAAATCAGATTCTCACTAACCATCGGGGAGATCTTGGCAAAGGGCCTTGGAGCCTCCACTTCCCCATCTGTAAAATGGGGAGATCAGGGTAAGCCTGCCTACCTCATTGGAGGGTGGAGACAGGTCTGGCACCTACAGACACTTTATAGATACAGATGATTGACCCCCCCCCCGCTGCTCCATGCTTGCTGTTCCACTAGACGGGGGTGCTCCCTCGGTGCTGCTTTCCGCCCTCTTATTTATTTATTTATTTATTTATTTATTTATTTATTTATTTGTAGCACGCTGGAGCAAGGGCCTGGCGCTGCGCTTTCCTTATCTCATTACGGCCTCTCCCTCAGTGAGCTTATCTACCTCCGTAGCTTCAACATAATGTAGCTCTAAGCAGCCCAAGTCCCTAAACTCTGGTGCCAGACTGCCTGGTTGACATCTTGGACCGGATTTTCCTCCCTGTGCTCCAGATGCAGGATGTCCAAAATAAAATTCTGTATCTTCCCACCTGGCAGACTGCCCGCGTCTCCTCACGGCCCTCCTGAGTACCCCAGGTTCCTCTGCCAACGTGCCAGGGCATCGTCACACATCTCCCCCTCACGGCCTCCCTCCCGCCTCTCTCTGCCCCCATTCCGGGTCAGGCCCCAGTTCACTCACACAGGGCTGTCGCCAAAACAAAGACCGTTGACTTGTCTCCCTGATCTATGGTTTTCTCGGGCAGCTCAACCTCTCTACTTAAAGAATGCAGCCGGGAAGCCCGCCGTAGCTCTCCAGCACCTCCTGAATAAAGTCTGGTTTCCTAGGCGTACAAGTCTTCCAGTGACCTCAGCAAACTCATCCAGCCTTCATCATGCCCTTCTATGTCCTGCAGCTCATCAATTGATGGGTTCCTAGGGCCGAATCTTGTTTTGTTTAGCCGCCTCTTTATCTTCCGGAATGTCTGTGGAAATCTGACCCTCTTGTGGGCTCTAGTTCACATGTCACTGCCTTATGGAGCTTCCGTGATCCTGTCACAACGTGGGCTAAACATGAGGAAGAGCATCTGGTGCCAACAGGATGGCCCCAGGCACTCATGGCTCAGTGCCAGGCGCCGTGGCCCCAGCTTCTCCTTAGGGTGAGACCAGTTTTGCCTCATTCAACTTCGCAACCTCCTACGAAGTTGTTTAAAAAATATGTATCTTTTTAACTAAGAAATGTCCCCAAAGTGGTCTAGAAGTGCTACAGGAATTCAGGGAATTTGTAGTTCATTATAAGCAGAAGTGGTTTGGAAAAGCTGCCGGGGAAGTTGAGATTTGATTTGCCTTGAGGATGAATGAGTCTCCGGTGGGAGTCGAGAGATGGCGAGTGAGCACCTTAAGCCAAGGGATTGGAAGACGCAAAACGGGGGCACCGTGTGTGTTCTGCAAATGAGACCAGAATTGCAGAGCCTCTTGGCAGTACTGCTGAGAAGACCTAACATACAGTGTGTTCTGGGTGTTGTAGATCCTTGTACTATTTCATTTAATCTTCACAGCATCCACAGGAGGTGACCGCAGGTGAGGAAACTGAGGCACAGAGACAACCGTGTTATTCAAGGAACTGCATCTACTATGTGGGGAACTGGGATTCAAACCCAGCCTCCTGACCCTGAGCCCTCCTCCTCGCCCCTGTGGTTCACTGCTTGTCTGCGAGGTGCCTTAGACCAGCGGTTGCCAACCTTTCGGACCTCGTGGACCATCAGTGGTTCTTGGACCACCGGTTGGCAACTGCTGCCTTAGACAGAACTCAGTCCAACTTCCTCCCTGTGCAAAAATCTCAACCTGTCCCATTCCTGGGAGAAGAAAAAGTCTAGACCCTAGCAGGTGTGCAGGGAAGGGTTTTGTAAGAGAGAACTCAGACATGAGGTGGGAGTGTGTGTCTTTGAGTGTGAACTTAGACGTTAGCCGGTACTCAATGGGATGGAAAGGTTTTGTGCACGGGAGTGATGTAATGGAAGAGGAGGATATGGAAGATTAATCTTATGGTGAATGTGCACTGACACTAGGGAGATGAATCAGACATAAAAAGGAAAGAACTTTAAAGTAGACAATTATTCCTGGAAAAGGTTGCTGAATCAGTCTGGCGAAATGAGCAGCGTGGCTTCTCAAGGGTCCCAGGGCTTCGAGTAAGTTCTGTTTCAGGCTTATTTTTCCTGTTGTTTTTTTTTTTTTGCAGCATCCCAAAACGGGCTGGGGGGGGGGGGGGGTGTAACCCCAGTGGTTTAGCAAGCATTTATTGTGTGCCCACTGTTTGCCAGGCGTTGTGCGAGGTACCCAAAACAGTAAGAAAGGCTAGTTCCGATGCCTCTAGGAATGGAGACGTCAGAGGCACAGGTGGCTGCCGCACTGGGAGAATTTGGCAGGAAATGAAGAACTTGATTATTGAGCACAAATGTTGTGCTAAAATCTCGGGTGTGGATCATCTCATTCAGCTCTCCTAAAAGCCCTGTGTTAGTCTGATCGCCCGCATCTTCCAGACCTCACTCAGCAACAGCTAGTGACTGGCCCAAAGTCACACGACTCGGACGTTGAGGCAGTCTCCTGAATGAAGTTCATTGTCCAATGAAATAGCTGCTTACCTTTTTCTCTTCCCATGCTTCCTTACATATTATTCAGCAGAAGCCAGCTTCCTGGGCTTCCTCTTGCTCCTCCGTAACTGCCACTGGCTTTCTCGGACTTCCTTTCCCGTGTCCTCTCCGCCGCCTGCTCTCTGAAACAGCCTTCCTGCGTCTGGCCCCTCCATCTCCATTCTCTCATGGGGAACAGCCCCTCCATCTCCATTCTCTCATGGGGAACAGATCCCGAGTCCTCCTTCTGGGCACCTGATCCCGCCCTGGAGAAAGAAGTTTCTGTTTTAGGAAAGATGTTTTAGGGGACCCTGCTCGGGGTCGTTCTGAGAGCAGCCCTGTCGTCAATAGCAGCCACTGAAGCTCTTTCCCAGGCAGGGGTGCTGGCTATGTGGGCCCCGGCCACCAGAGCATGTTCAGCCTTCGGAGATGGTGGTCAGGCCAGGCGGTGGGTGATGGTCCCAGACAGGAGGAGGAAGTTGGGGAGGCCTGGCAGGGTCTGGAGAGAGAAGAGGTAGGCAGGCGGTCATCCTGAGAACCACACGGATGTTGCACAGGAAGCCAAGGCGGACGGGCCATGAGGGATCCAGGAAGGTGTCTGCGGATATGGTGGCGTGGCTGCCTGGTGACCCCACCATTTGGGAGTAGAGTTGACACGGGTGAAGAAGAGGCCTAATCTGTCCTTGGTGGCCGGGGTCCCCTTCCAGGACTTATTATAGTAGCAAGGCCAGGTTTCTTCCTCAAACCCCAGAGCCTTGTCTCCGCTCTGGGATGTTCTTGAAAGACATCTGTGTGAAGGGCAGCACTGGGGCCCAGGCGCCTCTCCCAGAGCGCTCGGCCGTCATTCCCAGCCGGCCCCGCTCGCCCTGCTCCCTGCTGCCCAGGGCTGCACCTCTGTTTCAGGGCCTGTGTCCTATTCATTAGGTCCCCATCGCTTTTGGTGGGGCAGCCAGACAGGAGGCACATGGACAAGGTGAGGTGTCTGCTGGGCAGAGGGTGGACAGGTGGTTCTCTCTTCAATCCGAGGTGCTGGCCGGGATGAACGTCTACCCCTCGGAGTTTGAAAACATCAAGGAGGAGTACAACGTGCAGGGCTACCCCACCATCTGCTACTTCGAGTGAGTGCCCTCCCTCCCTGCGGGTGCCCGCCGCCTCCCCCGCGACATCTGCATCCCCGGTCGAGCCCACGTTGTCTCCCCACGTTTCACAGGAAAGGACGGTTTCTGTTCCAGTATGAGAACTACGGGTCCACCGCCGAGGACATTGTGGAGTGGCTGAAGAAGTAAGTTGGGCATCTGCCTGCAGGCGGGGGGCGGGGGAGCTGGTGCCCTGAGGGAGGGGCATCCGCCAGGCCCCAGGGTGGTCCCTGGTCCTAGGGCTCTGGCTGCGGTTTGAGGACGAGGGCGAGGAAAGAGGAGGGCCTGTCCCACTGCCCACACCGCTGTTTCTGAGTCGCATCTACGTGGGAGGATGGGGAGGCTCTGAGTTTAGGATGCAGGGGTTGGGAGGGTGTGGTGTGATTTTGGCTGTGATGATCGCATTTCAGATAGTTTTTTTTTTTTTTCCTTATACGATCGGTCTCGTGGATAGACATGTTTCTCACCAGGTGCCAGGTTTGAGACCTGTCACTGTAGGTCTCTCTGAAAATAGAATTGTCATCGGTGTGCTTATTTCAAACATAGCACCGTATCAGGTGCTGTGCAGCTACTAGACGTGTTCTGATGCCGCAGGCGAGCAGAGCGCTTGGCTGTTCTTCACCCTGCGCTCCCCACAGACACTGCTTCTTCGCAGCCTCGTGGTCCCCGTTTGGCAATGTGATTAGGCCCTTAATACCCCATAGCACCCCCTCACCCGAAGGCCCCTCGTGCTCAGCGTTGACTTTGGCGTGATGGCTGGGCCCTGGCTGTGCGGGGATGGGGAGCGGGGATGGGGCCACCTCTCCCGGAAGCCTCCCAGGCAGGCCCCGCTGAGCGCTCACCTGCTTGCTTCCTGCTTGGCCCAGTTTGCACTTACCAGTCACAACCGCTGTGTGGTCAGTTTTGCATAATCCCAGCTGACATTGTGGGGGCTCCACTTTGTGGCTGACACTGTTCTAAGCACTTTAGGTGCATTCTCTTCTAGTCCTCAGAACAGCCCTGAGGGGGAAATATGGCTATTACCCTTGTAAGGACGAGGTAACGGAGCACAGTGATCAAGTAGCTTGTCCTACCGTCTGCAGCTGACACGCTACAGGGCCAGGGCCCCCCAGCCGCAGTTCCCACCGTCACCGCCATCTGGTAGCAGCTCCCACTTCGGGAATTCTGGTCAGCCCCTCCCTCGTGGCCAGCCTGGTGGACATTTGTTGACATCATTACCTGAGGGGCCCAGGCTTAAAGAATCGTCTCCAAAATGTGGAGGTGGAAAACGTGTGCTTTCAGAAAGGGAGAAGAGGGTGAATGTTATATCAAAGAAAAAACTCCACAAGAAACATAAACTGTATTCAATTCTAAAAGCTGAAACCCTCAGTCCTCTGCCGGTGCCCAGGGGCCCGGGAGATGAAACACAACGATAGCATCGTGTTTATGCAGGGTCTATGATTTCTTGGAGTGTTTCCTATCTCTCTCCCCATCTGTCCCCTCGTTTCCAGCCCCTGCCCAAGAGGGCAGCTGCCCGTGACACATGTTCATTGTCTCAGCCTGGGCCTTCGCCGCCCTCGTCTTCCTTTTCCACTCGATAACGGCCGTGTCCGCTCCTGCAGCCAGGAGCTCCGCGTTGGGAGGTTTCAGCAGACAACAGTCTCATTTGTCACCAGAGCACAGAAATCTGCCTGCTTCCTTTTTCCTTGTTTCTGAGGCCGCTCTAACCTTTTCTGGTTTCAGCATAGGCTCATGTCTTTTTGAAAGGATAGGTTTGGTTTTAAAAAAACAAACATATTGAGAATTGCTAACCATAGGCAAGGGAAGCCTATCAGTGGCATTTCTTTTTTTTTTTTTTTTTTCTTAATATATTTTATTGATTTTTTACAGAGAGGAAGAGAGAGGGATAGAGAGTTAGAAACATCGATGAGAGAGAAACATCGATCAGCTGCCTCTTGCACATCCCCTATTGGGGATGTGCCCGCAACCAAGGTACATGCCCTTGACCGGAATCGAACCTGGGACCTTTCAGTCCGCAGACCGACGCTCTATCCACTGAGCCAAACCGGTATCGTTATCTGTGGCGTTTCTGAGGCAGATTATTATCTCCTCCTGTGGCCTGCCTCTCTGTCCCCACTACCCCTGCTGTCTGCACACGCCCGCCCAGCTCCTCACCTATCTGGGCTCCAGCCTGAACCTCAGGGCTGCCTCCAGGTCTGTGTCATGGGTGGGTGCCTCCCTACTTCCCACTGCTCCACCACCCCTCCCTCTCCTCACCCGCCTTGTTAGCAGCGCCGGCTCACCCTGGGGTCTCCAGGTTGGTGGGATAATTCCAGGCAGGTAGCATCTGGGTCTCCCTGGCAACCCATCCAGAGATGCCCAGCCACCTGGTCACTGAGTCCAGGGACACACACAGCCCACTCCCCCAGCACGGTGGACAAGGAGACGGCCTCCGGAAAGACCCCGATGAGCTGCCTCAACTCACACCCGGCAAGAACTAGCAATGCCACTGTGCTGCCCAACTGGGTTACTTGTTTAAAACTCTTTTAAAATTAGATTTTAAGGCTATTGAAGTGAGATATGTTGTTTTATTTTATTTATTTATTTATTTTTTAATATATTTTATTGATTTTGTACAGAGAGGAAGGGAGAGAGATAGAGAGCCAGAAACATCGATGAGAGAGAGTCATCGACCAGCTGCCTCCTGCACACCCCCCACCGGGGACGCGCCCGCAACAAGATACATGCCCTTGACCGGAATCGAACCTGGGACCTTTCAGTCCCCAAGCCGACACTCTATCCATTGAGCCAAACCGGTCTCGGCAAGATATGTTGTTTTAGAAAGACTTAAAAATATAGTTAAACAACAAAAAGATAACCCCTCTTCTCTTCCCACACACACGCTTCCCAAAGATAATGGGATGTGTTCTGATATTTTGGTGAATTTCCTTCTAGATTCTCCTCCCCTCCAACACACACACATATACCCAGCTCTGAGTGCCGGTAGTTTAAGTCTTGGCCAGGTTTCCCCCAAATCCTGGTGGGTGGCCGTGGCCCACCTCTCCTGCTTTCCTGCCCTTCTTCCCTGGGCCTCTCCATTGCTCTCGGCGATGGCAGCCCAGGGTGGGAGGGTGAGGGTGGGTCCAGCCTGGCTAATTCTCTGGGTGACTTTCAGAAGCTCAGGGAGAAGAGTGCAGATCCTGCTCTCCGACGAGTGACGCTGGTGGGTGGGCACAGTGTGAGGCTGGGCGGGGAGTCCTGTGTCCAGTGTCCCAGGGCCGGTGGGTAGATGCATTGGCAATGGCAGCTGGGCCCTCGGGGCTCCTGACAGCTTGTTTCTCAGGCCCCGCTGCAGACTTCGTGCCCCAGCCTGGGCTCGGAGAGTACGCAGAAGTGGCAATCCATTCGGCCAAGCCGCCCATTTCTGCCTGTTTATTTTTACACTCAGCAGAGCGAGCTGAAAACAAGCACAGAGTTTTCTTGTGAGGCTCAGACTTGCATCTCCTCTTCCATGGCTCGGGCACTTGCCTCAGGCAAGGATCTGTGAGAACCGCCCGGGACCTCAGACTCAGGATGGGAAGGCAGTGTCAACGTCAGTGAGTCTGACCCAGCACTGCCCTTTAGTGTTCGATCACCTCTAGGATCAGTGCAGTGAGCTCAGCTCCACAAACACCCCGGGGAGAGGGCTGTGGCTCATTTTGAGGCTGTCCATTCCTGTTTGAAGGATTCTTACGATTTAGGTTATGAGTGTCTAGGAACACTTGAGTCGTACTTTGTTTTATAAGTACCGCGCGCTAACCGATTGCGCCACTGAAGCCCCGTACTTTGTTAATTTACAAAGTGCTGTCTCACATCCATTTTCTGTCCAGATATACCTGAGGAGTAGATAAAGAAAGTCCCACATATATACTGTCTTGTAGATATATATGTGTATATATATATATATATATATATGTGTGTGTGTGTGTGTGTGTGTGTATAATTGATTTCAGAGAGGAAGGGAGAGGGGGAGAGAGAGAGAATCGTTGATCAGCTGCCTCCTGCACTCCCCCTCCTGGGAATTGAGCCCAGAAACCCCTGCATGTGCCCTGACCAGGAATCAAACCATGACCTCCTGGTTCATGGGTCAACACTCAACCACTGAGCCACACCGGCCGGGCTGTCTTTTGTTTTAAGTCAAGTTGGTTGCTTGAGCCCGTAGAGCTGGAGTGGAGGAAACAGAACTCAAGCCAAGGTCCTCTGACCCCCAATCAGCTCCCTTTCCCGCTTATCTATTGTGGATAGAAGGTTCGGTCTTCTGGTGAGCTGCCGTTCTTTCTCTGGGGCTTCTGTTTGTTGCTGTTGGTTCTTCTTTTCGGGGCCATGAAAAATAAATCTTAATTTCTTTTCCTGATGCAGTCGGAAATATTCAAAGGTAGTTGTTGTGTTCCCCAGGTCTCCTCCATTAACCATTTTTCTCTCGTTCTATCATTCATTTAAAAAGCATTTGCTGGAAATCTGCTGTGTGTTAGGTGCAGGGGCACAGAGACACTAAGAGGGAACCCCAGTCTCCAAGGAGAGAGACAGTAAAAAGCGTAATTCAGGAATAGTGTTTGGCCTCAGACTTGTACTCAATTCCCCTCTTCCCAGTAAGTCTCACCACTGTGCCCAACTCTGCCGTCCTCTCCAGAGAGTAAGCTTCCCGCTGTCTGCGGGGTGGGAGCGGGGAGAGGGCTGTGCACCTGGCTGCTAGAGCAGGGGCAGGATAGGGCCTGGCCGCGCAAGCTTTCAGCTGCCTCCTGCTTTCAGCCCGGGCAACAGCCCCAGCCCCGCTTCTCGGGGGGGGGGGGGGGGGGGGGGGGGGGGGGGGGGGGTCCGCTGGAGTTTTGCCTTGCACGTCGGTGTGGTTCCTGCCCCCTCCCCATCCTGTACCCTCTGCACCACCATCAGGATTCTGCCCTCAGTTTGGCTAAGTCCTTTTCTAACTTCTAAAACAGCACTGACCTTTTTTCTCTCTTCAATGGTTGCCTTCTTCTCCTGTGGGTTCATCCTTACAAACAACAGCAACAACAAGCTGTACTGTTACGTTAGTGATTAGGGAGTGTATTCTCTGCCATGTTTAACTAGAAGTTTCTCGGGCGTTTGCAGGTGCTTCTGCTGCTAAGCCATGGCTTCTGCATTCAGTGTGTACGCTTTGCCGGATTTTAATCATTTTAATATCCATTCCATTCATATAATTAATTTTTAAAAGATACTTAAAAATTATACACCGAAAAGTCTTGCTTCCACTTGTTTCCTTGCTCTTACCCCTGAGAGGTAGCAACTTAGATTCGTTTCTTTATGCAGACACGGGCAAGTGTGAAAAAGTATTTATTAAACCTCTCCCACATTTGTTAGCACATGACAGCCTGGTCCGTGTGTCCCGGCAGTCTGCCAACGACAGTGGAGCAGCCGCCTGGTCCTTTGCCCTGTTCGGCCCTCTGTCTGGTGGACAGACTGCAGGCTGCCTACCCATCTTACCAATGGCACTGGGCCATTTTCGGTCTTTGCTATGACGAGTCACCTGCGACAAATACCTTTGCATACACATGATTTTACTGTGTGCTAGTGTATTGTAAAGATAAATTCTCGTGGGGGGCTTGGAGGGGTTGGTATTTTGATTCCAGGCATAGGAATTTGGGTTTCTTTGTGTTGGTCTGAGACCGTTGTATGGCTGGTGACATTTCGAAGCTTGATTTTGCCACCAGCCCCACGGGCTGTGGGACGAACAAGGGCTGAGAGTGGTTTGCCATCTCCCTGCCGCTTGCTCCCCATTGCAGGGACGGGATGACTGAGGATGCCAGCGGGGCCTAGTCAGAAGCACCAGGAGGGCTTCTGAGGGCAGGGGATGGGGGTGGGGTGAGGGAAGGGGTTGATTAACGTCACACCCAGGCCCTACTGTGGGGTAGGAGTGGTGGATTCCGTTTTGGCCACCGATTGCTCTCATAAATCCTCAGCCCTGGCTGCTGGAACTTTTCACGTCTACCATCAGCTCTGAGAAGCAGGGAACAATGGTTGTCTTTTCACATTTGTCATCCTAATGGTTTTTTTCAAAGCGGCAATTAAGGTGCTTGTGGCAGCAAAGCACCAGGGAGCTCGGTCACCAGCCACGGAGGGCACCTGAGGGCCTCCCGCTCAGACAGCGGAACGCTGGCCGTGTAGACACCAGCACGCCGTTACCCCGGGCGGAAGCAGGCGCCACAGAGGCTGGGGGCTCCCGAGGTTTTGCAGGCAGCGACGGTGGAGCTGGCATTTGGACTCACCCCACGCGACTCTTTCTGCGCCAGCTCTGCGTCGGGGAGAATGAGATAACCCGGGCCTGGTCTCTAGGAAGGCTTTGTGATGTTCCCCAGATGCTGCCATACTTAGGGTCCCCCCAGTCCAGTTCGCTTGGCCCCCGCCTCTTCCTCTCCATTAGCTCCTCCCACACCGGTCACCCATGCAGCAGCCTCCCTTTCCCTTCCCGGCCTCTCTCTTTCCCCCTCTCCCCCATGGGCCCCCCCTCCCCTGTGGTCTTCCCTCTCCCGTTCCCTGCCTGCGGGGCACTGCTAAACACAACAGCAAGCTTTCCAAGGGCCACTCTGCTGTGCTATTGGTGCTCGCCAGTTTGCTGGACGTTTGAAGGAGAAGCTCACCAACCTCCAGATTCCTGGGGGGCAGGGACATTTCCTGATCTGCCCAGAGAGCTATCGCTGCACCCCGCTATCTGTGCTGGGACATGAGCTAAGCACTTCCACGAGGCTTTGAGGGGACAGTGGAGGTGGGCAGGGCCAGGCCGCTCACCCCTCTGCTCCGCCAGCAGGGGGGTGCCTGGTGAGCCCCGCAGCCAGCCTGGCCCAGCCAGGGGGGCCTCTGCGCCAGGGGCTGCATCTTGCTCGGGCTGCTCAGGCTCCAGGGCGTGCTCTGAGCTCTGCCTGTTTTTGGTCTTCCAGTCCGCAGCCGCCACAGCCCCAGGTCCCCGAGACTCCCTGGGCAGATGAGGGCGGCTCCGTTTATCACCTGACCGATGAAGACTTTGACCAGTTTCTGAAGGAGCACTCCTCTGTCCTCGTCATGTTCCACGCCCCATGTGAGTGGAGCCTGGCTCCTCCCCACCACCTCCCCCCCCCGCCCCCTCAGCATAGGAGGCGCTGCTCCGGGATGCGAAGCCACTGAGCGCCCGCTTGTCCGATGCCTCCTCGGTGCCAGGGGTTCTCTGGTGCCAGGCGAGGTCCCTGCCTCCACGGGGCACGCAGCCCGCCCTGCATCCCCCAAGTCCCAGTCAGGCTGCAACGTGCCCCTCAGCTCCACCCGGCAGACCTGAGCCACTTCCTCCAAGTCCGCGTGACTCAGGAAATGCAAGAGGATTTCCCAGAATTGGAGGAATTAGGACGGGAAGGGCCATTAGATATTGCCTAGAACAGTAATCACCCCTCCTCTTACAGGTGGGGAAACCAAGGCCCCAAGAGGGCGGCTGTTTGTTGCCCAGCAACTGGGAGGGCACAGCGAGGCCAGGGCTGGAGCCTCAGAACTCCCCTCGTCCCCCACCCCCCAGCATCTAGAATGCCTTCCTTCTGCTTCCCTGGGCCGGTCACAGCCTGAGGCAGCCACCGTAGATCAAGGGAGGACATTGCCCCTGCCCCTGACCCAAGTCACTCCTGAGCATAGACTAGAGCACATGTGCCAAACACAAGGCCCGCGGGCCAAATCCGTCCCGCCAGGCCTTGCAATGTGGCCCGCACCGCGCTGTCATCACTGCACTCCGCTGCGTTTCCATCACAATGACAGTTTATGACTGTTCAGTAAACCATTCGCCCCGCGATTTAGGCTGGATTTTAGATTTTGGCCCCTTCTCTGATTGAGTTCGACACCCCTAGACTAGAGTAAGGGCTTAGCAAACGAGGAGATGAGCAAACGAAGTTGTAAAACGTGTTTGCAATATGGCCGGAAGGCCTATAGCTCGGGATTTCCCTAGGCCAGTGCCCTCCCCCGTTCCCATGAAGCATGGAGGTTGGCTGTAATTCATTGCCGAGAGGGAGAAGGCTGCTCTTGGAAAAGGAGCGAGGATGGGTGAGAGCAGGGGGTGACGGCCTGGGGCACGGAGCTCCTGGGAGCAGTCCTGGGGGAGGGCGGCCCATCCCGGTGGGTGAAGAAGGTCGGTCGTTGGCACCCTAGGACCCAGGGTGTATAAGTAGGTGGTGGGTGCTCTTCTTTTCTAGCTTCTCGCCAGTTCTTTGGCCCAGTGATAGCGAAGAAGGGAATGAGGAAAATGAAGCAAAACAATACCTGCCAATCAGTGTCACAATTGTCAGGCCCATATTCGGTGACAATAAGTGATTTTCGTCTTCATTATAGGGATCCTCAGGATAAGAGTGCGCTTCATTCTGTGGGATAAAGTGGCTTCCTGCAGGGTCATCTCTTTCTGTCTTATTCACGGCGTGGGTAATGCTCACCCCATTTTACAGATGTGGAGACTGACGCACAAAGAAGGGACACGTCGTTCCCCGCTCTGTTAGTCCCGCACTGCTGACCCCTGATCTGCCCTCCCCTCCCCCTGAAGCGTTGCATGGGTGTGGTTATGTGGGAATTTTTCATACATGGGTTACTACTGGGGATGTCCCCGACTCCTTTTTTCTTTCTTTCTTTTTTTTTTAATATATTTTTATTGATTTTTTACAGAGAGGAAGGGAGAGAGATAGAGAGCTAGAAACGTCGATGAGAGAGAAACATCGACCAGCTGCCTCTTGCACACCCCCTACTGGGATGTGCCCGCAACCAAGGTACATGCCCTTGACCAGAATCGAACCCGGGACCTTTCAGTCCGCAGATCGACGCTCTACCACTGAGCCAAACCCATTTTGGCTCCTTTTTCTTATGTGTCAAATTTTTAAGAGAATCTAAAGGAAAAGTATTCCCTTTGGCCCTTTTCCTTCTTGATTTCTAAAAAAAAAAAAAAAAAAAAAAATGACACGTGCAAAAAAAAAAACACACCACCACCCAAAAAAACTGTGTTTCAAAAAGTCTCTTGATTAAGGGCCTTAGGAGCAGGTCACCCTACTACAGCGTGTTCCTGTAGTTCAGGCGTCTTCAAACTACTGCCCGCGGGCCACATGCGGCCCGCAGAGGAGTCTGATCCGGCCCACCAGGTTTTTTGGGCAGTGAGCGCAGCCGAGGTGTTACAGTAGGAATTAGTAGTTCATATAGTCCGGCCCTCCAGCTCTCTGAGGGACCGTGATCTGGCCCCCACTTTAAAAAGTTTGAGGACGCCTGCTAGTTGGAGGCCAGAGCTGAAACCCTCCTGCCTACATCCCTCTCCCTGCAGGAAAGCCAGAAGCAAGCTGGCTGCTTTCAGTCCCCTGGGAATTTCTGATCTGCGTCAGGTTTGGACGCTGGTTTGTGGTTTATGATCACAGCGTGAAGAGTAGGTGTCCCTTTCATGAGTCCTGAAAATTATCCAAAAATATGTACCAGATCCATTAGAAGCACTTTCTTTTTAACAACCCTGGTTGCAAACTAGATCTGTTTTGACTTTTGTGTTTTGAGTCATAGGTTGTGATAGGGATTCATTGTAGTAGCTGATGCTTATAGGGTCTTGGGGCCAGGAGCCTGACTGTAGGGCCCCTCCCTGCCCCTCCCCCTTGTTATGCATTCTCTTCCCTCCCTGAACCAAAAGGAAGTCACTCATTGCCCCTGCCCCTGCCCCTGCCCCAAGTCACCCACGGGCACAGAATAGAGTAGGGGCTTAATGAATGAGAAAAGGAACAAATGAAGTTGTTCTGGAGCTAAATTAGATATCAGAGAGTGAGAACCGGAAACCAGATGGCAGCTTTTGTTTTCCCCATTCGTCATTACTAATGAACATTACAACTAATATGCTGCTGAGGGGCTGTGATTTCAAACTGAGCAAATGGAGCTGTCAGAGGCCTCTCTTGGTGGCTGTCTGACAGTTGGGGACCCTGCATTCCCCGATGAGGTGTCTGTCAGTGCCTGACTCTGGTGTGTGCGCATGGGGGGTGGGGAGAGACCCAGGCGGGGCAGAGTAGAGGGGCTGGCAGCGTGAGAGGGCTCAGGGCTAAAACAGGAGGTAAAGCTTCTTAACGAAACATCAGATGGGAGTGGCTCTGCATCAGATAATCTCTCTGCACAGCCTGCAGTCTGGGTTGAGATGGAGTACGTGAGGTGTAGAGAGAACACGGAGCCCAGGAGGTGAACTGGAGCAAAGAGCTCCCAGTGGCCTCGCTGTGTATCATGCCAGCTGCTCCAGTGATCAGGGATCTGTTTTGGGGTGTCTGAGGAACCCAGAGAAAAGAACAAATGCCAGGAGGCCAGAGATTGGCAGTGCTGTCCCAGGTGTAGAAAAGGTGAATTCTGGAAATCACAACATGGCAGGTGTCAACCCCAGGCCAGAGAGGGGAGGGCTTAGAAACAGGCCATTTTGGAGAAACAAGGTAGGCTCTGCCGACACAGAAGACCTTAGTGTCTAAAAGGATTGTCCTTGGTTTGTTTCTTGGGATAGGCTTATAGGGGGGAGAGTTTGCACATCCTTTTTTGCACCAAGATTTTAAAGGATCCCAACGGACTAAAATAATGGGGCTGAAACCAAAAAGCTGTATTAATTTTTACGGCGTTTTTTTTGCTAATTAAAAAAGAGTGCATGCATGTGTCACCAAGGGTTAGCGTAGGAAAGTACAGGAAGAAAATGGACATTGCTCCTGACAGGAACTTCAGGAAGAGCCGTGCATGGACTCTCTCTGCTGGGCTGTTTCTATGGAGAGTGAGTACCCCAGTTTATTCCTTCCTGCTCCAGCTTTGAGACAGGTCTTCCTCTTCCTCCTGACCTGTGCCTTCCCCAGGCGGGTGCTCCCCGCACCTGTGGATCCAGGGCAAGTCACCGCTTCTCTGCCTGGAGCCCGTGTGTGCCCGCCGAGCTGCCCTCCTGAGTTCTTGGCAGGACAGGCACGGTCATGGCTGTTGTAATGATCAAACATTCCACTGGCCCCTGTTTCTTCAACCTCCTAGATCTCCTGTCCCTTACTCCCCCTCAGCCTCTCCCTCACCTCCTCGCCTGCCTTCTGCTCTCCCCCAGCTGCCGTGGTGGAAACCCCACAGATTCTTCTGCAGCCTCGTATCTGACATCTGAGTTGTCACTCAGCGAAGGAGCACAGGCTGGGCCACAGTGCCGGGCCCTCCACAGTTCGCTCCAGTCCTGCCCAGGTCACGGGGGGAGCAGGGAAACTGAAACTGAACGTGGGTTTTCCCCGTGAACCCTGCAGCCAGGCCTCCAGGGAGGATAGTCTGAGTGGGCAGTGGGCTCCGAGAGGGGCCTGTGCACCAGGAGGCCTGAGCCTGGTCCCCAGTCTTGGGAGGCCTCTCCACTGCTCAGCACTTCCTCCTCTGTCATCCATCTCAGTGGAGACTGCAGCCCCAGGCCCAGCTCTCCCATCCCGCAGAGGACAGGTGTGTGGAGGGGGCGTGGCAGCAGGACATTAACTGCCCTCCTGGGCGCCTGTCATTCCTTTCTGCAGCTTCCAGAGGGAGAATTCAGATTATATGCTGTCACTCATCTGTTCTTGTCCCCATCTGTTTTACCGCAATAACCTCCACCTGCTCCTCCCTCTCCCTGGAACTCCAGCCCTGCCTTAGGCCGGGGAAGGGTTCCATGCTGTAAGAACACGGCCTGAATGAGGGTCCCATGTGTAGGGATGGTAAAACGGACAAAGTGAGAGTTCCCAGGGAGGGTGTCGCTGGGGAGTGGCTTGTCTCCTTTGTGGGTGCTGAAGGGCAGGCAGGAAATCCGAGAAAGAAGCTGCTGGGGAACCAGAGACACCCCCTTTGCCGCCCCCTCCCCAGAACCCTGGGGGCCAGCCAGCAGCTCTGCCCTGGTCCTCCCCCTTTCCTTGGCAACAGCCCCCGTGAGATGTTCTCATTGTCACAACCCACCACCAGCAGGTGTGTGCTGTGCCCGCCCGGCCTGCCCTCCGGGAGCTGGCAGTCCATTGGACAGCAGGTCCCTGTCCGAATCCAGACTTTGTTTTTTCATTTCAATCTTATTCTCAAAGTAATACGTGATCTTCGTAGAAAATCTAAGAAGCATAGAGAAATATAAATGATTAAGGTAAAAAAAAAAAAATTAAAAAACACCTGTAATCCCATGATTCAGAGGAAACTGCATTTCTCTTTTTGGCATCATTCTCTCTGGCTTCTTCTTTTAGTTTTAACTTTTATTTATTAGATTTACATACAGTTAAATTGACTTCTCTGGCACGTGTAGGGTTTTGTATAACTATCATGCCATAAAATCCTTCGTGCAGTCACTTTCATTTTTTTAATTGCACAAACGGTTTAAGCATAATATTAATGGAATTTGCATTATTGGCAGTGCAGGGTTTACGGGATACATACGAACATGGTGCTCCCCACCCTGTCTTCCTTCCGGGGCTGAGTGCTGTGAACAGTTGCTCTATCCTTCTTCTGTGCTTCTACCTAAAAAGCAGGTCTTATTTTTAATGTAAATAGGATCATTCCCTGTCCATTTTTCTGTGACTTGCTTTTTGGGTTTTTTTTGTTTGTTTTGTTTTTTTTCACTCACCAGTAGGTCTCGAAGATGTTTTCATGTAACCGTAGATGTTGGCATATAAATCTATCTCAATCCATGTAACCACTGAATAGCGTTTTACAACTTGGAGATGCCGTAAATTGCAAACTATTCCCCTGATGGTAGACGGTTGTCTCCAGTCTTGCACTGTTCAAACATGGCCATGAACAAGTGTAAACATATGTATTTGGGAATATGACTAAATATTTATGACTGATTCTTGAAATTTGTAACATTGCTGAGCCATGGGGTACGTGTGCCTGAGCTTTGTTAGATCCTGCCACCTCGCCCTCCAGAAAGGTGTCAGGCACCTGACGGTGTGTGACAGAGCCTGTGTCTTTGCCAGCCTGGGTGCTGTCAGTTTTTTCCAGCCCTGCCAGCCTGGGCCAAAGGGCCACTTACCCACAGCTCCCTGGACTCCAGGGACATTGGGCATCTTTTCTTGTGATTATCAGCTTTCCTTATCTCTCCTGTGAGCCACCTGTTCATACCCTTTGCCTATTTTTCTACGGGGTAGTTGGTTTGTTTTTCTTTTTGACCTAGAACTCTGTGGTTATGGATATTAATCTTTATTTGTTACCCATGTAACAGGTGTTCTCTGTTAGTCTGTTGCTTGCTTTAACGTTCTTTAGGGCGTGCCTTTCGTTGTACAAAAAGCTCTCTGTTTTTAGTAGTTAAATAATAGCGAGAAATTTTTTTTTTTTTTGAGCGCTTACTATATGAACCAGGCATTGTCCTAAGCACTTTCCACATAGTAACTCATTTCACCTTCATAACAAAACCTGAGACTGTGTCAAGAGTAACCCATTTTACCGGTTAGGAAGGGGAGGCACCGAAAGGTTGAGGAGCTCGCCAGAGACCACACAGCCAAAAAAGGGAGGCCAAGGTTACAAACCCTGGCAGCCCCAGGGGCCACAGCCTCCACATGGAGCCTCCCGTAAGCCTGCCCTTTCCCATCCGGCCCTGCGATTCCTGGGTTGCCTGGGAAATCTACCCCTAAGATACAAAATATAGTGCATTGTATTCTGTTACAATATTTTCGCTTTTATATTTTGTTCTTTAATTCATCTGGATTTTTCATTTGCTTGTTGGGCCAGGTGGAAAGAAGGGATTTCATTTTACCTCTTTAAGTCCCTTTTCCTGTGCATATCTTTTTTTCTTAACATTATCTTATATGTATTTTCTTAATGTTATTTAAAAATGCTGTTTTGTACATGCTTTTGAGGTCACATACTATTCCATTGTATAATAGCACCATAAATTACTTACCCAGCGGCATTAGGTTGAAGGTTGGAGTTGTTTACCGTATTTCCCCATTGTAAATCATGCTGCACGGAGCATTTTCGCCATAAATATTTGTCCACATGTCAGATTATTTCCTTAGGATAGAGGCCTGGAAAAAAATATTTAAGCGCATGTTATCTATATTTTGCACTAACATAAAGGAGGGGGAAAAACCTAAGTCTTCCTTTGCACAGGAAGAGGGCTCTGTGACGGATGGAAGCATCCATCCATGTGGGGGCTGCCCCGGAGTGTCTGTGAGTGTGCAAAAGTCAGTGTATACGACTTTTTGGTGTGTATACAGCTGGAAGCCTGGAAAAAGCTCTCAGGTGTCTGGCTGCAGGGGGCGAAGGGGAGGAGGGAACAACATTCACGGTGTTAAGACATCCATGTTTCTGCTCACATAGGTAGCAGGAATGGGAATAGGAACATCCAGGCTCCTCTAGAATCTCAGGTCCCAGGGCGCTTCCCAAATTAATCCAGGAAAGGCTCCATGATGATAAAATCCTAAGTGTAATTGAAGGGAATGGAGGCCAGAGGCGTCTGAAGGCTTGGTCTTGATGTGAGGCCAAGGCTCCCACAGTCAGAGAAGAGTATGATTGAGGAGCTGATGCGTAGCCTTGGTGCCAGGCCGTGAAAATCAGCGTAAGTGCACTTACACAGATGATAAAAACCCAACAAGGAGTTTGGTGATAAAACTTAATGGCCTATCAAATCACAATCAGGACACTAAAGCGCAGCGGGCCGGAGTGTAGCCCCCCCCCCCCCCGCCCCCCTTGGCCTCTCCTGCCGCCAGGATGCCCTGAAGGCCAGGCCCAGGAAGCTGGCACTGGGGTCCAGGCCAACACCACCCATGACCCACAGCGTGGCTTTCCAGAACAGGCAGGTGCCAGCCAGCCCTTTCTCCTCCTCGGGGCCTGGCCAGTCTCCTCTTCATAAACTGTCTACGGAAGTTTATTGCTTAGCCTCAGTGTTTTGTTCAGGGAGCAGAGGGAATGAATGCTAGAAGCAAAAGTCAATGCTAGGGTTTATGTGGGCAGGTATGTAAGTATTTCTGTAAGAAAACATTTAAGTGCATGTTATCTATATTTTGCACTAACATAATATAGTGCAAAATATTATGGGACACTGTAGAACAACATCCCTGGGTGTTGGAGATTTCCGGAGATGCTTTTTAGACGTGGTAAGAGCAGGGGATGTTATCAATGGTGCTGAGGAGCGGAGGTACCTGCGCAGTAAACTGCCTTGGTGGCCAGTTATACTAAGTCGAGGAGGTTAGTAAAACCAGCAACTATTTGGGCACACAAGGCAGGACTTGCCCCCAAAAGAATTTAGTCCAGTGAAATCCTGTTACCACAGGTGCAGACCTGAACAAGCTAGCCATGAGGTTAATTCATTCACAAAGTGTGTGGAACACCGTCCTTAATAGCAGGCATGTGGTGGTGAGCTGGACAGACAGGTAGGCCTGTCCGGTCAGGGGGGACGGACAGGGAACAAATAAGGCAGTTACTCCAGCTGCTTTGAGTCCAGTTGAGAAAATAAATAGGGCATTGGAAGAGATTATGATGGAGTGAGGCCTTTTTGGGTTATGTGTCCAGGGAATTTCTCTGTAGACGGGAAATGCGCACTGAAGCGTGACTGCAATAAAGGAGTGAGGCACTCGGAGACCTGGGGGAAGGCCGTGTTCCCCGCACGCGCGTGACGAGCCCTGAGGTGAAGTGAGCTCGGTGGGAGGACAGAAAGGGGGCCACGGCCGCCGAGCGGAGCACAGGAGGGGGTTGAGATTGGAGGGGCCAGATGGTGTGGGCTTGTGGCCCGGATTTTGGATTTTAATGTGCCTGCCATGGGAAAGGTTTAACCAGGGGGATTTTTTTTAATCTGATTTGGTAGGTTTTACAAAGAGGCCCTGGCTGCTCCTAAAATACCCGAAGACAATAAGGCAGTCCAGAATTCAACGCCCTAGAAATATGTGGATGGGAAGCATTTTGTGAATAGAAGAGAAATAGGTGGTTCGTTGGGGCTGAGTCTTCCCCAGTGGGTTTGGCACGATCTCTTTGTCCTCGTTCTTCTCTCCTCCCCGGCGCCCTGGGCGCGGGGCCGAGCCGTCCCGCAGAGGGGGCGGCGGCGGGGGACATCACCGGAGCCTCCCTGCCATGGGAATGGTTTCTCTCGATTGTTCCCCCCTTACAGGGTGTGGACACTGTAAGAAAATGAAGCCAGAGTTTGAGAGTGCGGCGGAAGTCCTCCACGGAGAAGCGGACGTAAGCATCCTTCCCCTCCCCTCCCCGCCACATTCTTGTCTGAAGCGTCCGTGACATGAATCATTGCAATGGCTTTCCCCTGCCAGCTCTGCTAGCAGCTCTCCCGGCCCCTGGAGCGCTGTGGTACTTCCGCCTTTCCGAGTCAGATGGGTGGGGCCCTCCCGGGGAAGGCGGGGTGCAGAGAGGCTTGGGGTCACATTTCCAAGCTCGTCCAGGTAGCCTCTGTCAGGCCATGGCCTTGAGGAGAAGCCCCGGGGTCCCCCCCCCCCAATTTTCTCTGGGAGACTGGCTGTTGGGAACAGCCACAGTCTGTCTCCCCAGCCTGCTTGGTGGGCAGATCGAAAAGCTTCATCTCAGCCCATATTGAGAAATGATGAGCATGCCTGTGTTTGGTCATTCCCTGGGATACATGGGAATTCCCAGGGGCCAGCCACCCCACAGTGAGGTCCCGGCAGGCCCGGGGGCAGGGAGCTGGGGGCCGCCGTCTGGGCCCCTCTGCTCTGCCAGCACCGTGTCTGAGGCTGTCGTGCATGGTTGGCCTCTCCCCCGTCCCAGAGCTCTGGTGTCCTTGCAGCTGTCGATGCCACTGTGAACAAGGCCCTGGCAGAAAGATTCCACATCGCCGAGTTCCCCACACTGAAGTACTTTAAGAACGGAGAGAAATACGCAGTGCCCGCGCTCAGGACGAAGAAGAATTTTATTGAGTGGATTCGAAAGTAAGTTTGATGGTCTCGATAGTCCATCTTGACTCCTGGCTGCCGGCCACCGGAGACAGCCTTGAGGAGGAGAATTAAGCCTTAGCAGCTACTGCCTTTGGCTCAGGGCCACGGAGCCAAGACCAGTTTGACTTCCCCAAGCCTAAAGCCACGTCTGTTGTGCTCACCCCGGGTCCTCACCCAGGAGGCCGCTGGCAGCCTTTCTGGATGCAGGAAGCCTTGTGCTTCTCCTTTTAGAGCCCCCGGCCCCCCTTCCCAAGGTCGTGGCCCCAGGCGTCATCATCTGCACTCTGTTCCGTCCCCCGTGAATGGATGAAGGAAACACGCGGCTCTTTGAATCGAGAGCTGGACCCCCTTGCACCCAGGTTCGCCGGTGGCTCACGGGGCCTCCTCGGTGTCCACCGTGCAGCCCGGGGCATCCTGGGGCTGAGAGTAAGATTTCAGAGAGCAAGTCGTTTGTTTTCTCACCATTATGGAGACCAGAAGTTCAGGACCAGATGTCTCCAGGGTTAGTTTCTTCTGGTGTCTCTCTCCTTGGCCGTCTTCTCCCTGTGTCCTCACATGGTCTGTGTCTCTGTCCTCTTCTGTCTTAAAAGGACACCAGTAAGGTTGGAGTAGGGCCCACCCCGTGACCTCATTTTAACCTAATTATTTACCTCTATAGACCCGCCTCCAAATACAGTCACCTCCCGGGGCACTAGAGGTTAGGACTTCACTGTGTGAATTTGGGGGGACACAGTCCACCCCACAACAGTCTGCAAGTCCAGAGAACCTGAGGAGCCTGGCGGTTACAGGCCCACCGGCCCTCCAACTCACCGCAGGGCTTTGGAACACGCAGTTCTTAGCATGTCCCTGTCCCATGAGGGACTGACTGAGCTGTCACACAGGTGCCCTGGGAAATGGAGGAAGCCTCGGGCCTTGCTTTCGAGGCAGGAATTGTTAGGACACAACTGAGGAGCCTTTCTCCTATCTACACCCCTCCCCCAACAAATACGTGTCACACACACACACACACACACACACACACACACAGCTTAAATATTCAAGACTATTTCCTCATTTCTGCTGAGGGCGAGATAAAAAGACATATTCCAGCCTCTGCAAGGTCCTTGGTACCTGGTGTTATGATGCCCAAGTGAGAACCAGGACTTTAGAGTCACAACGTGACATGAGAACTGCAAAACAGCATCTAACTGGAGTTCCTTGGTTAGGACCTCGAACCTCAGGCTTGATTGTATGTCGGCATCACCTGGTGTTGAAGTGCTGATGTAAAGTGCCGATCCTGGGGCTGCTGTCCTTGAATCTTTGATTCAAGAAGTGTGAGTGGGACCTTCAGTGCTTTGAGAAATACCAGCTTATGCAAAATGGGAATTTTGGGGAATGGCAAGGGATGAGAGATAGAACCAGGAAAGGAGAGAGAGCTTCTGAAAGCTGAGAGTGGCCATAGAGTGTCAGGGTGCAGGGGAGAGAATGCAGGGGGCCGTGTCAGACCACCCCACCCCCCACCCCCCCGAGACACTTCTCAGCGAAGGGAGAGAGGAGCATGGCTGTAGAGAAGGCTTTAAAAGACCCTGGCGATCTGTCTATATTCTTGTGAGACTGGGGAAGGGGACCAGTAGACAGAAAGAGGATGAGAAATGATAAACACGCACTGCGCGCCTGTCCCTTATCAGAGCACATGGGCCCTCACAGCTGTTAGCTGCTTGGCTGGCTAGGTGCTTTTGTGCACTCTCCGCTCTCTCTAAGGATCCCAGGAAGTATTTAGGTATCATTGCACTCATTTAACAGAAGAGAAAATGGGAGCTCAGAGGAGGTTAGTAAGTCACCTAAGGTCACACCGATGGTAAGTAATCTGGATTTGAACCCAGACCCGCTGCACTCTTTGGCCCATGCTCTCTCCACCAGAACAAAGGCTCAGGAGCAGGAAGTAGTGGGCGGCCTTCAGGGTCCCAGAGAAACACGGGGCGTGTGGGGAGCCGTGTGGAGGAGCTGCTGTCCCCGCGGCCAGGAGTCAGGGTCCATACCCGAGAGGCGGCCCCGCCCTGAAAGGGGCTCAGCTGTTCCACCTTCACAGAGTGGCTTCTTCTCAGGCTTTTCCGAGGGAATCGGGAATCTTTGGTGATGGTACAGATTTTTTTATGTTTAAACAGAGGTTTTAAATTAAACTTTAGAAAAGATGCAAAGGGTTTTCTCATGCTCCCCTGTGTGGTGGGGGGGAGGGGGGGAGGAAGCACTTGCCTGTTCCTGAGCCTCTCCTGATGGATGTGTCCCCTCCACCCCGGCTCCCCGCAGCCCCGAGGCCCCCCCACCCCCAGAGCCCACCTGGGAAGAGCAGCAGACCAGCGTGCTGCACCTGACGGGGGACAACTTCCGGGAGACCCTGAAGAAGAAGAAACACACCTTGGTCATGTTCTATGCCCCTTGTAAGTAGCCGGGGTGCTCACTGGGGGGTGAGAGAGGGGTGGGCCAGACAGAAGACGCCCCTGGGACCTGGACACCCGTAGGTTGACCCTGGGCTCACCTCTGTGGTAAGCAAGGCTCCCGGTTTCGCCCCAGGCTGCCCTTCAAACCCAGGGCCCGTTGTGTCGGTCGGCTCTGTCAGGTCCTCTCCCCCCTGGGGAGCCTGCCTCACATCAGTCCTGAAGCCGCCGCCGCCGCCGCTGTCTGCGGCAGGGATGTGCCATGTCATTACGCAGTCTCCTCACGTTCCCGGACCTTCCAGGCTGGCCGCCTCCCACCGGCCACTTCCTCCCTCCCTCCCTCCCTCCAGACACTCACTTCACCTTCAAACTAGGAATTTGGAGTTACCTTCCCGGTGGCTTTGGAGCTGTGGTGAAGCAGACACATTCGCTTCAGCTCCTGAGATCCTGCGATTCCTTTTCAATCAAAGCTTAGGCTGAGCTGAGGAAGTGACACACCTGCTAACATGGGTGTTGGTCACCTCAGGTTTTGTGTATTCCCATTTGGAAATTAATTGATCGGTAAAAGGCTAGGCCAGTGGTCGGCAAACTGCAGCTCGCGAACCACATGTGGCTCTTCGGCCTCTTGAGAGTGGCTCTTCCACAAAATACCACATACCCTAATTAAGTTAATAACAATGTACCTATCTATATAGTTTCAGTTTAAAAAATTTGGCTCTCAAAAGAAATTTCAATCATATTGTTGATATTTGGCTTTATTGTCTAATGAGTTTGCCAACCACTGGGCTAGGATCTTGAATGTCCCACTTCCTGTCACCCTTCTCTCTGCCAGGTTATGCCCAGCTTCATGAGGGCGATAATAAAGCTGGGCTCTGCAGAAGCCAGGCAGCTTGAGCTGATCATAACCCTGCTGGGTGGCAGCCAGCCCTCCTGTTTGCTCCCCTCCTGCCCCCACTTGTCAAGTGTCCCTCATCCGCAGTCCCTCCTCAGCCCTCACTGTCTGGAAGGGGCTGCCTCCTGACCCAGCCTCAGGCCCCAACCTCAGGCGGCTCACCCATCTCGCTGGAGGGGACTGTGCTCTGGATTCCTTACAGAGCTTCTCTCTGTCCTCGCCCGTCCTCAGAGGGAGCCTGGAGGACTGGGGATTCAGAGGTTAGCGTCTTCCTTCCAGGCAGAGTGGGGGCACAGGACTGAGTCCCGGGAGATTCCATGAGTGACTTGTTTTTTTTTTTAATATATTTTATTGATTTTTTTTTTAGAGAGAGGAAGAGAGAGGGATAGAGAGTTAGAAACGTTGATGAGAGAGAATCATCGATCAGCTGCCTCTTGCACACCCCCTACTGGGGTGTGCCCGCAACTAAGGTACATGCCCTTGACTGGAATCAAACCCAGGACCTTTCAGTCCACAGGCCGACTATCTATCTACTGAGTCAAACCAGATTTGGCATCAGTGGGTGACTTGTTAGTGACAGCTGTTCTGCAGCCTGATGCTCCTTTTCTGTCTCAGATTCAGCTCAGAGAGTAGGGCTTTCTCAGCAGAAAGTGACATCCGGGAGTAGAAGTTGGAATCCTTGACCAGCCGCTGCGTGGACTTTAGAAAGACCAGACTAAATGCTTTCCCCTGGAAACACCCCTCTCACCCTGTGACTCTGGGGCAGGGACTCCTACCCTGCTGGGGCGCTAAGGACACCCCTCAAATACCAGCTGTGTGCTGAGCAAAGTCCCGCACCCAGAACACAAGGGAAGGAGGCGTGGTCCCTGCCTGGCCTCAAGGGCCTCACAGTCGGCCCTCGCAAGAGATAACTTTACACTGAGTGACTCAACTTATGGCAAAGGGCTCAGTGCCTATAATCTCTGGACTCTGCTCCGGATCCGACGACATGTTAGGGGGTTAAACAATATTGGGGGAGGGGAACTATCCAAAGACAAACAAGCCTTTAACGATCTATAGTAATAAAAGTGTAGTATGCTAATTAGACCAGATGTCCTTCCAGAAGAAGCCAGGGCTTCGAGGGCCGAGGCAGCCACTGCGTCAGGCATCTGGCCTCTAGTTTTTAATAATAAAAATAGCCATTTTTGCACAATGGATAGAGCATCATCCCTTATACTCAAGGGTCCTGGGTTCAACTCCCTGGTCAAAGGTATGTACCTCGGTTGCAGGTTAGAGGTGTTTGGGAGGCAATCAAACGATGTGTCTCTCTCACATCAATGTTTCTCTCTGTGTCTTTCCCCCTCCCTTCCACTCTCTTTAAAAATCAATGGGAAAATATCCTCAGGTGAGGATAAACAATAATAATAACAACAATAAATAATAATTTATGCTTATTTACCCTGAGTAGCCAGATTATTATGATCTATGATCTCTGAACAAATAATAATCTGGCCATTCAGAGTGTGTGTGTGTGTGTGTGTGTGTGTGTGTGTGTATTAGAGGCCCGGTGCATGAATTCATGCATGGGTGGTGGTGGGGGAGGGGATGTGGATGGTTGGCCAGCCTGCCTGCTGGTTGAACTCCTGATAGAGGGAACAATTTGCATATTAGCCTTTTAATATCTAGTATATACACTGAGTAGCCAGATTATCATGCATTCAGAGATCATAATAACCTGGCCACTCAGTGTATAATAGATATAGTCTTTAGTATTTACTCATTTATATAAAAGACTAAATCGACATAAAGGTCAAACACCTTCTGATAGAGGTAGATATAATATGAAAAGCAAAAGCTGGCCTCCATATCCCTTCTCATCTCTTCCCTGCACACCCCGCTCACTGCCCCCACCTCCCCAGCTTCCACACAGCTCCTCCTCCTGCTGTTTCCCTGTTCTCCCCCGTTCCAAGCCCCATTTGCTCTGACTGGTCTGGCCACAGTGACTGCCCTTCTTAGGCCAGTGTGGCTGAGTCTCCAGAATTGGAATTCTGTTCTGCCCTCAGTCTTTGTTTCTCTCTCCTCTCTATGGGAGACTCCTCTGGTTTCCTGCTGTGCAGCGGTGGTGCCTTTTTAAAGAGAATCCAGATTAAAAAAAATCGTGTCTCTCTGGCCCACCTGACAGCATCTTTATGCCCTTTCTAAAACCGCCTCCCTCCCAGGCATTCAATCGCTGTGCTCTTTCTCTTGGATAATGAAAAGATTAGATGCAACAGGAGGCCATTAATCTGAGGCCTAGAGACTTTAAATTGATGGAAATAGGAGTTTGCACTAGGCCTGCAGTTACCTTTGCACTTTCCATAAGCAGGGAAGTCAGAAAGGAACAATTAGTGCTACCGGATTCAGGGGGAAGAGGGTAGCTTATTCGTGGCCAGCCTGATGCTGTCAGTGGGCACCCAGGCCACTCATGAGGGCCCGCTGGGTGGCCTAGGGTGAGCTTTGATAAGCCTTGTCCACCAGCACCTACATCAAGCTCTGTAAATGTTTTAAAAACTCCATACTGTCATTGCCGAAGCTGGTTTGGCTCAGTGGTAGAGCGTCGGTCTGCGGACTGAAAGGTCCCAGGTTCAATTCCGGGCAAGGGCATGTACCTTGGTTGCAGGCACATCCCCAGTAGGGGGTGTGCAGGAGGCAGCTGGTTGATGTTTCTCTCTCATCGACGTTTCTAGCTCTCTATCTCTCTCCCTTCCGCTCTGTAAAAGAATCAAGAAAATATATATTTTTTTAAAACAAAAAACTCCATACTGTCATGTCTTCATAATCTGAAATCTTCATGAATTGGAGCTATTCTGACCTCTGTTGAGTCACCTTAGGGAAGTATTCCTGTGTTTGCCATGGAGGCCATTTAAAAAACATCTATTGGTATCTGCCACGAGTTAGGCTGTACTAGGCATTTCGTCTCGTTTAGTTCTGATGTAACCCATAACCAGCCTAGCTTTCCTCTCTACTCCTGGGCCAGAGGATGGCAAATCCCTTTAAGCCCCCTCCCCATCACGGACCACACGGTGCGGGGCCAGCTGGCCGGTCCACCATCCAGGCCGCAGGGGTGGTCTTGCCCCTTTTGGGAGCCCTTCAAGCGCTGACTGCAGGCTATATAGTGTAGCTTAGGCTTCATTTGGTTTCACAAAACCCTTTGAAATGCCAGTCATTATTATCTTCTTTTCAAAAGAGGGAAAGCAGATGAGCAGAGCCATTCTGCTCCCCACCTTGGCTTCCCCGAGGCCGAGGGAGGGCTGGAGGGCCGGCCTGGCAGTCTGTTTGTCAGGAAGTTGGCCGGAGCCAGGGCATTTCGCCTCTCCCACCTGCGTTTTGATGAGAATTAATTACCACCGTCAGGGAAATCTTCCGCTGGAAGCAGTTCACTCTCTTGGCATGAGTTCAATGTCTGGACAATGGTGGAGAGAGGAGGTGGGCTTAGAAAGCAAGTCTGGGCAAGAGTGCCTGCAGCTTCCCGGACTCTCCTCCGCCGAAGCTGCCCTGGATGCACTGGGAGAGGAGGACGAAGCTGCCCTGGATGCACTGGGAGAGGAGGACGGACGAAGGGGACCTACCCAGGTGCCAGTCCATGCCTGAGATGCTGTTGTCAGGGCCTGAGGGCTGCAGGCACGCCCTGTCCCATACAGGGGGCGCTGGAGTCGCAGGTCCTTGTCTACGCTGATGGGCCTCTTCCTGGGGTCAGGAACCCAGGCACCTAGAAGCGGCAGGGACCTGCTGCAGCTTGTCCTCTCAGCCTGACCGTGGCTTTCCCGTTCCTGGATCCCAGGCTCAGATGGATTGTAGAGTGAAGCATAGAAGGACGGCCTGAGGACCAGGAGCTGCTTTGGCAGCTCATTCTGGGATGAGAGTAGTGGTTACTGAGAATGTGGAAGTGAGCCCCAAAGCATAAGTTGCAGGGCCTCAGGCAGCGTGGTTACTCCTGTGCCCCCATCCCCCATCCCCGCCTTTCCCTACAACGTTGTCACAGGCTGGGATGGTCTTTGTGTTCATCGTGAAATTGAGAGGTTTGCAAGAGAAGGGGGCTTTGTAACAGGCTCAGAGAATCCTGAGCACTTATCACCCTCTGAGGCAGTGGTTCTCAGCCTTTCTAATGCCGCGACCCTTTAATACAGCTCCTCATGTTGTGGTGACCCCCAACCATAACATTATTTTCGTTGCTACTTCGTAACTGTAATTTTGCTACTGTTATGAATTATCATGTAAATATCTGTGTTTTCTGATTGTCTTAGACAACCCTGCTAGCAGTTCTCAACCTGTGGGTCTCGACCCTGCTAGCAGGGTCGCTTAAGACCATCGGAAACTGGATATTTACATGACGATTCATTAACAGTAGCAAAATTACAGTTATGAAGTAGGAACAAAAATAGTTTTATGGTTGGGGATCACCACAACATGAGGAACTGTATTAAAGGGTCACAGCATTCGAAAGGTTGAGAACCACTAAGGTAACTGTGGGAAGGGAGGTCCTGGGCAGGCATGGGCCTGCCGCTTGCACAGGGACACCGATAAAGCTCTCATCCAACGGCAGACACACAGGATGGTGGTTTGAGGGGCACGGTTGATGCATGGGCCCTGACAGTGGGGTGTTCCGGTGGTGGGAGTCAGCGGAGCCCCCACCGTCTGTTAAGTGAGAGTCGCTCCTCAAAAGGTCTCTCTGGGGTCCTGGGAAGGGCTCCGGCTCTGAAGCCTTCCCCTCGTGTGCAACGCTCTCTCTCCCTCTCGACAGGGTGCCCGCACTGTAAGAAGGTCATTCCATACTTCACCTCCACCGCGGACGTCTTCAAAGATGACCGAAAGGTAAGGATCCTCCTCTTTATCCGTGTCCTGCCTCCAACTCTGCCCTGTCCCCAACTCCCACACCTTCCTCCCTTCCGTTCAGTCCCCTTCCCAGATAGGATCTGCCGAGACCTGGGGGTCCTGGGAACCAGGACATTTTCTTTTCATACGGCAGGCTAGAGCCGCTGAACTTATGCTACAAAATCAACCAAAAGGGATACACTGGGCCGTTGCTGCCCTTCTTTGGAGGAGGAGATAGAAGAGGGGTTATCTGTTTCTTTTTTTTTAGAGCTTGAACCTTTTTATAGCAGGATCTGGAGTCATGCATTACTTACATAATCAAAAACACAAATAAAAAAATTCAACAAAAGTCGGCGGCAGGCAGCCCGGGCGGAGAGCAGGCTGTGTCTACGGAGCCTCCCTGTGAAAGGCTCCTGCAGCGGCTGACTGATGAAGCATAAAATTAACAAGCCAGACCTGCAGATTGGATTAGTGTTCGGGGAGTGGGGGCCCCCAGGCAGCTCCCCCGGGGCCCCCTGGCAGCTCCAGCAGCTCCAGCAGCCAGGACAGGGCAAGCTACCACCTGCCGCCTGGTGAGGGTGGTGTGTGGCCAGGAGAAGGCCCCAGAACTCAGGATGGGGCGGCTTAGCTGCTGCTCACCTATGTGACCTGGGAGACATCCATCCACTCTCCGGGTTGTGAGTTCCCTCCTCTGTAAGGTTGGAGTGCTGGTCTAGATGAACACAAAGACCGTTCCCAGCCTGGCACAGAGTCGTAGGCACCTGTCCCCTGGCAGGCCCAGAAGAGCACCTACACGCACACCCAAACCCAAGGCCATGCATCTGTACCATGGGGCCTCATCTTCCTTGTAGAAGCCTCAGACCAAATGGGGTTGGGCTGGACACAGATGATATTCTCCTGGATCACCTTGAGTCGGCCCTGTAGGAGGGGCAGTAACAGGATGGGGAGAGCTTAGAGGGACAGCAAGTGAGAGGAAGCCAGGATGGAGCACAGGCCCATGTGTGGAGAGTGAGGGCACACTGGGGACTCACACCCCAGGACCCTGCCCAAGACTCAGGGAGTCCCGTCGTCACCCACAGGTCCTGGCTATGCCTTTGAAGGTACACCTCACCCTCCCATAGGGGGTATGGGACCAGAACCATTTTCTCCTTCTCTTGCCACTTGGCCTGCATTGAGACAGACGTGGCGGGAAGGGTTTCCCAGCTCCCTTTGCCTGCACCACCTAGCCCGCTTCTGCACTGGGGCCTGTGCCTGAATCAGGGTGGCTGCCCCTGCTCTGGGGGGCCTGTCCCTGCAGGGCACCCTCACTCCGGGCTTTGGGTAGTACGGAGAAGCTTTAGCTCCCTGGAGAACAATCTGTGCTCTGGACACAGGAGAGGCGGGGGGAGGGTTTTGAGGTCTCCCCTACTGCCCTCCCTCCAGGTGGCTGCTTGGATCTCCATGGCTGCAGGGCTGTGACAAGGCCAGGCTGGCTTTGCCCACCGCCGGCAGCCAAAGGCCAGCCCTCCTCTTCCCCTTCCCCCTCTCTCTACTGGTGCACAGGATCCCCGTTTTCATGTGACCCCTCCTTCTCTGAAACACTGATACACCTTTAGCTTAGTTGTCTTAGTGCGGGCCAGTGATGTTGCTGGTTTTTTTTTTCTAGGGTCAGTCCCTCTGTCTCTCCTTCCAGCTTCCTTTATTCCAAGCCGGAGATCCCCTCGTTTCAGAGGCACACTTACCAGCTCTGTGTGCCGGGCAGCTCTGGGCCTGGGGCCTCTGGAGGCGGCTCTCAGTAACCTCAGGGGAGCATTCTGTCCCTCTGGCTTGGGGGACAAACACTCCTGGTGCCCCGTGGCTGGGCGCCATCCGAGAGCCATCAAGTCAGACTCTCCGGGATGGTTCCAGGACCTGTGATTCACAACAGCTGGCTCTTGTGCGGGCCACAGGCTGGCGTTGGGTGACCACAGGTCTGGCCAGCTCTCTCCTTCTGCCCATGAGGCACCAAGGCCCGGAGGGAAGCCGTGGAAGGCCCGGTGGGTCATTGCAGCCAGAACTGGGTCTTCTGACATCCACCTCGTAGCCGGAATTATATTTTTTTCCACCCAGAAGCGGGTCCCTGTTCCTTCCCCAATCAATATGCAGTTGGTCGCTCACTTCCATTTTCATAGCCAAAGTCAATATTAGCTCCTGCAGAGATTTATTTTACTGAGTCAATAAAGCCATGCGAGGCCGCTCATATTTTAGCTGGGGTGCCTCCACCGCCTCCCAGGAGCTTACGGGGGCACTTTAGCTGTGGGCAGGCTGAGTGGAGAAAGGGCTGCACACTGTTCGTGTTGGAATGGGCCGCATGATGGCAGGGGCCATGGAGGACGGGGATCGAGGTGCGAGGTTGGTGGACACAGGCAGAGGTCAGGGGACCACTGGGCTGCAAGGCAGGGCTCGTCTCCCTGTACATCAGGGTGTGCCCAGCCTGGTGGTGGAGCCGGGCTGGCAGTGCAGCTCTGGGCCAGGAATGAAGGACATCCCGGGAGGGGTTCCTTCCTCTGTGATTGGCCATAACTTCCTCCGCTGTAACTCTGTTGTGTATAGTCCCCCCAATCCCATGTTCACAAAGCTGTCTGCCCATCCGAAGGAAAAGCTCTGAGGACCGGGACCTCGTTTGTCCTTGAATTCCCTGCAGTCTTTACTCCTGGGACCTCTGTAACTGTTGACTGAATGAAGGAACCATAACGTATCTGACATTTCTTGGGAGTACCTCTCCCATGAATGCTTTATTTTCTTTTTTAAAATGTATTTTTATTGATTTCAAAAAGGGAGAGGGAGGGAGATAGAAACATCAGTGATGACAGAGAATCATTGATTGGCCGCCTCCTGCATGCCCCCTACTGGGCATTGAGCCCATAGCCCAGGCATGTGCCCCAACCAGGAATTGAACCATGACCTCCTGGTTCATAGGTTGACACTCAACCACTGAGCCATGCCAGCGGGGCCTCCTGTTAATACTTTAAAAGAGTATGCCATGTAATCCTCACAGTAGCTTCATCAACTAGGCATTATTACTTTCCCATTCAAAGATCAACTCTTAGAGGGTTTAAATGATTAGCCCAGAGTTACCCAGCTGGATAGAAGCAGAGTCAGAACCCAATAAACAGGAATTGTCAGAGTTTTCCCAGAAGCCACTGGGGGCCTGGGACTTGACTGCAGGGGAGTATTGGGGAGGTGGTCTCAGGAAGCTGCCAGGGGAGGGGATAGAGGGAGGGAGAGCAGACAGGGAAGGAACCAGAGCAGAGCCATTAATGAGCAGGTTACCTCAAGGGTAACTAGGCTGTCCCCGGAGAGACCTTGCCAGGGGGATGTGTCCTTCAGCCCTGCCCATCGCTGGCCTTACTTCTTGCTCTCTGCAGCCAGGACTCGCAGGTGACAGTGGCAAGGGCTGGGCCGGGGGACACGGGCGGGCACTGACAGCCAGCTGCCAGGGAACAAACCTGGAAGTTAGAGGTGTATGTTCGGTGCTGTGGGTGGGTTCTGTGCACATCCTGAGTGGGCGTGGAGGGGCAGGCGGGCAGGTGAAGTTGGGAGAGAGGAGAAAGGCTGACTTCCTTCGAGAGTCCACGCCACTTCCTTCCGCGGGGGCCGCCCTTGTCTCCCCTGGAAACGGAGTGTGGAGGAGTCTTTGCAGCCGATGTCGCCCTCTGTGTGTGCGGCTGGCAGTGCGTTTCGGTGATTTCCAACAGGAACACATTTTTAATTCAGCAGATTTATAAAATCATGCACTACATTTCCCACAGCTCCAGGGCATGTATACAAATTAAATTTATAATTTACAGCGGATGCAGGGAGAGCAGCAGCCCAGAGCAACGCTCATCAAACACTTTCACAGCATATCGAGGAGCGCTGGTCGCTGGCCGAGGGCTGGACACAGACAGCTGCCCGGCCCTGGCGTGGGGTCTGCCCTGGGCCAGGCCCTTCCCTGCCTGCCCTGAACTGAGAAACAGGACCCAGAGACAGCAGAGGAGCATTTGCTTCACGTTTCTAAGTAATTCTGAAAGTGCTCGAGAGGGCGAGCTGGGTTTGGGAGCCGGCCGGGGCCAGCCTGCCGGTCCAGTGGCTGCAGGTCCAGTGGATCGGGCTCCATGTGGAGGCCAGGGATGGCACGTTGGACCCAGCTGAAGGAGACAGCCGCCCCTCAGTTCCCGCCGGGCGTATGCCTGTGAGAACGCAGGGCAAGTGCCATCAAATCTGGCTTTTAAGGAGAAGTTGGCGAGCCAAACTTAGATAGAAAAATCTTTTGGCTCTTTTTCTAGGTTGGCAGCTAATTCAGATTTTTTATTTTTTTTTTTAATTCTCTGTGGGCCAAATAGAACAGGAATGAGAGCCAGATAGGGACTGTGTGCAGCGAGTTTGCAAACTCTGCTGTCAAGTTGTGCCATAGAGAACGCTGTGTAGCCACGGAGGTAGCAGAGCAGGGTGAGGGCCGGTGAGGGGGACAGGTATGGCACCCTGGGGACCAGAGGGCAGGCCGTACCTCCCCGTTCGCTCAGTCCCTGTGACTATCGGGGCCTGCTGGGCTCTCCCGCCTGGAAAGGGAGCCTCCGTTCCAGTGTAAGTGACCAGCAGCCAAAGGACCGTGTGAGCGGTGGTTCTTCAACGCTTCGCGCTGTGGAAATAGTTCAGTCTGGATTCCTTCATGGGCTCGGTTCTGAGACCCCCTGGCCATTGTTTCCTCAGGTCCCGGTGTGGGCTGGCCTCCATCCCGATGCTCATCACGCAGCTGGTGGCCCACTCCTCACTCAGGGCTCCGGTCAGATGCTCCCTCCTTGCCAAGGCCTCCTTGGCCATCTGGCAAAAGCAGCCCTTCTGGCTATTGTGTCTTCAAATCGCCCTCTTTTAACTCCTCCAGAGCAGGCACTGGGCTCTAAAACGATCTCATTGCCAAAACCGGTTTGGCTCAGTGGATAGAGCGTCAGCCTGCAGGCTGAAAGGTCCCGAGTTCGATTCCGGTCAAGGGCATGTAACTTGGTTGCGGGCACATCCCCAGTAGTGGGTGTGCAAGAGGCAGCTGATCGATGATTCTCTCTCATCGATGTTTCTAACTCTCTATCCCTCTCTCTTCCTCTCCATAAAAAATAAATAAATAAAATAAAATAAAAATCAATAAAATATATTTAAAAATAAAATAAAAGTAAATAAAATGATCTCACTTATTATGTGTCTCTGGGCAGTGAGAACAGCTGTCAGTCACTGACTGAACTTGGTCAAGGTCAGCCTGGACCTGGCCTCTAGAACACATGGCGGGACTTGGATCAAGGCCGCCTGTCCTCAGAGTCGGCCCTCCCCTGCTCTGTGATGCTTTGGTCTCTCGTGTTGCCGTCACGGGGCCCTCCCCCCACCTGCCCTGCTTTGTGACCCTGAGCAGGGGCAAAGTTCTGTGTGTCTGCCTAGAGTCTCTTGTTTTGAAAGAACAATAAATTATAAGGAAACACTACCCAGCTTGTGGCTTTTGGGGACCTCTTTCTGACCCAAAACTCTGCTTGCTTTGGTCCTGCTGAACTCTTTCCTAGTTTCCGGTCTGTGTCCTCCTGGCTGGCACCAGCCTTCGTTGCCTCCTCCTCCAGGCCTGGCTCGGATGGCAGCCGTGCACGGTGCCTCTGCTCCAGTCCCCGGCGCTCTCTTGGCCCCCGGGACCACCTCCATCGCACCCCCTGCCTAGCTTTGGGATTGTCTCTGTCTGACTCCCTTTATCTGAACAGACACTGAGCTTCTAGCAGGGACAGAGCTTGTGTTTGGGGCCTGCAGGAGTGAACATAACAACAGGTGGCATTCACTGACCACTAACTGTGTGCCAGGGCCCTGTGCTGGTGGGCACTGAGACATAAGGAGGTGTGGTAATGTTCCCCAAGTCTTAATAGACAGCCCAGCCAAGGTTTGCACTTGAGAAACTGGAATTCAAAGCTCTTGTTCTTAACCTTGGAACTACACTGCCTTCCAGACAGATGTTCAGGAATGTGGTAAATGAATGAATCCCACAGTGCCTCCCAGAAAATATCATGTAAGCCTGTGGTGTTTGCAGCTGCTTTCAAGTCAGAGTTTCCTTTGTGGTCATTATATAGCCGCCCCTCCATGTCCTTGGGGGATTGGTTCCAGAACCACACCCTGCTGTAGCTTTTATACCAAAATCTGATGATGCTCACTTCCCTACATAAAACCCCGTAGTATTTGCATCTGACCTATGTTGGCATAAAAAGGCTACAGCAGTGCGTGCCTACACATCACTTCATCCCAGTGGGTTCAGTGTAGTGCTTAGCACGTGACAAATTCAAGTTGCGCTTTTTGAAACTTTCTGGGATTTTTCTTTGTTCAAATATTTTAAAAATACATTTTATTGATTTTTTTTACAGAGGGAGAGGGATAGATAGTTAGAAACATGGATGAGAGAGAAACATTGATCAGCTGCCTCCTGCGCACCCCCTACTGGGGATGTGCCCGCAATCAAGGTACATGCCCTTGGCCGGAATCAAACCTGGGACCCTTCAGTCTGCAGGCCGATGCTCTGTCCACTGAGCCAAACCGGTCAGGGCTGTTCATATATTTTTGATTTGTAGTTGGTTGACTCCACAGGTGCAAAACCTGCAGATACAGACGGGCTGTGGTACTTTTGATTTTAAAAGGTGGTCTGAGGGCACTCCACGCCGGGCCCTCATACTTTACCCAGCTGCCTGGGGAATAGAAAACAGGCACTGCCAGGCTCCGGGGAGTTTCGGCTGTGCATGCTCTGGCGCAGCACCTCCCGCTGTTGGGGAAGGGCCACAGTGTGCGCTCAAGGGCCCAGGCCTCAGCGCCAGGACTGGGGGCCCCTGAGCTGACCCTCCCTCACTCCCCTGTAGATCTGCTGTGCTGCTGTTGACTGCATCAAAGAGAAGAACCAAGACCTGTGTCAACAGGAGGCCATCAAGGGTTACCCCACTTTCCACTACTACCACTACGGGAAGTTTGTAGAAAAATACGACAGCGATCGGACGGTGAGTTGCGGAGAGAAATCTGCCCGATGCTCTCTCTGCTGATGGACAGGGACACAGCCACTGAGGGGCAGCAAAGGGGGGCCTCAAGGCTCAGCTGGCCCATCAGAGCTGAGAGGCAAGGGTCTGGCCCGGCTGGAAGAGGGTCTCAGGGGGTTTGTCATAGAAATCCTGTCTCCAGAGCCTGTGGCGGGGGGGACGGGGGGGGCCCTCCCAGGGGGGGGAGAGTTTCCTTGCCCGCTTCTCAGGGCTTCTGGGTAGGCAAGCAGACCCGCCCTGCACCACCAGCTGCCCCTGCTGGTTTGGCCAGGTTCTCTGCCCAGAGGAGTGAGTACATGGAGGGGGGGAAGGAGGGGGTGGTTCATAGAAGGGCAGTGAGGGGAAGAGTGACATCTGCATCAGGGGTTAAAATTCCCTTTTTTCCTCCTTTGCGCCCCTTCCCCACAGGAATTGGGATTTACCAATTTTATCCGAACCCTCCGGGAGGGAGACCACGAGAGACTAGGGAAGAAGAAGGAAGAGTTGTAACTGCTGCCTCAGAGAAAGCCTTTCCACTGCACTGTGAACGATAGCTGTTTTATTGTTCTTTCTGAATTTCCATGTGTCTGAAGACAAAGTTTTTTAGAGCCACGTATGGCCATTTTGTACAATTTTGAAATAAAATTAAACCAATTGTTGGGTGCTGTGGGTCATTTCCTCGGAGCCTGTGCCAACAAAGAATGGATGGTCGTGTTCCCCCGTTCCACGTCCTCCGGGAGCTGAGAGCCACCACCCCGGGCGAGTGGGTGGCAGGAGCGCTGGCCCCGTTCAGTCACTGAAGAGCAGAATAAGGAAGTCGGACCCAAAATGTCCTGTTGGAGAATAATTGAGAGAGAATACCTTAGCATGAGCAGGGAAAATGGGGTGCTGAAGCCAGCGATGAGCAAGCATTAGCTTTTTCTGCGTCACTGTGGTTTCAATCCTGGCGTGTTTTCCTGGAACTGTTTACATAGTTCTCTTTCTCCAGCTATTTCTGTCTTCTCTTCCTTTTTCCAGCCCCTCCATGGAGTGGAGGAGGGCGCTTAGAGGCTGTTTGCTCTGCACCCCGGCTGGGAGGAGTGGTGTGGGGGACATGGTGGTGTATTCTGAGTGTGCAGATGCTGGATCTGCTAACCAGCTCGCCCCCAACCACAATCACATCCCACCTTCACACCACGTTCTCCACGGACAGTGCCACCCCAGGCTTCACTCTGTTCCAGTGCCTCACTGCCTCCTGCTTCTGTGACATCTCCCTAACCACCCGCGCCCCCCAAGTCTTGCTCTCTGAATCCTGTGTGGCTAGCACCAGCCCTGGGCCCAGCCATGCCCCAGAGCCCGAGCACCACATGTGTCCACTCGGTGTTCCTCCGTGGGGAGTAGACCTGTCTCGCACCCGCTGCCGTGACTCTGGCTGTCGGCAGCGGTCCTGGCATTGAGCAGCCACACGGTCCTGTGGCCTGTTGAGGAGTTGCCTGCAGGAATGTGCAGCCCTGTTTCCTGCACTGGCCCCTCCCTCATAGTCTCCATCCTTCCCGCTGATAGGTTCACGGAGAGGGAGGGTTGGAGCCACGGAGTGCCTGGGGGTGTTGGTGAGGTGCCACTGCTCGGGGCTCTGTTAAGTGAAATGGAAAGTTTTGAGAGCTCTTGTGCAATGTCCCAACTTCCCAATCTCCACCCCCCCCCCCAGCCCCCACATCTCTTCAGCCTTTCTTTTTCCCCTTAACACCCACTTCCTTAGCAATGCCTCCAAAAAAAAAAAAAATTGCACATGGAAAAGAGCATGCATGTCCTAAGTAAATAACTTAGTGACCCAGTTTAGCAGGGAGGGCTGAGTTCAGCTCTAGGCAGAGCTGCTTCCTGCGTGGCCAGGACCTTTCCTGTGTCCCCACAGAGCCATGCCAATGCTGGCTGAGAGTCTGACTGATGAGCTTACCAGACGTGTGAGATCACCGGCCGGCCGGCCTCAGCGGTCCAGCAGCGGGAATGAGGTGGTGCCCAACCAGGACTGGAGAAGGAAGGAAGGTGGCTGAGACCCCAGACTGCCCCTCAGCTGCCACCACTCCAGGGGCAGCGTTGACCAGCAGGGGGAGTAAGGATCTGCAGGAGCTGGTGTGGGTCTAGGTCCTCTCTCCCTCACTGTCCCAAGTGAGCCATTGTCCACACCTTGCGTGGAAGGGAGGAGGGGAGCTCTGACAGACTGGACATTTACCCGGGGAATCATCCTAGCGTGACCCAAGGAGAACTTTCAGTTTATTGGCTCAGACTAAGATCACCACTTCTGTTAAATCAACAGGAAAACACACTTGTCTCTGCATAAATAGGTGCAATATAAATATACAATTCCCACACGCTGATCACATGTGGTGCCCAGGCTTTAACACAAGAGTCCAGGTGAGATCCGGCCAGCACAGGCTGCAGAGGACCACAGTCCCTCATTCTGCGTTTTATAAGATGCATCTTGGTTAATCTAGCCCAAGACTACAGGCTCATTACCAACAAAAACCGTCCGAACTTTTTCACGGCGCTCATGGAAAAGACCAGCCCTTGATAATTAATCTTCATTGGATATTTTCCTTCACTGAAGTTCAAGGTAATACATGTTATAAGACACTTTGAAAAATGCAGAAAAGAATGCAGAAGAAAAATCACTCGGAACACTGCTATCATCAATTACCATTGGAGGCAGTCCATTTTTATCACACACAAAAGAAATTGCTCAGTATTTAATCACTTTAAAATTTTTTACAAAATATTTTAATGTTTCCCTCTATCGTTAACTCTTCTGCCTCAACATCATTTTTAAAGACTATATAGCAGAGCTTCTCAACACTATTTTTTGGCACTACTGACATTTGAGGGCAGATATTCTTTGTTGGGGGGGGGGCTTTCCTGTATATTGTGGGGTTTTTAGCAGTACCTCTGGACCTACCCCCTAAGACGCCAGGAGCACCTCCCTCCCCCCGCAGGTTATGTTAACCAAAATTGTCTCCAGACATTGCCAATTGTCCCTTGCGAGGGAAAGGTGGCAAAAGTACCCCCCGCTGAGAACCATTGCTAAATAGTATTTCATGCGATGTAAGTACCATCATTTACTTATAAAATCTGTACTATTAGCTGTATATGCTATTGATAGTTATTTCCAGCCATTAATAATACTTGTATAGACATCTCCGTTTAGGTTATTTTGCACAATTTATACATTTCCAGAAGTGGTTTTTTTTGTGTGTGTGTCAAAAAATATGCTTATTTTTAAGGCCTGTGTTACACATTGTCTATTTTTCTTTGATGGTGTGCCTATTTATACTCTTCTCAAGACAATATGAAATTACCTGGTTTTCTAAACTCCTGCTAACTCTAGGAACTGTAATATTTAAATGTTTGAAAATTTTTATATAATTTAGAGACAATTTATCCTACTTACATTTTATATTGAAAAATAATCTTTGTTTCGGCCTGCTGGGATATTTCTGTCCCTCACATGTTTTCTGTCTTAAACTTTATGTCACTTGCAAATTTGATAAAAATTAAAGCCTTGTAAAATACAGAGTGTATGAACCCTGTATTAGGCCAGTAGAAATTTTCTATCAACATCCTAATGAATGATCATTCAGCAAGTTCCTAGCCCACTCAATTGTCCCAGCACCTGACTCACATTTTCCAACCTTTCTTAAAATATGCAATGAAATGTGGCAAATATTTTGTTTGCATCCAGATATACTGGGTCTGCCACAATCCTCTGATGAATCAATGTACTATCCCTGCGAAAGAATAGCAAGGCTTTATCTGTGCTTGGCCCTTCACACCTTGGAAGCACTGTTAGCCTCATTTCATTCGATGCTCACACAACCCCGTAGTGTTGTAATGAAGAGGCTGAGCTCCGGGAGATTAGGTAACTTGTTCAAGGTCACAGAGGTTGTCCAAGTGACAGAACTCAGAGTTGGCTCGCTTCCTTCTAGTGATTGCTGCTTCCTTTCCAAGCCTCCGCTAATTATTATTGTACTAAACAGCACAATGCCTGCTTAATAAGTCTTCCCTTTCCTGGACTATGGCTTAGCCAGTTCTCACATTCTTTCAGGACCCTGGGGAGAGATTTGTCTGGGCCATAAAAAAAATCTGAAATTATTTCAAAGCAAGTTTGTTCTTCAAATTCTTAACTAAATTTTCTTAAAATTTATTTTTATTATATGTACCTTTTTTAAAAATTGGTTTCAGAGAAGAAAGAAGAGGGAGGGAGAGAAAGATCAGTGATGAAAGAGAATCCTTGATCAGCTGCTTCCTGCATGCCCCCCACTTCGGACCGAGACCACAACCCGGGCATATGACCTGACCAGGAATCAAACCATGACCTCCTGGTTCATAGGTCGTTGCTCAACCACTGAGCCACACCAGCCAGGCTATATGTACCTTCTCTGTAAAAAAAAAAAATAAATAAATAAAATAAAAATCAACAAATAGATAACCAATGTCTAAATATACATAAAATAGATTATATATTTATAATCTTAGTTATTAACATAGTGTTAGTGTGTGTGTAGAAAGAGAGAGCAACTATCTCACTTTTTGCCCTTCATTTCACAACCCACAAATAACTACTATCAAGTTTGGTGTGTATCCTTCCAAGCACTTTGTTTTTTTGTTGTTGTTCATAAACAAATATATATCAATGCCATTTATATGTGTGTGTGTGTGTAGGTGTATACATCTATATGTAGATATACGGATTCAGAAAACTCTTTTCCACTCCAAGATCACATATAAATTTTTTTCCCCTGGTGTTTTAAAATGCACCTTAAATTTATTTTGATATAAGGAATGACAAAGAAGTCCAGCTTTTTGTCTTTCAAAACGGTTAGCCAACACTATTCGTCTTTTCTCCACTGCACATCACTTTACCATAGACTCTATGGCATAGAGTGAATTTCAAAATGTGTTTGAATGTCCTACTTCCTGCCCGGTCCTACTAATCGATGTATTCTCACTTTGTTTTATTTTATTCTATTTTAATTACTTTTTTAGATTTTATAATTTTCCTAGATTTTTGTTGTTGTTGTTGTTTTGTGTGTGTGTGTGTGTGTGTGTGTGTGTGTGTGTGTGTGTTTGGTGGATTTTTTTTGCATTTTTCCTCCCCAGTTAAACTTTTTGTCTTAGATTCCAGGTCCTTCCAACCAAAGGTCATCCTATTCGTCTCAGTGCCGCGATCGTCCCCTTTGACGGGGTAAACAGAAATAAAAGTTGTGGAGTGTTCGCTTTCTTTTCTCATCCATCAACATTATGTACTTGGCTCCGAGCAGTGAGCCCAGATCTTCTTCCTGGAACCTCTCATTCTGGACTTAATTAAAGCGGCCCTTTTTGTCGTCTGTGGCTTTTTTGCTGCGAGTCTCAACGAGCTGAGCCAGCTGCTCTCCTTCTAGGTCATTTACACACTCCTCCTTTTTCCTGTGCTTTATGGTCTGAACTCCCCCGCCCACCCTCTCCTCCCCGGGGGGGGGGGGGGGGGGGGGGGGGGGGGGGAGCAGCCCCCACAGATTCTTTTATGTTTGTCCTCCTTTCCTTTTCACCAGGATCACTTCCAATTGCAAAGTCAAAACACTCATTCTCGAGGACTTCCTCATCCTCTTGGGCCACATCGCCTACAATGAGTGTGTTAGCTGAGGAGGGCATTCTCTCACCGTCACCTTCACCGCCTGAGCTGAGAGCTGCGGCCCACAGAACCCAGCTGCCCTCCTACCTCAAGCTCCAAGCCCCCCGCCACCAGGAAAGGGAAGGAAGGCTGCCATCGGGCTCTTGCCACTGGAAAACCCAAAGGCTGAATTCCCTACAACCACTGGGACTGTCTGCTGTTTCACCCTCTGAAAAAAGGATAGATCAACATCCTTGCCCATCTTTTCCAGGCCCGATGGTTCTCAGTCCTGGTTGTAGGATTAACCCCCTGGGGAGCTTTAAAAACAGCCAGGGTCAGGGCCCCACCCCAAAGGAACTGACCTCCAGGTTATTCTAATGGGCAGTGGGGTGAGGACGGCGGGCTGGGCACTGCAGAGTCACTGAAGCAAGGCTCGAAAAACCTGGAAAAAAATCAAGGGAAAAATTATTCTTCAAAACCTTGGAGATGTTTTGTTAGGATTAAGTAAATAAGTTGCATGTGATCTCTTACTACCTTTTACTCCCCTGAAAATTTTTTCTAAAAAACATTCAGCCGAAACCGGTTTGGCTCAGTGGATAGAGCATCGGTCTCCAGACTGAAAGGTCCCAGGTTCGATTCCGGTCAAGGGCATGTACCTTGGTTGCGGGCATTTTCAGTAAGGAGTGTACAAGAGGCAGCTGATTGATGTTTCTCATCAATGTTTCTAACTCTATTCCTCTCTCTTCCTCTCTGTGAAAAATCAATAAAATATATATTTAAAAAACATTCAATAGGAAGATATATATGTAAATCTGCCCACGTTATCACTGCCATCCAGGATCCATGCCATAAACGTGTTTTGGCTCGAAGACTCGAAGACAGCAAAGTAAGCCACAGTAACACACCACTATATTTGTCCAGACCGCAGAGTGAGCAGTACTCGCAGAGCATAACATCCACACGCCGCCTGCCACATCACCGGGTGCCAGCCGGGCGTTCGGCTGGGAGGCTGCCAAGCACAAGTCTCCTCTCGCAGGACGGGGAAGCCTCGGTGCCCTCAGACATTCATTCCTGTCATCATCTGGCTGCTTCCAAGCCTCCCGCTCCCTGCAGCACGGAAAGAAAGTGGGTCTGGATTTCACCATTCTCCTGTCATGAAATAAACGAACAGGTGAAAGCGTCCAGGGGCTTATCTGAATGCAGGCAGACAACTGGGTTTTCAGAAGTTGAAAAGTAAGAGAGATGTCTGAGGAAGGTTAATTGCTGATAGTGATAACTCAGAGAACAGGTTGGAGTGATCCAGGCTCCATCAGCCAGGGTGGGAGGGAGATTCTTCAGCGGAGTGACGAATCTGGGGGCTGGCAATGGAATCTGAGGGTATGCCTTGGGGATATGTCATGCATTTTTTTCAACTTGTCCCCTTGTTTGCAGCCTTGCTTTCAGATGTACATGAGGCCTCCAGATCCTCACTTGCTCCGAGTTCCGTAATGTGAATCTGCTCTGGACTTTTCCACAGCCCGTGGGGCTTCTGACCTGCTGAGCCACTGACCACCCACCAGCATGTCAGAGTCTGAGCACTGCCTCCCATCCATTTTCCCTTAAGGGTTCTACCTCCTGGCCTCCCTCACAGAGACTGCTGCTAGCCATAAGCCTCAATCTGTGAGGACTGAAGCTCATGCAACTTAGGTCCCCCTTTAAGAAAAATAATACGAAATTAGGAACAAAGGCAAATATTTATTTAAACACTTAAAAAGCTGAAATTGCCCTCCCTGGTTTGGCTCAGTGGATAGACAACTTATTTACTGTATCCGATAGAACATCAGCCTGAGGACTGAAGGATCCCAGATTCAATTCTGGTCAAGGCATCTGCTCAGGTTGCAGGTTCGATCCCCAGTAGTGAGCGTGGAGGAGCCAGCAAATCAATGATTCCCTCTCATCATTGATATTTCTATTTCTCTCTCCCTCTCCCTTGCTAAACACATAAAAATATGTATTTAAAAAATACATATTTTTTAAAAAGCTGAAATTATCACAAATAACCCAAAATCCAGAAAAACAATAGGTTTTTAACTGTCTACTTTTCTTTTCTAAATATATTTTTTATTGCTTTCTGTTGTGGGATCGAACCCTGGGTTCAAAATAAGACCACTGGAGGCTGATGATTGATTTAAAAAAGCAGGCAAGGATTTATTGAACTGGCCAGGACGGCCGCAGGAGCACCACATGCAGGTGGCCACACTCACGTCTGCCCCGTTCCAGATTTAGGCAGTCCTTTTAAAGGTCCAAACCACAAGAATTTTCCTTTGTTCTGAATTCTAAATTCTAAAGGCTGGGAACAGCTCGCAGGGTCATTCCCAGCCACATCCTGCTGGACATTGGAATGTGGCCCTATCTTGCGATAGCAGATAGTTCAGAAGCAGACCTGAGCGGTTAATCTCTAAAGGTTATCTACAGTTTCTCCTGCTGAAGCTACTGAGTCCGTGGGAATCCATCTCCTGTGGTCCTGGTCCACAGGCACAGGAAAACTGCCTTAGCCTCCAGGTCTCCATCTGGAAGCTGAGGCAACTACCCTATTGTTTAAGCAAGTGCAGAAGCCAAATAGCAGGGTTAAAATTCAAACACCAGTTTTTACCCAAGTATGGTTGCTACCGTATTTCACTTTCAAAAAGGAAGGGAGAGGGAGAAAGAAATAGAAACATCAATGAGAGAGAAGCATTATTGGTGGGCTGCCTCCTGCACGCCACCTGCTGGGGATTGAGCCAGCAACCTAGGCATGTGCCCTGACCCGGAATCAAACCGTGGCCTCAATCACTAGGCCACACCGGCTGGGCTATGTTTATTTTTCTTAGGAGTCTGTACAAACTCAAGGAGGTGAGCACCATACACAGCGAGTCAGTGCCCTTTTCCTCCGTCTTCATCCCCTTGCTCTGCTTCCTGTTGTTGTTGTTGTTGTTAATCCTCACCTCGGTATATTTTTTCCATTGATTTTTAGAGAGTGGAAGGAAGGGAAACAGAGAGAGATGCATATCAATAGGTTGCCTCCCCCACATGCCTCTTGCATGCCCCCTACTGGGGATCGAGCCTGCAACTGAAGTATGTGCCCTTGACCAGAACAGAGCCCATGACCTGGTGCGAGGGCCAATGCTCTAACCACTGAGCCAGTTGGCCAGGGCTTGCTCTGCTTTCTTCTATTTCATAGCTCTTAATCTTTGAGGATGTCATATCTGTTCTTATTTGTTTGCTTATTGCCTCTCCTCCTCAGTGGAATGTAAGCTCTACGTGGGCAAAGACATTTCTGTTTACTTCTCCGTAATGCCTAACACCCGAGTCATGGTGAGTGCTCAGTGAACTTTTGTGTGTAAGTATTGAAAATTTTCACACAGACTTCAATATTTTACAACATTTTGGTAGAGTATGATCCAGTTTTTATAATATGCATTGAAAAAAAAGATCAGAAACAAATAGATCAAAATATTATCAGTGATTAACTCTGGATGATAAAATTATGGGTGATTTTAATTTTCTTCATCTTGCTTTTCTAGATATTCCAATTTCTTTTTAACAATGTACTATTTAAAGTTTTAGATAAGTTAGAGAGGCACAATCCTCATGATAAAATGTGAAATGAGAAAAGCTACAAACAAAATGTATCAATTAGTTTTAGTTTTTTATTTTTAAAAAGATGAAGGAAGTACAACAATAAATTAATGGTGGTTTCCTCTGGATGATGGAATAACAGGTGGTTTTCATTTCTTCCTACTTCTTCAATGGACATGAATTGCTTTCATCGTACATGAAAAACAAGACAATAAGTATTACTATATTACTTTCAACATGAAAAACGAGACAATAAGTATTACTATAAAAAAAAGAACAGAAGTTATAAAAAAAAAAATGAGATCCCCTTCACTAGAGATGTGGCTAATATTTGGAGGTGCTCAAAAACAGGGCAAGAGAAGGCAAAACATGGGGCATCAGAAAAAGGGAATAAGGTGGTGATGAGGACTTTGATGAGATTAAGATAAAACTGTTAATAAGATAAGAAAGAATAACACTGTCCTGACTAGTTTTGGCTCAGTGGATAGAGCGTTGGTCTGCGGATTGATGGATCCCAGGTTCGATTCCAGTTAAGGGCATGTACCTTGGTTTTAGGTACATCCCCAGTAGGGAGTGTGCAGGAGGCAGCTGATTGATGTTTCTCTCTCATCGATGTTTTAACTCTCTCTCTCTCCCTTCCTCTCTGTGAAAAATCAATAAAATATATTTAAGAAAAAGGAAGAAAGAAAGAAAGAAAGAAAGAAAGAAAGAAAGAAAGAGAGAAAGAGGGAGGGAGGGAGGGAGGGAGGGAGGGAGGGAGGGAGGGAGGGAGGGAGGGAGGGAGGGAGGGAGGGAGGGAGGAAGAGCACCAACCACAGGGAGGGATGAATATAGTAACAGAGAAGTGGAAAAGAGAAAGGCCTGCAAATTCAATAAGTTGGACTTTTTCCTCCTTTTGATTCAAATAAGCGCCCACCTTCAGAGCTTCCTAAATCAGTCCTATAATAATAATACAGTAACAAGAATGTTACCTGGGGGAAAAATCCAAAGTTAAGTAGTAAGTTAATGGATATCATTTTATAAACTTCTGATGAGCTCTTTTAAAAATCAGTAAAAGAAATATATATCTGAAATGTCCCGAATGCCCTTATATCTCCAGTATTTTAAGAGAGGCATCTGAATCGGGATATTCATGACTTATTTTAATTGTGCATTAATTCCAGGTGGTGATGATTGACCATAACTGCAAATAGCAGGACACATTCTTGTGGTCCCTGAGGACTACCTGGATAATGGAATAATCATGATAATTAGGACGCGTGAAGCCACCTTCCCACTGAGAAAGGGAATGCCAAATAGAAGTCGTTGGTATTCATCGAAGCAGCATGTGAAAAATCAGGTAAAAGAAAAGTACTTAGTAAAGACACAAAAACAGTGAAAAGTCTTTTAACACTTATTTTTGTAGCACAATAAAATGAAAATGTGAGCTAGTTTAAAATTCATAGCTTATCTAAAAGAGCTCCCTGGGACTTACTGCCTACATGTAAAATTACTTTGAAGAGAGAAATAGATGCTGCATTATATAATGGAGGGCATTCAAAGTTCCATTGTGCTTGAATACACATCGATATGTAAAAATTCTTTTAATTAGAGATAATTAACATAATAGGCTACTATATTTAAAATAAATTACATTGTAATTATTTTAAATTATACAAAATGAAGGGAACTTAACTACAAAATTTTAACATGAGCAATAGCAAGACATAATAATACCTTATTTAAATGAATATTTTAAAACTTAACTTTTCACCCCACTTGCCCTTCTGCCCATGGTGGAGGGAACCTTACGAATATACAGACTCAGATTTAGCAGGTTCAGAAGAAATTTACTCGAGTTGTTTCCCTATGACAAAGTTATCAACATAAATTTATCATTGAAATAAAAATTTGAATGTCATGAATCTCCTGAAATATAAATTCATATTCATATGTCTATAAATAGAGACAACTACATATTTAATATATGACAGGTCTGAGAAGACCCTGCCGGCTGCCTTCCATAAGGGAAAGAGCCAAAGTGCTGGGGTGAGCATGCCTTTTTTTTTTTTTTTAATATATTTTATTGATTTTACACAGAGAGGAATTGAGAGGGACAGAGAGTTAGAAACGTCGATGAGAGAGAAACATCGACCAGCTGCCTCTTGCACACCCCCCACTGGGGATGTGCCCGCAACCAAGGTACATGCCCTTGACCAGAATCGAACCCGGGATCTTTCAGTCCGCAGGCCGACGCTCTATCCACTGAGCCAACCCGGTCCCGGCGCCTTTTGAGGGGAGGAAAAGGAAGGGACGGGGCTTAGGGCACTCGGCACACGCTGATTGGTGGGTTCATGTAAGGCACATGATTAGGGACCTAGGGACCTAGGGACTTAGGAATCGGGGGCTTAGGGTATTTGGCAGGTGCTGGTTGGTGGTTCAATGTACAGTCCATATAGGGTGCCTTTTAGGTGCTCAGGAATGTCTGTGCTGCAGGTGGAGTTTACATCATTCTCCGCCCACAGTTGGGAGAAGGGAGGATCTATCATTTCTCATACTAATAATTAATTTAAAAGGAAATAAAACTATGAAGTCCCACCTATGAAGAGATGTTTAACTTAAGGGTAATAAATTTGAAATGCAAACTAAAACAAGAAGCCTTTTGTATTTTTCACTTAAATTAACAAAGTATTTTTTAAAATGATGGTACTCAAAGCATCATCATTATCAATCATAGCACTTTATTTTTTTTAATATATTTTATTGATTTTGTACAGAGAGGAAGGGAGAGAGATAAAGAGTTAGAAACATCGATGAGAGAGTGTCATCGATCAGCTGCCTCTTGCACACCCCCTACTGGGGATGTGCCCGCAACCAAGGTACATGCCCTTGACCGGAATCAAACCCGGGTCCTTTCAGTCCCCAAGCCAACGCTTTATCCATTGAGCCAAACTTGTTTCAGCAATCATAGCACTTTAAAGCAGGATTTTAATTTAATTTGAAATAGCATTCAATTCTGACAATATAGTATTGAGAGGCACACAAAAAATTATAATTTTAAATTTAGTAATTCCAATCCTAGGAATGTGTCGTAAGGAAATAACAGCACGCATGGAAATAGCTACAAGCAAGAAAATACTCATTTATGCATTATTCATAACAGGGAGGGGAAAGGTGAGAGAAGTCCCTGAAGAATACCAAATACCTAATAAAAATAGTTTTAAAAATTATAGTACACTCATTTGATAATAGTACACTCCAGCTGGTAAAAATATCATTATGAAAACTAGGGAGGATCATGAAAGAAATCTTATAGTGGGTTAAATTTTAACAGCTGAATGAAAATGTATATGCTCTGTATGATTGCAAACTCTTCAAAATGTGCTTAAAATTGTACCAGAAGAAAATACATTAAAAGCCGAAACCGGTTTGGCTCAGACTGAAGGGTCCCAGATTCGATTACGATCAAGGGCATGTACCTTGGTTGCGGGCACATCCCCAGTAGCGGGTGTGCAGGAGGCAGCTGATCGATCGATGTTTCTCTTTCATCAATGTTTCTTTTTTTTTTTTCTTTTTTTTAATATATTTTATTTATTTTGTACAGAGAGAAAGGGAGCGAGATAGAGAGTCAGAAACATCGATGAGAGAGAGTCATAGATCAGCTGCCTCCTGCACATCCCTACCGGGGATATGCCTGCAACCAAGGCACATGCCCTTGACCAGAATCGAACCGGGGACCCTTCAGTCCCCAAGCCGATGCTCTATCCATTGAGCCAGACCGGTCTCGGCTCATCAATGTTTCTAACTATCTCTCTCCCTTCCTCTCTGTAAAAAAATCAATAAAATATATTTTTAAAAGAAAATACATTAAAATAATAGTAATGGGCTATTAGGGTGATGAGAGTATGAGTGCTTTTGTTTCTTTTTTCTACTTTCTACATTTTTGTAATGTGATTATATAACTTTAAAAATGAACATGTATTAAATTTTTGGATAGGAAATTTACTAGTTTAGATCCCCCCCCCCCCCAGCAGCTTCTGGAATCTCATTGTCTCGAAAGGCTTGATAACCAGACACAAATCTTAAAGTAAAATGCTGGGGAAAATGTTTAAATAAATTACAGGTGAAAATGCTCCTGAAGAAATATGATTTGAAAAAAATCAGGATAAAAATGTTTTATTTAATATAATTCTGTTTTTAAACATTTTTTATTAAAAATAAGGCTAGCCGAAACCGGTTTGGCTCAGTGGATAGAGCGTCGGTCCGAGGACTGAAAGGTCCCAGGTTTGATTCCGGTCAAGGGCATGTACATTGGTTGTGGGCACATCCCCAGTAGGGGGTGTGCAGGAGGCAACTGGTCGATTTTCCTCTGTCATCGATGTTTCTAGCTCTCTGTCTCTCTACCTTCCTCTCTGTAAAAAATCAATAAAACATATTTTTAAAAAATAAAAATAAGGCTTGACTTTCATACATATATCAAAGCACAAGTAACAAGAGAAAAAAATAAATGGGACTTCATTAAAATGGAAAACTTTTGTTCTTCAAGACACACACACACACACACAGACAGACACACACACCCCCCCCACATATATCCACACACTCCTCTATCACTCCCTCACTCTCTCACACACTCTCCCTCCCTACCTTCTTGCCAGTTGTCATCTTCTCCACCTTTTGTTTTTTATTTTTTTTTTTTGAAATTGACATCCAAATAAAATGATTGGATTTTTATTTTATTTTTCAACTAAATGAAATTACATAGGGTTAAAATAATCACATTTTGAGAGATATACAGTAATGAACCTTAATGGAATATGAGGTTTATCCATCGCTATCAGATCTGTCTCATCAGGAGCATCAGTCATTCTACAAACACCTTTCCTGAGCTTTTGCGCAACAAGGGAAAAACTGGGCTGGACTTTTGCTCTTTCACATTTAGATTTGCTATCAAGATCAATCTGAAGATCAGGATTAGTTGTCTTACCGGGTCACATTTTGTGTCTATAAATCTCATAGTATTGATTATTGTCACAGCACCAAAAGGGAGCAACTTATGATTTCTTCAATAATTTTCCTGATGCCAATTGTTTGGTGTGTCCTTCATTCTGTTTGCTGCTCTTGGGCACCGAGAAAGACTACATTTCCCAGCCTCCTTGCTGTTATCTTGTGGGCTCCATGGCTGGCTTCTACATACTGAAATGAGGAGGAGCCAGGTAAGCCACCTTCTTAAAACATGCTGCCTGATTCTCCAGCTCCCTCCTCCCTGGGATGCTCTGTGTTCTAGAGGAAGGAACCAAGATCCCTGAGTCCTCTTTGGAAAGTTGCTGCTGAGAAAGCTAGGCACCAGACTGACATGAGTGATAAGTAAGCCTTTAGTGCATTAAGCCTGTCCTATCTTGTCTAAACAAACTGTATTTTACAAAAATTTCTGAATTCTCCCATAAGAGGGTTTGATGTCACATCACATTAATTTTGGTATATATAGTCTGCTTCCAATAATGTAACTAGGGTCTAATGTTTACACAGTCTGTGTCCTCATGTGTTACATGTAGTATCACATGGATATTTGCCTTAAAAATTTTTTTCACCCCCGGCCAGGGTTGGGACATCTTTGAGCAGATTGCTCTTCACCCCGTGGCTTCTCTGCAAACTGCATGCCTTGGTTCTTCCTGTGTAGCCCAATGCAACAGTTCAAAAGAGATCAATGCACAAAGAATCCAATGAACATGTTAAGATAGTCTTTTCCCCCTTTTGGGAAAGAAATTGTTTAGTAACCAAATTACTAATGCATCAGGACAAATAAACCCATGAGGTGAGATATTATCAGACTGTGTCTTTTGCCAAGAATCCAGAAGTTCCTGGCATCTTACAACCTATCACATTTATATTACAAAGTCCTCTTCCCTCTCTAATTTATAAGCATCTTAAGGACAAGGAACCAGGTTTATGTTGTTATTGTTTAATCTCAAGTGCTGAGAGTGGGGTTAATCTTACTCCTAGGTTCATAGTAAATTGTCATTATCAGTCCATATAGGACCTCTTTCTGGTTTTATAACATTTTACTTTATTTTTACCCATTCATCTCCACTCTTCACCAATGTATCTGATATATATTGTTAACTATACATGTATCCTTATGAAATATATGTTGGAGTTGCTTATGTGTGTCTGTGTGTGTATAAAATCTTTGCTTCTTTTCCATGAGCATTAAATGATATTGTACAAAATCTGATGCAAAAGTCTGGGCTACTTTCTCAAATATTAATTAGATCACTTCCTCACAGACTTTCACATAACGTGCTGATGATTAGACTATGTAACTTTATTACATTTATATGGTTTTCAATGTCCTTTCAAATGTGCTTAATTCTTTTATGAAAAATCATGAACTCTTATGACACTTAGCTCATAAATAATTAAATCCAATTAACACTCCAGACTGAACCAACTTATTTCAAGTTCTAGTTCTCTGCATAGGAGGCCTTGGCTCACTACTTTTCAAATAATATCTGCATTCCATCCTCATTCAATTCATTTGAATAGTAAAATATAGGTGACATAAGAGGACAAGTTATGCATCTAGAGTTTATATTAAGTTATTTTCAAATAAATATGAAATATTATTTATTTGAAAATAACTTCAAATCCAGAAAAATACAATAAACTACATGCCTCCAAATTTCTTCTTTAAATAATAATTTATTTCAGATATTTAAAAGGCACTGAAATCATATAAAGAGCATCACTGTCTATTCCTCAACTGAAGACCTTATAATACAGTTGAAGGCACTTCTCTGATTTCATTCCTCTCCATTCTCCCACCCCCAAATCACCATTATCCTGGATTTTGTATTTATCACTTTTATGGAAGTTTATGCATTTATTACTCACACAAGCATCTAAAAACAATAGTGTTGTTTTGCATATTATAAACTTTACATAATATCATACTCATAGTATCCTTTTGTAACTTACCTTTCTAATTTAATTTTTTTGAAGATTTCTTTTTGTGTTAATGTGTATGGTTCTAATTCATTTGCATTCCGCTGCTGATTAGTGGAACATGAATGAACCCATTTTATGGTACAAATAAACTTTATTTTTATTCTGACAAACCATGCTGACTGAGAGCATTGCTGCGCACATCCTCTTATGTACGCAGAGGGAAGTGTAGCTCAGGGGCTCCCTCCCTGGCCTTCCTTGCATATCCTGCTTCAGCTCACGCTTCCATCTCTAGCTGCCACCTGGGCAAGCACTCTGAGGAGGACGCCATCTCTGCTTGACCTTGAGGTTGAGTTTGTGGAAACAGCGCTCCCTCTGGTGCCCCCTGGCTTCCGCCGTTCCTCTGATGTGCCCTGTCTAACTCAGGCACCCAGGGTCTTACCCCCTCACCCTCTGGATTAGCAGTTAGCAGCCCCTGCGTGGGAGCCCTCTGGAACACTGGCCTATATCAGTCTGTGGGCGTTGTAGCCATCTCAGCTCTGACCTCTTCACATCCATGCTCTCTCTTCTCTCACTGCACCCTAAACTTCACACTCCAGTTACTCCCTTTACCTGTCACGCCTTTTCTCTGCCGCCACTCTGACACTGCTCCTCTACCTGACTTACCTTTTCTCCATTCCTACCAATGCCCTGATTTCCTTTGCCTCCAAGCCCTTCTTGCCACTGGGCTCACCAGGACCTTCTTTACAACTAGACATACCTCCAATTTTCTCCTTTCCCCCCACTCATTAAATACAGGCATCTCTCTGTCGCCAGAGCTCCGTTTGCCATCAGTCCCAAGCACTCTCTTTCCTTCTTTTCTACTAGGTTTATAGTTACATCACCCTTTTCATTAATAATATTTTTCATTGTGCTTTTTCTTGCTCTTTGATCAGGACTGTAAGAGGTTTACTATTTTTTTTTTTATTAATCTTTCAAAGAATGTGTTTTGGCCCTAACTGGTTTGGCTCAGTGGATAGAGTGTCAGCCTGCGGACTGAAGGGTCCCAGGTTCGATTCCATGACAAACAAGGGCATGTACCTTGGTTGCAGGCACAAACCAGTGGGGAGTGTGAAGGAGGTAACTGATCGATGTTTCTCTCTCACCGATGTTTCTAACTCTCTATCCATCTCCCTTCCTCTCCGTAAAAAAATCAATAATAAAAAAACGTAGATTACATTAAAAAAAAAAAAAAAGAATGTGTTTTGGTTTCGATAATCATCGTTTGTTTTTATTCTCATAATTCCTGGTTTTATCTTCACTATTTTTCTCCTATTTTTTTTAGTTCATTATACTACTCATTTTTTAAAACTTATCTGTATAAAACACTTTGTTGATTAATTTGCCACCTTTCTTGTTTTCTAACAAAAGTAATCATAAGGATATAGTAATTTTTCTAGTTCTATTTGACTGTATCACTCAAGTTTTCATATGTCATACCTATTTTCATTGTACAATTTTTAAAAAAAATTTTACCGTATTTTCCAGCGTATAAGACGACTCCCTAATTTTACAGTTAAAACACAGGTTTAGGCCTATATTCGCTGTATAAGACTACCCCCCACTTCCGAGGCAACACCAGTTCTTTTTTTAATAGACCGCCTCTCTGACTCTGGCCAATCTGAGCAGGCTTTTTACTAGAACACAGTGTCGTCTTATACACCGGAAAATACGGTAAATGGTCATTGTACAATTTTAATGGCCATAATTTCCAGTGACATTTTTTCTTTAACCCATGGATTATTTATAAGGATGCATTGTTATTTCAAAATATATGAGACTAGCTATAATTGTATTATTATTATTACTAATTTTATTTTTTAAAACATGGGCAATCGTGTAGCCTAAATTATATCATTGTCATTTGTCACGAAGTTCACAATTCAATTTTAGTAAACACTTACATCTGTTCTTCAGTTTTTCCTCCAAAAGAGTTCTTAGTTGCCAGAAATGAGAAAATGTTTCAAAATAGAATATGCATGATTGAATGATCTGCGGTTTCAGCTTTGGCTCACCCTCCCCATGTCTTTCCAACCATTCTGTATACTAATGAGGAGTATCGGAGCACACCCTTAGCTTGATTTGTGATTCAGTTCACCAACTGCAAACAAATTACAGACAAAAAAGTTTTCAAATTAGCATCTCCTCCCTGGTACTTGCAGGTATCAGTGACATTTGTCTTTGGACAGAGGTTATGGAGATTTGTGATTGTGCCGAAGAATATAGGTTCAGAATCAGTACTTATTATTCCTGGTGTTAAAGTATGACAAGTAATATCCTGGTGAATTTATATATTCCCAGGATTTAAACCTCAAGGTAAGCTGGAATCTGAAGACAAGGTCAGGAAAGTCATTCTGTAAAATGGAATCTAAAAAGATTTAATATACAAGGGAAGGGAGTTTTTGAAAATACCCTATTTTGTGGTTTTGAGTGCTCTTTTCTTTGAGCCCAAGATGTTAGAAATAACTCATTTAGACTACAAAGATAATCTAGTGGTAGTTATCCATCACTATCTATATTAGTCAGGGTTGTATAGAGATACAGAACGGATAGGAGAAGGGGAGGGAGAGGGAGAGGGAAAAAGAGAGGGAGAGGGAGAAAAAGAGGGTGAGGAAGATTTTATGTAATTGGCTCATGGGATGATAAAGGCTGGCAAATCCAAAATCTTCTGGGTGGGCCAGCAGGTTGGAGACCCAGCGAAGCGCCAGAGCTGCAGTTCAGTTTGAATCTGAAGGTCATCTGCTGGCAGAATTCCTTTTTGATCAGCGAAGGTCAGTTTTTTTCTATTTAGACCTTCTACTGGTTGGATAAGGCCCACCCACATTATGGAAGATGATCTGCTTTTCTCAAAGTCAACAGATTTAAATATAAATCTCATCCAGAAATATCCTATCTAATAAAAGAGTAATTTGCAAATTAACCACCATTCCTCTACACCCACAAGCCATGCCCATTAGCCAATCAGGAGCAAGTATGCAAATTAACCCAACCAAAATGGCTGCGGCCATAGAGAGCAGAAGGGAGGCTTGGTTTCCTTGGGGATGGATGAAGCCAAGTTTTTCTCCTGCCCTGGCTGGCCTAGGCCTCTGCTTAAGGCTACAAAGTTTCAATTATAGAAGATAAATAAATCCCAGATACCAGCGTCTCTGCTTGGGTTGCCAGGGGGCATGGCCAACCTGCAAACCACCACAGGCCTCTTTCCCAGGCCTCCGAACACTCCAAGGGAACTCCCACCCTGATCCAGGACACCCTTCAGGGCAAACCAGCTGGCTCCCACCCATGCATTAGGCCTCTATCCTATTTAATAAAAGAGTAATATGCAGATTGACTATCACTCCAACACACAAGATGGCTGGCCCCATGTGGTCAAAGATCCTGCCCCCATGTGGACACATGATGGCCACCACACGATGGCCAGCAGGGAGAGAAGTTGGAGGAACTAGGTCTGCAAGAGAGGGCAGATGTGGGCAATCAGGCCAACAGAAGAGGGCAGCTGGGAGGGACCAGGCCAACAGAGGAGGGAAGTTGGGGGCAAACAGGCTGGCAGGGGAGCAGTTAGACATCAATCAGGCTGGCAGGGGAGTGGTTAAGGTGTGATCAGGCTGGCAGGCAGAAGTGGTTAGGGGCAATCAGGAAAGCAGGCAGGTGAGCAATTGGGAGCCAGCAGTCCTGGATTGTGAGAGGGATGTCCCACTGCCCATTTAGGCCCAATCTCTTGGGGTCCTGAATTGGAGAGGGTGCAGACTGGGCTGAGGGATAACCTCCCCCCATCCTGCACAAATTTTGTACACCAGGCCTCTAGTATAGAATAATGTTTGATTAACCAGGAAACACTGTGGCCCAGCCAACTTAACGCATAATGTTAACCAAGTTGGATAGGGGCTGCAACAGGCAGTTGCTAGTATTTCAGGCCCTGGAAGACAAGATGCCCCACAAAAATGGCCTGACTTTTAGTCCTAATTGTATTTCTTCTTAGTTTTGTGACCTTCAGCAGTTTAGTTAACCTCTTAGAGCTTCAGACTCTTTTATAACTGAACTAGTGACCTGGTGCATGAAATTCGTGCACATGTAAAGGGAGGGAAAATTTTAATATTAATTAGAGGAAATATTTTAATATTGCTATTTGCCCTTTCTCTATAATAGAAGTGTCAGAGATGAAAGAGAATTAGTAAAATGTATATGAAAATCTCCCTACTGTCAGAGTCTGGGGCATGCCGCAAGGCCCAGAATCAAGTCTCTGCCCACACATGTGTGCCTCAAAATCACACAAGACCCAGTGCCCCACCCCTATCAAGCCCCAAAGGGCAGGGGGCACAGCTTCAGGTCTCCTGGCCCAGTACTGGGTGGGGGACATTCAGCCTCAGGTCCCCCACACTGGCACCAAGTGGGGTCACAGCCTCAGGTCCCTGACCCCAGTGCCAGGGCAGGAGGCATGGCTTCAAGTCCCCTGAACTAGCCTCAGGTACCCCCACCCGACTCTGAGGTGAGAGGTGCAGCCTCAGGTTCCCTGGCCCCAGTGCAAGGGCATGTGGGTGAGAGGGCAAGAGGGCATAAGGGCATGATGACCATTTGCATATTAGCTCTTTATTATATTGGACAATAGGATTAGTATTATGGCCATTAAATTATACAATCCAACATAACATCCAATGGTCCCTCTGTAGGTGCTCAAAAATGTTGCATTCTCTAACTGCTGCCTCAGCCTGATTCAAACTTCTCATGCGATGGCCCAACACTTCGAACACAAAGTCACGTTCTGATTATTATTCCATTTGCCGTGTATGTGGATATTATAATTCTTTTTGTGCAGGATCATCTCATTGTTCATGAATACCTTAAGCATTATAATTATTATTCTTACAATTCAGTGTCAGAGTCAGAAATTGTTGGTAAAAAAAGAAATCCACTCTAGGAAACTCATCAAAAGAGGATTTCTTATCAAGACCCAGGGGAACCTCGCAGAGATTTAATTGCAGGAGATAGCCTATTACCTTTGGATGCCATAAATTGAGTTATCTGTCTCCTCTTGCCTCTGGTATACATAGTCTTGTTCACTTCTATTGGGCTCTCTTTGTTATGTTCTAAACATCTACTCCCCTGTAATTTTGGCCATGTGTGGCACTTCATGGACTCTCTGGTTTACCCTCTACATGACCTTACAGCTCCATGCACATGGCCTCTGACCAACTCATCCTTTGTGTTCTTTAGGTCAAATTCAAAGAATCCAATTGGTTGCTAACCAGCTCCTTTGGTCAGATGGTCCAAACAGCTGTGGCTAAGTGGGAATTGATCATGTAATTTGGTAAATTAATCCTTACAGGAATCTGAGTAAAAAACTTAAAGGGTCAGTTGGGTATGCCAAGAAAAATAACCTACATCTTGCTAATATGGTTGTCTAGCTGGTCAGTCAATGCACCTCAAGGTGCACTGCTTGCCCTCTGCTCCTGCATCCCTAGCCCACTGTTTGCCTTTAAATCACAGCTAGCCTCCAAACTTTCATAGTTTGGTTTCTCCCAAGTGATAGAAGTCAAGTTTTCTGAGGCTTAGTCCTATCTTATCTAATAAAGGAGTAATATGCAAATTAACCACTACTCAGCTACACCAAAAACCACGCCCACTAGCCAATCAGGAGAAAGTATGCAAATTAACCCAACCAAGATGGCTGTGGCCACGGAGCAAGCAGGAGGCTTGGGTTTCCCTGCAATCGAGGAAGCCAAGCTTTCTGCACACCCTGGCCCACCCAGGCCTCCACTCAAGGATACAAAGTTTTAATTATAGAAGATAAATAAATCCCAGATACCAGGGCCTCCACTTGGATCACCGGGGTGTGTGGCTGGCCTGCAAACCACCAAAGCCCCTAGCCCAGGCAACCATATGCCCCAAGTGAACCCCCACCCTGATCCAGGACAAACCAGCTGGCCCCCACCCATGTACCAGGCCTCTATTCTATCTAATAAAACAGTAATATGCAAATTGACCATCACTCCAACACACAAGATGGCAGCCAAGAGATGGCCAGCAGGGAGGGAAGTTGGGAGGGACCAGGCTTGTAAGGCAGGGCAGTTAGGGGTGACCAGGCAGGCAGAGGAGGAAAGTTGGGGTGACTGGCTCTTCAGGGAAGGGCAGTTGAGGGGTAACCAGGTCTGCAGGGTAGAGCAGTTGTGGGAGGGACCAGAAGACCTGCAGGGGAGGGCATTTTGGGGGATCAGGCCTGCAGGGGAGGGCATTTTTAGGGACTAGGCCTGCAGGGGAAGGCAGTTAAGGGGTGGCCAGGCCTGCAGGAGAGGGCATTTAGGGGCAATCAGGCTTCCAGGGGAGTGTTTAGGGGGTGATCAGGCTGGCAGGCAGAGGCGGTTAGGGGCAATTAGGAAGGCAGGCAGGCGAGCAGTTTGGAGCCAGCAGTCCTGGGTTGTGAGAGGGATGTCCCAGATTGGAAAGGGTGCAGGCTGGCTGAGAGACACCCCCCTTCCCCTGTGCATGAATTTCGTGAACTGGGCCTCTAGTGAAATAATAATCATAATACTTAAGGTATTGAACTTTTAGAAAAACTAATTGAGATGAATGCAAAGTAATTAGCACATAATAAGTAAATGGTAACAGTTATTTTTAATCATTTTTACCAGTGCTATCAGCAACATATCCCAGTCACTAGGAAGTGGTTAAAGAGGAGGTATTTCTCCCACAAAATCAACTCCTTATTTCTGAAATAGGCTTTTCTCTCCACTCCATTTTATTCCACAAGGTCACTGCCATATGGGGTGGCAAAAAAAAAATGATGGATGTATTTATAGCAGTTAGGGAAACTACATTTTGGATTTGGAGATCCTCCCCCACCTAAAACCTTCTCCTATAATAAAAATTTAAAGTCCTTTTCTGGCAGCTTACCTTTCCCCCACCTCTAAAGCACAGCAGTAATGTCACATTGAGGTCTCTCTCTCTGAGCAAGCACCACTGTACTGAAGCATATTTCTTACTAAATTTTGATGGAAGAGGAAATTATTTCTAAGTCATGTTTTCTCTTTAGCCAAGAAGAATACAGTAATTAAAACATTATTTGTAAACAAGAACAAGGAATAATTTATAGCTTATGTGTGGTCATTCTATTCTCCCATGACTTACATTTTTATGTGTTTGGATAAAACCTATGAATACTAACTAGCTCTTTATATTCCAGTAAATGAGACTGGTTGGGAGTGAATTGGAGAAGGAAAGTGTGGGGCACATAATTGAAAAATAAGATGGAATGATGGATTTGAGATGTATGCCTGCCACTGCATCATTTTGTGACTCTAACTAAGTACAACACTTCGTGCTCTGATTCTCCACCTGGAAGATTATGATAATAGGACTGTCTGGAAAGTATGGCAAACATTCTGAACAAGAGTCTGGGAAATTAGAATCCTTGTTAAACCTGAAACATTTTATCCTTGGTTAATAGAGTTTGTAATATTTGAAGAGCTTCTTTTTAATTATAGGATTTTGCCAAATTAATAGTACTCATGCATTGTCTAGCCAAAGAGACAGGTAAATGAGCAGTTTACAAATGTTGAAACACATTTGGCCAAGAAGCATATATAAACAATTATCATCCTTGCTAATAATATACAAATTGCAAATTAAACAATGAAGTAACATTTTTTCCCCACTTTTCAAATTAGAAAAAAAAATTTAAATAGTCTAATTATACAAGTCCAACTTTGGTGATAATTTGGAAAAATGTACACATTATGGGTGAGGATGTAAGTAAGTATAGGATTTTCTCCTCCTCTTCTCTCTCCCTGGTCCCCAGGAAGGTAAAGATGATTCCAGCCTGGGAGCTGACACCCACAGCAGTCGCTCCCATCTGTCCAGAAGCTTCCATGACATGGGTATGAGAAGATGGGAAGAGGGTTGTTTTGTTTTCGCCTATCCATGCTTTGGCGTGAAACACAAACTTAGAAGAAAAAAAAAAAAACAGTCCCTCTTCATTTCTCCCCCATGGATAATAATGTTTTTAGCAGATAGTAGGAAAAGGTCAAGATCTGGGCCTATTTAAAATAGACCAAGAAAAATGGGGATGTAAGGAGAAAAGTGTATCTAACTGCTTTAGGGTAAGGTTCCTTCCCCACAATTCACCCTCAATCAGCAGAGCCTTTTCAAGACCCTCTACAGCACTTGCTTCACAGGTAACCTCTTTTAGGTATTGGCCCAGCTGAATCCAGAAGGAAATGGGACACGGACAGAAGCGAGAGCAGGGTATGGATCAAGTCTCTGTGGCGTGGCTGTCTGGGGGTAGGCATAATGAAAACAGGGGTGGCCACAGGCCATACCTGAGAACAACATGGGGTCTCTTTCCATGGACTTCTTGACATGGTCCAATTCCCCAGTTAGAGCACTCTCATCAATCTTGAGATCATTCTCCTGGTTCAGGATTCCATCTGCAGGCAGCAGATCACGCACTGCACAGAGAGGAAGGGGCAGCATGGAAAGAGGGGAGATGAGAAGCTTGGGAGGGTGGGACCACCCAACCCCATCTTAGGGCTGTCCTCATGGCTCTACCTTTAGGGCAATGGTCTCAGCTGGAAAGCCTTTGAAAGACAACTTCAGCTCTAGCACCTGGGACAAAACTTCTTTCCAGGTATCATAAATTCAAACAATTACTGAACCCCAAACACATTCTCATGGCCTGAATATTATATAATTTTAACCCTAAGACATACAAGGTTCTGTTAATCTTTTGGGAGAGTTCCAGTTACTTCTTTCTTTGAATTTCCTTCCCATAACTTCCTTAAATGCTAATCTGGAAGCCAAGACAATTTGGGGTTATATATAGACATTTCATTTGGTTCTTTTTACATTTTCTATTTCTTTTATTATACTTAGGTTTTCCTTTAAATTCTTACCACACATATAATAGCTGTTCTTATCTGCTAATTTCATCATCCCTTGTCATTTCTGGGTTTGTTTCTATTAACTGATTTTTCTCCTGCTTATGATTTACATTTTCCTGTTTCTGCATGTATACTATAGTAATTTTTTATTAAATAATGGACATTGTGGGCATTATATAGTTTAGTGCCTCGATTTTGTTGTCTTCCTTTAAATATTCTTAAATTTCGTTCAAGCTAGCAGTAAACTTACTTTCAGATAAACTTTTTCAACTTTGAGTGAGTCTAGAATAGCCTTCACTCTTGGGCTAGATTAGCTTTTCCTCTGTAACTTGAAAAATTTGAAAACATTTATTTGCAAAGAAAAAAATGCACCCCTATGTTCATTGCAACATTATTCACAGTGGCCAAGACATGGAAACAACCACATTGTCTTTTGCTAGGTGATTGGATAAAGAAGATGTGGTACATACATACAATAAAGATGAAATACTGGCATTTGTGACACATGGATGGATCTTCAGACTTATCAAGCTAAGCAAAATAATTCATACAGAAAAAGTTCAGAACATATGATTTCACTCTTAGGTGGGATATAAAACTGAAAGCAGCAAATGAACAAACAAGAAAAGAAAACAACAAAATACTCAAAGACACAGACACAGACAGTGGTTACCAGAGGAATGAGGTTGAGAGGCAGTAATGGGTAAGGGGATCAAATATGGTGATGGAAGAAGATTTGACTTTGGGTAGTGGGCACATATTGCAATATACAGATAAGGTACCAGAGAATTGTACACTTGAAGCCTATATAATCTTTTTTTTTAATTTAATAAATATGCCAAAACCAGTTTGGCTCAGTGGTAGAGCGTTGGTCTGCGGACTGAAAGGTCCCAGGTTTGATTCCGGTCAAGGGCATGTACATTGGTTGCGGGCACATCCCCGGTAGGGGGTGTGCAAGAGGCAGCTGGTCGATGTTTCTCTCTCATCGATGTTTCTAACTCTCTCTCCCTCTCCCTTCCTCTCTGTAAAAAATCAATAAAATATATTTTTAAAAAATTAATAAATATTTATTGTTCATATTATTACAATTGTTCCTCTTCCCCTTGTCCCCTATAGCTCCCACCCACCCGGTTCACACCCCACACTATGCCCTTACCCCCCCTCCCCACTGTCCTCATGCATAGGTGTACAATTTTTGTCTAGTCTCTTCCCACACCCCCCACACTCCTTTCCCCCAGAGAATTGTCAGTCCACTCCCTTTCTATGCCCCTGATTCTATTATATTCACCAGTTTATTCTGTTCATCAGATTTTTTTATTTACTTGATTTTTAGATTCACTTGTTGATAGATATGTATTTGCTGTTCAAAATTTTTATCTTTACCCTTTTCTTCTTTTTCCTCTTAGCATTTCATATAATACTGGTTTGTGGTGATGAATTTCTTTAGCTTTTTCTTATCTATGAAGCTCTTTATCTGACCTTCAATTCTGAATAATAGCTTTGCTGGGTAGAGTAATCTTGATTGTAGGTTCTTGCTATTCATAACTTTGAATATTTTTTGTCACTCCTGTCTGGCCTGCATAGTTTCTGTTGAGAAATCAGCTGACAGGCATATGGGTGCTCCTTTGTAGGTAACTAACTGTTTTTCTCTTGCTGCTTTAAATATTTTTCTCTTTGTCTTTTGCTCTTGGCATTTTAATTATGATGTGTCTTGGTGTGGTCCTCTTTGGATTCCTTTTGTTTGGGGTTCTGTGAGCTTCCTGGACTTGTAAATTTATTTCTTTCACCAGGTGGGGGAAGTTTTTGGTCATTATTTCATCAAATAGGTTTTTAGTATCTTGCTCTCTCTCTTCTTCTGGCACCCCTAATTCAGATGTTGGTATGCTTGAAGTTGTCCAAGAGGCTCCTTATTTTATCTTCATGTTTTTAAAAAATATATTTTATTAATTTTTCTACAGAGAGGAAGAGAGAGGGATAGAGAGTTAGAAACATCGATGAGAGAGCGTCATCGATCAGCTGCCTCTTGCATACCCCACACTGGGATGTGCCCACAACCAGGGTACATGCCCTTGACCGGAATCAAACCAGGGACCTTTCAGTCTGCAGGCCAATGCTCTAGCCACTGAGCCAAACCAGTTTTGGCTATCTTCATATTTTTGAATTCTTTTTTTCTTTTTGCTTTTCCAATTGAGTGTTTTTGTTTCTTTGTATTTCAAATCTTTGACTTGATTCTTGTGATCCTCTAGTTGCTATTATGTCTCTGTATAATATTTTTTATTTCAGTCTTGTATGCTTAATTTCTAGTTGGTCCTTTTTCATATCCTCAAGGGTCTTGCTAAATGTATTGGCCTTTTCTACAAAATTATTGAAAAATCTTATAACCATGGTTTTGAATTCTATATCCAGTCATTTACTTTCCTCCAATTCTTTCATTTATGATCTGTTTCTTTGTCTCTATATTTTGTCTGCTTCCCTGAGTTGACAGAGTGGCTTTGTGTGCTAGATGTCCTATAGGGCCCAGTGGCTCAGCCTCCCCATTTAGCTGAGGTGGAACTCTTGGGTCACCCCTTTGTGGGCTGTGTGCACAGTCTTGTTGTAGTTAAGCCTTGATTGTTGTTGGTATCACTGAGATGAATTGACTTCTAGGCAAATTGGCTTTGAGGATCAGCTGTGTCTACGATGGGAGAACTTCTGTGCTGACAAGACTTGCAAAAGCCTCTTGGATGGGGCAGAGTCTCAGGTTGGAGCAGACACATTGGTTTCCCATCAGCCCTGCCCTAATAGGCCCCTGTGTCTCACTCAGTGTCCCATGGTAATTGCTACAAGCATCTCTGAGAGAAAGCTGCCCTTGAGTTCTGCCTGCTGCCAGACAGTCCAGTTTGTCCCCTAATGAGTCTAGGTCCAGAATCAGAGTCCCACCTGGAACCGGAGTTCAGTATAGTTAGGAGCTTTTGTCTCCCTCCCACTTGAGAAAGCCCGCCACGTACTCAGTTGCCAGTCCTCTCTACACATGCGTCTCAGTATCTCTGCCTCCTACAGCTCCTCTCAGTGTGCTTTTCTCTTTCCTTCTAGTTGTAGAATTTCCACTCAGCCAGCCTTCTGTGGTTCTGGATGATGTCCGTTTTGTCTTTTAGTTGTAGTTTTGAAATTGTGCGAAGCAGCAGTTTAGGTGTTTATCTATGCCGCCATCTTAGTTTCTCTGAAACCTATATAATCTTATTAACCAATCTCACCCACAATTTAGTTAAAAATAATATAAACAGACTCACTTTAAAATAGAATCAGAGATGTCATCCCAGAGGAATTACCTTGCACATCTTATGTCTTAGACCTTTGGAATGTAAAGCAGGGCTAAATAACCTTTGGATTAAGCCTACAGTAGCATGTGTCCTAAAGAATTGTCTGTAAGAATAACAAGAAAGTAGATATTATGACTACCAAACTGAAAATTTAACTATGTTAGCTTATTGGTATTAAATAAACACTTTATTTCTATTGATGTATTGTTCCCCTTCCCTTTCTCATAAATGCCCCTTGCCTTTGTCTTCTAATTGGACCACTATTTGGGTTTCTGCCTGAGTCAGTGCTTTCCTATTGTTATTTTTAAAAAATCTTAAAATAAATGCTTGATGCCTCTCACTTTGGCCTTTTATTTTTAGGATAACTTCTCCAAAGAGTGGCCTTTCTGAGGTCTCTTTACAAAATGCCCAGGTGTTTAATAAGGTTTCTCCATTCCAGTTGGTCAAATATTAAAAGCTTCTTGACTCTCTTCAAGCTCCAGGAGTTGTTCAACTTATAGTTCTCGTAATAGTTGTTGTTTAATTAGTTTCATAAAGTCTATTCTTAAATCTACACCAAAGATTCAAGGAGACCTTATGCATATTTCTCTGCCATGGAAACTTCAATTGCCTCAATCAATCTTAATTTCAATTTTTTTTTCTCCCCAGTTACCACAAGTACTGAATTCTGCTTGACTTTCTTCTATCTTGTCCTTAGGTAAATACTCCCAGGAAGAGATCTGCAGAAATCTTGGGGTCATTTAATTTGTTTTCCTTCTTTCCAGGATCATAGAGTCTTACTGTACCCATTGTCCAATGTCTGAAAACATTTATTTCATAGATCTGGTCCAGTTTTCTATCATTTGTGGCAGGAATGTAAGTGTGGTACAGGCTACTTATTTATGGCTTGATCACTCATAACATTTTAGAAATGTAACCTTTTTTTTTTTTTAAATATATTCTATTGATATTCCACAGAGAGGAAGAGAGAGGGATAGAGTCAGAAACATCGATGAGAGAGAATCATTGATCAGCTGCCTCCTGCACACCCCCCACTGGGGATGTGCCTGCAACCAAGCACATGCCCTTGACCATAATCGAACCCGGGACCCTTCAGTCCCCAAGCTGACACTCTATCCACTGAGCCAAACCGGTCCTGGCAGAAATGTAACCTTTTTATGGAATAATAAAATGCATATTAAAATGCATAAATATTAAGTACAGCTTGATGAATTTTCATTAATTAAACACATTGGTGTAATCAACACCCAGATCAAGTAGAACATTATTAGAGCTCCAGAAGCCCTCTGGTGACCCTTTCCAAACATTAATATCACCTAAGATAAGCAATATCCTGACTTCTATTACCATATATTATTTTTGTCTTTTTTTGAACATTATATAAGTGGAATCATGTAGTATACAATTGGTACATCTGACTTTTTTCACTCAATTTTAAGATTGTGAGATTCATCCATGTTTTATGTGCAGTTGAAGTTTGTTCTTTCTCTTTCCTGTGTACTATTCCACTATGTGAATATTCTAAAATTTTTTCATCCTATGAACATTTTTATATATGTCTTTTGCTGAATATATGAATGCTGTTGTATATACATATAGGAGTTGAATTATTGTGTTAACCTACAACCACTACATTTATATAATTAGTTCCGACATTTCTGAATTCCAGACTTACATATCCAACTATGTTTGATATCACCATTTATAAGCACCTCAAATTTAACATATTCCAATCATTTTCTCTGCCTTCTATGAAAATGTCTTCTTAATCCATCTAGTTACTTAAGGAGTCATCCTTAATGCTCCTCTTTTCTTTAAGCTTCTTAGCAAACCAATCCATTAGGTCACTTGGATTCCACCTCTGATTTCATCATGTTTCAAAATTATCCATCTCTTTGTGTCTCTACTGTCATTACCCTCGTTCAAGCCATCATCATTTCTGGCCTTGACTAACATAATTGCCTCCAAACTGGCCTTCCAGCCATCCTTCTTGCCCTCTTCCAAACTATTCCCCACAAACAGCCTGAGTGAGCTTTTAACTATGTAAATCAGATCTCTATTAGTTGCCCAATGACCTTAGGTTACATTCCAACAGGATAGTGTCTAAAACTTATAATGTGGCCAATAAGAGCCTGCATAGTCTGGCCTTTGCCTCACTACAGCCCATACTTGCTTCCTACAACCCAACCACAGACTTCCTTTCAGTTCCTAGAACATATCAAGTTCTCTCATGTCCCCCAAACCTCACATATAATATTCCCTTGGCCTTTAACATTCTTAAAGACTATTTCATATGTCTGGAACTTAAAAGGCACTTCTTCAAAAAGCTTTTTTTAATAGCCCAAAATTAATCCATCATCACATTCAATAATTTTACTTCAGAGTAATGGTCATAATTTATAATCTATTTATAATGATTTATGCTTTAACGTTTCTTGCTCCTGTTAGGCTTTAGATTCCATCCAGTGTTATGTTCATTCCTGTAACTCAATGCCGAACACGGTGTGTGGCACATGGTAAACCATCAGTAAGTGCTTGTTTATTCATGCACGGCAGGTGCAAAAGCTGGAAGGGGATGCGTGAGAAACAAACTGCTTCCCGAAACAGGCAGTAGGCAGAAGAGGTTTGTCTTATTTGTGGGGGTCAGCATAGACCAGTAGTCGGCAAACTCATCAGTCAGCAGAGCCAAATATCAACAGTACAACGATTGAAATTTCTTCTGAGAGCCATATGTTTTAAACTTAAACTTCTTCTAACGCCACTTCTTCAAAATAGACTTGTGGAAGAGCCACACTGAAGGGGCCAAAAAGCTGCATGGGGCTCGAGAGCCGCGGTTTGCCGACCTCTGGCATAGACTGTCAGTACCGGAGTTCACCATCTCCTTCAGCAGGTGCGTGAAAACCTGCCAATCTCTCCGGAAAGGGGCGGGACTACCTGCGCCCCAGGAGGGGGCGGGTTGGCGCGTCCTACCGAGAGAACCTAATTGGCCCGGGCACGCTGAGGGAAAAGGGGCGGGGCTTGATCCAGCCGGGAGCCAGCCACGTCGGAAGCCGGGCTGCCCCGTGCTCAGGCCACGCCCTGGTCCCACAATGCACTGCAGGCCGCGTCATTCGGAGCGGCAGGTCCCCGCCGGACAGGTACGCACTGGCCCCTCCCAGTCTTCGTTTCTTCCCTCTCGGGGTCGCTCAAAACCCTGGCGGGCCGCTCCCCTCCATTTCCCCGCCCCCCGCACGGCCCTGGCCCTTGCCAGCGTATCTACAGACCTATTCCCGGGCGGGAGCCCGGCCCGTGCCGCGGGGGCGGGAGCCGGGCGTTGTGGGAACCACGGAGCGCAGGAGGAGGGGGATTGCGCCAGGGACTTGGGCCCCTCCGACTGGCGGGGTCTTTGGGGCCGCGTGGGCGGCGGTTGCCCCTCGGCCGACCTTCCCTGGGTATGGCATAGCCGGGCCGGGGGCCGACGGGGAGGGGCAGTCGCCGTGGGATGTCAGCGGCGGGGGCCATTCCTGGGCGCCCAGGTGTCGCAAACCCCGCCATCCACCTAAGCGGCTTAGACGCCCCCGAGAGTTTGACGTGGCATTTTCCATTTCTTTTAGGCAGGGTGGGGTTTGAACCGGTGGCTAAATGTGCGTTTTCTGTAAATGTGCGTTTTCTGGGGGCTGAAGGAGTCCTGAGCCCAGAGAATCGCGTTGGCTCTCAGAAACCTCATCAGGCCTTGTTACTGGCATTTTGGGGACGATGCGCCTGGAGACCTGAGCCGTCGTTGGCCTGACCGATGGAAAAGGGCTTCAGAATAAAAGATGGAGCCCCAGCCGGCTTGACTCTCTCTGCCCGTGAAAGCCGTTTTGGACTTTTCTGGTGCTCCTTAAGTTTCCTGGGTTGTCCATCTGGGGGTAGTTGGCCAGCTTTGAGAACAGTCCTTTCTGTGCCTGTTGAGCCAAGACAAAGCCCAGGGCTGAGGTGTCAGCCCCTAGACTGGAGATGTTGGGATCCCAGCTGACAGGTGCAATAGCCACTGTTAAAAACTTCCTGAATTATGTTACTCATGTGCTGACATTATAAGGAATTAGGCAGTATCTTGGAACATGGCATCTGCTCATGTGCTGACATTACAGGGAATTAGGCAGTATCTTGGAACAGTACCTACGATTTCTGGAATATGAGGGTTGTGGTTCAGTAATTGAATCTGACATCTGTGGCCATACCCTAAGTTAATGGGGACATCTGGATATTTCCGATGCTTAGGACCCATGATCTCGGTTTAGTGCTTCTTTTGGTGTATGATTTTTTTTTAAAAATCTAGGTATATTTTGTATTGGTGTATGAAAGACGCCCAGCTCTTAGCAGAGCAGGGGTGCCTGTGACCTTCCTCGCCAAGTAGTTGAATAAGAAGCTTGGATATGTTGAGAGGCAATGCCTCAGAGGGTGGTTAGCTGTTAGGCCTGAGTTTAGGTCGTCAATCACTTGCTAGTTTAGGGACCGAATAAATGAACCTTTCTGAGCTTGAATTTCCTCAAAGATAAAATGAATCTGATAATACCTACCTCAGGTTATTGGAAGACTTTCCATGAGGTAATGTGTATAAAGTACCTGGTAAAAAGAGGGTAGTAAGTAAATAATAATAATAATAATAATAATAATAATAATAACAGCAGCAAATGCTTAATATCAGGTTCTTTTCATGTTCCTGTAAGATAGATACTATTAGTTTCTTTAAAATAATCCTATGAGATATGTACTGTTAGTAGCCACACTTTATAGGTGAGGAAATTGAGTATATGATAGAAAGGCACAGTTAGTAAATAGTTGAGCCAGTTTTGGAATCCAGACAATCTAATTCCAGAGTTCATCCTGTTAATTACTGTACAGCCTCTTAATAAAGAAAATGTAAACTGGTCTTTTATTATTACTTCAAAATGAGTAGCTAGGTAGTTTGTCACTGGGTTCTTGCCCCTTGTTTGTTTTAGGTGGCTGGTGTAGCACAGAGATGTAGAGATAGAAGAAACTTAGGTTTAAGCACCAGTTCTGTCATATATGAGCAGTGTGACATTGAGAAAGGGAGCCTTCATTTCCTCATCTTTAAAATGAAGGTTATACCTACGCACTGTAAACTATGAGGTGCTACACAGATGTTGGGGATTGACACATTTGTGCGTGTGTTTGGGGCCCTGTTCCTAGATGTGCCGATAATCTACTCTGGAGCCTGAGGTCTTAAACATACTGCTCAGTGCAAGCTCCTATAATAGGAGTATCAAAGGCTGCTGGAGAGGTTGGGGGTGGGACAAGTTGCAAAATAAATTCTGCCTATCCTTGGTACGCTTTACATTTTTCTTCTTCAAATTGTTTCCCAAGTGTCTTCCTGTTAATGTATGGCTGTAGAAAGAACTTTCTTTTCCCCTTAATTTTGCTCCCATCCTGTGCATCACAGTTAGTACAACTTTCTCCCCAAATAACCCCCCTCCCAATTCTCACAGATCTGTTAGCATTTTTCATAAAAATTACATCTACCAGGGTGGTGTTTACCAAATTTTGGTATCATCAGATATGCAAGATAATTTGAGTAGTAGGCAGATGAACATTAAAAAAATAATTCTTGCCAAAACCAGTTTGGCTCAGTGAATAGAGCGTCAGCCTGCAGACTGAAGAGTCCCAGGTTCAATTCCGGTCAAGGTCACGTACCTTGGTTGTGGGCACATCCCCAGTAGGAGGTGTGCAGCAGGCAGCTGATCGATGTTTCTCTCTCATTGATGTTTCTAACTCTCTACCCCTCTCCCTTCCTCTTTGTAAAAAAATCAATAAAATATGTTTAAAAAAATAAAAAAATTTATTATTCAAAAATTTCACACACTCATATTTGGATGAACCCCCCCAAAGTTTTTTTTTTTTTTTTTTTTTAATATATTTTATTGATTTTTTTTCAGAGAGGAGGAGAGAGGGATAGAGAGCTAGAAACATCAATGAGAGAGAAACATCGACCAGCTGCCTCCTGCACACCCCCCACCGGGGATGTGCCCGCAACCAATGTACATGCCCTTGACCAGAATCGAACCCGGTACCTTTCAGTCCGCAGACCGACGCTCTACCACTGAGCCAAACTGGTTTCGGCCCCCGCAAAATTCTTTATTTTAACTTATTAAGTTGGGAGAAAATCCTAGCACATTATCACTGATTTCACAGATACTATTGCTAAGGATAGGGCAAAAAATAAATCAATTGAAAGACATATTAGGTAGATAAATAGTACAGGTAGTAGTAAGAATTCTGAAAATGATACTTGGATGCCTGAAGTTTGGGAAATAATGAACTAAAATAAAATGAGTGATTAACCCAATATAAATGTTTTTGTCTTAAAAGGCATTTATGAAGGCATCTTGCTAGAAAATAGATATAAAGTATACTTATATCTTAAAATAGATATAAAATATACTTACAAAATATATTGGGTTTTATTTATTACTTTTGAGAGGGTTGCCTTCCTGGTACCTTGGGCCCACAGTGATTACCCCACTAGGTTCTGAGGAAGAGAGATCAGCATCTTATTATCTTGGGTCTAAAAGGTACTAACCACTGCTAGAGTAGTTTGGCATTGTGGGACTTTCTTTTCCTCAGCCTTTACATACATATTTACCTAGACCTACCTAGATTCTAACCTTGGGCTTTTTCCTCTACAATTGCTTTTCGGGGGAGAATGTAGAGTTCAGTACTCAGATTCTCTGTGACTTTTCTGCCGCTGTCTAAGGCATATGCAGTATTTTTCCACTGTAAAGGTGAGGGGAAATGACCAGGGGCCTAAAAATGTATCTGTGGCCCTGGTAGAACTACCATTGCTCCTAAATTTTCCCATGCCAAGTGTTAACTTTTTGCTTTCCCCAGTTCCCACTGGGCCACCATGTTGCCTACATTCTACGGGTACTCTAATCCTAGGTTGGCCTCCATGTGGGCAGATTCGTCTTTCTGCTAGCACAGTCCAGATTAGATGAGAGTGATTTTCTTTTTTTCCAAGCAACTGCATTGAGAATCCATGGTAAAAAGAAAAAGGGATGGGGGAGAATGTTAATATTTATTGAGTTGATAGAGGAGAGATTGCTTATTCTAAGATTATTGAAGTCTGTCTACACTTAGTCAAGCCTGGAGTTGCTCACTGGACAGTCATCACAGTTTCTTTTGCTAGTTAACTGGTTTGGATGGTAGGTCAAATGACTGAAGAAGAAATGTTTTCATCTCAGAAAAATCTCACCTGATAATTCTCTTGACAACCTTTTAAGAATTTTGACAGGGAATATCACTGCTGTATCGTATTAGCCTAAAGGCGTGTATAAGGAATATCTGAAACGCAAATTGTCTAGCTAGTTTTACAGTTAGTAAGGTCGTAGTCAATGTAGTTTGCATTGTGTTTGCTCTTTTAATCTGAATTTCTTTAATTTTGGATTGATACCTCTTATTTTTTAAATGTATTTTTATTGATTTCAGAGAGAAAGGGAGAGATACAGAACATCACTAATGAGAGAGAATTATCAATTGGCTGCCTCCTGCACACCCCACACTGGGGATCGAGTCCGCAACCTGGGCATATGCCCTGACTGGGAATTAAACTGTGACCTTCTGGTTCATATCGATGCTCGACCACTGAGCCACACCTGCCAGGTTGGATTACTGCTTCTTGATGTTAGGAACTATGTATTCCTAATGTCTGGCATACAGTATGGACTGTTACAAAATAAAACTTGAAGATGTAATTGGCTTTATTAAGCTAGTCATGAATACAGCTGCATATTGTCTAGCAACTAGTAGAGTGCTCTGAATGCCTATACAAAATGGAGTGTTTTTAAGGCAGAAGGAGGGTTGAGACTAAGAAGTTAAGAGTGGATTATGTTAGTTGAGGACAGGCAGTGGGGGTCTTACCTGGCATAACAGCCTCACTTGTGTGAATCAGGAAATTTCAGGTTGATTGGTTTAAAATTACACTCTAGGGAGATTCTGAAACTAAAATTAGGGTGGGTATTTAATCTAGCTTTTGGTGTCATGGGCTTTTAGCACAAGTGAGCACTTCTGGGCCTGTGGCTTTTCTTTTTAACAATACTCAATAAATGTTTGTTGAATGAACGGAACTTACAGGTTGTTATTCTTTTCTCAGTATATGTTTTAGGAAGTATGAATCTTATCTTTTTGTCTTTTAAGTCACGAAGAAAGGAATAACTTTAAAGATTACATGAAAGTTATCACCTTGTAATAAAGATAATTTCTAATATTTCTGTTGGGATCCTAAAAAGGTCAGGCATAAAAGAATACAGTTTGCTTTTATTTTATTTATTTACTTTTCTTAAAAATTTTTAAATTGATATTTAGAGAGACGAAGCAAGACAGAGAGACAGGGATAGAGAGAGAGAGAGAGAGAGAGAGAGAGAGAGAGGGAGAGAGAGTAGGAAAGAGAGAGGGGAGTAAGAGGGAAAGAAAGAGGGAGAGAGAGAGAAAAACAATCATACAGTTGCCTCCATCCCTGCCCCAGCCATACTCTGACCTGCAACCTGGTATGTGCTGTGACCGAGAATCGAACCCACCACCTTTTGGTGTACAGGGCGACACTCCAAGAACCAAGCCATATTGGCCAGGGCCAGTCTACTTTTAAATACTAAGTATATGGATGTTTGGAAACTATCATTACAACCCTTTCCTCTTATTATCAGAGTAGTCCTTGTGTTTCAGTATATATCTGTAAAGATAAAAGTTTTACATTTAATTAATAAATATTTAAAGAGTATGAAATGACATTTTCCTGCTTTCTTAAAGCTAAATGTTTGCACCTGTGATTTAATTAAATAAAACATGGTAACACTTTTAAAAAGGGGATTACAATTTAGCTTTTGTCTCTTGAGAAATCCCAGTTTTCTCTTGCTTCTGCTTTTAGAGAAGAAATTGGTTGAATAGGGAAAAAAATGATTTTATCTACATGGCTGGTGTGGCACAGAGGTTGAATACTGACCTATAAACCAGGAGATCACGGTTGATTTCTGGTTAGGGCACATGCCTGGTTTGCAGGCTCAACTCCCAGTAGGAGGCAGCTGATAAATGATTCTCGCTATTGATGTTTCTGTCTCCCTTTCCCTCCCTCTCTGAAATCAATAAAAAAATTTTTTTTTAATTCTTTTATCCAAATCATTTATGTCATGTTCGAACTTTAAAGAATCCATTATGGTAAAGGCTAATTTAATTCCTGCTGGTTTTTTCCCCCCTTTTAAGTAAATAGAAGAGAAAAATATAAAGGGTAATGACATTAATACCTAGCTATTCCTGTCATTTCCTCATAAGAACAGGAAAAGGGGAGAGTAAGTATAATGCTTTAGCATTATTATTTGGGTTAATGTTTATTGTCAATCAGTTATCATCGTCAGTTGGCAGTCAGATTTTGACTTCACACAGCAATAAAAACTAGGGATTCCTGATTTCCAAACTCAGTACCAGTTAGTTTTCTTTTGATATATTACTAACTCAATTTTTCATTTTGGAATGAGATAAAATTGACCTACCTGAACTGGGCAGGTAAAGATTAAATTACTCTCTGAGATATAATAGCATGAAAAAAAAGCATATGAAATTGTTAACAGATTTTCTCAGATTTTAGTTGCCTGACTACTAGTGGAAAAAAAGCATTCAGTGGAGCAGTGCTCTGATGGCCTAACAGAAAACAGTTATCACTTAATTTCACACTGTCAACATGTTTAATTCAGTGTTTTTCAAAGTATGATCTTTAAACAGTAGGATAGTAATTATCTGGGGAACTTGTTAAAAATTGGAGGTTCTCAAGTCAATGGATCAGAATATTTTGGAGGTTGGCCCAGAAATAAACATTTCTAACCAAACTACCAGTGATTTTTTTATATAAGCTAAAATTTGAGAACTACTATTTTTTCATATCAAAGTTTGACTATTTACTTGATTTATTTCAAACCCAGGTCTGTGTAGATCTTTATTTTTATAAAGCATGATCAGAATCTAATAAGATAGGCTATTATGATTTACTTTCATAATAAATGAAAAAGATTGAGGATAGTATTAAAGTCATTAATTCCTTTAGCTTTGAGCTTTACTTTAAATAATATTTTTTTCTGGGTATAAAAGTAAGATGTGACCATTGTGAAATATTATGAAAATTTAGGAAATTATAAAACGATAACCATCATACTATTTTCTGGAATTAAGCATTATTCTAATTTTGATATGTTTCCTTCCTGTATTTGTTTCTGTATTTATCTTTCCCTTCTTCCTTTTCTTTGTCTCTATGGAACATAACATTTGGTGTTTTTATTTTGCCTTTTTTTCTACCTAACAGAGAGCATTTTACCACATTATTAAACTATTTTTCACAAACATAACTTTCAGTATCTGCAATATATTCTGTCATATGGGTGTATCTTAATTTATTTAACTATCCCCCTGATATTGGATGTTCATGTTGTTTCAGTTATTGCTGTGACAGGATACCTTTCTGTTTAAAATTTTATCTAACTTCAATTACTTTCCGTTGGATAGGATTATATGGTATTTACTTTTTTTGTGTGTGGTCAAAGGGAATAAATATTATTAAATTCTGTTGAATATTGCCCAATTGTTGAGAATAGTGTTTATTCCAGTATTTTCTTCAACACATACTTGGGAAAATGCCAGAAAGAAACAAGTAGTTTTTTTTAAAACGAATTTGTTAAGGAAAGTATAGTCATCATTTTAATTAGTATATCTTTGAATATTAATTTTTGCACTGTTTTATAAGCTTTGGCTTTAATTTTTTATCTAATCCAAATTTTTCGTTTTGTTTTAGGTTTTTTCTGTCGCTTGAAATGTCTATGATTTTATCTGCCTCAGTCATTCGTGTCAGAGATGGACTGCCGCTTTCTGCCTCTACTGACAATGAGCAAGGCGCAGGCGTGCAGGAGTGCAGAAAGTACTTTAAAATGCTCTCAAGGAAACTTGCTCAGCTTCCCGATAGAAGTACACTGAAAACTGGACATTATAACATTAAGTAAGTCTTTAGTTTGCTTCATGAAAATCACTTGCTTAGTGGATGTCATTTAATGAAATTTAATTGGTGAAAATAGAAAATAGTGTTTGTTTAGGAAAGCTTGTTTGAGTTAATCATGTGATTCTTATATTAAATAGTAGTTACGCTTTTTTATCTGGCTTTAGAAAAATTAATAGTTTTGCAGACCTCAGATATGCCATCTTATAAGTTGACCACTAGGTATTTATTGGTGTTCTTATATACCTAGGCAAACTGTAATGGGAAGTTTAAAAAATCTTATACCTGCCTTCAAAAAAACTTAAGTTTACATTCTAGTCAAAGGGGATAGTATTCTTCACTATTTATTGTATCTAAAGAAAGTAAAACTGATCGGATAGAGAGTGACTTTATGGTAGTCAAGGGTCTCTCTAAAAGATGAAAAAGAAAGCAGTCATATAAAGGATGCTATGGATGAAGAGCAAGGCAGAGATAACAATAGCAGGTGCAGAAGGCCATCAGTACAGATCAAGATGAACCAGAGATGCAGAAGCAATATGGGCAATTAATAGAGTGGCAGAAAGTGAGGTCAGAAAGGTAGGAATGGGATAGGTAATGTAGGGCCTTCTAGGCTATGAGAAGGAGTTTGAATTGAATAGTACAAGGGAAGGCATTGAAGAGTACTAAGATGGAGAGTTATATAATCTGATTTTGGCTTTGAGTACCGTAGATCATCAGGGCTACTCTGTGAGGAATGGGCTCTAAGGGGGAAAGAGGAAGAAGAGAGATCATTTAAGAGACTCAGGCAGCAGTGATTTTTATAACTTAAACTAGGGTGATAATGATGAGAAGTGGTGGGATTGTGGCTGAATTTTGGGAGTAGCACAAACAAATCTTCCTCATGGACTAAAGTGGGATGTGAGAGAAAGAAAATAATTAAGAGTTCTTAAATGAGCAAGACGGGAAGGTAAGTGTTTCAGTGATAAAAAAATCAAGAGGTCTGTTTGGGATGGTAAGACTGAGATGCCTGTCAGACATCCAGGAGGCACTGTCAGGCAAGCAGGTAGCTGGATGTGTAAGTCTGAAGTTTAGTGAAGAAGGACAAGTATGGAGATTTAGATTTGGAGGTCAGCTTACGGTTTGGAATTAAAACCATGGGAATAGATAAGGCCACTTGGAGAGCAAAGACAGGAAACAATTAGAGCCCAGTTAACTCCTGAGCAGTTTGAAACTGATTGTGCATACAGTCAGAAATCAGATAAGGGCAAGGTCTGTACGGTATATAATGAAGAGAGAGAGGGCTTCATTATTGAGAAAAGACATGAACCATGTCCTCAAGAATTAGTATATTTGGCTAAGGCAGAGAGGAGGTAAATCCATTACAGGGAGGAGAGGCAGAATAAAGAATGTGATTAATATGCTTGGCCCGGTGAAGTGAATGATGATTTAGGGATGTTTTGGGAAATGTGAGATAATTAGTGTGATGCCAGAATCTGACTTCCATGAAAGTTTAGATTGATAGATGTCACTTTGATGTAATAGGTCATAGGAAGCTATTACTACAGGTTTGAGGGAAGTGACTTGATAAAAAAAAAAAAATGCTGACACAGTGGAATATAGGGTGAAATGGAAAGTCCGAGAGGAGAGAGGCTAACTTATAATTAGGGCTGAGCTAGTTAAATACAAACAAAAATGCAAAAGAAAATGCCAGCCATAAGGACACATCAGAAAAAGAAACGGCTAAGTCTTATAAAATGGAATCCCAGAGATGAGGAGAAGGAAGGAACTGACTGAAACCTTGGAATTGGACAGAATGAAGTCTTTGGAAAGGGTTGCTTATGGGCCAGGGGAGGAAGGGTGGTGATGAAGGAGAGCAAGATAATGAAGTTCCATTTTGAGGTGGGATAGAAATTTTGGAATCATTCACATAAAAGTTGAAACAGAGTGGAAGCACTCTGAGTTTCTGAGAGGCCCAGAACAGAATCTTAGAGAATGTCAGTAGTTGCTTGGATCACCTGAGTAATGGTAAGCTATTATTTTCTTACTAGAGGCCGGGTACACGAAATTTGTGCACTCAGAGTGGGGGTGTCCCTCAGCCCGGCCTGCACCCTCTGGCAGGCTAGGACCCCTCAGGGGATATCCGCCTGCCGGCTTAGACCCGATTCCCATGGGGATAAGGCCTAAGTTGGCAGACAGACATCCTTCTCACAGTCCAGGGCTCTCACAGTCTGGGACTCCTTGCTACTTACCGCCCACCTGCAGCAGAGACAGGAGAGGCTCCTGCCACCGCTGCTGTGCTCGCCAGCCATGAGCCCAGCTTCTGGCTGAACAGCACTTCCCCTGTGAGAATGCACTGACCGCCAGGGGTCAGCTTCTGCCATCTGGTGGTCAGTGCACATCATAGCAACCAGTCATTCCACCGTTCAGTTGATTTGCATATTAGGGTTTTATTATATAGGAATTGGGTTTTCTGAAGGTGTAATTATAAAAAGGTGGTGGTGATGGTGGATATATCTAAAATGATGTCTTAGGCTACTGTTACTTGGAGGAAAAAATTTGAAACATTTTAATATTTTATTTAATAGTCAGAGGCTCTTTGGATTCCCTGGGTTATTCTGCATTTTAGTTATTGTATAACGCTATAGACAGATACCAACATTATAGAAGATTGGCCTGTATATAGTATATTAATTCTGACAGATATCCTGGACTTAAACAAACACATACAACTTTTTTTGCAAATATTTTCTGTTCCTCTACCTTATTCTCTTAAAAGTATAGTAGAATGTAGTAACATTTTAAACACCCCTCTAATTCTGTTTAACTGTTGTGAATTCAATTTACCAAAAAAAATAAATAAATAAAAATCGAGAGTACAGGTAAGAAAATCATGTAAAGAAATAAAATAAAGATAGTAAAATAGTACACTGAAATAACATTTTTGTTTAGAGATACAAACATGTCCTTTGGAGGTATGAATTATTTAATTTTTATTTATAGCCCATTCATTTGTTAGAAAGAGCCACAGATTTTGAACTTTCTTGTAGCCAAAACAAAAGGGGATAATGGATCATTTACAAGATTCACAATGTCCATTGGATCAAAACATTGTTTTTCATATTACTGAGATCTGATGTACATAAAAAGGGACAGCCATAACAATGAGCTTTTTATGATTTTTCTTATAACATTATTTTTTATTTTTCTTAGCATTGTGGTTTCCAAATTTGCATAGAAATTGAGTTACTGGCCAAGACTGGTTTGGCTCAATGGATAGAGCGTCGGCTTGGGGACTGAAAGGTCCCAGGTTCGATTCCGGTCAAGGGCATGTACCTTGGTTGCGAGCATGTCCCCAGTGGGCGGTGTGCAAGAGGCAGCTGATTGATGTCTATCTCTCATCGATGTTTCTAACTCTATTTCTCTCCCTTCCTCTCTATACAAAATCAATAAAATATATTAAAAAAAAAGAAAAAAAGAAATTGACTTTGCTTTTCCACAGCAAACCAAACAAATAACTAGATAATTATGTACTAATTCAGATGGTACTTCACATTAGATTCTGGTTGAATAGAGGAAGATCATATTTTTGAGAAAAATTTAGGAGAATAATATTTAAAATTGAGAAACTTCCTTTAATTTTCTGTTTCTGGAAAAATGATGATTTTATCAGAGTGTAGTGACTGAATACTTCAAAGTTCAGGTAGCGGAGCATATTCTGTGGAGCATGGCTCGTGCTGGCACTATGCTTGCACACATACTAGTAGCTGCTCAGTGAGGGATGGTTGTTTTGGGAGTATTGGCCGTGTTCAGAGTGCCATGAAATTAAGTCTTCATTTCTCTCCAAAATTCTTCAACTCGGCTCATTGATTTGGGGCAGGATGTGTGTGCATAATCCAGTTTTGTGATTTCACATTACGTAGTGATATTACAGTTCTCTGCATAAAAATTTTAAGGTATTCATCTGTTAAATAAGTTAATACTTTCCTTAAATTGTCATACATATTTAATATATAAACATTTGTCACTATTTTGGAAAAAACAATGACTAAAGCAGTAATTATGAACCACATGAAAACTAAGTTGAATCTCATGAGATCTTAAAACCTTGAGACACTGATATTCTGAGAAGACAAACGTCTTTGGGAGGCCAGTCATACTTGTGAATATTAGTGCAAGAAATAAAATTTCTTAGTTCTTTTCACTGAATTCATTTGAAGTCTGATAATGACTGTGAGCTTCATAGATCCTCTCCCTTCCTGAAGATTCACTTTCTTCATTTTCATCCCCAGACTGCTGGTATTTTATATTTGGGAAGGCTATTTTTATTTTAAGCTTACCTGTCTTTTGGTTTTAGTTCCTAGCAGTGCTTTTCTTTCACTCTTTGGTGTTATTTTCTGATTATAGAAGTATCAGAAAATTTCAACAATATCACAGTACCTCCAATTATCAGGCTCTGTACTTACGTTATCATTACATATCACAACAGCACTTTGAATGGCTAATGAATAGAGCTCTTCCCCATTGCTGAGGGCAGAAACACAACTCATACTGGCTTAAGCAAAAGCAAGGGTATTGTGAAGGGCTTCTTGGTTGGGTGCAGCCAGGATCTCAGAGGTTGTTACCAAGAATCTTTCCTTTTTCCAGTCTCTTTCCTTGTGCATATAGGTATTTCCATGTAGTAGAGAACACTATACAGGCAGCTCCAGGCTTACTTCATTCCAGCTGAGCAGCTCCTCCCCTTCATGTTTCCAGAAAGGGACTTTATTGGTCTTGCTATGTTGTCGTTCATTTCTGGAGTAACATTGGGGTTAGAGGGTTGAGGTACTCTAAGTTGGATCCTGGATCACATACCCACCCTTTGGATGAACAGCTTTCCCAAGTCATAGGGAATAGATAGTAGGATTGAGATAATTTCCCAAAGGGGAGGCGAGAAGGATGCTGGGCAGATAGCCATTATAGTACTACTACACCTGTTTTATAGATGAAGGAACTGAAACTGAGCCGCAGAAATATAAAGAAACTTGCTGAAACTCACAAAACTAATAAATAGTATATCTGAACCACAGTCTTTTGTCTTTAGCATTCACATTATTCTGTGGTAGAAGAGTTGTCTCTCTTTAACTTTAAGCTTTCTCTTGACAGCATTCCTAATTCTCCTAATTATTTTCATTTTTTATGGAGATAAAAATTAACCAGGAAAAATAGCTCAGTGAAAACTCTCTCTCTCTCTGTCTCTCTCTGTCTCTCTCTCTGTGTCTCTCTCTCTCTCTCTCTCTCTCTCTCTCTCTCTCTCTCTCTCTCTCTCTCTCTCTCTCTCTCTTTCTCTCTCGCTCTCTCTCGGGGGGAGGGTGTTGAGAAATAATGAGGAACAGAATATGTGTGAAGTCTAAGATTGATGAAGGGGGTATGGTCTCATTGGAGACTAGATGTTTGGTGGGAAGGAGGCATGGCAGGATAATGCAACCCACCAATAGCTGCCAAACCACCTGGGGGAAGAAAATAACTTGTGGTTCCTACTTTCCTGTTTCTTTTCATTACTAGCATTTTTTAAAACCCTTACTCGAGGATATGTTTATTGATTTTTAGAGAGAGAAAAACATTGATCTGAGAGAGAAACATCAATTTGTTGCCTCTCATGCACACCCCAACCTGGGACCACATCTACAACCTAGGTATATGCCCTGACTGGAATTGAACACACAGCCTTTTGGTTTAAGAGGTGATGCTCCAACCAACAAAGCCACACTGTTTAAGGAGAAATCTTCAGTTCTCAGCACCATATATGTCAAATAGGCTCTTATGAACTGGTCTAGGAACTTCCAATGTCATTTATGTGGGAAAATGATTTATAGGTGCTATAAACTTCTGCAGTATTAACCAGTAAGTAAATTAGGGATTACCTGTGATAGATTATCTAAAAAGTGAGGATCTACATTTTCTGGGGTGTGAAGGTGTTAGGCAGGCGTCCTCAAACTTTTTAAAGTGGGGGCCAGATCACGGTCCCTCAGAGAGCTGGAGGGCCGGACTATATGAACTACTAATTTCTACTGTAACACCTCGGCTGCGCTCACTGCCCAAAAAACATGGCGGGCTGGATCAGACTCCTCTGCGGGCCGCATGTGGCCCGCGGGCCGTAGTTTGAAGACCCCTGTTAGGGTTAGAGGGAAAGAGTGAATCGGAAATAGATGAAATGCAGAAAAGAAATGAAGGATGTCAAAGGCAAATTTTCCTTGCTCTGTGTTTTACCCAAGGCTTTGATCTATAATCACCTTTGGCCACTTAAAAGAATCATTTTCTCCTTTAGCTTACTATTATAAGTTGCTATCAACTGGTATATTGTATATTAATGGTTTTTTAATTTTTATTTAATGAGGTTAAAATTACTGCCTAAAGTGGGTCTTCATTCATGGGATAACTTCATTATTTAGCTCTTCATGATTGGAGGGTAATTGAAAGTTGACCTAATAAGAGAAGAATAAATGAGAAAATAAGTTCATGGTAGAATGCCACTCATGGTGGACACTCAGTGTTACTGAGTTCTCTTTCCTGTTCTTATCTCCATACTGTACCATTGAGGGCAAAGTCTTGTTTTCACCTTGTTTCCTATAAGTTGTATTTGGTTTAGATTTTTAAAATCTATAAGACATACTCACTTTTATAATATCAAAGATTTTTATATTCAATGGTTGAAGTGCTTTATTTTAGAGACTGTTATTCAGTGTGGAAAGTTCTATATCAAAAATAATATTTTTCTTATACTTAGCAATTTTAACAGTAGATTAGAGATCAATGGCATGCATGTCCTACTGGAGAACTTTTTCATCCAGGAAAGCTTTTTCCCCTTTGCTTTCTACCCCAAGTGATAAATAACTGAAGTGTTAATACCATACTGTGTGTTCCTCTGTAGGTATATTCCCCTTTTTTGTCTACCATTTTTAAACCACGACAAAAAATAGTATTACTTTAGCTTCTTTAATTTTTTTTGCGAGAATATATAATGTTAATATCTTCATTGCCATTTATAGTAGCAGTTAATGGTGTAATATAACCAGTCTTGTGAAGCAACGAATTACCTTAATTTACTTTGAGATTTTTAAATCTATGTTTTTTACACTGTAGTTTTATTAGCTCTCTGGGAGTGAGCTACATGATGTTGTGCACTGAAAATTACCCAAATGTTCTGGCCTTCTCTTTCCTCGATGAGCTTCAGAAGGAATTCATTACTACTTATAACATGTCGAAGACCAACACTGCTGTCAGGCCATACTGTTTCATTGAATTTGGTAAGGGCTTGATTTTTTTTCCTTTTCATTATCCTGTCTCCAGCCAGTCATAAGCGATTTTTTTAAATCTTCACTGGGGGGAGGAATAGGAGAGAGGGAAAACTCAGAAAATTCTGCTACCTTGCCTTTAATAAAATAATTTAACAAGGGTTCTATATTATGACAACATCTTCATTTAGATGCATATTAGAAAAAATTGAGTTTTAGCTGTGGAGGTGATTTTGATTATTGGCACAAAGAATTAATTCCCTAGGATAGTTTCTGAATGAGAAATTTATAAGTCAGAGATTCAGAATTTTGTGTTTGTGTGATAATCTTTTATAGTCTGCTTAATATAGAACAGAAGTTGGCAAACATTTGCTGCAAAGGACCGTATAGTACTTATTTTAGGCTTTAAGCACCATATGGTCTCTGTCACAACTACTCAGCCTGCCATTATAGCTGGAAAGCAGCCATAGGCAATGTAGAAATGGATGAATGCAGTTATATTCTAATAAAACTTTATTTACAAAAATGATCAGCAGGCTAGATTTGGCCTGTGGGCATTAGTGTTTTTGACTCCAGATGTACAAGGGAAAAAATAGTGAAACCAAGTTACAAATTGTGAAAATAAAAGTGGAATATTATTTAGGACAGCAATCGCCAATCTCTCGGACCTCGAGGACCGCCAATGGTCTGCAGACCACCGGTTTGCGACTGCTGATTTAAGAGATATCTTGGAAGATATTTAGGAATTGTCTTTTATTAAATTTATTTTTTAAAACATGCATTCTAGTGGCATAAATAAGAAAACAGGTTTATAAGAACATGCAATTTACAGTGTATGTTCTTATGGAATTACAACTGATAAATACAGACTTACTATTTTATGAGATATGAATCCCTATAAAATTAAGATTTTGATTTAAAAATTAAAGCTGTTATTTTATTGTTTTGTTGTAGAAGTTCAAAGTAATTCATTTAAGTGGATATAATAATAGAAATATTCTCAGTCAAATAGTGTTAAATCATTAGTTTACTTACAATTATTAATTCCTACAATATCATTTCTAGAGTGAGCAACTGATAACTCCATGATATATTAACCATTAAACATAAATATCCGATCACTTCATGACAATTCAACAGTTTTGAATAACAAATTAAACAGTTTATCTGCAAAATTTACTACCCATAAACATCACACTCTCAAATTATTTAATTAACAAATGACTGCAAGGAAATTTATTTTTTATTTCACATAGATAACTTCATTCAGAGGACCAAGCAGCGATATAATAATCCCAGGTCTCTTTCAACAAAGATAAATCTGTCTGACATGCAGACGGAAATCAAGCTGAGACCCCCTTATCAAATTTCCATGTGCGAACTGGGGGCAGCCAATGGAGTCACATCTGCATTTTCTATTGACTATAAAGGTGCTGGTAAGATTTCTTCTGGTGAGTGCTGGATCTCAATTATTTTATTTTAAAAACTGAGGAACTCTCAAAAACTACTTTTATTTTAGTATTTTAAAGCAAGTACATGAGAGAATGTAGAAGTTCAAAGTAATCCTTTCTCAGTGGTTTATGTATTGATAGTAATTTACTAGATATGTGACTAGGCAGGAAAATACTTTTAAATAGCAATCTCAAAGGAACTGTTTGGTAGGGAAACATTTAAGAGGGCTTCTTTGTAAGCAAATGTTTCTGGAAGTGAATAGTTTACTTATACTACTATAATAGTATATGTTTAGAGGCATGTGAAGTACTTTATATCAAAATGGCTAGATATATTCAAGGCCAGGATTTTCGACAATCACAGAAAATGTGACCATCTACTCACACCTCCCCTCCCAAACAAGGACTTATAGTTGTGACAGTTTGAAAACTTCTGCTTAAAATGGAAGCCTCGTTATTTTATAAGGTAGTTTATGCCATAGTTGAATTGCTTGTTTAAAAAAATTCTTCCTTATATTTGAGCTAAAGTGTGTTTGCTATAATGTTTATCTACTTATAAAAGTTCTAAGACCTCTACCTCCCTCTTTTCAGCACTTCAGAACTTTAAGTCAGTAACTCTGTGTCCTTTCTGTCCTGTTAATCTGGTCAACTTCATATGAAATATCCTCATTTCCCTTAGCCTTTTTGTCTGTGACATTTTGAAACCCTCCCTATCCTTGAAGCTTTTATTTGTTAGTATTCTTCAAATGTGGCATTCAGGACTAAACACAACACTTCATATTTGGTTGAATACAAATTATGGGAGAAAAGAGGAAACAGATTTCACTAGCCAGCTGAGAAACAAGTGAACACACAAATACCAATAACAAGCCCTGGCGGAGAGGAGGTGGATGAAGACCCAGAGTTGTTACAGTATGTTATCTAAAATGTCCAACAAAAAGTTACAAGACATGCAGAGGAAAAGTATAATACATACACTGTGGGTAGAGGGTAGGCAGGGGGGAAGCAGGCAATAGAAGCTGCCTATGACAGTGATCAGACGTCAGATTTAACAAAGACATCAAATTAGTCAATATAATTATTTTCAAAGAACTAAATGAAACCATGATTTAAAAAGTAAGGAAGTGCCCTGTTTGATGTGGCTCAGTTGCTTGGAGCATCCCTACATTGAAAGATTGCAGGTTTTATTCTTAGGGCACATGTGTAGGTTGTTGCTGGTTCCATCCTCAGTTGGCATGTGTTTGAGGAGCAACTGATAGATGATTTTCTCTCACATCAGCATTTCTCTCACTTTCCCTTACTCTCTGAAATCAATAAAATCATATCCTAAAAAAAAGGAAGGTATGACCTTGCATCCAATATATAATATAAACAGATATAAATTATAAAAGAAAAAGAACCAAATGGAAATTCTGGAATTAAAAAATACAACTAAAATGAAAAATTGACTAGTAAAGTTCAATAGAAGATTGGAAGAGTGAATAAACTTGAAGATAGATCAATAGAGGTTATGTAATCCAAAGAACAGGGGGAAAAAAGAATTAAGAACAAAACCTCAGAAAAATATGGGATACTATTAAGCACACCAACATATGCATGATGGGAGAACCAGGAGAAGAGAAAGAAGCAGGAGTATTTGAAGAAATAATGGCTGAAAAGTTTCCTAATTTACTAAAAAAAAAAAAAGTACCTTTTTAGGAAGCTCATTTAACTCCAAATAGGATATATGCAAGACACCTATAAATAGTTAAAAATGTTGAAAGACAAAACTCAGAAAACCTTGAAAGCATCAAGAGAAAAACAACTCACCACTTAACAAGAGAACTTTAAAAGATTAACAAGTGACTTCTCAACAGAAATAGTGGAGACCTAAAGATAATGGGAGAACATATTCAAAATACTCAAAGAGGGGGGGAAAAAACCTGTCAACCAAAAATCCTTATGTTTCAAAACTGAAGGTGAAATAAAGACATTTGCAGATAAGTAGAAAATGAGAGAATTTGTTGCTGGCAGACTTGCCTACAAGAAATACTAAAGGGAAGTACTTCAGGTTGAAAGCAAATGACCCAGACAGTAATTTGAATTCACACAAACACACATGCACACAATCAAAGAGCAATAGCAAAGGTAATTATAAAAGATAGTAAATCTACATTTTTCTTTTAAAAAGCAATTGTATAAGATAATGTATATAATGTGTTGTTGGATCTATGATATGTAGAAATGAAATATAATATATTTTTTAATAATAGCACAAAGGTGGTGGATGGAAGTAAAGCTGCATTGGGCAAAGGAAGTACTCTAGGTGGTCATTTGAATTCACAGAAACAGACATGGGAAAGTAAAGGAAATTAAATCTAAAGTAAGAATAAAGGAAATGATAAAGATCAGAGCAGAAATAAATGAAAATGAAATGGGAAATAGAAAAACATTGGAGAAAAATCAAACCAAAAGCTGATTCTTTGACTATAGAGTCTGGTTTAAGGATAGACATGTAGACCAACAGTAAAGAGTGGAGAATACGGAAACAAACCTTTGCATTATGGTAAATTCATTTTTTAACAAGGGTACCATGACAATAGTGAAAGACTAGCCTGTTCAGAAATCATGCTGGTACAAGTGGATACTATATACAAAAGAATGAAGTTGGATTCCTACTTTACAAAGTTATCTAAAAACAAACTCAAATGGATCAAAGACCTAAATTTAACAGCTGAAACTATAAAAGTCTTAGAAGAAAACAAAGATGTAAATATGAAAGGAAATACAAAAGTGTGGCTTTGTATTAGGCAGTGATTTTTTAGATTTGATACCAAAAGCACAGTGAAAAAGGAAAAATAAATAAAGTGGAATTCATCAAAATTAAAAACCCTTGTTTTTCAAAAGACACTATCAAGAACTTGAAAATTATGACAATCCACAGACATAGAAAATATTGGCAAATCATGTACTGTATCTTGTAAGGAACTTGTATCCAGAATATATTATAACTCAACAATAAAAAGACAATAATCCAATTTTAAGAAATGGTAAAAAGATTGAAAAGACATTTGTACAAAGTGCAACTGGCTAATTAGTACATGAAAAGGTACTCAGCGTTATTAGTCATTAGTGAAATGCAAAACAATAAGGAAATACTATTTACAATCATTAGGGTGGGGGTCCCTGCTGGGGTGCCTGGCCAGCCTGGGTGAGGGGCTGATGGCTGATGCACACACCCCCTCTTTCCCCCCCCCCCCCCGCCCACCCCCACCCAGTGACCCAGGCTCCCAGGCCCTCCTTTGTTTTTTTTGTTTTTTTTCCCAGCCCCTCCTTAAGTGGAGGCCAGGATAGGCTGGAAGCAAATATCTGGGATTTATTTATCTTCTGTAATTGAAACTTTGTAGCCTTGAGTGGAGGCCAGGGCTGGCCAGGATGGGTGGGAAGCTTGGCTTCCTCCATCTTGGGGGGAAACCCAAGCCTCCTGCTTGCTCCAGCTCCATGGCCGCCACCATCCTTGTTGGGTTTTTGCATACTCACTCTTGATTGGCTGGTGGGAGTAGCAGAGGTATGGTCAATTTGCATGTTTCTCTTTTATTAGTGTAGATTAGAGGCCAGGTGCACAAAAATCATGCACAGGGTGGGGTGTCCCACAGTCTGGCCTGTACCCTCTCCAATCTAGGACCCCTTGGGGGATATCTGACTGCTGGTTTAGGCCCGATCCTGCTGGCTCCTAACTGCTCATCTTCCTGCCTGCTTGATTGCCCCTAACCACTCTGCCTGCCTCCAACTGCCCTACCCCCTGGCCTGATCACCCATAACTGCCTCTGTCTTGGCCCTGCCACCATGGCTTTGTCCTGAAGGATGTCTGGAAGATCTCCAGGTCTAATTAGCATATTACCCTTTTATTAGTATAGATAAAAAAGGAACGAAGTATCCATACATGGTACAATACTATGCTGCTGTAAAAAAGAAGGAATTCTTAACTATTTGCAACAGCCTGGATGAAACTAGAGAGCACTGTGCTAAGTGAAATAAGCCAGTCAGTGAAATATAAATACCAGATGACCTCATTCATTTATGGCTAATAAAGAACATTATAAACTGTTGAACAAAAATAGATAGAGGCAAAGAAGCATGGAACAGACTATCAAACTACAGGGGGAAGATACGGGAGGGTGGGAGCTGGGTAAAAGATCGATCAAAGGGCCGAAACCAGTTTGGCTCAGTGGTAGAGCATCGGTCTTCAGACTGAAAGGTCCCAGGTTCGATTGTGGTCAAGGGCATGTACCTTGGTTGCAGGCACATCCCCAGTAGGGGGTGTGCAAGAGGCAACTGGTCGATGTTTCTCTCTCATCGACGTTTCTAGCTCTCTAGCTCTCTCCCTTCCTCTCTGTAAAAAATCAATAAAATATATTAAAAAATAAAAGATCAATCGAAGGATTTGTATGCATGCATATAAACACAAGACACTGGGAGGGGGGAGGGCAAGTACCGGGGAGTAAGGGAGACCAGGAGAGGTCAATGTGGGGGGAATAATGGAGACATATGTACTCCTATTTGTAATATCTTAAACAATAAATAAAAAACAACAACACTGTGCTATGTGAAAGAAGCCAGATATAAAAGGACACATTTAAAATTTCATTTATACAAAGTGCCCAGAATAGGCCTATCCAAAGATGTAGAAAATAGATTGGTGACTGATAGGAAGCTGGAGTGATGGAGGAGCAATAGGCAGTGACTATATTAATGGTTATGAGATTTCTTTGAGGGGTTATGAAAATGTGGAATTAGATCATTATGATAGTTTAAAACTGTAAATATACTGAAAATTTCTGAATTATACACTTTAAAGCACATGTGTCAAACCCAAGGCCCTCGGGCCAAATCCGTCCTGCCAGGCCTTGCAATTTGGCCCGCACCACGCTGTCATCACTGCACTCCACTGCGTTTCCATCACAATGACAGTTTATGACTGTTCAGTAAACCATTCGGCCCGCGATTTAGGCTGGATTTTAGATTTTGGCCCCTTCTCTGATTGAGTTCGACACCCCTACAAAGGGTGAATTTTCTGTTGATGAATTTTCAGTCTTAAAATCACTAATAAACAAGTGATTATTATACTACTTTGAAGAATTCTACTTAGAGCACATGTGTCAAACACAAGGCCCGCGGGCCAAATCCGTCCCGCCAGGCCTTGCAATGTGGCCCGCACCGCGCTGTCATCACTGCACTCCACTGCGTTTCCATCACAATGACAGTTTATGACTGTTCAGTAAACCATTCGGCCCGCGATTTAGGCTGGATTTTAGATTTTGGCCCCTTCTCTGATTGAGTTCAACACCCCTAACTTAGAGCATCATGGAATAGTTAATTGAGACCAACAATCCCACTAAATACATGTAGAAAAGCTGAGTGGAATGTATATATTCTATAGAATATATAGGTCTAATATACATTGTAGAAGTTAGTCTAAAATAGAATATTCCTAAAGTCTTTGGAGATACAAGATAATTGTTAACTAAGAATTACTGATAACTAAGATACCCAGGAAGATAAGAGGCCCTGGGAGTTGAGCCTAATGTTTGGAGTAACTTTTTCCTATTAATTCTGGAGTGAATAGCTGACATCTTCGAGACTAGGAGACTGGGATTAGAGCAGTCAGAGCCCACCAAGGTGGTGAATCTCATGAGCAACCTCGCCTACCTGCTCCCAACTTTGGTTTAGGAATGTGGGTAGACGGGAATATGCAGCAGACAGCCTTTTGTCGGGACTGCCCTTTGTTTTGAATCATACTGGCCTCTAAAATTGGATTGAGCTGTTCTCCAAAGATCCTGGCAGAAGCAAATAGTTCTCCTGGAAAAAGTAGTCTCATAAACTTCAACTTATATTTACAACAAGATTTTGAAAATAGAATTTTTGGCAAACAATCATAAATAACCAAGCATGTAAATAGATTAAACTGCATGAACACAAACCATCAGAATTCATCTTTCTTTCCTCCTCTCTCTTTCCTCCCTTTTCTCCCCTCTCATTAAAACCATGGAAGCTAGAGGACAACTTAATCATACTCTTTAAAGCAGTTGTTCTCAACCTTTCTAATGCCTTGACCCTTTAATACAGTTCCTCATATGGTGACCCCAACCATAAAATTATTTTTGTTGCTACTTCATTTGTTGCAACTAATTTTGCTACTGGTTATGAATCGTAATGTAAACATCTGTGTTTTCCAATGGTCTTAGGCTCTAGTCTACAGCATAAGGTTGAGAACTAGTAGCAGGGTCACCTAAGACCATCGGAAAATGCAGATATTTACATTACGATTCGTAACCAGTAGCAAAATTACAGTTATGAAGTAGCAACAAAAATAATTTTATGGTTGGGGGTCACCACAACATGTATTAAAGGGTCACGGCATTAGAAAGGTTGAGAACCACTGCTCTAAAGGATAAAAGAAATAACTGCAAATGTAGAATTCTGTGCTTAACAAAAATATCCTGAAAGATGAATTGGCAAGATTGGATATTCTTGTGTTGTTCCTGATTCTGATCTTAGCAGGAAAGCATTCAGGATTCACAGTTAACTATGATGTTAACTGAGGGTTTATATAGGTGCTTTTTTCAGACTATGCCCTTATGTTCTCAGATTGATGAGCAGTTTTTATCAGGAATGTAAGTTCTGCACTTACTGAGATGATTATATGATTTTTCTTTTTAAAAGCTATATGTGATGAATTACTTTGCTTTTCAAATATTAAACCAACCTAGCACGTCTGTGATAAAACCCACTTGTCATGATGCATTATCCTTTTTGTATATTGTGAGACCCAATTTCTACTAAAATTTTGTTAAAATATTTTGTATCTTTGTTTATGAGGGAATTGATTTGTAGTTTTCCTTTTTTTTCTAATGTTTTAGAATAGTTTTACTCTCAGGATAAAGCTGGCCTCATAAAATAAATTGGGATGTATTATCTCTTTTTCAATGTTTGGGAATGTTTCTGTAGAATTTTTCTTTCTCCATTTTTTTACTCAATATACGCTTATTGATTTTAAAAATATATATATTTTATTGATTTTTTACAGAGAGGAAGAGAGAGGGATAGAGAGCCAGAAACATCGATCAGAGAGAATCATTGATCAGCTGCCTCTTGCACACCCCCTACTGGGGATGTGCCCGCAATCAAGGTAGATGCCCTTGATGGGGAATTGAACCTGGTACCTTTCAGTTTGCAGGCTGAAGCTCTATCCACTGAGCCAAACCAATTTTGGCCATTTATTGATTTTTTTTTTGAGAGAAAGGAATAGGGAGAAAGAGAGAGAAACATTGATGTGAGAGAGAGAGAGAGAGAGAGAGAGAGAGAGAGAGAGAGAGAGAGAGAGAGAGAGAGAGAGAGAGAGAAACATCAATTGGTTGCCTCCTACATGTGCCCATCTAGGGATTGAACCCACAACTTAGGGATGCCCCCTGACTGGGAATTGAACCTACAACCCCTTGGTGTACAGGACAATGCTCCAAACCAACTGAGCCACCTGGCCAGGGCCTATTTCTTCTTCTTTAAATGTTTAGTACAGTGAAGACTTTCAAGCCTCTAGTTTTCTTTGTGGGATGTTTTTGTTTTTGTTTTTAAAACTACAAATCAATTTCTTTGATGGAAGTAGGGTTATTCAAGTTATCTGTTTCTTCATGAGTGAGTTTTAGTAGTTTGTTTCTTTTAAGGAATTTAAGGAAGTTTTCCATTTCATTAGCATAAAGTTAATATTCTCATATCCCTTTAATATTTGTATAATAATTGTGATGTTAACAACAATGCGGTACTATCTCACACCTGTCAGAATGGCCAACATCAACAAATCAACAAACGACAAGTGTTGGCGAGGTTGCGGAGAAAAAGGAACCCTCGTGCACTGCTGGTGGGAATGCAGACTGGTGCAACCACTGTGGAGAACAGTGTGGAATTTCCTCAAAAAACTGAAAATGGAACTCCCATTTGATCCAGTAATCCCACTCCTAGGAATATATCCCAAGAAACTAGAAACTAGAAACACCAATCAGAAAGGATATATGCACCCCTATGTTCATAGCAGCACAATCTACAATAGCCAGAATTTGGAAACAGCCTAGGTGCCCGTCAGCAGATGATTGGATCCAAAAACTTTGGTACATCTACACATTGGAATACTATGCTGCCATAAAGAAGAAGGAATTCTCATCATTTGCAGCAACCTGGATGGAATTGGAGAACATCATGCTGAGTGAAATAAGCCAATCAATGAAAGAGAAACACCACATGACCTCACTCATTTGTGGGTAATAAAGATCATTATAAACTGATGAACCAAAAGATAGATACAGAGACAGTAAAGCAACAAGCAGATTGTCAAATTTCAGCGGGGAGGGGAGGAGGAACTGGGGGAGATAATAGATCAACTGAAGGACTTGTATACATGCATATAAGTACAACCAATGGACATAAAGCTCTGGGGAGGGAGGGGATGTGTGGGAGGGAGGGAGGGGGAAAAATCAATAAAATATGTAAAAATAAATAAATTAATTAATTAAATTAAAATCATAAAAAAAAAAGAAAGAAAGAAAGAAAGAAAGATGGCATAGCCCTAACTGGTTTGGCTCACTGGATAGAGCATCGGCCTGCAGACTGGAGGGTGAAAGTACCCCAAATTTTGACCACCACCCAATATCAGACCATGATAAAATATGTACACAGATAATAATTTAATAAATAAAAAAAATAGAAAAAAAAATAATTGTGATCTTACCATTCTCATTTTTTTCTTACCATTCTCATTTTTTATACTGATAATTTTTGTCTTTTGCATTTTTCTTCTGATCAGTCTTATTGGAATTTATAATTTTCATTGATTTTCTTAAAGAACCAGCTTTTCCTTTCATTGACCTTTTTATTGTTCGTTTGTTTTTTCTATTTAATTGATTTATGTTCTGATCTTTATTACTTCATATGGTCTGTTTACTTAGGGTTTAATTTGCTCTTTTTATAGATTCTTGAGATCATTTATTTGAGAACTTCTTTTCTAGTCCAGACATTTAGTACTATTTATCTCCCCTTTTTTTTTCTTTTTTTTTTTTTAATTAAGGTATTATATGTGTACATATCTTACCATTATATTTATCTCCCTTTCAATACTGCTTTAGCCCCTAGCCCACTGATCGGCATACTGCGGCTCATGAGCCACATGCGGCTCTTTGGCCCCTTGAGTGTGGCTCTTCCACAAAATACCACAGCCTGGGCGAGTCTATTTTGAAGAAGTGGCACTAGAAGTTTAAGTTTAAAAAAATTTGGCTCTCAAAACTGGTTTGGCTCAGTGGTAGAGCGTCGGTCTGCTGACTGAAAGGTCCCAGGTTTGATTCCAGTCAGGAGCATGTATAATACTTTGATTGCCTGCACATCCCTGGTAGGGAGTGTGCAAGAGGCAGCTGATCAATGTTTCTCTCTCATTGATGTTTCTAGCTCTCTATCTCTCTCCCTTCCTCTCTGTAAAAAATCAATAAAATATATTTTTTTTAAAAAGTAAAAATAAAAATAAAAATAAAAATAAAAATTTGGCTCTCGAAAGAAATTTCAATAATGGTACTGTTGATATTTGGCTCTGTTGACTAATGAGTTTGCCAACCACTCCCCTAGCCTGTTTGCTCAGTGGGTAGAACATCAGCTCAAGAACTGAAGAGTCCTGGGTTCGATTCCAGTCAAGGACACATGTCTCTCTCACATCAATCTTCCTCTTTCTCTGTCTCCCTCCCCCTCTTCCACTCTCTAAAAATCAATGGAAAAAATACCCTCCGATATACAAAAAATAAAAAATAAAATAATTGATTTAGCTACATTTCTTAAGTTTTAGTATAGTGTATTTTCACTCTCATTTTGTTCAAAATGATTTTAAATTTTACTTTTGGTATCTTTTGTGATCCATGGGTTATTTAGGATTGTGTTATTTTAAAAAATGCCTACCTTTATTTTATTTTAATAATTTTAAATATGTAGAGGTTTTACAAATATCTTGCTTTTATTGTTTTCTAGTTTAATTCCATTGTGGCCAGATACCAACTTATGTATAATTTTAAATATTTTACATTTATTGAAATGTGTTTTATTTCCCCAGAACATGATCTATCCTTAGTCATTTTCTGTGTTCATTTGAAAAGAACATGTATTCTATTGTTGGGTGGTGTGCTCTATAAATATCATTTAGATCAAGTTGGTTGATATTCTTTAAGTCTTTTATATCCTTGATGATTTTTTGTTTACTTCTATCAATTATTGAGAAAGGGTTGTTGAAATCTCTGACTGTATTTGTGAATGCTTATCTTTCTCCTGTTAAGTCTCTAATTTTCAATGTATTTTAAAGTTTGTTATTAAGTGGTGCACAAATATTTAGGATTGCTTTGTTTTCTTAGTTCAGGATAATTATAGTGGCCAGTGCACTGAGTTCTTGGAAGGATGAAATGAGATTGTGTGTATAGAGAGCTTGGTGCCTGACACCTTGCCTGACAGTCTGAGAGCAGCCACTGTTACCAACAGCAGCAGCAGCAGATGCTGTTATTATTTGTTTCTCTCATTTCCATCCCTATGTTCATATTCTTTTCTCCACATGGAATGCAGTTCTTCTCATTTGTACCTGTCTAAATTTTATCCATCTTCAAAGATCTTCACTAGTTCTCAGCTCGTCTGTGTCATGACCACCTTCCCCCTAATTATCTTTCCTCTTCATAATTCTGTAACCCTTTTAGTTGAGAATTCTTATTATTTTTTATATGCTTATCTGTCCACTTCTCTTTAAAGCATGAGAAGTGCTGTGGAAGCAGATTGTAGAATCATTCTCATACCTTCTGACACACAACAGCTTATGCAGAATTGTGCCAAAAAGTGCTGAATAAATAAGTACGTTAATTCAGTAGAACAAATAGCCCTTTAGTTCCAAGAAACTATTATCTTTAAAAAAAAAGTTTTTATTGATTTGTAGAGAGAGAGGAAGGGGGAGGAATAGAGAGATAGAAACATAGATGAGAGAGAAACATCATCAGTTGGCTGTGTCCCGCACTCCTCCTACTGGAGACTGAGCCCACAACCCTGGCATGTGCCCTGAGTGGGAATCCAACCAGGGACCTCTTGGGTCATTGGTCAGTGCTCAACCACTTAGCCACACCAGCCTGTACTTCTTTAGAAACTTCTGTAAACTCTATTAATCCTTGTTACATTTTGAGAAAAAAATAATTTTGTTATGAAAATGCACAATTGGGCCAAAGAGACTAATGAAAGAAAGAGCAGCAGATGACAATATTAGCAAAAACAAACCAGAACAAAAACTGACTAAGTCACAATGCTTTGCATTCAGCAAGCTTTTTTTTCATGTTGTCTTTCAAATTTATTATTGTTTCAAATCTACTCTATTCCTCATGATGACTATCACGGTACCAAATTGAACTGTGAAGTAAACATTTGTGAATAATAATGCATCTAAACTCTGTTTACTGAAACAACCAAAAATATCATAAAAATATAATACATTAAAATGTGATTAAATATCTCATTCAGTTTGCCGAAACTGAGAAATTATCTCTAAGAAGTGTTACCTTCATATTGTATGCAGATGGAGTTTTCTCTGGATAGCCATTCCCACTCCGCTGAGGAAGGGGGTAGGGTGGGAGGGAATCTTTGCTTCAGAATTCCTTTCCCACAGTGATTTGGCACAGCTCCAGCCTGTCTTTCAGCATAATGCATGCCTTGTCCTTGCTAAAGGAGGTTTGTCATTTGCTTTCATGCCTTTAAAAATATTTCTGGTCACTTTGAAAGAAATAATTTATAAATAGTTTACTACCATTATATAGAGTGCTCCAAGACCACAGACAAGTGTTAGAAACTTTAAAAATACTTAATTTATATAGATATTTGTTTATTAAATAAACATTGATTAACACATTAAAATGATAATACCTTGCTTCCCCGAAAATAAGACATCCTCCGAAAATAAGACCTAGCGCATGGAAAAATAAGACATCCCCTGAAAATAAGATCTAGCGCATCTTTGGGAGCAAAAATTAATATAAGACACTGTCTTATTTTCGGGGAAACAGGGTACTTTACAATTCAATAATGGCTATGCCTTATTTGACCATAAAAAGCTGAGAGTTGTTTTTCTTTTTTTTCCCCCTTTTTTGGTATAATACAGAATATTATTTGATTTTTTTAATAAGGCAAACTTATTTTGTATACTTCAGAAGTGTGATTTATATCATCTAGTCAGTTATCAGGTGGCTTTATGCTTGAGACCCATATTGAGGATTTCCTTTTTTTATTAGAGGCCAGTTCTCCCTTAATACTGAGGGAGGAATGTGGGGAAGGATGGGGGAGAGATGAAAAACATGACTAATTGGTAGGCCAGTTGAATAGCTTTTCAAATTGTGAGAATTTTTTTTCTACTGATAAAACTTGATATCAGTACTTTACAGAGGCATTTAATTTTTTTGTGTTCATATTAAAATCTCAAAGAAATTGATTGAGAGACCAAGCTTGGGAACAGAAAAAAAATTAAGAAAATGTTATCCTATATTAGCATTTTCTGCTGCACTTGAGGAATAAATACTTCCTTGTGATATGTGGGTTTGTGTTTTTATGAACTGTTTAGGGAAGTTTTTCTACTGAAATGGCTGAATATAAGTTCCAAAGATTTAAGCTCTTCCTTATATCAATGTTCCACCTCATTAACTTCTTTGTTAGGGCTTTTACACTTCAGTGATTTGAATAAAATGATCTAAATGCAGTTCTGTTGTCTTCTCTTTCCATCTGTCTCCTATTTGAGGTCTATATGATTTTGTATTTAGTTTTGTGTTTTCATTTACACTTTATTGTTAATTCTGTTAAGCGCAAGATGAGGAGGAATGGAGAAGCTATTGTATAACAAAATGTTTCACACTACTGAAATCCTGACAGATAAGGAAATGTGTTTATAAAGATAAACTAGTCACTTCTTCAACTAGGGTTTTAGCATTTGTATCTCCAAGTGGTCTTCAGAGACCAGGAACTTTGTAACTGTTAGACTCCATTTATTGTGGAGTTCAGATTGGTGGTTGCATTTGACCTTGAACAACATGGGGTGCCAATCCCTGTGCAGTAAAAGACCTGTGTGTAATTTTTGACTCCGCCAGAACTTAACTACTAATCCTCTGCTGTTGACTGAAAACTTTACAGATAACATAGTTGATTAACACATATTTTGTATGTTTCCTGTATTCTTACAATAAAGTAAGTTACAGGAAAAAAATGTTGTTGAGCAAATCAGAAGGAAGAGAAAATACATTTGAAGTACTGTATTATTTATTGCAAAAGAATTCATGTGTAAGTGGACCCACACAGTTCAAATCTTGTTGTTCAAGGATCGACAATATAGCTGAGCATTCCTGTGGTATTTATAGCCCTGGAACCCAAATAAGGGAGAGCTTTGCTTAAAAGCAAGCTAGGTTTGTCTTTTAAAATGTTTCCTAGAATGTTCAAGAAAAGTATAAATTATGCAATGAATTTCTAAATAAGATCACCTTTGCAAATCTTTGCAACTGCTTGCAAATGGTAGACATATTTAGGGGCAGAAAGGTTTTTTCTACCTGATTTACTGCCAGATGTGAGCACTCCTTAACAATATATCTCCCAAATGCACGTGAGATGTCTTCATTAAAAAGTAGAGGAAAATAAGTTAATTTTACTTGAGTTCAGGGGAATGAAGCTGTCATGTTGTTAGACATTTTTTAAAAATAGTTAATTACTAAGATATAGCATTAGATACTTTAATGAAGATTAATCTGTGTTTGACAATATAAATTGAGCAATGAATCTCATTTTACATAAGTTTAGGTATTGACATGAGATATTGATGTTCATTTCTGACCATTTCTTTTTTTTTTTTTTTTTTTCCAGCTCACCAGCGATTGGAACCAGCAACTCTGTCAGGGATTGTGGCATTTATTCTTAGTCTTTTATGTGGAGCTCTGAATTTAATTCGAGGCTTTCATGCCATAGAAAGTCTTCTGCAGGTACAGTGCTATTTTTGCATTTTTGCTATGTCAGGTACTCTGTCTATTGATTCTGCTTGTTACAGAATTGCTTCAAATTGACTTGAGTATTAGTACAACTTACAAAGTATGCTCAGATTTTGTATTCTTTATACTTGCCTTATTCTCCCCTTTCTCTAAAACACTAATTTCAAAACACAAACCTCTGATTTCTACAATAGTTGACTGCTTTGTCTCAATTAGCACATATTTATTATCTATTCTGCAGGAGACACTATTTATTGGTACTCTAGGGACATTAAGATATGTATGACATGGGCCTAGAGTTGAATTAGGAAGACAAATAAGACCACAAATAATTGCCAAGCGCCCAGTACACAGAGAGCAGGAGAGGGGAGTGGTCAGTATGAGTCGGGATAGGAGAAGGAGGCTTTGGACAGGGCTGAGAGGGACATGGAAGGATCTGTGTAGACAGAAAGGGGCAGGAGAAAGAGGGCAGCCATGGGCAGGTTTTTGGCCTATCCTCTGTGTATTCCTACTTAGTTATCTGCTCTTATCCCTTTTTTCTTGGTGCCTACCTGTGAAACCACTAATTTTTTCAGATATTGCCAACGATTTTGTTTTCTAGTAGAGTAGCTTTCAGAGAATGTGGCTATCAGAGTATATTATTTTTTCTCTTACTTTTTTGTAAACTTCTTGAAACTTTTCTTAAAGTTTAGCACATTTCAGAACATACAGCTTTCCTTTTCCTTATTAATATTCACTTTCTCTGAAGACTTTTGACACTCCTGCATTGTAAATTAGTTCTCTTTTGCCAGGTGAGGGAGAGTCAGCATTAAACCCATAAAAATGCACTCAACACACTTTATATTCTGTTTTAAAAATTGTTATCAGTTTGGGAGCACTCAGAGAGTACCACTCTGAGGACCTCCTGGATGTCCTCAGCTGTATGAAGCCAATAGTAGAGGACATCACAGGTTCCAGGTGGCTGAGCTGTCCTCATGAGATCATGATTTCCCAATTTCACTTCCACACACCCTGAGCCTGCAGATGAAGCCTTTTCTGTTTAGGCACAGGACTGCTGAATATTGTCTCTTGATGTTCCTGCCCTTATTCCCTAGCCAGGTCAGCTGTATTCCAATAGGAGTTCAATTTGGAGACACTTAGTCAACCTGCCAAGAGGAAACAAAGGCAGTTTGAAGACTGTTGACTGAAAAAGCTAATAAGATATATTCTCTCTCTCTCTCTCTCTCTCTCTCTCTCTCTCTCTCTCTCTCTCTCTCTCTCTCTCTCTTTAACTTGATGTAGTGGAAAGGACAGTAGTGGAAGTGTGTGAAGAGTTGATTTTTGTTTGTGGAAGAAAGAGAGCATTGACCCCAACTCAGCTACTGATTAACTCTATGACCTTGAACAGTTCATCAGTTCATCTTTCTTTCTAGTCCTCAGTTTCATTGCTCATCAAATGAAGAAAAAGGGGTGGATTTGATGAGTATTTCTTGAAGTATGGTTCACACTTACCAATAGTTAAACAGTAGATGACGAGCTGATAGAGGGGAGAACATTTTTAAAAAATATATTTTCATTGATTTGAGAGAGAGAGAAAGAAACATCAATGATGAGACAGAATCATTGATGGTCTGCCTCCTGCACACCCCACATTGGAGATTGAGCCTGCGATCTGGGCATGTGCCCTGACCGGGAATCAAACCATGACCTCTTGGTTCATAGGTTGACACTCAACCACTAAGCCATGCCAGCTGGGCCAAACATTTTAAAAAATATATATTTTATTGATTTTTTACAGAGAGGAGGGAGAGAGAGAGCTAGAAACGTCAATGAGAGAGAAACATCGACCAGCTGCCTCTTGCACACCCCCTACCGGGGATGTGCCTACAACCAATGTACATGCCCTTGACCAGAATCGAACCTGGGACCTTTCAGTCTGCAGACCAACGCCCAACCACTAAGCCAAACCGGCTTTGGCTGGGCCAAACATTTTTAATTTTAAGAATTATGCATTTAACTCAAGATGTATCACAGACCTAAATGTAAAACACAGAACTTAAAAGTTATCTATATTAATAAAAGGGTAATATGTTAATTAGACCAGATAGACTGGATGTCTTCTGGATAAATCCACAGTGGTGGGAACAGAGGCAGAGGCGGTTAGGGGTGATCAGGCCAGCAGGGGAGAGCAATTAGGGGCGATCAGGCCAACATGGAACCAGTTAGGGGCACCAGACAGGCAGGCAGGCAGAGGCAGTTAGGGATGATCAGGCAGGCAGGCAGGCAGAGTGGTGAGGGGAGATCAAGCAGGCAGGCAGAGGTGGTTAGGGGCAATCAGGCAGGCAAGCAGGTGAATGGTTAGGACCAGCAGTCGTAGTTGCCAGAGGGATGTCCCACTGCTGGGTTAGGCCCGCCAGCAGTGGGACATCCCCCAAGGGGTCCTGGATTGAAGAGGACGCAGGCCAAGCTGAGGGACCCTCCTCCCTGTGCACAAATTTCATGCACTGGGCCTCTAGTAAAATATAATACAAAACCTAGGCAACCTTGCTGTAGCCCAGTGGTCAGCAAACCGCGATTCACGAGCCACATGCAGCTCTTTGGCCCCTTGAGTGTGGCTTTTCCACAAAATACCAAGTGCGGGCATGCACGTACAGTGCAATTGAAACTTCATGGCCCATGCACAGAAGTCGGTTTTTGGCCTGGGCAAATCTATTTTGAATAGTGGTGTTAGAACACTCGAGGCCAAAGAGCCACATGTGACTTGTGAACCGCGGTTTGCCAACCACTGCCCTAGCCAGTTTTGCTCAATAGATAGATCATCCACCTGGGGCCAAAGGGTCCCAGGTTTGATTCTAGTCAAGGGCACATACCAAGGATCCTCCCCAGCCTGGCCTGGTCAGGCTCATGCTGGAGTCAACCAATCAAAGTGTTTATCTCAACCAATCAAAGTGTTTCTCTGTCTTTCCCTCTCTCTTCCACTGCCCTTAAAAATCAGTGGAAAAGTATCCTCAGGTGAGGATTAACAACAAAAAAGAAACCCTAGGCAACCTTGAATTTGGTGATGAATTTTTAGATACAACACCAAAAGCATAATCTATGAAAGAAAAATTGGTAAGTTAGACTTAATGGGAAAACTGCTCTATGAAGGACATTAACAGAATGAAAAGATAAGCCATAGACTAGGAGAAAATATTTGCAGAACACATTTGACAAAGGTCTTGTTACCAAAACATACAAAGAGCTCTTAAAACTCAAGAAAGCAAACAACCCAATTAAAAAATGAGCACAAGAACTAAACAGACATCTCACCAAAGTATATGAAAAGATGCTCACATCATATGTCATTAGGAATTGCAAGTTAAAACATTAAGATATCACTAAACATCTATTAGAATAGCAAAATCCAAAAAAGACACTTGATGATACCAGGTGCTGATGAGGATATAGAACAACAGGAACTCTTCATTGCAGATGGGAATGCAAAAGGTACAGTCATTTGGAAGACAGTTTGGCTTAAACATAGCCTTACCATACTATCCAACAGTCAATCACTCCTCAGTATATTTGGCCAAATGAATAGAAAACTTAATGTTCACACAAAACCTACACATGAATGTTTATCTCAGCTTTATTCATAATTTCTAAAAACTAAAAGCAACTAAGAAATCCTTCACAAGGTGAATGGATAAACAAACTGACAATTTGTACAATGGAGTATTATTCAGTAATGAAAACAGATGAGCTGTCAAGTCACAAAAAAGACATGGCTAAACCTTAAATTTACTAGTATATCGCTTAATGAAAAAAGGCAGTCTGAAAAACTATACTACTAGAGGCCTGGCACATGAAATTCGTGCATGGGTACAGTCCCTAGGCCTGGCTGTGATCAGGGCGATCTTCCCTTCTGCCCACAGCCAGCCGGTGGTCCCCCCCCCCCCCCCCCCCCCCCCCGCCTACTCCCACCCCCAGTTCCTCGTTTGCCATTGGGTGATCAGTGCCGGAGGAAGGGACTGAGGGATTGGCTGTTCCTGCCCACTCCCCGTTCCTGCCCCTGCTGCAGTTCACCCTCTGTGTGTGGGTGAACCCCCAGCACCCGCATCTGCCACCACCCACCCCTGGTTCCCTGTTCACTATCAAGTTATCAGAGCCTGCTGGCCGGAGAAAGGCACCGAGAGGAGCTCAGTACGCCTCTTAGTGATTGCACTAGCGGTCATTCTGGTCTTTCTGCCATTAGGGTTAATTTGCATATTACCCTTTTATTATATAGGATAGTGGGGGCCGTCTGGCCTGCCCTAATGGAGGCCCTGGATCAAGGTGGGGGTCCCCGCTGGGGAGCAGAAATGGCCAGGGCAAGTGGTCATGGGAAGTTTGCAGGCCAGTCCCACCTCCAACCAGTGTGGGGGGGGTGTCTGCTGGGGGGCAGGGCCGGCCAGGGTGAGGGGCTACAGGTGGTTTGGAGGCTGGCCACACCTTCAATTGGGATGGGGGTCCCCACTGGGGAACAGGGCTGGCTAGGGCAAGGGGCCACTGGCAGTTTGCAGGCTGGCCATGCCCCCAATTGGAGAGGGGGGGTCCTTCCTGGGAGGTGGGGCCAGTCTGAGCAAGGGGCCACAGTCTCTGGTCGTTCTGCCATTTCGGTCGTTGGGCTTTTATTATATTGAATATGTTCTAACTATATGACATTTTGGAAGAGGCAAACCTGTAGTGTCAGTAAGTAAAAAGATGAGTGGTTGCCAGGGTTTTGGAAGCAGCGAGAATGGTTGAATAATTGGAGCATGGGATTTTTAGGGCAGTGAAACTATTCTGTATATTACTTAGTGGTGGTTAAGTCATTACACATTTCTCAAAACCCATAGAATGTACTACACATGGAGTGGACCCTAACATAAACTATGGCCTTTAGTTAATAATAATGTCACTGTTGGCTCATCAGTTATAGTAACCAGATCACATTAATGCAAGATGTTGATAACAGAGAAAACCGAGGAGGGGAAAGAGCAGATATATCAGCACTCTATTGCTTAAGTTTCTCAAACTGCTCTAAAGACAAAAATCTATTAATTTACTCTCCTCCCACCTACACACACACACATACCACCATTAAAACAGACTGGAAAAGGGGGAGCATCCTCCAGGCTTGGATGTTTCCTTTGATGTGGCTCTGCTTAGCAAGTGAAGTATTACATACGGTCTATTGCACTGAGCCAGCTCCTGGAGAACAGCGGGCCAGGCTTTCTCTCTTCATGCAGGGGCTGAGCCTTCCCATTCACACAGGCCAGGTGGGACCTCACAGCCCCAGTCGGAGTGGAGCACAGGTTCAGGAATCTGATTCATGTTTCAAGGTCAGATGTAAATACTGTGTCCTCTGAGAACAGTCGTCATTTTGAGAAAGCCAGTGAGAGACAGACTAGGTTCTCTGACCTTGCACCTACCAGTCCCCAACTACTCCCACCAAAGCTGGCCTAAGAAAATAACAATATATTTTATGTACATTAATTCACATAAAGAAACTCTGGAAAGATAAGACATTAATAAATGTGATGGGAACTGGACAAATGGGAAGCAGAGTGTAAATGAGAATCTTCACAATATATACCTTCTTATATGTTATTTTTATTTTTTAACCATATGAATGTATTATTCAGATTTTAAATAATAAACATAAATATTTATTAGCACTTGTTATATAAGCAGGAAAAAAGAGAATTTTTGTTAAGCAAACTTAATAGGTAGATTTTCAAGTAATGAAAGTTTTAGGCAGAGTAAAGATTAATATTTTTGTGAGGGATAAGGAGATCCTTAGCATTTTTTCTATTTTTGTAATTTTCTGACTCTGTCTTAGAATATACAGTTTCTTTAGAAGTTCCAAGGTTTTTTGTTTCAAACAATTTCTTAAAGTTATGGCGGTGGTGTGTGAAATAAGTATGAGGTAAATTATAGTTAGGGACAAGGTAAGAGTGGCCTTTTTTTATTAGTAGATCATTTATAACTTTGGGGACTCTCTGGATGCTTGTACCTTTGAAGGTGTGTCTTTCTGCTGTTTGATACAGAATTCTTTCTTTTTTACTGTTGTCCTAGACTAAATTTACTCCAACAATATTTCTTTCTCTTGATCTAGGGGACTGTAAATTTGTCCATATGGGATTTTTAGATACCATTAAACTAGACACACCAGCTTGTGTTGTTCCCTTAGCATTATTTCTAGATCTTTCTCCTGCCATATCCCACCTAATATATTCCACAAATACTCATCAGTAATTGAGGTTCCTAAAACAGGCAAAGGATTTTTTATTGGGGATCATATTTTTACATCTAGCTGACAATATATAATGTATTTTCTGAACATGAGCAATTTATCACTGTTAATTTAAAGTTTACTTCTTTAAGGCCATGAATTCTAAATACTCTTTTGAATGAATGTGCTAAAAATAATTGCCACATTTATCTTCTAGTATGTAACTTGGTGCCTGAGACACATTCAAATTTGAGAACCCACATAAATTAACATTCGTGTATATTGTTAATGTTGTTTGAAAATTCAGCACAGGTTTTTTTCTTCTAGATTAATATCAACCTCTTAGGGTGATAACTAGTGATTTATTAAAGGACATAGCACTGAAGTTTTTCTTTGGTATCTAAGTTCAGACTGGGGAAGTTAGGATGAGCACATTTTTCTTTTAAGTTGGTAAATTTGATTTGGTGTTCACAGTAATGTGTAAATTAGATTATTTTCACTCATTTGCTAACTTGTTCTGAGTTTAGAAATGTTAATAAGTTTTTTGTTTTTTTGTGAATTGGCACTTCTTTCATGCATAATAAGCTTTTATCACATTGGGTTTATATTACCTGTGCTCCTTTAAGGATAAACCTTGAAACAAAGATATTAATTAGGCTGATGCCAACCTAGAATTAATTTGCATGTGGTGCATTGGGGAAAAAAAGAGTATTCTTATACAGCAGTAAGTCAGGATCCTGGGTCCCATCTGCCATAACTACCTTTGTGTCTTTGGATGGGTTTTACTTTACCTCCTTGGATCTTCCTGTTCTGCAAGATGAAGGTTTTAGATTACGTAGGCTCAGTGATCACTTCTGAACAAAGGTTCTAAGACACTCTGATTCTAATATTGTTTCTAATGGTTACTACCAAGCAGAAGTAGTCAACTTGCTTTTATTCCTTGCTTTCTGTTTTCCCCATAGATTTGTTAAAGAAATTGCAAACCTATTAAAGGTCAATGGGAATTCCTTATTTATTTAGTGGTAAAATATCTATGCTGAGATGCAGTGCTTGCTTTCAAAAGAAATAAAAATGTTTTTCCTGTTTCTGTGTTTATTGTTAACAAATTGGGGGGAAATGTATAAAGAAGAAAATAAAACCATCCCCAAATTTTCTCTGTATAGTATATATATATACATATATACACACAAACATATACTTAACACACATATACAAGTATATGAATCATATCTATTTTATAATTTTGTATCTTTTCACTTCGAGTAAAAAGTGAATATTTTCTAATTATTACAGACATTTTAATAGTATATCCTAATACCCTTTGTGGCTACTATACTTTATTTTCACCTTAAAATGTCATTCCCCTTTATTAGTTTTCAAAGCAGTGTTTTTGTAATCCCCCAAAGGTGAATGTGACTTTTTAAAGTTTTTATTTGAATTCCTTACCTTTGCCCCCTCCTTTTCTGCCCCACATTACCCCAGCTGTCATTCCTTTGTCCCATCCTCCACTTCTATCCCCTCTCTGCACCTCTGCCTCACCTTCCCCCAGTTTTTGGCTATTATTCTCTCAACTGGCTCTTTTCTCTTAGCCTGTAAACATGCTGAGAGAACAATCTTTAAAAGACAAAGAAACAAAACATCTTGATGTATGTTCCCTTCTAATTTTTTGAAGAAGTAAACCATATTTCTTGTCCCTACTCCCTTACCTCTATTCTCTTAGTCTCCCAAGATCTCTTTTCTACCCTCATAGTAGGCTTCCTTAGTACCCTGTACACATATCTATATCCTCATTTATCATTTAGGATGGGAATTGTTGGTTTATGTATCTGCTTTCTTGTTAGAGAGTGAGTTTCTTGAGTTGGTATGGACTTAATTGTTTTCACTCCTAGGTCTAGTAACACAGTACTGGCTCATGAGTGCTTAATGAATATTTATTGAACCAAGTAGCAATATTTGTCAAAGCTCAACTCAATGTAGCATGCATTTGTTGAATTCCTACTATGTGCAGTTTCCTGCAAGAAGTAAGATTTTTTTTTCTGCCTTGAAGAAAGGTTAGGGTCTCATTGAGAGGGTAAGGCCAGTACACTAGAGACTTAAAGAATACTGAAAGGTAAGCTAATTATCAATGAATGATCCAGGGAGAAATGAGGTTGGTGAAATATTTTTAGTGCTTTCTGTGTGCCAGTTATTCTTTGTATTTGCAAATTTTATTTCATTTAATCTCTACAACTTTTATTTTTCAAAAAAGGAAATTGAAGTTAAATAGCCCAAGATCATACAGCTACTAAATAAAGATTTAAACCCACATCTGACTGACTCCAGAAACATGCTTTTAAGTGTTCCAAAGGCAATTAAGAGAGTTATAAAGTGATATAAATTTGGGGAAAATTAATAACCAACTCAAGGACAATAATTAAGTCATGGTATATCTCTAAAATGAAAAATTATATAACCATTATAATGTGAAGTAGTAAAAAATAGTATATAAAAGTATGATTCCAGTTTTTCAAAATGTACATATATTTTTGTGCAGAAAATCTTGAAAGAAAATACATAAAATAGCAGTAATTCTCCCAGAGTTGTGATACTATGGACTATATGAATTTTTCTTTGTAACAATCCATATTCTCTACAATGAACATAAAATTTTATAATCAGAAAAAAGATCATTTAAAAAGTAAAGGATTAAGAAAATAAGCAGAACTTACAGGGTGGGACAAAAGTAGATTTACAGTTGTTAATATGGAAAGTAATACAATAATTAATAAATAATAATACAAGAATAAACTGTTTCACATACAACTATAAACCTACTTTCTCCCCACCCTGTGTTTAAAGTCTTAGAATTATTAAAGTGGAAAGGTTCATGTTGACTTTCCCTTCCTTTGGGCTAGAACTGTCCCTAAGCATCCCAGACAGATCAATGGTTCCTATCTCAAGATCTTCGTACTAGGATAAGCCCCTCTCCCTCTGTCTTAGAGTAAGTTCTGTTGTTCAATAGCAAGTGGAAAAGGAATTTTCTCTTCATATTATTTCGTGAGGAAATGGTCATGGGGGACACTCATGTCTTGTGGAAATTTCCATTGTATTAAATTTTTTTTTTTTTTTCTAAAATAAGGGCAAATGTATGCTCCTGTCTAGGCTTTGTTTTCTACTTCATAAAAACATTGAGCCGGAACCAGTTTGGCTCAGTGGATAGAGCTTCGGCCTGCAGACTGAAAGGTCCCAGGTTCAATCCGGTCAAGGGCATGTACCTTAGTTGCGGGCATATCCCTAGTAGGGGGTGTGCAAGAGGCAGCTGATTGATGATTCTCTCATTGACGTTTCTAACTCTCTATCCCTCTCTCTTCCTCTCTGTAGAAAAATAAATAAAATATATTTTAAAAAAACAACATTGAAAGAAGTAGTAAATATAGATATTTAAGAGAAATAAAAAAGCAATAGAAAAACACTGGGCTGTTATATGTTTCTGTAAGTTTTCTTTTAAAAGAAATATTCTATGCATGATGTATCTGGCTTTCCTCTGGGTGGCTGTTTTTCTAGTGCAGTATGCATGACTGATTTTTCTCATTGGGGTTTAGCACACTCTAGTGGGCAATAGCTTTTCATGTCTTCTTTTTTTTTTTAAATCTTGTCAAATTACTGTATTGGACAATTTAGTGATGTGCTTACTAGATAGTAAAATGTGTCAGTATTATTTAAGTTAAGTAATGACCCTAGTGAGGAAGACTAACTTTATAGGCCACCGGGGTGTTGTACACTTTCATATGGTTTCTTCAGTAGAGAGAAGAGAGCCTTTATGCGGAAACCTTTTCCCGTTGGTTTTCATCTTCTCTTAGGTAAAATGACATTGACAGGAGCCTGGAGGAACACTGGTGGTTTTCCTCACCTCATACTCCTTGGATCTTATGATAGATTTTATGTTTCCCTTTTAGGACTCTTGAGAGTTTTTATAGACCACTTAGTGAAAATTTTGGCCATTTGTGCATCAGTGTTTTCGTATGCTATCCTGGTAGATTGGTTTTTGAAAATGGGTTTCCACCAGAAAAAAATAATTTTTTATTTGTTTTTGCAGAGTGATGGTGAGGATTTTAATTACATCATTGCATTTTTTCTTGGAACAGCAGCCTGCCTTTACCAGGTAAGTAAGTTCTCTCCTATTTTTGAGAAATACTTTCTCATTATTATTTGTTTCCAGAATCAATTCTAATAATTGCTTATACACTTTTAAGTAAATAAAAATAATGTCCAAAGTGTTTGTTTTGCCTTCCTTTTAATTTGAGTCTCTATTAGTTCTGTGACCTACTTGTTAATTTTGAGTGGGCATAGATACCAGTGAACTTAATGTTAACTCTCATGGGCTGGGCTTCAGAGGTCCATGTCATTTGCTTGTGGCGGTAAAGATTATGTCTAGGTTTAGTGTGACTGATTGATTGTTAAGCTTCCAGACTCTGCTTATACTCTAGGCTGAGGATTTTGTTCTTTTGAGAAAATATTTAAATAGGGAGCAGCAAAAGCAGAATTTAGAATATTTAATTTAGCAGAGAATAGGATGGATTGTCAGAGCGGAGAGATTGGAAGCAAGGAAATTAGTTGGGAGGTGATTCCATTGCTTCAGGCAGGAGGTAGTAAGCGGTAATGGCAGTTAGGGATGTGTGGGGGAAGGACACGGAGAGGGAAGCCTGCTAGGACTTGACAGAATAGATATGAGACAAGGTGGGGGGAGGTTTTGTTCCTGGATGATAAGGAGTTGGGTGCTTGTATTTCCAAGAAGAGAGGAGGCACAGGTTTGTAGGGAGGGATGGGATAACCATGCCAGTGATCCAAACTCAAGAATGTCTTTGTTGTGCAGCTGGTGTGGCACAGTGGTTAAGCACCGACCCATGCACCAGGAGGTCACTGATTCAATTCCCAGTAGGCACATGCCTGGGTTGTAGACTCAATCCCCAATAGGCGATGTGCAGGAGGCAGCCAATAGATGTTTCTCTCTCATGGATGTTTTTATTTCTCTGTGCCTCTCCCTTCCTATCTCTCTCTAAAAATAATCAATTTAAAAACCATTAAAAATGTATGTGCTAAAACATGTTAGCGCATGCATGGCCTTTTGATCAAACTTTTTTTTTTTTTAATATATTTTATTGATTTTTTACAGAGAGGAAGGGAGAGAGATAGAGAGCCAGAAACGTCGATGAGAGAGAAACATCGACCAGCTGCCTCCTGCACACCCCCCACTGGGGATGTGCCCGCAACCAATGTACATGCCCTTGACCGGAATTGAACCTGGGACCTTTCAGTCTGCAGACCGATGCTCTACCACTGAGCCAAACCGGCTTCGGCTTGATCAAACTTTTATAAGTAATACATTTCTCTGGTTTGCACAGAAAAAACATTAGGAGGACTCAGGACTGCAAATATAAGGCTACCTAAAACTCAGTAAAAGTTTCTAGGGGAAAATTTGAATACTGGTATATATACATTTGATTTTTATGTAAAGACTAGAGGCCTGGTGCACAAAATTTGTGCATGGGGCCGGGGTTGGGGGTTCCCTCAGCCCAGCCTTCACCCTCTCCAATCTGGGACCCCTTGAGGGATGTCCGACTACCCTTTTAGGCCCGATCCCGGTGGGAAGGTGGGTAAACCGGCAGTCGGACATCCCTCTCACAATCCAGGAGACTGCTGGCTCCCAACTGCTCGCCTGCCTGCCTTCCTGATTGCCCCTAACCGCTTCTGCCTGCCAGCCTGATTGATGTCTAACTGCTCCCCTGCCAACCTGTTTGCCCCCAACTTCCCTCCTCTGCCGTTCTGGTCACCCCTAACTGCCCTCCCCTGCAAGGTTGATTGCCTCCAACTGCCCTTCCTTGCAGGCCTGGTGCCTCCCAACTGCCCTCCCCTGCTGGCCATCTTGTGGTGGCCATCTTGTGTCCACATGGGAGCAGCCATCTTGACCCCCTGGGGGCAGCTATTGTATGTTGGAGTGATGGTCAATCTGCATATTACTCTTTTATTAGATAGGAGAGAGGCCTGGTGCATGGGTGGGGGTCAGCTGGTTTGCCCTGAAGGGTGTCCTGGGTCAGGGTAGGAGATTCTTTGGGCATGGGGCAGCCTGAGTGAGGGGCCTGTGATGGTTTGTAGGCCAGCCACGCCTCCTGGCAACCCAAGTGGAGGCCCTGGTATCTGGAATTTATTTACCTTCTACAATTGAAACTTTGTAGCCTGGAACAGAGCCAAGCCTCGTGCTCACTCCGTGGCCAGCAGCCATTTCTGTTTGGATTTGTTTACATTCTATAATTGAAACTTTGTTGCCTTGAGTAGAGGCTTAGGTCAGCAAGGGCAGGCAGAAAGCTTGGCTTTTTTTGTTGCTTGGGAAACCCAAGCCTGCCTCCTGCTCTCTGTGGCCATAGCCATCTTGGTAGGGGTTAATTTGCATACTCCCTCTCATTGGCTGGTTGGTGTGGCTGGGTGATGGTTAATTTGCATATTACGTTTTTATTAGGTAGGATGTATTATAATTTTTAGTTTCAGTGACCCTATTTTTGTAATCCCCTAATTTTTCTTAATCATTTATATTATCTTCAGAAATTGTTTTTCTATTAAATATGACATTTAATTATAATGAATGACACTTCATACAGGAAATGTGAAAAATTGTATTTTTTAATGTAATAGTGCTTTATTACGATGTATTCTTATGTAGATTTTCTAAGCTGTAATCTCTGCAATCTTGCTGCAGAGGGGATATTTTCTCATTTTTGAAGATGAGAAATCTGGGGCAGTTTCGGTATTATCCAGAGATTGCAGAGCCATTAAGTGGAGTCAGTTCTTGACTCTGAATTTTCTAATTTTAAATATTATGTTCATTCTACCTGCTCTCTCTCAGCAAAATTCCTACATTTGTATAATTTTATAATGCTATAAAATTATAATGTTATAACTTTTACATACATTACCTCATGTGATTCTAAGTAATGTGAGGTGAATATTAACTTTAAAATAATTTCATGAGTAATTATTTTTTAAAACATGCTTTTGACTATTTTGCACCAATAACAATTTTAAATGCTAATAATAATAGCAAAATGTATTGAGCTGTACTTCATGCTAAGCCCTCTACATTCCTTGCACCATTAAATTCTCAGAGTCCCACACTAATCTTGTTATCCTCATCATAGCCAGTCTGTGACTCAGCCCAGGCTGTGTGACTCCAGTCCCAGTGCCATGGCCTGCAGGTGGGCACATCTAGTACATATCCCAGAACGGCTGGAAGCAGTTCTAAGAGTTGCCTCATGGAGGAGCTGTGTCACTCAGGTGTTCTTTCCTTTGAGAGAAGCAAACAAAGTCATGCTTTAAAAACAAAGAAGCATTGAACAGATTGTCAAACTACAGAGGGAAGGCAGGGGAGGGTTGGGAGGCAGGTAAGAGATCAACCAAAGGACTTGTATGCATGCATATAAGCATAGCCAATGGATGCAAGATACTGGGGGACGGAGTGGGGGGGGGGTGTTAGTGAGGGCATGTGCAGCAGAGCGACATGTGGGGGGAGGTCAATGGGGGGAAAAAGAGACATGCGTACTATTTGTAATACTTTAAACAATTAAAAAAGGGCAAACAAAAACATTTCTTCCTATCGACAAGCATGAAATTGCATGCTTTCCAAATATGCTGGGTAGAGCGATAATAATGCTTTCCACAGTAAAACATAAGGGATTATGTGTTACCATATGACATGCTGTATTTCTAGGCATCAGGATATTTTTAATCTCCTTTTGATCAGCCCTCAGAGGCCACACCAAATGGTTTGTTGGCTTTTACTCCAGGCTGTAGGTACTTATATAGAGCTCAACCAGGTAGGAGTACTTTTGCTATGTAGCATTTCAAATAGGAAACCAAAGGAGACACTAGAAGGGATTCCTTTTCCCTCGTTTTATTTTGAAAACTAGCAAACTTTCAACACTAGTGTTTATTGAAAGACTAGTAAACCTACCTAGAGTCATCAGTTTTTAACATTTTGCAACACTTCATCTCTCTCTTTATCTCTCTCTCTATGTGTGTGCATCTAGAATCCATTTTTAACTTTATAAAGTAAGTTGCAGACATATATGCATCTATAAAGTTGTTTCTGCTATGGAACATATTGAGATTGTTATGGATTCACTTGGAGTTGTAAGAGAGATTCTATATAACCTTTACCTGGTTTTCTTCACTGGTTCCATCTTGCTAAACCATAACACAGTATCCCAGCTGGAATGTTGATGTTGATGCAGTCAAGATAATGTACATTCCTATCACAGGGACTCCTCGTGTTGCCCTTTCATAGCTACATCCACTTCCCTCTGCCCCTTCATCCCTGGCAGCCTCTAATGTGTTCTCCATTCTAACGTTCTCATTTTAAGTATGTTATGTAAATGGAACCGTACAGTATGTAACCTTTTGTGACTGGCTTCTTTTTACTCAGCATAGTTCTCTGGAGATCTGTCTAGGTTATTGTATATATTAATGGCTTGCTCCTATTTATTACTAAATAGATTTCCATGGTATGTATGTGTCATAGTTACTCATTCATCCATTGAAGGACATCTGAGTTCTTTCCAATTTTGGGATTTTATAAATAAAGCTGCTTTAAACATTCACATGCAGGCTTTTGTGTGCACTAAGTCTTCATTTCTCGGAGATAGTTTCTAGGAGTACAGTTGCTAGGCCATATGGTAATTGCATGCCTAGTTCTAGTAAGTGGCAAACTGTTTTTCAAGGTGGCAACCATTTTATATTCCCACGCGCATGTGTGAGTGATCCAGTTTCTCCACATCCTCTCCAGCATTTGGTGTCTTCCATATTTTTTTAAGCCATTCTGATAGGTATGTCATTATATCTCATTATGGTTCTAATTTGCACTTAATCTAATGGCTAATGATGTTGAATATCACTTCATATGCTTATTTTGTCATCTGTATATTCTCTTGGGTGAAATCTCTATTCCTGTTATTGCCTATTTTTTAAATCTGGATTGTTTGTTATGTCAAGTTTGAGAATTCTTTACGTATTCTAGACATTAGTCAGTTGTCAGATATGCAACTGGGCGAATATCTTCCCCCAGTCTAGCTTTTCTTTTCATCCTTTTAACTGATATGTTAGGGATTAAATCTGCCATCTTATTTTTTCCCCTGTTTTTAATTTTCATATTTTATTTTTCCCATCTTCCTGTGGGATATGTGAATATTTTTTTTAGAACTCCATCTTGATTTACCTATCATGTTCTTGAGTGTACCTCTTTGTATAGCTTTTAAAATGGTTGTTCAGGTATTGTATTACACACAGTTATCACAATTTTCTGGTACTGTCATTTTATCTGTACAAGTGAAAAAGAAATTGAGCTTCCTTTTATGATCTAACTTTGCCCTCCTCTATTTATAATATATTTGCTTAAATATTTTTTCTACATATATTTAGAACCACTCCAGACAGTGTTATAATTTTCACTTCAAACATCAAACATAATTTAGAAAACTCAAGAGGAGAATCTACTGTATTTACCTGTTTTTGCTTACTGTAGTTTTCTTTTTTCCTTTCTCAATGTTCTTCCTTTATTATTTCCTTTCTGTTTAGAGAACTTCTGTTAGCCATTCTTTTAGAGTATATCCGTAGGCAACAAATTCTCTTAGTCTTCTTTCACCTGAGAATGTCTTTATTTCCCCTCCCATAAGACACTAATTACAAAGAGAAAATAGTAACTTCACAGTGGAAAAACCTGTCAGACACCACTTACCAAAAGATCAGAGTTAACATTGCCAATAATAATACATTGCATACCACCATAATGTTATTTTTGCCAAAATTGCATATCACTCAATTGTTTTTTGTTTGCTTGTTCATCCTCACCTGAGGACATTTTTACCTTGATTTTTTAAAAATGTTTATTGATTTCAGAGAGGTAGGGGAGAGGGAGAGGGAGACATCAATGATAAGAGAGAATCATTGATCAGCTGCTGCCTGCAAGGGAGAAGGAAACATCAATGATGAGAAAGAATCATTGATCAGCTGCTGCCTGCACACCCCCTACTGGGGATGGATCCCACAACCTGGGCATGTGCCCTGATCGACAATTGGAACTGTGACCTCTTGGTTCATAGGTTGACACTCAACCTCTGAGCCATGCCAGCTGGACTCCTTTAATCTTTAGAGAGAGTGTAAAGGAGGAGGAAAGATAGAGAAACATCAATGAGCCAAACCAGCTAGGGCTCACTTCAATCTTAAGGAAATATCAGACAAACCAAAATTAAGGGACATTCTGCAAAACAAATTATCAGTACTATTCAAGAGTGTCAAGGTCATGAAAAGCAGAGACTTAAGCCATTACAGATTTGAGGAAACATGGCAGCTACATGCAATATGGAATCCTGGACCAGAAAAAGGGCCTTAGTGGAACAACTGGCACAATTTGAATAAAGCCTATAGATTAGTTAATTGTATTGTATCAATGTTCATATCCTGGTTTGTTGATTATATTATGGTTATGTGAGAGGATAATATTAGGGGAGCAAGATGAAAGGATACAGGAACTCTACTATTTTTGCAACATTTCTGTAATTTAAAATTATTTTAAAAGAAAAAGTTTTCCTCTAATGATTTCTATGCAATGTAAATGCTTCCAATGCATTTTTCTTGGGTGGCAGTCTTCTTTTTAAGTAAGCAGAGTCCTATATTTATAAAAATTAAACACATTGAATAGAACATTTTCACATTCTTTCTGCATTGTCACAAATACCCTAATATCCTTCCTATACTGAAGGGTGGATGTAATTTTATAAAGAGATCTCTGCTTCTTTCTTAAGACTTTGTGATCACATATAATTCCTATATTTACCAGATTGTGAATTTTAGATATCGTCTAGAAATCAGTTCATTCAATAAAATTCAATGAGCACTTTTGTGTTGTTCTGTGCATTGGAGATAAATGAGTGACTTAACAGTCAAAAATCTCTTTTCATGAAGCTTAGATTCTATTGGAAGAATATAGATGGCAAGCAAAGTAATAATATTTTTAAAGTATATTAATAACATGGGGGGGAAAAATAAAGCAGGAGGAGGTGAATGCCAGGATTTGGGGTAGAGTAGGGGACTTCTTTAAAATGGCAGTCAGCTGAAACTGGTTTGACTCAGTGGTAGAGCGTCGGTCTGCAAACTGAAAGGTCCCGGGTTCGATTCCGGTCAAGGGCATGTACGTTGGTTGCAGGCACATCTCCGGTAGGGGATGTGCAGGAGGCAGCTAGTCGATGTTTCTCTCTCATCAACGTTTCTGGCTCTCTATCTCTCTCCCTTCCTCTCTGTAAAAAATCAATAAAATATATTTAAAAAATAAAAAAAATAAAATGGCACTGCCTTCTGTCCCTCCCCCGCCCCTTTTTTTTTCATCCTCACCAAAGGATATTTTTTAGAGAGAGTGGAGGGAAAGTGGGGGTGGTGGGGGGGGGGGGAGACAGAGGAGGGGAGAGAGAGGGGCAAGATAAATATCTATGTGAAAGAAACACATCGATTGGTTGCCAACTGCATGCGTTCTGACCAGGGCAGGGGATTGAGCCTGCAACTGAGGTGCATGCCCTCGTCAGGGAATCAAATCCGAGACCCTTTGGTCCTTCGGCCAGTGCTCTAACTGCTGAGAAAACTGGCCAGGGCTGTCACATTTTAAAATTTAATCTTTTTCAAGACATAACTGTTATGTATATAATGTTTATAATCTTTTTCTCTCCTTTAGAATGTAAACTCTGCATGAGCAAGGGGTTTGTGTGTTTACTTTAAAGCTAAAGAACGATGCCTGATTTATAGTAGGCCTTCCGTAAACATCCCTTGAGTGACTTCTCCCTCAAATGTTCACTCATATCCTCCTAGCTTAATTCCTTGCACTGAAGGGGTGGCGGGGCAGTTTTCTTTTTAAGTAAATATTGTTGATTTCAGTAATCTTCATAGTTAGGTTATATAAGAGTCCATTTTGCTAAATGGTTTATTTGAGCTTTTTGTACTTTTCTGGGATGAATACAAAAGATGGATCCCCCTAAAATCCTGAGAATGCTCCTTAGTTGCCTGTCACTTTGGGAAATTTGTCCAGCCTGTTTGCAAGGCAGTCATTCAATTATTCCTCCATTTTTCTTTTGAAAAAATGAAAAACATAAAAAGAAAAACTGTATTTCCCTTTCATAGCTGAATGCCTTGATGTTACATTATTTTATCTGTAGATGAAATTGCACTCATATTTTACTCTGTGTCCTGTTACAGTTTTATAGTAAAAGCATCTGGGTTTTTTTTTTCTTCCTATAATCCTAATCATTTTTTATTTTCTATTTTAAACAGTGCTATTTACTTGTCTACTACACTGGCTGGCGGAATGTCAAATCTTTTTTGACTTTTGGCTTAATCTGTCTATGCAACATGTATCTCTATGAACTTCGCAATCTCTGGCAGCTTTTCTTTCATGTGACTGTGGGAGCGTTTGTGACACTACAGATCTGGCTAAGGCAAGCCCAGGGTAAGGCTCCGGATTATGACGTCTGACCATCCTTCATTGCCTGGGCTTCCTGGGGACACAGGAGGGAGCATATCTTAACTGCCACTGTGATGAGGAAGCTGTTCACCACCAACGAGAAGCTCTGCTTTCTTTCTCCAACTCTCCTTTTCTTTTAAGCCAACGTGGCATGCCTGTGAGCATACGGTACCCTCGAGGCAAACTCCTCTCAGAAGGAAGTTGGCCCTGTGATTACAGCCAGGGGTGGAAGAGACCTCTCTGCAGAGCTGTTCCCGTGGAAGAGCCATCAGCGCCAGTGGCACCCTGGCCAGCAGGCCTGAATCCCTGCTGAAGTTCAACCAAACATATATAGATCTTCGGGGGACCAAGCAGGAATCTCCCATCGGGGCCTGCCTTGGTGAGGCATTATTATAGGCCAAATAAAAAGATCCACAGTAAATTGAAAAGTTTGTTTCAAACAAATGACTTGCTAAATTTAAGATTATTTGCACATTTATGGTACCATGAGTTTATGGAGTCCAGAATGGTCTGGAATTGGTTCTTTTTTCTTTTATATTTTTGCTTGAGTTTTAACTCTGGCACGGCAAACTCATCTCTAGAACATCGTAAGTACTGAAAGTACAGTGACAGATTTTCTTTTTGGATTACATTGGTAGTATCTTTTTGAAAATATGATTTGTTAGACTATAGCCATTGTTTTCCAAACATAAATCAATTGAGTATTACATACTATTATTTACTTAAAATTTTGTTTTTAATTTTAAAATAATTTAAAAGGAAACGAATAGCTACTCCAAATGGGAAACCAGGATCCGTTTCCCATAAATAAAAGGTGACTACAAAACAAAGTAAAAATGAAAAATGTTATCTGAATTCAGCTGGAATGCCCGCCAAGCCACTGAATCCGAGAGGCCTGCTATTTCTTTGTTGCGGTGAGAGAGAGGTTACCCAGCACCACCAGAGGCTCTCTGTGTGGGATTCTCAGGATAAAGAAAAGTGTAAAGGGAATGACATTCTCACTGTGATGCAGTATTGTTTAGTTCAGTGTTGTGTGCCACCTGAACCATCTCGTGTGTGCAGGGTAGGATCCTGCGCTAGGGAAACACTGAACTGTTCTCCCCGCAGCTCATTCCTTTATGGCTCTGAGGAGTTAAATTGTGATTATAAAATATCATATTGATATTTTATAGCAAGAGAACTTATTTGCTCCTTGATAACATTATGAAAGTAAGCACAGTTTGATTCCATTAGCAAAATATACAACTTCCCTGGTTTTGAAGGTCATCTTCATGAGTTCTTTTTTTTTTCTTTCTTTTTTTTTTTTTTTAAAGAAAATATTCCAAACAAGGAATTCATAAAGTACTGAAATTTGATATTCAGAAAAACAGTGGCCCCATTCCATGTAATTCATGTTATTGGGCATATTTACTGAGTAGAAGAAATAGTCCAGTGGGTTAAAAGCATTGGCCTTGTTTGCCCAGATGTGTCTACAACTGCTTACCTAGAACCTTTTTGCTACACTCTCTTTATAGAAGAATGAGACAAAAGGAAGATAATAAGCTAATGATATCAGGGTTTTATTTAAAACAAGAAACTCCAATATAACTTCCTGTCTCTAACAAAACTGCACAGAAATTAATGTATCTTTTGAGAGATACGCCATGATCCTAAATTATCAAAATAAAATTGATTTGTGTTTGGCATTTTGTACTGACTGAGTCAGGAAAGTGAAGTGGTTCAATTTTGGAAGGTTTTTCTAAACTAATGGTTAAAACAAGAATAGTTCTAAATAGTCATTTAGAAGTTGGAACATTCCAATTAATTGTGATTTTGCTACATATTGATATTTTATAGCTCAGTTTGGTTCAGTTGGTTCTCCTTATCATTGAATTATTGTTATGTTTGATATTTAGATTCTCCAGCAAGGACTCTTGAAAATTCACCAGCTATCTTTAAAGGCTTGATTTGTTTTATTTTTTTCACCAGCTATTTTGGATAAGGGGATGTTTACATCTTAATGTAAAAAAAAAAATGAAAGCAGATATAAATAATGTTTTATGTATAGAAATGCTTTCTTTCGTTATTTGGTGCCTGCATCTCTGTGTGTGCATATAACTTCCCTGCCTCTATCGTGTTGTTACAAAAAAAACATGATTTTGAAAAGAAGTTTTTACCAGGGTGAAAAGCAGTCCTTAAACTCTTGGGGAAGTATCACATAGGCCTCTAATGTGTACGATGGTAATATCTTGCATGTATTCTGCACGTTCACTCCTAAGAGCCAGTCTGCTTACCTGACCAGAGTGAGAGTTGTGCGGTAGAGGAAGTGGTAGTTGCCCTGTTATGAAGGAGGAAACTACTGGTAAGGCAGTCAGAGGTCAATGGTTCACCAAGGGTCACCGGGCTCCACACACACAGCTTCTGGTCTCAGCAAAGGGCTCTTTTGGAAACTAATGAAGATAACCAAAATTATGTTCAGGGAAGAGGTCTGTGCTTGAAAAATCAAGGAATTGAGGACTTCTTAATGAGCACAGGGCTGCTCTTGTCACATCTAGGTATATGTTATCTTAAGGTAATTCTGAAGTACCACTTTTTATTAAGGTGTGCTGTAAGAACAAAGAAAGATATTTTCCTTTATATCCTAAAAAGTAACTGCTTTTTTGTTTGTTTGTTTTTTAATCTGTATTTGAAATGTATCTATACCTGGCCTCTTTCCTAAAAGAATTTGAAGCAGCATACCATTAGAAAAAAAAACATATCGTAATGGTAATAAAATAAGAACAGAAAGGGGAGAAAACCAACATCAATAAGAATGGAAAAAAGAGTGTTATCAGATGCAAAATTTGATGCTTGAACTTCCTGGCAGTGAAGGCTGAAGGGAAAGTTTCCATTGCTCTGTACCAGAGCATGCCAGCTCCGCAGGGGACACTTCTTCCTGATGGGTCCTCATAAAAAGGTTCGCACTGGGGACCCTATGGAATGCTAAAATGAACAAAATCCTCACTGTTTTATGCACAATTGCATACTGTGTTTGTGCCTTGGATCCTCAACTTGTACCAGCTTTAAAAGTTTTTATTTCAGGGTGTTCTGTGTGTGTGTGTGTGTGTGTGTGTCTAATAGAGGATTTTGTTCTCATAAGTAAGAATTCTTATTTTAAGCTAAGAACAAGTATGTTAAAGCTTGAAAATCCATTCGAGACAAATGCCTGGAGACATGGAGAACCTTTGCCCAACTTCATGTCTTATAACTTACGTGGAGTGAATGTGCTATCCTTTGATTATCTTTTTCACAGGGGAATCTAGTCTGGAGAGATGCTCAGCTCCGTTTCTGTTAGGCCGTGTCTGGAATCTCATTATAGTCCTGACTCACCAAGGCTCTCACAGAGATCAGATTTATCCTGTGAGCCTTACCCCAGGCCACAGAGGTGCTCGCTGCTGCAGTTAGCCGCCCACCAAGCAGGCTTGGCCTTTTCCCCAGATGTTTACTAAGTAACCCAAGGACCCTGCCTGAACTGTTGGATTTCCAGAGACAGTGTGTGTGTGTGTGTGTGGGTGTGTGTGTCTTTATCTTCTTGTTTTAAGACTCTGTTCACTTTAAGAGTTTGAGTTATCATGGAGTATGTGGTAAAAGTGCAAATAAATTACTTCAAATGCAGCCACCTTTCAGACTAAATTGAACACTTAGCCTCACCACAAATTACAGGTCAGTCTTCAGGGCTGCCTCCTTTGTCTATGGTCAAGCTTTTTTTTGTATTCTTATGCTTTATTATCTCAAAGGAAATGGAGTTTTCCTGCCTAAAAATGCCGTGGTAAAATCAAACCTAATTTTTGGTTTACGCTGGCTTTAGCATAATCTTAGCTAAAAGTTAATAAAAAGAAACCCCTTCATAGATGAGCTTGTATACAAAGGCTGTGTCAGCTGAGAATTTAATTCATGTAGTATTACAGATTAGGGTTTGAGGGGGCTGACACCTTCATCCATGTTCTGGGACCAACACTGAGTGCTGGCATGCTGCAGCCTCCAGTGTAAGCATTCGAGCTTTTCAAAAAGCAGCAGCATGTGCTGCCACTCCCGTGGCATCTCCTCGTTGGGGGCCAGCCTTCCCAGAGGACTCCCTTCAGCAGCTGGAACCACAGCGCTGAAGCTCCACACGTCGGGAGCCATGTGGTGTGTATCCTCCCGGCTTGTTAACGGTGAGTGGTGTTGGCAGGTGAGATGCATTGTCCTCCGCATTGGGGGGAAGAAGGGAGTTGGTGTGGGAGAGTCCCAGCACAATTAGAGGCTGTAGGAACTCGGGGAGAGAACAGGCTGGTTCCCAGAGCGTTCCTGGAATCAGTACCCTAGCCTTACAAATGGCTCCTGGTGTTTCCTTGGCAACACACAGCCTTTCAACCCAGCCTCACGCACGGCTCACATTTGCCCTTTCCTCCTGCAGCCAGAGCACAACAGTGCAGGTGTCACCCCTCAGAAAGCACTTCTGGCTCCAGCTGGCGGGTCCGGAGGCACACAGCCCGCTTCCCAGCTGCTCCCGGCAGCCCCACCCCAGCTGGGCCTTGGCCCATACTTCTCTCTGAGGCACGTTGTCAAGGACCTGGTCTAAAGGACCTTTCGTTTCAAATGCCTCCTGGGCCAACTAATAACAAGAATGCATGTTAACATCCTTTCTGGGCCAGGGCTGGGTCCTCCTACGCAGTTCATCCTAATGGCAGCTGAGGCAGGAAGGGGCGGGGCAACTCATGCTCACTTGGGCAAACAAAGACACATTCAAACCCGGGGTTCAGGTTTAAGTGATATACAAGTTTTTCTGTGTCAAGAGACTTTCAGAAAGAAAACTGTGTGTTTCTGACAACTGCAGTGAGAGCAGACAGCTGACCTGGAGGGGAGATGGCATTGTGTGTGCTGAGCTTGTCCCCACAGACAGCGTTTTCGAAGGCCTTTCTGTAAAAGACCTTCTGTGGTCGACCCCTGGGGCCGAGAGAAGTTAAGCAACGTGCCCACAGCCACGGATGCCAGTCCAGATCCGTGTTCCTCAGGACTCCGGCTCTTAACCACCAGCTAGTACAAAGCTAGGAAATACGTTGAAACACTTAGGAAATATATGCTGAGGTGAGCATAACCTGTAGTGTAGATGTCTTAGACCAGATAAAACCGTTTCTGAAGTTCTTGAATCTGTGGCAGGGACAGGACGATGACTGAGGGGAACGATGACCCTTCAGTGTGTCTAGACTCTGGGGAAGGAGGTGCCCCGTTCAGTCTTTGTAGTAAAACCAGCTCACAAATGTACAATTCTCAGTAGGGTGTTCAAGCCCCAGTGGGTTCATGTGTCAGAGGCATTTCCTTTTTCTAGCTGAAGTCCAGAATACATTGGTTCCCTGACAGGAAATAATCTCATGGGAATTCTGCTTGAAGCGGTCCAATTATCAGAATGCTGAGCAAAAAAAAAAAAAATGAAGGCAACCATTTGCTCTATATCGAATAGTGGTTGTGGGTTTGGAGCCAGACTCCCTGACTCCCCTTCTACCTGCTGTGACAGCAGTAATCTCTGCCTCAGCTTCCTCTTCCACAAAGAGGGAAATAATAGTGCCGTGGGCAAGGAGTTGTGAGAATTAAGTGAGTCAATAAATAGAAAGCACTTAGAGCAGGGTCTGGCACAGTGAGTGTGAGGTCTGCATTTATCACCAGGCTGTGGTCTTTCTTATTGGTATTGCTATTCCTTTCAAGGTAGCAAGGGTCATTTTAATTGCAAATGCACCAAGCACAATAAATCATGGCACAGAGCTTTTCAGAAATTGCCAGTTTAGGTGAGGATCCTGCTGAAATGTCTGGCAGGCAGGTGCCCTGGCAAGCTCCCGTGAGCACACTTCTGGACAGGGCACGGGGGACACCGGAGAGAGAAGGGAGTCGAGGGACTCGCGCTGGCCAAGTGCCAGCTGTATGCCACACATTTTGCATGCAGAAGGTTATGTGGCCTTAACAGAACCCAGCTGAGGGAAGAAACAGGATTAAGTTATCCGGTGTCGCCCCCCCTGGGAGTGATAAACTGCTGTAGGATCGGTCTCCCAAGCACTGGGCCGCTGTTGAATGGGGCGGTGCCTCTGGGAACCTCGCCTTATGCCTTGCCTTATCCAATGTGGCCCCTTCTTCCTTTACTTTTTTTTTTTTTTTTTGTCCTTTTAACATTCCAACCTGATCTTCAGGGTAGTCTTGGATGCAACCATCCTAGTGCCCACCACTCTATGTTAGGGCCCCCAAGTGTGTGTGTGTGTGTGTGTGTGTGTGTGTGTATTTGTGTGGGCGCGCGCCCATATGTGCATGTGTGGTCTGTGCATTATGGGAAGTCGGGTGGGGAAGGCAGCCAGCAGCCTTCAATTCACAAATTGGAAATATGTGGATGCTAAGGATGTGAAAGCTCAGGCACTCTTAAAAAGCAGAAATGCAACATGGCTTTCAAAAAACGAATCTGAGGCAAAATGCATTCCTCCACCCGCCCCCCAAAAAATCCCATGTGAGCCAGGGAAGTGCCACTCTAGCTAACTGACAAAGTCAAAGCAGAGAAGCAAATTTTGCAAAATTGGAAAACAGTCTACGTTAAAATAACCAGAGATGCTGACAAACCAGAGATTTCTAGGCAGGTCTAAATTAGAAATTGGATGATGGTGGTGGCGGGGAGAGGAGGGAAGGAGAGGACGCGGAAGAGGCGACGAGGTTCCTAATGGATTCCAGTGAGAATTCTTTAAATTCATGGGCTAATAACCAGCGATATGAAGGGGGCCTTGGGGACCAGTATGTGCTTGTTGAGTGAGGGGGCAGCTCAGCTCCACTCACTGGCAGCAGATGGGCGGGCGGGGCTTAGGGCTGGTGTGCCAGTGCAGCGGAAATGCCGACTTTCCTGCCCAGTATAGTCTTCCTCCCTCATCCCCTGTCTTTCGGGACCCGCTGCTTCCCCGTGAGCCTGCAGGGATCTCCAGCCAGCCCTGCCCTCCCCTAGATCAGGGCTCTTGCCGGGAAGGGCCCCTGGCCATGCTGCACGCAGCTGTGGCTACTGGCTTGGTGTCTGGAGGGCAAAGCCATTCCTGACTTGGTCTGGAGGTGATTTCCTCACAGGTCACTCAGGGAACAATGCTTTCATTTCATTTGCTTCTCTGCCTTTGGCTCTAAAATCTCAAAATCCTAACCCGATGATTTGCACTTTCACCGTACATGTGGTCTGGCACGTGAAGATGAGGTAAAGAGTTGAGGTTATTTGGAGTCAGAGAAGCCAGAGGAGGAGGAGACCTGGGAGACAGCCGCTCCAGCAGCCTCACCTGACTTTGTCCCTGTGTCTGTCCTGAGTAGCAGTGACCCTGCGGGTGGGACGGAAAGACAGGCAAGAGGACAGCAAATGTCATATTTTTCCTCCCACGACCAAGAGGAAAAACACCACCAAAGGACTTTCTGAACCTGGAGAAGTCTAAGAAAAGCTATAGCGCTACCGTCATTGGAACTCATTTCACCTGGTGTCCCCTGGAGGAGTGGCGAATCCTCCTCTGCCAAGATCGTGGGCACCAGATGGGCACACGGGGGAGAGGTGCCTGCGGGCTGGTGCCTCGGCTTTCGTTCCTTTCGTCCCCAGGGACCAGGGCAGCTGCAGGGCATATACCTCTTGGGCCTCGGGGAAGGCGAGTGAGAGCACATGGGGGAGCTCTTTATACCCTGGGAGGTTCACTCACATGGTGGGGGTGTGGTGAGGGGTGGTCTTCTCTGATCTGCTATGCCCTCCCCCTCCCACACCCTCCCACCCCCACCCCCACCCCCAGGCCTTGGCTGAGTGGCACTGGCCAGGACCAGAATAGCCCAGCCTTCTCAGTCCCTTCCTTCTGGAGTGAGGGTACAGCCATGGCATCTTCTCTGGGTAACACCCTGAGATTAGCTCAGTGGAGAAGCGGATGGACGTTCCTGAGTCCACACCTTTGTCGCCCGGTGTGCACACGCGTGTGGCTTCCTGACGCCTGCCTGCCGGCTTGGGCTCCGCTGCCCACCGCAGAGTGAGAGCTTTTCAGGAGTCCAAGTTCCCACGCAGACCGACCGGCCCCTATAGTCCGGCCTTCCTTGTCATTCAGTCTCCTTTCGTAACTGACCAACCCCCGCCTGAAAAGTGGAGTTAAATGCAAGCTCACAATTGCATCCTTCGCCGTGTACATCTGAAGTCCTGCCCATTCTCTGGAGCAGGCCGCCGCCTCTGCCCGAGACTGCCACATCCCCGTCCCCACATGGCCACTGTTGCAACGAAGCCGTGATGTCTTTTTCCCCCCTCCATCCCCACTGTGTTCACCCTAGTCAGCCCAAGCCCCTCTGATCTCTCCCTGAATCCTGCAGGTGATGGTGCAGGGGGCGGGACCTGCTGAAAGGCCCTTTCCCTTCCTCAGCGGGGAGGCTGGGGAAGTGCTGGGCATGCTGGGAGTTTCTTGCATGGGCTCAGCAGGCAGGCTTCCTTTGCTTTGAATGAACTGAGAGGTCTGGATGGTGCTTATCCTGGTGTCTGGCACACAGTGCTCAGTACCTGGTAGCTACCTGTCAGCTGTCCAGGTCAAACCAGTCCCCTCCCGCCTGCATCTCCTCCCTCCCGCCGCCTCTGGAGGTTTCAGTGCTCTGCATTCTCTCCTGTTTCAACTTCCTTTCCCTTAGCACAGAGACATGTTTGGCTCATGTTTTAAACAACCTTCCCTAGACCCTGGATCTTTCCTGACCCCATCCTCACTCTGTCCTCTTCACTCCTTTCTTTATTCAGCCTCCGGCCCCCAGGCGCCTGCCCCTCAGTCCAGGGAGCTGGCTCCTGCTCCATAGGGAGCAGTAGTGTTCTCCAGCCGGCCAGGCTGCCGTAGGCCTTGAGTCTCCGCGGACGCCCTCCCCTCAGCCTCCTGCTGTTTCCCTCCCCGAGTAGGTCCCTGCCGCCCTCAGCTCCCTCTCCAGCCCCAGCCCAGGGCAGAGTGCACGGTTCTTTCGATGAGGACTAGGCCCCAGCCCAAGCAGCAAATCAGACGGGGACACATTACCAGTGAAAGTGTTTAATAGTTAAATTACTCAAATAGACTTTTCAGTTTCCATGGGAAATCATAATTGTATTCGTTTTTGCAAGAGCAGGAGTAAAAAGAGTGCACACTCCTTTAAAGGGAATAAAAAGCCAGCACTGCACACGGTCACCAGTCACTGCTGGGGAGGGGCGGGGGGTGGGCCCCCATGAGGCCGGTGGGGGTCATGACAACAGGGGAACATGGGAGGGACTCTGCACACACACACACACACACACACGCACGCACGCACGCACACGCACGTTAGGTTGGAAGCAAAATGAAAACCCAGCACCCCCGGCAGGTGATGGGGGTGGGGACTGGAAAACAAGATGTGCAGAAAGCCAGCCCAGCGAGGGCAAGAGGCCGATGCGGAACTCAGGGCGGAACAGCAAAGGTGCGACAGACTCAGGCTGGCAGTTTTGGGCCCATGGCCTTGCTTCTCAGAGCTGTGTTCGGACGGGTGGGCAATGGGGGTGGGGGAGGCTAGTGCCAGGGTCCAGCCAGAGGTGGAGCAGGTGGGCGTCAGAGTCATGTCCCAGCAGCTGGCACACAGTGCCACCCCACCTCCCTCCAACTTGTGTTGGAGGTGAGAACAGTTCTGCCCTGAGAAGCAATGAAAAGATCTGGGCGCAGGCCCCAAGGATTCTGTTTGAAAACGTCTCCGATAGTGTATCACTTTCCAAATGCCTCCTTCATAGGGTATAAAAATAGAATTTTTTTCTTCGTATAATGAACTGGTCCCCCCCCCCCCCAAAAAAAAAACACACCCCCAACAAACCAAAATTTCTGCTAGCTTTGCCTGTGGACTCTGAAACTGGCTCTACCCTTTCCTTTGTCTGCTTTGCAGGTGGAGGGCAATGCCACCCCTTTCCCTGAACCTACGGGCTCCACATTATACCCTAAGTCTGAGGACCATCTCCGGGAGAGGCACCTCGGCCAATCCAGAGACAGGCAGGCTTCCTCGCCCCCACCTGGCTGAGCACCAGGGCCCCCAGGCAGCGAGGGGCTGAGGGCTCAGGGAGCGGGCGGGTGGCCATGCTGTCCACTCCCGCAGGCTGCTCCATCTCAGCCTGAGAGGGGAGGGCAGGCTTTTGTCTCCTACTTATTCCATTTGCGTTTCACCCAGGGGCAGTGATGTGTGTGTGTTTGTGTGTTAGAGAGAGATGGGACGATGAGTTCATGCATCTTCCTACTTAATCGGAATGAACATACGGTAGGTACCCCAAAAGGACATGCTCCCTGCTCTGGTTGGACCTGGGAAAACCCAAAACTGCCAAATCCGAGTGAGGAAAACAGGCGTCCTGCCTGTGACCAGTCCCACAGCACAGACACACAGGCGCGCACACACACCCCGTGCACACTGCGACGTACTTACAAATGAGCACACGCACGCCCCGCTGTGCAGCACAGCTGTGTTCTAATATAGAGAATTTACAAAATATAGAATTTGGTATATTTGTTAGATCTCCAAGGTTTTCGAGAATACAAAATAAAAAATACAAAAAGACACGTCGGGACCCCGGCCTCCCTCCCCAGCAGCATCCCCGGTGGCCTGCGGGTCTCTCACACGTCGGACAACTAGCAGAGGCTAAAGAAGGGCGCAGAAACAGGTTTTGTTTTATTTAATAAATACTTTCCTTTTCTCAGAGCCGCCGCTCCTGGCTGCGAGTGCTCTGGCCTCCCCCTCGCCGTTAGTCCTCCTCCCCTCAGCGGGGCACTGTCTGTGCGTGTCTGTGGGCGGAGTGGGGACCGCGGAGAAGGCCACAGTCCTTCCAAAGCCAGCAGCACTCCTGCCCGGCGGCCGCCTCCGTGGGGCAGGGGCCCGGTCTGTCTGAAGTTTAAAGGCTCGTATAGAAAAGCAGACCCGTCAGGACCCCTCAGCTCCCTCCAGCCAGAGCCGCTCGCCTTCCCACCCAGGCCTCTCCCTCAGCCCTGCCCTCGGCGCTGGGCGGCCATGCGCTGATCCACGCGCCAGGAGCTGCTCCACCATCACAGCAGCAGCAGCAGCAGCACCCATCCGAAAACTCAAGATCCAGGTCGCGCCCCGCAGTGCCTTCTGCAGAGGGAGTCATCTTTGGTCAGCGTGGTGCTCGCAGGACGCAGGCACCCGGCCTGGGCCAGAGGCCGCCGCCCGCCCACGAAGGCAGAAGCTGCCTTTCGGAATCAACGTGGGAAATCTCACGGGCGCGGCCACCCGGGCGGGGGCGCGGGCTCCCACCGGCCCGCCTGGCACACAAGGAAGCCGTCATCCCGTTTCTCCGGAGGCCAGCTGCCTGGCATCGCTGGCTGGCAGCTGCTAACTGAGCGGGGGCCCTCCGTTGAGGAAGTAGGTCGTCATCTCGCCTTTGCCCTTGACCTTGACCACGCCCCGGCACTCCAGCTGGTACGTGTTGGCCGCCAGCACCTGGTACATGTCCGTGGTGACCTGAGGAGGGAGGGGGAGGGAGGACAGGCCATCCACGACCCGAGCCATGAGTCTGCCCTCGGGCACAGCTGCCTTGGACGGAAGGTCGGGTGGTGGGGGGGGGTCAGCTCCCTGTCCCGGACTCTCGGGGATGGACGCTGCTCGCCCAGGAAAGTGCCTCTCCGTGCTGTGCCAGCAGGGGCAGGTCGTTTTCCAAGATCTCCCTCCACGCAGCGCGCAAGTATTTCAGGTGGCCCACAGAGAGCGGGAGGATGCTTACCTCACCTACTCTGTGACGGAAGTACTATGATCTCAGGCTTAAAACATCTGAGCCACTGCCTGAGGTTACACAGCTAGGGCTGGGCAGGGCCCGATTCAGTACCTCCCGTCTCTCCTTCAGCTTTGGGAACAAAGAGGAGGACTCACAGGCGGCTCTGGTGATCGCACTGCACTTGTGCAGGGGGAGGGGGAGGGGGAGGAGAGGGGTGACGGGGCAGCAGAGGACAAATGCCCCACAAGGGGATCCAAGAGCCATTTCTGAGTGTGGCCAGCACTCCTCCACCAGCCACGGCAGCTCCCCCGGCAAGTGTCCCGGCCCAGCCCAGCCACCAGGCCAGGGAGGGAGGGGCCAGAAACCTCCGGGTGGGCTGCGGGGCAATGCCCCTGCTGTGACACTAAGTGCCTTCATCCGCAGCGAGACCCTATTGAGGAGAGGTGCCGGGCTATTGTGTGGTTGCTTACAGCGTCCTTCATACCCGTCGTGGGTGAGGTTAGGAGCTCGGCAAACACACAGTCCTCTCTTCTCATCTCCCCTCACGACCCCCAGTTCCCATCTGCTGTCCCTTCTCCCTTGGCACAGGGATGGAGGGAGAGGCCATTGACCAGGCCCCGCAGACAGCACCACAAGCCAGCCAGAGTCCCCACACAAGAGCGAAGTTAGGGGACTTCTGAGTGGTGTCAGCGTGAGCGGAAGACCACAATACAAGCACCATTAGCATTTGGGACATCGGAGGCCCGGAAAGCGAAGGGGCCTGCCCACAGCTCACAGAGAACTGGGGTATGGGGAGGTGGGGTGCAGGACTAAGCCCAGTCCAGGCTTCTCTGCTGTCAGATTGAAGCAGAATGAATCAGGAAGCCCTGAGAAAACAAAGAACAGCAGAGGAAGAGAGGCTGGCCTGGGAACCACAAGCCGCGGCTTACTAAGGCTGTGGGAGAAGGAAAAGGCTGGCTCTCTGGCCAAGCTTGGGGCTGCGGGGCTGGTGGAGACACCGTCCCAGGGATGGACCAGGCCCTGAGTGCTGCAGCTTCACTGCGCAAGTCCCAGCTCCCTGGGTCATCTTCCTGTCCCTCTGTGTGCCTGGGTTGTGGCATAAGCACTCCCTGCTATGCCCTCTCATTCCTTCGGGGGCAGCAGAGGGCTCCGCACAGGGCTGGGGATCTGTCCAAGGTGCTGAGAGCCTGAACCCCATGGTGTTCTCCAAGCTTCACAGACATCAGTGCCAACCACCCAATCCCTCTCAAATGAAATTCTGACTGGAAACGGTGGGCGGCCTGCCCCACAGACCACTGAGCATCAGACAGAGGCCCCGGGGTGGCGGGCGGTGGACGCTCCTGTGCTCACCTGGATGCGGTCTGGCACGCCGGTGCTGTCCATGCGGCTGGCCACGTTCACGGTATTGCCCCAGATGTCGTACTGAGGCTTGCGGGCCCCGATCACCCCAGCCACCACGGGGCCGATGTTGAGCCCTGCAGGGGACAGAAGCCAGCACGCTCGTCAGGATCAGAGCAGCGCTGGCCCTCACCCCCATTCCTCTCTGCGTGCCCGGCTTCTCCCTTGGACTCTCGGTCTGAACATACCCAGGGTCCTCCAGCCCCAAGGCCCCGATTAACCCTCTGCTCCTATCAAATGCCGTGACGGAAGGTTACAGGAACCTGTTCACACCTGTGTCCTCGCCACCCAGGAATGCTCAGCTCCTGCGTGGCCATCGCCAGGATGCCCTCTGCCAGGCTTCTAGTGACCTCGTGCATCACCTAATTGCCTTTCCCTAGTCGTCCCTCTCTCAGTGGCATTTAAGTTTTCACCTTCAGTTTAGACTCAGCATACCAGAACCTGCCCATTTCTTTGCCACCTGAGGTTCCCAGCTAGTTGTCTACGTGTCACCCAGTCTCCAGTCTTGGCCCGAGGAAAGAGGGGAGGCAGCTTACAAAAATACAAACCAATGTAGGTGGAAAAGATGGGGTGCGAGGACAATAAAAATAGCCATTTCATGAAACCAGGGGTGAAGGTAACACAGAAATACAGGCTGCACGGCAGTGAGGCAGACCCCCCGCTGGGCCCTCTAGCAGCCAGTGCAAAGTGAGATCCGGCCAAGGCCCCCGGATACCACGGCCGCTGGTTCAGACAAAGCCCAGTCCCCACAAAATGTCTCCAGGGCCAACAATAATCACAATATTGATGGTCAGCAATCCAATATTTTGGTTTTATGTGTGAATTTTGAGGACTGAGATACCAGTATTTATGTTGGTGAATTAGTGTTCCTTTAAAAAAAAAAAATGAAATCTGAATCATTCATGGCTTGAGACATACCAGGGAGCTGATAACGCATTAGAAGTCTGAAAAATACAAAGTTCTGCTCTTTCAGAAACCACCCTTCACCCCACCACCCTCAAAAGGGGGACGGCAGCAGGAGGAAGTGGGGGGCTGGGTGGCAAAGGTGGCTGAATTGAGAAGTGCAGGGGGGTAGTTACAAAATAGTCATGGGAATGCAAAGTACAGCATAGGGAGTCTATACTAGTAACAGGGTAATATGCTAATTAGACCAACATCTTCCGGACGTCCTTCTGGACAAAGCCATGGTAGCAGGGGCCGAGACAGAGGTGGTTAGGGGCCATCAGGTCAGCAGGGGGGAGCAGTTAGGGGGCGATCAGGCTGGCAGGCAGAGGCAGTTAGGGGTGATCTGGCCAGCAGGGGAATGGTTAGGGGCATCAGGCCAGCAGGCAGAGGTGGTTGGGGCAATTGGGCAGGCAGGCAGGCGAGTAGTTAGGAGCCAGCAGTCCCAGATTTCGAGAGGGATGTCCGGGATCGGGCCTAAACCGGCAGTCAGACATCCCCCAAGGGATCCTGGATTGGAGAGGGTGCAGGCTGGGTTGAGGGACCCCCTCCCCACTATGCATGAATTCCATGCACTGGGCCTCTAGACTCGTCAATAATATTGTAATCACTGTGTATGTTTAAAATATCGGGGGACCACTTTGTAAAGTTTATGGTTGCCTAGCCAGTATGCTGTACACCTGAAACCAGTACAAACTAATACTGAGTGTGAACTGCAATTGAAATTAAAAAAAGAAGGAAGAAGAGGAGGGCAGCAACACTCAGCAAAGCAAAATCCCTTCTGCCGAAACCACGCACACCGGCTGCCAGGATGTCCTTGGTAAGATATATGCTAAGAACAAAACGAGCTGCAGAAGCACCTTGAACTTTATGGAGCAACACGTTCAGAGTCGTAATCTGAAACCACCTCGCAGCTACAGTAGGTGGGGCCTGCCTGCCTGAGTCCACGTGCGTGAGTTTTCACTGTGCTATTCTTTCAACTCTTCTGCAGAGCTGAAGCTTGTCAGAGCACAAGGTTGGGGCAATAAAACAACAACATTAAGGACCGAAAAAATTATACAGGGTTTGGTTCACAGAGTTTCTGCACAGGGAGAACATGGTCCTGACTGTGACATGGACCAGGGTCTCTGCTCAGAACCAGCTCCCACCCTGGGGCACCACCTGGCATCTGCCAGCCCCTCGGAGCCACCCACCGAGGGCCGAGGTGGTTGGCAGAGATCCCAGGGAGACTTGACATGCTCCCTGTTTCTCTGCCCACTGACGCAGCTTAGGAAAGCTCTCCCGGCCCCCAGGACACGGTGCTCACTCAGGGACCGCCGGCAACTCGGCAGTAACCCTGCCGACCCGTCTTGTTTCTTACGATGTCGAAACAATCATTTCCTTGTCATTTTGCACGGCTCCTTTCTTGGTTAGCTTTTAAAATATTTCACTATATTCGTTTTGCTCACAGATTTGTAGGACTGTTAGGTTCAATATTTTTATAAATTTGCAAACCAAACGACTTGTACTATGTTCACTTTGTATTTAAAACGGGCAAGCACTTCATCTCACTGCTTTTCATTCGTGCTGAGTGAATCTGGAACGCTTTTAATAAAACGCTGCTGATAAGCCCGTCTGAGGCGGCCACCAGAAGGCCCTGTGCCCAGCATGCAGCACCCCTTCCGGGCAGGCCCACCCTGGGCACTCAGAAAGAGGTGTCCTGGGCATGCCACCCGCACAGCAGCACGCAGAGAGGGCACCCCTAGGCTCCAGGGGGCATGTGCTCTGGGTGATGGGTCCCGCCCCACCCCCCGGGGCAGGGACGCACTGTGATGCCAGCCTCTGCTTGGACAGGGTCACTGATGCAGACTCTGCGCCCTCAGCCCTCCCAGGCAGCTCACCAATCTTCATCTGGAAGTTGTTGAAGGAGTGCTCGTTGATGTACTTCATCTGGTCCATCAGCTTCATGGCGAAGTCGGCCAGAGCTTTGATGTGCGTCTTGCCCGCCTTGTCGTAGGTGGAGTCGTTCAGGCCGGAGGCGGCCATGTAGGTGCTGCCGATGGTCTTGATCTTTTCCAGCTGCTTAAACCGGTCCTCGCTGATGATCTGAAGAAGGCCAAACCGGGTCACCCCCAAGTCCGGGACACTGAGGTCACAGGGAAGTGCAGCGGCGTGGTCCCCTTGGGTCTCCCCAATTCACACAGAGGGCCTGTCCCTAGCTCCAGCCCCGGGCAAGGCCCCGGTGCTCCCTGACAGAGCCAGGCCTCCTCCAGCGCTTGCTGCTGCAGAGGACTGTGCCCATCTCGGCTGAATCCAGTCACCTCCCTGCCCAGGAGCCCGTGGGCTGCCTCCCACACTGCTGGCCCCGGCTCCCTCATCCCTCTCCTTCCCGAGCTCCGTGCTCAGGCCCTGGGTGGCACTGGGATTGTCCCTCACACTCACTGCACAGTGAGCTCCCAGGGCCGAGGCTGCCCTAATGGGCACAGTATCCCCAGTGCCTGGCACATCCTAGCTCAGTGGTCGGCAAACTCATTAGTCAACGGAGCCAAATATCAACAGTACAACGATTGAAATTTCTTTTGAGAGACAAATTTTTTAAACTTAAACTTTTTCTAATGCCACTTCTTCAAAACAGACTCACCAAGGCTGGGGTATTTTGTGGAAGAGCCACACTCAAGGGGCCAAAGAGCCACATGTGGCTTGAGAGCTGCAGTTTGCTGACCACTGTCCTAGCTCAACTAGGGCGTGATACACAAACAACGAAATGGCTTTGTTTGTGCCGCCGATGTTCAGGGCCTCGCATCTTGTCCTGCCTCCTACTGGGAATTGCTCCTTCCTGAGACTCTCAAAGGCTGGGTCCCAGCCTGGGCCCTGTCCATCCCTCAGTGGCACGAGAGGAAGGGTGGAAGATGGGAATAATTGTCAAGTCAGCTAGGCAGGGCCCCAGTGGGCAGCTCAGGTGCTAATTCAAACACCCTGGGCTGACACCTTAGACAAGGCACAATGTCCGTGGGTCTGTTTCCTCATCTGTAACATGATGATAGGGAGGGAATGTACGCAAGGAGCCTGGGACCCCACAGCCGGGGCTCCTGATGTCACCGGTCATATCTGGTGAGGCGAGAGGGGGCACCAGGTCTCCTAACTGCCCCCCTCCCGGGACCCGAGTGCCCCTCGGCTGGCCCTGCACCTCATCGAAGTCGGCGATGATCTCGTTGAGCAGCCGCAGGCACTCGACGCCCTCGTTGTTGGCCTCCAGCTCCACGTAGAACTCGGAGAAGTTGGCGATGGAGGCGAACATGACGGCCACGCACTCGCACGACTGGTAGTAGAGCTCGTCGTTGCGCCGCTCCCGGGCCAGGAAGTGGGCGGCCACGTCCTTGGGCAGGATGTTGTGCAGCAGCCGCCGGTTGTAGGCCTGCAGCTCCTCCATCTCCTCCTTCTCCTCCGTGGCCTGCGACAGAGGACGGTCAGAGGGTGGGCCGAGCAATGTGAGGGCTTATAAGAGAGTTTGAGCCCGGCTAGTGTGGCCCAACCACATCCCGAGACTCAGTGGCCTCCAGCCCAGCTGGTGGTGGGAATGTGACCCGTGGGTGCCCCTCCCAGAGAGCAGATGCCCAGAGGGGCAGGCAGAGTGGGAGTGTAGCTGGGGACGGGGACCGAGGGGACATGGTGACGGATGGGATCAGAGGCCAAACCCCCAGGCCCTGGCCAGGTGCTTCCGCCACCTGCGGGCCTCGGCCCAAGTCAGGCTGGGCAGCTGCCAACACAGCCAGATGCTTTTAGGGTTGGCCTCGGGCCGGGCAGGAAGGCTCCGGGGGCAGTGCTGTGGGAGGAAGACAGTGTGGGCTGTCCCCTGAGAACTGAGACCAGCGCTTCTCCAGGAGGGGGCCTTGCGGGTAAGGGTGTTCCTGGTGCAGGGGTTCAGGGAAGCTATGGACCCCAGGCCTCCTGCTTTCCTGTCAGCACCTACCCGCCCACCATGACCACAGATCCCTCAGGTGAGAATTAGAAACAATAATTAAAAGAACTGGGTCCCCTGGCAAAATGTAAATGGGCTTTGTGGGTGGAATGAAGCTGTGCCAGTGTTGATTTCCTGAGTAGGGGTGACGATGGAGTGTCTTTGCTTTTTGAAGGCGGACATTGGAAAATTTGGGGGTGATGGGGCATCATGTCAAAAGCGTGGGGGGCAGGGTGATTGAGCAAATGCAGAAAAAATGGTTAGGAAATCCGGTGAAGGGACTGTGGAGCTCTCTATGCTGTTCTTATAACTTTTCTGTAGGTTTTAAATTATTTTTTAAAACTTCCTTCCCTCAGCAGCCAGGCCCAGAGCAGCTGGGTCTGGTGCGGCCAGGCCCAGAGCAGCGGCTGCCAGGCTGGGAGCGACCAGGCCTGGAGCAGCAGCAGCCAAGTCCAGAGCAACTAGGTCGGGAGCGGCAATGACCAGATCCGGAGCAGCTGGTTGTGGAACAAACCAGAGCAACAGAGGCCAGGCCCGGAGCAGCCAGGCCCGGAACAGCTCGCTCCTCGCCTGACCCCGCCCCACGGCTGCCTCTCAGACATGGCTGGAAACTTTTGCGGGAACTTGAGGGTCTGCTGAATCAAGTGATGAAGGCTTAGATCTGGATGTGTTGAGTTAGTATAGTGCTGGGGTGTTGATCTGTGAGTGCCTTGGATGAGGCCTGGATGAGGCAGGTTGACCTATTTGGAAATGTCTTTTGTGTGAAGTGTATCATTGGGCATGTGGAGGTATTATTGATATAAGAAAATGCTAACTAACTGATTTGCTATCTGAAAAGGGATTTACTATCGGGGAAAGGGAGGGAGGAAGAGACTGAACATAAACTGTGCACCTATGGATGAGGACAATGGGGGATGGGGAGGGGGCGGAAGGTGGGGTGGGAACCTGGTGGAGGGGGGAAGAAATGAGGAACCTTTGTAATAATATGAACAATAAAGATTGATAAAAAAATAAATAAATAAATAAATAAAACACTTAAAAAAAACAAACAAAAAAAAAACTTCCTCCCCTCAAAAAGGTAAAAATGGTGGGGGAGCAGAGCTGTGGGGCCGGAGGAGGCCGGGGAGAAGAGATACTAAGTGAAATCAACCTGTGTCTGCGGCCATGTGTGGAGAGAAACACTAATGACACGTGTCTCTGGGGCTGCAGACGCGCTGAGGCGTGACTGAGAACAGCCTAGTTGCCAAACCTCCCCAAACCCTCGCACCGCTGCGGGGCCGGGGGCAGCCCAGGGCTGCGGGGGGAATGGGGACTGGGCATGTGCGTGGGCCTCAGACCAGGGGCCCACGGAGGCCCCACACTCCTCTCTGCAGCCAGTGCAGCCTCATCCCTGAGGTCCCTCCCTGCCCAGGGCTTCTGAGGGCCATTCCCATGGAAAACGTGTTCCCCAACTACAGGGCGTCCTCACTGGAGACCTCAGCCAGACCTCGTGCAGAACACCCAGCAGCAGGGCAACCAGACACCCCATAGCACCCAGTGAAATTCCAGGGCCTCCTGCCGCGGCCAGAAGACTTCAATCTCAAGGTTAATGAGGATGGAGGCGGCCTAACCAGCTGCAGATGAGCTGGAGAAGTGATCTGGACATAGGGGCCAGGCCAGGGGGGACAGAGACTGGGCTACGCCATGTCCTGCAAGAGCTGGGCTGGAATAACGGGCTTTGGCACTGTGAGTGTGCTGGGGCGCCCTCTCCTGGACCTTTTCAGGCAGTCGGCCAGATAACCAGAGCCGCTGCCTGCACCTGGAGCGCCCTGTGAACGGCCCAGCAGCGCCCCCTCCTGCAGGTGGGTCCCTCAGGGTGCAGGGCACGAAGCCTGGAGGCAGGGCGCTGGTGGGTTTCAGCCCTTTTGGGCACCCAGCACCCACTGCTGCTCCTTTCTAAGACACTTTCACCAGGGCCAGGGCACGGTCACTTGGCAGATTTTCCTATCGATGGTCTGATGCCCTTCCCATTCATCCCCACCCTCCACCCCCCTGAGAATCTGGCTCAGTTCTGGTCACATTCAGCCCTCTTCCTCTTCTCACCCACCCTCCTTCTGCTCCCACCACAGATGTGGCCTGTCCACACGACTCTAAGCGCTCACCATATCTGTGTCAGGAGCACATCTCCTGGGCCCATCAGAGCCCAGCACTGTCCAGGGTGGGTTTGGCGGGAATAAGCTCTGGGGTTCTGCCTCCTGGCCCCCGAGGGCAGGGAGCAGACCTGCTGGGGCGTGGAGTCCTGGTTTACTGGGACAAGGCCTGAGCAGGACATGGTCAGGTCAGGGCAGAACGAAGACCCAGCCGAACCTCGGTGATGGGCTGCTTGCTCACAAAGTGCTGTGAGGCCTGGGTGCCACTCCCCCCCCCCACCACCACCACCACAGTTCTAGCCCCAGGGCCACCCACCTGCAGTTTCCAGAGGAAGTCGAGGCGGGCGGTGGACTCCACCTGCTGGGCGTGCAGGTACAGGGCCAGCACGAAGACTGAGATGATGATGGGTGTCACCACCTTCAGCGCCACCTTGGTCGCGTGCTCAGGGCTGCGGGCAGGAGGCAGATACCCTGGCACCTCATGGCGGGCTCCTCGGGCCTTTCGTCTTCCGCCCACTGTGTGGCCTCCCTCTCCTCGCCTCCTGCTCACATGGGGCCTGAGGTGCGCCTGGGCGAGCCCCCCTGACTGGAAGCCCATTGTCCCAGCCCCGCCCAGCCTGCAGCTCCCCGGCCACGGCTCCTCTCCCAGCTCCTGCCCCCAGGGGACCTTCCCGCTGGTCACTCCTCTCCCAGCTCCTGCCCCCAGGGGACCTTCCCGTTGGTCACTCCTCTCCCAGCTCCTGACCCCCAGGGGACCTTCCCGTTGGTCACTCCTCTCCCAGCTCCTGACCCCAGGGGACCTCCCCGCTGGTCCCGTCAGAGGGTGGAGGAGGCCCGCGGGAAAGGCTACGCGTCCATCCTAGGTCTCTCAGAGGACGAGACAGGCTGTGGGCACAGTGACACGGGAGCAAGGCAGGCCACACTGGCCGTCTCCGGGCAAGTCTCTTACCCTCTCGGAACCTTAGTTTCTTAATAGCAGTGCCCACACTTCAAATTTGAGACAAAAATTAAAAACGTTACATACAAATTCTTTGTACCTAATGGTAGGAGCTCCAAAAATGCTAAGTAATTACTATCTAGTTATATTTCTGTTAACATAAAACAAAAACACTCTTGATAAAAGCAGGTCTCCCAATCCCTGCACCTTGTGCCAGCAAAGAGCTCAGATCTTGAATGCAGCCTGATGAGGGCCTAACCCCACACCCGGAGGCTGGGGGGTAAGGGGGTGAGGGGGCACTGGTTCCTGTCCTTTAGGCCTGAGGGTGGACACACGCTCCTGGGGAGGAGCCTGAGGCTGAATGCTTTAAGGTGAAGCCTGTGGAATGGCCTGTGGGTCCTGAGGCCCCAGCTGCCAAGTCTGTAGATCATCTTGGGGTGATGGGGATCATAAAAAAAAGGGCATCTACCCAATGAGGCCCCTTGATACGAGGGAGGGGAGGGCCACCCGCCACTAAGCCCCCTCCCACCTGGGCCCCGCTGCTCCGTGCGAAGGGCAGGGACAGGCCCTCTCTGAGAACTCAGAGAGAGAGAGGGAGAGAGGGGGAGAGAGAGAGAGAGAGAGGACGTCAACTCACCACTGGGAGGTCCCGTTGTTGTTGAAGTCTCTGTGAACAGGAGTGGGGAGGGCTGCTCAGGGCCACTCGGCAGCTCAGTGCCTGCTGTGTCCCCCTCACCCTGCTGTCTCCCCACCCTGCTCTGATCCCCACTCTGCTGTCCACCCACCCTGCTCTGACCCCACCCTGCTCTGACCCTCACCCTGCTCTGATCCCCACTCTGCTATCCCCCACCTTGCTGTGCCCACCCTGCCATGCCCCACCCTGCTCTGACCCTCATGTCCAGTACTGCTCTTCTCACTGCTGGTGCCCTTTCGGCCTGCCGCCAGCACCCCTCCTGACCCAGGGAAGGTCTCAGGATGGGAGGCTTGCAGAAAGCCCAGTACCACCTGGCATCTAGGCGCCGGGACCACACACTACCCAGCCTTCACCGGGGACCTGGGGACCCGGGCGTACCCACCTCTCCCAGCCCAGCCCTCTGCTGCCAGAGGAGGGGGAGGAGGATCACACTGCACCGTCCAGCATGGCAGCCACTGGCCACAGGGGCTCCTGAGCTTAAAGCGGGACTGAGGGCATGTGGCCTTGCTAATGCAGCTGCTGGAGGATTCTGAATGACAGCTGTGGTTTGCATTATTCCTCTATTGGGCAGCGATGCGCCAGAGCCAAGCCAGGGTCTCCCAACCCAGAAATGGCCTCCGTTCTCTGCTGCTACTCCAGCGGGAGGAGAGGAGAGAAGGGAGAAGAGAGGAGAGAGGAGGGGAGGCGGGTCTAGGAGAGCCTAGGGGTGGGGGATGAGCAGGTAAGAAAGAAGAGGCCAAGTTCCCGCCCCCACAGGGCCCCTGGGTAGGAGGGCCCGGCCCACCCTCCTCTCCTCCTCGGGCTGCAGCCTGCGCCACCCCGGCGCTGCCCTGTCTCCGCCAGCTGCCCTCAGCCCCGTCACCAGAGGTCCCCACCGAATCTGACTTAATCCTTCATCACCCCATCTTCTCAGTGACACTCTCCTCACAGGAGGGGCCTGTGCCTCCCCGCCCGGCTCAGCGGTGCGCGTTCTGGGATTAAGGGGCCCCTCCGTCTGGTTCAGAGAAGCAGTTTGCCACATTTCCAGGGGACAGACCTGTCACTCACACTCTTCCTGCTTCCGGAGTGCGAGTGCATGTTGGGGGGGGGGGCGAGGGAGTGTACTGCATATCATACTACACTTTACATACCTTTTACTTAAGGTGACCAGACGCTCCGCTTTTGGGGGGACAGTCCTGCTTTTTAACAATTTGTCCCACGGCGTTTTAAAAAAGTCCCGATTTTGGGAAAAATCGGGACTTTTTAAAAATGCCGCGGGACGCGGGACAAATTGTTAAAAAGCGGGACATCTGGATACATTAATTTTACTACCATGGTATTATTATTATTCCCATTTTCCTGGGAGAAATAACGAGGCTCAGGCAAAATAGTAGTCACATGCGTATCTGAGGCTGGGACTGAAACTCAACTTGACCCAAAGCTAGACAGAGGTCTTGCCCCTCAGTAATCTGACATCGGCTGCTCTATGGCCAGGCTGACGGCCAGCTAGAGAGCCTGGGGCCCTGCGTCCACACCCAGCCACCCCACCCTCCACCCCCCACCTCAGACTGTGGGACTTCACCCCCCGCCATAACAGGCAGGAGCCTCTGAGCCAGGGCCAAACCACCCAACGCCCCTGGCAGCGCTGCCTGCTTCGTGGGGCGGCTGAGGATGGGAAGTGATCCCGCATGTCCAAGGGCCTGGCGCCAGGGGGGACACAGGGTCCATGAGCACAGGGGCCGTTCCTCTGCTCCCAAAGACCTTGCTAGCCATCCCTGTGACCCCTGACCCCTGGAGTGAAAACAGCTCCTCAGAGGCTGCCCTGCAAGCGTCAGGGACAATGATCTGAGGCCCAAGGGCAGGACTGAGTAGGAAACGGGAGGGAACAGTGGGGCCAGACACCCCGAGGCTACTGGGAAAGGGGGAAACAGAGAGAAATTAGGTGGTCAGAGTGGGTAGCCACAGAACACTCTATCCACCCCACACGCCCAGCCCAGGGCCCAGCCTCCTGCTCTTCCCACCTTTCTGCAATGCCCAGACCCAGGGGGGTCTGAGGAGGGTGCCACCTACATGGCATTGGCAGTGACCAAAAGGTCGGCATTGTCAAAGAGCGTCACACCAGGCACCTCCACGATGAGCACGTATATGAGCTCGATGGCCAGCATAAGCACCAGCTTCCCAATACAGCTGATTTGCAGGAACACGGAGCAGGCCAGCAGGCTAAGCAGCACGCTGTAGGTGAAGTACTAGGGAGAGAGAGCAGCAGGCCTCAGCGGCCGGGCCCCGCCCTCCCCGGGCCCCGCCCTCCCCGGGCCCCGCCCTCCCCGGGCCCCGCCCTCCCCGGGCCCGCCCTCCCCGGGCCCGCCCTCCCGGGCCCCGCCCTCCCGGGCCCCGCCCCCCAGCATCCATCCAGCCTGAGGCGGCCTCGGTGAAGCCTGGCCTGGGGCTTTTTCTGCTGATGCAAACCTGTGGTGTGAGGTGAAGGGCCCTGGTAAGGAACCAGGAGCTGGGGCTCCGGGCTGGGTTTGACCAGCATGGTCAGTCAGTAGGGCCCCGGGTTAGAGCGCAGATCCAGGCTCAGGCTGGCTTGAGTTACACCCAGATTCACTATGGACTGTCTGTGTGACGTGGGCCACGAATTCCACCTCTCTAAACCTTAGTTCTCTGTTTGTAAAATCCCCTCTCTCATGGGCACAAGGTGAGGATCGCACAGGAAGCGGTCATCTGGTGCAGTGCCCTGCACCCTCAACAACGGTGGGGATCGCAGGCCCCACACTCCTGATTTGCGGCTTTAAATCCGAAGAAGCTCCAAAAACCGAAATTGTGTTCCTAGCCGATGTGGTGGCAACCTGACCCACCTGAGGTGCCGCGAATTCCCATCTGTGCCCTGCTTCCTGTGACTATTCATACATTTAGCTGCAGAAATATTACCATGGTTCACTATCAGCTACTCCTCACACTGCACTGGGGGCGTGAGGTAACCTTTTAAAACACGAAAAGTTCGGAAGCCAAACCTATATCTGACCGGGCAGGCTCCGGACGAGGGGTGGTGGCCCTGTGCGATTTACTTGGGAGGAAGTGTCTTCGGCCTCCGAGCCTCCATTTCTCAGACGGCCGAGGGGCCGATCCAGGTAGACTCAGAGGCCCCTTCTGCTCTGCCACCCCCAGGGCTAATCCCGGACATGCTGGCATCTATTATGTTGTTCCTGCTTCAAATGTAGCATCATTATTTCTGAGTCAGACACTAGGACTCGCTGTGCACTGCCTCTCTGCCTTGGCTGGAGGCCAAAGGGCGGTGGCTGGCAGTGAGGTGGGCCCCAGGCTGGACTTCCTGCCTCCTCAGGCCTTCAGGAACCCCGAGAGGGGCTGCAGAGGACCCCTGTGATGGAAAGGGGAGGGACCAGCCTCAGGTCACCACCAGGAACAGGGGCAGAGGAGGGAAGAGGGAAGGCAGACCCAGTTCATTCTGCCCAAGGATAAGCAGCCCGTCCTTGAGGGATGGGAAAGGGGCACCAAGAGCCTGCCTGGAGGGCCACTGGGACCCCAGCCCAGACAGCCAGGAGGCTTAAGCCTCATGCTGGGCTGCCCCAGGGCCTCAGGGTGTGTGACTCAGAGCAGCCATGTGGGGAGGGTCAGCCCTGGAGCCTGGAGCCAGCAGGAATAAGCAGGCTGAAACTGGTGGTGCTGGTGAGGACTGAGGGCTGGCAGCTAGACCACCCGTCTCCAGAAAACGGGGAGCTAGAACAGGCTCTGCCGATGCCCTCTTCCCACTCCTCGGCTTCTTCCCTGGAGCAACCGCCAAGGGACAAGTGCGAGACCAGAAACAGCTTCTGCTCCTCAGCAAACAGCCCTCAGGCGGCAGCTCCTGTGAGCTCTTAGCCAGATGTGAGGAGGGACAGAGGCGGGAGTAGAGGGCGGGTGGCTGAGACGCCTAGGCCCTGCAGGTGCCTGTGGAGTGTGGCCTGGCTGCACCGGGGAGAGGAAGAGGGGAAGAGCCGGTCTAGGAAGCATCTCGGAGTCCTGCTCCTCACTGAGTTTCCCTTGCCCTGTCGGTGCCACAAGGCCGACCAGGCTCCCTCCCAGGGACGGGAGAGGCGCTGCGGCCGCCCATGGGCCTGAGCTGCTGCTCTGGAGCCTGTGAGCCATGGGCTCCTTGGGAGCTGGACGGATGCTGGGACCCTCTCCCCAGGAAAAGGCAAACTGCCGCCTGCTTACAGGCTTCACATGAAATGCCCAGGGAACTGTGGTGTCTGTGGTGTGGGAGTCACCCAGAGCGCGGGGGGCATGCCCTGCGTTGGAAACCTGGCCTGCTGCTCCCTTGCAAACCGGTCCCCGAGCACATGCCGTGAGGTGACGGCAGCAGCTCGCCGGCCACGGGCATTTAACCCACGTGCTTCCTAAGGGCTCTCAGAGCCACTGTCGAACCCAGTCAGCTACAGGCACACGGTTTCTTCTCGGGGCGACGACAATGTTCTAACACTAGATTGTGATGAAGGCTGCGCAGGCCTGTCACACCACCAACAGCTGCCAGACTGCACACTCTGCATGGGTGACCTTCTTGTGCCCCTGCTCTCTGGCCCACAGTAGGGGTTTGGCCCGGTTCTGCAGAGGCAGCCGTGGGTCCTGCCCAAGCCCAGGGTCCAGACACAGCCCCGCCCCCCGGGCTCAGAGCACAAACTCCGGAGCCAGATGACCTGGGTAGGAGCCTGGCTCTGTCTCTTACTCCCTGCCTGACCTTGAGCAAGTAAATGTGTAAGCTGTCCGTGCCTCGGTTTCATTTGCATAGAGGAGACCATGGCCGCCCCCCGTGTCACAGAGTTGCTGTGAAGGTGACAGAGTAAATGTACGGAACGCGCTCAGCACAGCGCCCCCAGGTGGTAAGTGCTGTGTGAGCAGGGCTGTGCCATTGCTGGTGTTACTGTGGCCCTGAGGCTGGCCGCCTTCACCGGTGTCTGGCACGTGGGGTGAGCGAGATCGAGGAAATGAGGTCAGGGAAAGGGCAGTGACCTTGGAGCCCCTGACTGTCCCTCAGAGCAGCCCAGGGCAGAGAGGGGGTTGGGGGAGGCCCTCCCTCTGCGCCCGCCCGCCCTCTGGCCCGGTACCTCGGGGAAGTTGCAGTTGGGCCAGGGGCTGCCGCAGAAGCCCTGCTCGTCCCCCAGGCTGTAGTTGACGGCGGACTCCACCACGTGGCATGCGTTGACCTGGCCGGTGCTGACGTTGTGCTCCTCTGCCAGGCAGCCGAACAGGTCCTGGGAGTTGCACATGAACTGGGGGCGGGGAGGAGAGGGTCGGCTGAGGGACAGGCCCATCCCCACAGGGCAGGCGGTTCCTGTTCACGCTCCTCCGTCTTGGGTGCAGCCTGATCCCGACCCTGGACAGGAGGGGCCTGGAAGAGGCGGAGGACCCGGCCGTGCCCAGGGCAGGGCTCCTTCACCTCCCCTGGGGAGAGGCTCTAGGAGTAAACCTGATCCCAGGCCTGAGGTGGGACCCAAAGAAGACTTTCTGGGAGGGGGAACTCCAGGGTTTGGGGGAGACTCTCCTCCCAGCCCAAGCTCGAGGGGTGCAGGCCTTCCCCAGTTTCACCCAATGGGGCTGGAGAGGTGGGACCACCCACCATGTTGACAAAAGCCGACAGGAACACCAGGGTGATGGTGAACACCCCGACCAGGGTGCTGTTCATCTTGGACCGCACGATCTTCCTGGAGAGGGTCTGCAGGGGGCCTGGGAAGAGCTGGGGAGGGCGGAGGAGGGAGAGGGAGAGAGACACAGAATTCAGTGGGCACGCCACAGCCGCCTAGAACCAGATCTCCCGTCACCTTTGCCTCTGGCCAGCTGGCGCAGGGCCCTCCTGAACAGCCTCCCGTGTGTGTGCCTCCGCCTGGCACCACGGCTTCCGGGCCACAGCCCAGGCTGTGCAGCTGGCCAGGGGCGGGTCTGCCGGGACCTTCCAGGTGAGAGAAGCAGGATGGGAGGAAGAAGGAAAGATGCCCTCCTGACTAAGGTGACCAGACATCCCACTTTTGGCGGGACAGTCCCGATTTTTAGCAATTTGTCCCGCGGCGTTTTAAAACATCGGGACTTTTTTTTTAAAACGTCCCGGCACTCAGGACAAATTGTTAAAAAGTGGGACGTCTGGTCACCTTTCTCTTGACTCCAACAACAAGCAGAGGGAAAGCACTAGTACCCACTGTGAATTCTGGGAGTTACAAACAGGGGGAGGCAGAAGGTGGCAGCTGAGGGAGCCAGGGTCAGGAGTCTCCTCGGCAGGAAGAGCTGAGGCCCGGTGTGCGGAGGAAGGGGTGAGCTGGTGAGAAGGGGCTCACAGGGCAGGGCAGCCTGTGAGCAGGAGCGGGGGCCACAGGCCAGGGAGCTCAGGGAGCTTTTCAGCGGGATGCTCATGGGTCTGCCGTTTCCCTCGCCCAGCCCTCCATGTATTTCCTTCAACTAGACAAACTGTGCGTCCACTAAAAGACTCAGCGGTTTTGGTAGTGATAGGATCGGGCCCCAGGAAGTCTGACACAGTCGGCCTTGTCCGCCATGTCCTCCGCTTCTCCCAACCAGCCTGGACTAAGAAGGAGCCGGCATGGAAACTGCCCAAGAGCCCATCAGTTTGATGAAGGGGTCAACAGGTGTGCTTTAGCCACACAATGGAGTATGATGTGGCCATAACAATAAAGGGCTGGTACATGATGGCATGACATGGGTGAACCTTCACAATACGATGCTAAGTAAATGAAGCCGATTTCAAAGGCCACCTATGGTATGATCCCACTTATACGAAATGTCCAGGGCAGGCCGATTCACAGAGAAGGAAAGCAGATTAGAGGTTGCCGGGGCTGTGGCCAGCAAGGGACATGCAGTGTCTGCTGGCAGGCGTGGGGTTTCTTCGGGGGATGATGACAATGTTCTGGCATTCGACAGTGATGCTAGTTGCCCAACTTTATGGATATACCGGAAACTACTAAAGTACAATTCCAGCCGCCTTTGCAACGTGGATTCTATGGCATGTAAATTATATCTCAATAAAGCACTTAGTACGAATCCTGCTCGGCCTCGTACTAGCTGTCTGATCCTGGGGATGTCAGGGAGGGCGCTGGCCCAGGTTTCCTCGTCAGTAAGTAGGGAATATCTTCAAGGTGGCTAAGAAGACTCAAGGAAACGATGCATTGGAAAGTGCTGTGTAAGCTGTTAGATTCCATAGAAAATGTAGTTAATATTTGCATTTTAAAGAGCCATGTTGCCAATAAGTATTAAGGTCCTTGTTTCCTATTGAAGGAATTTTGGGTTTCACAGCTGGGGGAAGCAGTTTGGCATTGGCATCAGGATCTCACTCAGAAATGATGTGACAGATGGTTTCTAATCTTTGCCTGATCCAAGTTTTCATTCCATTCCCACCTCCAACCATGTCGCTTGAATTGTTTTAGTTCTGATCACCCTATTCATCTACTGAAGGGCTTCCTTCATTATCCTGCAGTCACCAAGGATCGGAGCAGCATGCCCGTGGGCTGCCTAGTCAGGGGAGATCTGGAGCCCCACAGGGGCCACCCAGAGGCTAGGAGAAGAACTGCAGGCTTTAAAAAATCCAATCCAGAATGTCATTCGATAACATCCAGTGAATGATTGAGTCTTAGTGCACTGGTTTGCTACAGGCCAATGCCCCTTGTCACCCTTTCAAAAGATCCACTCTTGACTTTAAAACCTCATCTAGAACCCAGGAATTGCTATTTTTTGTTGTTGAAATCTGTAAAAGATGTGACATCCTGCTCTGGTTTATAGAGTATCTCATCTCTTGTAATTAAAAAGTTCATCAGCATGTTGAGCCTAAATCCCACCTTTACTAATAACTACAGCGTGGATGACAAAACTTCACATGGGGCAGAGTCCCGCTGGGGACTGCAGGCAGACCCTGGAGAGCATTTTTACGGCAGGACATTGTGTCTGTGCAAACTAGCTGCTCAATGCTTGCTCACAATCAGAGCTCAGAAAAAGGATCAATGGAAGAAATTCTGAACCAGCACATTCCCAGTCTAATGAACTCAAATCAATGTAATATAAACACGGGAGCGGGGACATAATTAATAAAGCCTGGCAGGGTGAGGGACAGTTTTGATCCTGGCCCCTCTGAAAGTCTCCAGGCAAATCGATAACTTCCCTGGCTGGCGCCTGGTTCCCGTCTGTGATGTCGAGCTAGGCTGTTGCAGAGATGAAAGAAGGTGAGGAAATCTGATGGCAGAAAGTTTAAGAAAACAGCTTTTTTTTTTTTTTTTTTTTTTTGACAAAGAGCTAATAGGAAAGCAGAAAAGTCTTTTACAAGATGAAAACTTTGGAGGCCAAAGAAGGCAGGCAGAGGCTGACCAGACGTCACACCGCTGCTCCCATCCCTGGCCTCTCAGGGGTCAGCTGAGCATGTTAATAAAAGCAGCGTCCTGGAGGGGAAAGCCTGTGGGCTCTGGAGTCAAGAACCACCTGGGTTTAAACCCCAGCTGTGCTGCCTCCGAGCTCCAGGAGCTGGGAAAGCAGCCTTATTAACCTCTCCGAGCCTATTTTCTTCACCTGCCAAGTTGATGCAATAAAAATCACCTAGACCAGTGGTCGGCAAACTCATTAGTCAGCAGAGCCAAATACCAACAGGACAATGATTGAAATTTCTTTGGAGAGCCATATTTTTAAAACTTAAACTTCTTCTAACGCCACTTCTTCAAAAATAGACTCGCCCAGGCTGTGGTATTTTGTGGAAGAGCCACACTTAAGGGGCCAAAGAGCCACATGTGGCTCTCGAGCCGCAGTTTGCTGACCTAGAGGCTCAGGAAGCACAGCTTAAGTGGCACAGCTGGGATCTGGATCCTAGACTTCCTGGCTCAAACGTCAGTGAACACGTGTCAGACAACATCTCCTCTCCCTATTAGACAAAAGGTGGCGCTGAGCATGGTGGTGGGAAGGTGAGGGTGGGAATCCCAAGGGCAGAAGATACTTAAGAGGTGAGGGATGGTGTCGTAAGACCCCGTGTTAGACACTGTGGGCGGCAGTCAGGTGGAGCGGTGGAGAGCACAGCCAGCCCAGTGAGACAGCCAGGCTGTGGGGAGAGGGGAGGCTTTGTGGAGACTGTACAGAGCGGACAGAGCCTAAGGGGTCATAGGATGCAAACTAAGAGGGAACCAGCAGCCTGGAGGATGAGGGAGATAGACACACATACATGTATGTATGTGTAAAACGTGCACACACTTGCAGAGAAGTATGTGGCTGAGTACTCCTGAGCCTCTCTGTACCCAAATCCCAAACTGCAGGGAAGGAGTCTGGCCTTCGAAAAAGGATGTGCTAATGAGCCCCAGTAAAGGCAGGGGGCCCAGATCCGCCTGTGGGGAAAGGAGGGAGCCACCCTCTCCTACCCATGTCGGGGTTGGTGGCTAATGTGGCGGCCCTGTCAGGGGCAGGCCTGGGCTGCTTCACAGAAGGTGGGACAGAAGCCACAGAGAGAGGGATGGGACCGTCAGAGCAGGCCAAGGAGGGTGGGATCAGGGAGATGTGAGTGAGCTCACCGTTCCCGGAGGTGAGCAAGCGGAGGCTGGCCCAAGCCTCACAGGGCTAGGTTGGAGGGAAACCAGCCTCAGGCGGGGGCCAGGGCTGCCTCACTGCTCAGGCCCCTTCCGATCTGAAGTCCTGTGAGGCCGTGGACCACGGGTGGTGGCAGGCAGGGATTTAGGATGGCTCTCTAGGAAAAGCAGCTCTGGGCCCAGGCGGCACGGAGGCCACGGGAAGGGCAGAGTGCCGTGTGCAGGTCCAGACAGGCAGCATCACCAGGAGGAAGTGTCCAGGGCCAGCGCCCCAGACACTGTGGGCTCTGGGAGCAGCTGATGTGCTCTGGGAACGAGACCAGGACTCTGGGACTTCGGGACAAGATGAAGACCAAGGCACCAAAGGAGCCTCAGGGAGACGGCTGGGGCTGTGTGGGAACTGGGCCCCGCTGTGCCGGGAAGAGAGGGACAGACCCAGGTGGGAAGGTGACCACAGCCCTCAGCACTAGGAAGGAGTGAGAATGGCTCCCTGCAGACCCCGGACGCCCACCAATTCAGCCGCCACTTTCTTCACACTTCTCTCTTCAAGGGGGTTACACTATGGACGAGTTGGGAAAGTAAGTCCACACTGTCTGGGGGAAGTGGGAAAGTCAATAAAATCGAGAAAGAAGCCACGTCTGGCGGAACTCCTTGGTGTTGGCTCTGGGGCGCCTGCACCGGGCAGGGTACCTGAGGAACGGCTGCGTCTCAGGGGAAAGCCACGTGGGAATACGATGAACACTGAGATCTGATAAAGGGCCAATGTTCTCAGAGGGAAAGCAGAGCGACACTGAAAATCCTAGTCCATCAGCTTCGTGGCAAACACCTGCAAAGGTAATGGACTCGGCGCTCAGTGTGTCCGCCTGCAGGCAGGGCGACAGTGCCAGAGCCAGGCCCGTGCCAGGCCCATGCCCTGCATCGGAGGGAGGGCCAGGCTGCCTGCGTGCACCCCAACAGGGAGAACCACCCCTTTATGTCTCACTGTGCAGCCAGCCAACGGGCAACATGAAAACGGAAAGGAAAGCAATGAAACAGAAGAGGTGTCTGTTCCACCAACGACGTCTCAGGGTGGGGTCTACTTCCAGAAAGTAAATAAATGCAGAGAAGACAGCGTGTCAGAGGCTGGGAGGAAAGCACGGGACCAGCGTGGGTGTTAGAGTGAGTCCACTCCCGGCCCAGCTCAGCAGGTGCCCGACTAGGGTTTTTTCCTAAACAAATTCTTTTATTTATTTTATTTTTAAAAATATATTTTATTGATTTTTCACAGAGAGGAAGAGAGAGGGATAGAGAGTTAGAAACATTGATGAGAGAGAATCATCGACCAGCTGCCTCTTGCACACCCCCTACTGGGGATATGCCTGCAACCAAGGTACATGCCCTTGACCAGAATCGAACCTGGGACCTTTCAGTCCGCAGACCGACGCTCTACCACTGAGCCAAACCGGTGCCGGCCTAAACAAATTCTTTACAGAAGCTCTGCATCTGTAAGACGGAAGAGTGGTCACCCTGGTTGGAGGGAGGGGGAGGGGGCTGGCGGGGGACCAACTGGGTGTGGGGAGGTGGACATTGCACCCACCATCCTCCCCCTGAGGAAACTGGGTCTCCTCAGAACCATCAGGAAGACCACTGGGCTGGATGTAGGATTGGACTGAACGTGGCATTGATTACGAACTCGGTAGAGTCAATAAGACAAAGGAGGCAGGAACGCTCTCCATGAATAACAGTGTACGAGGTGAAGAGAATTCATTAGACCAAAGCACTAACTCAAAATGGCCAGTGCAGGCGGGGAGAAGGAGGTCTGGGAAGTGGGGATATATTGTAGATGGGCTCCCCTCTTTTCCTCCTCCCCTAACGCCTCCCTGGCTTCCCCCCCGTCCCCCCGTCCCCCACACCATCAGAGGCACATGCGAATGGGGAACACAGGGCCAATGAAATCTGTGTAGGCCAGGTCTACCCACGCAGCTAGGAGGAATGAGGGAAAACTGTTCTGGTTCAAACACTGTGGACCACATGCAGCTTTACATACGAGCCTCAAACGACGACTTTGCCTCAGTTGACAAAGAGAAAAGGCCCTTTTGGGGTTCAGAAAAAAAGGTTAAAGAGGCCCCTTTAGCTACTGTGTACTTTTTAAAGAAGGTTGTTGTGACTCTTTATTGTGGTAAAATATAAACGACATAAAATGTGCCATGTCATTCATTTTAAGTGTACAATTCAGTGGCATTAATTACACGCACCATGTTAGACAATCATCACTGCCATCTCTTTCCAAAACCCCTTTGTTAACCTAAACAGAAACTGTACCACTAGCCAGGAACTCCTCATCCCTCTCCTCCTGGCCCCTGGTGTCCTGTACTCTACTTTCTTTTCTTTTTTAAAAAAAATATATTTTATTGATTTTGTACAAGAGGAAGGGAGAGAGATACAGAGTTAGAAACATCGATGAGAGTGAATCATCAACCAGCTGCCTCTTGCACACCCCCTACTGGGGATGTGCCCACAACCAAGGTACATGCCCTTTACCAGAATCGAACCCGGGACCCTACAGTCCTCAAGCCGACGCTCTATCCACTGAGCCAAACCAGTTTCGGCATCCCATACTCTACTTTCTGTCTCTATCCTCGTGCCTAGTCTAGGTATTCCATGTAAGTGGAATCATACAATGTATGTTCTTTTGTGTCTGGCTTCTCTCACTTAGCATGATGTCCTCAAGGTTCAGCCATGTTGTAGCATGTGTCAGAACGTCACCGCGTGCTATGGGCAGGCGGTGTTCCACACACACACCTAGTCCCCTTCGGCTTACCTGTCCATCTGTTGATGGACACGGGGCTGCCTCCACCTTCTCCTGTGAATATGTGGGTGCTCTTATAGCCACGAGATGAAGGAAGCAGGGCTCCCACTTGGGGACTAGCAGGCTGGGGGAGGGGGAGGCTTGACATGGAAAGAGAGGACCCAAGGCAGGAGGTGACTGAACGCAGAGCCTCGAGGGAGAACCGGGTGGAAGGACAGGGAAGTAGGATGAGCCTGTGATGCAGCAAAGCCACCGGGTTCCAACATGGCTCCACGTGCCAAGTGGCCAAGCCCGCCTGTGTCTCCCTGGGCACCCACTTCAGGGGCACCTCCCTGGCACCTGCTCAGGGGAGGGCTGCACCACGCCAAGGCCTTCCGGGTCTGACAGTCAGTGGACCAAGACCTTGGCTATCAGGTGATGAAACGTTAACACCTCATGAAGGAGCCTTCCGGAAGAAGGATGTGGTGCCCACTGAGGAGTGTGCAGGGGTGATGGCAGGCCTGGGCCCCCAACCCCAGCCCAGCCCAGGGGTGTGGCTCCGAGCGAGTGTCAGGAGGAGTAGAGAAGTGGCCAAGGCAGACGCTGGAGGGGCTTGTCTCCGCCTGGGCACAGAGGGCTCTCTGGGACTGACTGTCTCCCCCCCCCACCACCCCGCCACCCCCCTCACCCCCTGAGGAAATTCTGAGTCCACGGGGGAAGGAAAGGAGGGCCAGACCTGGTGGATAAGGCAAACGGAACCTGTACTTGCTACAATAGACCCCAACAGCCTGTGGCCAGGTCCCTCAGGGGACACAGCGGGCCAGTGGGCACAGCACGCCCCGGAGAAGGCGTGAGAGGAAAACACATCACAGGGTCTCGTGCCCACATTACCCGCCGTGTGGCCCTGACTGAGCCAAGAACCACTCTGGGCCTCCACCTCGTCCATACGAGGAGCAGCTCCAACGCCATCATCTCCTCGGTCCCCACCTGGGGCCAATTCCAGGGCACACGGGAACACTGACAGGGTGCTGAGAGCTCCTCCCGCACCCATTCTGTCAGCAAATGTTTGACTGCTGCTCCATGCCAGGCCCTGTGCGAGGTGCCCTTCCTCTGCCCGCCTGACAAGAGGGACGGACAAGAGAGGGGGCGAAACCGTCTTCTTGTTGCAAAGGCCTATGAAGGCTGACTGCACAGTCCACACAAACGAGGCCCCATGGACCAACCACCCCTCCGTCCGGCCTGCAGCCCGGGCCAGCCGAGAGCTGTGACCAGCATCACACACCCCGACCCCGAGTGGGGCCATCAGGCTGCTGGGAGGGTCCCGTCAGCGGGCTGGGACGGAAGGGACGACGGTGGTGACAGGGAAGGGGGTGCAGCCCAGGTGCCAGCCAGACTCACCTTCACGCAGGAGTAGATCACGGACACAAACACCACCAAGGTCAGCAGCACGAAGCAGGTCAGGTAGAAGCTCAGCATGAACACGGAGCTGAAGGAGAGAGGGGGAGATGGGGATGGAAGTGCCGTCACATCCAGGAGGTGGGCGACAGCTTCAGGCTGCATTGCCCTCCTCCCAGCTCCGGGGCTGGGGCCCTGAGAGCCCCCGGGAAGGAAGCAGAAGTTGCTAGGTTTCCCCTGCTGCCACCGCCCAGGCCTCTCTGGCCCCGGACTCGCTCAGAAGGGCTCACACAGCCTGTGAAACCGCCCAGGACCCTCCTCCGTGACGGTCTGGCTCCTGCCCTTCCCGCCCTCCGTGCCTTCCTGCGGGGCAGCAGCCACAGGGCACTGAGCGGAGAACCGGGAGAAACCTGCTCAGCGCTGTGCCTAAGTCTTAGCTATCCACACACTCTCTTCATTTACCTGGGAAGGACTCAGCTTAAAAATCACTTGGGCCCTGGCTGGTTTGGCTCAGTGGATAGAGTGTCAGCCTATGGAATAAAGGGTTCTGGGTTCGAGTCCAGTTAGGGTTTGTGCCTGGGTTGTCCCAGTGGGAGGCGTGCAAGAGGCAGCCAATCAACGATTCTCTCTCATCATTGATATTTCTATCTCTCTCCCTCTCCATTCCTCTCTCTGAAATAATATATATATATATATATATATATATATATATATATATATATATATATTTTTTTTTTTTTTTTTTTAAATCACTCGGTTATTCCCTCCCTCCAAGCAGCCACCCATGGTAACTCTGAAGGCCGAGACTGATTTGCATCTTTATAGAAATGCATCTGTCAAGCTGCTCAACCAGTCACTCTGAGAAACAGCAGTCATGTCCCCTCGGAGGGCAGAGCCTCTGAGTCCTGTCCCCTCCCTCTGCCAGCCCCCAAGGCCCGCTCCATCTGTGCTCTCTGATACCGTGCCAGTTCAACGAAAACCGAGGCAGAGCGCAGGTGACCTTAACGTCCACCACAGACCAGAATCCTCAGACAAAAGAGCTGCAAGCGACCTCCCATCTAGAACCTTCCAGCTGAGGAGAGGCACACTCCCATCACAGGAGGCCACAGGAATCCCTTCTCTTTCCGGGGGCGCCAGGCGTGTTAGCAGGCTGAAGGCCAGTGATGGGCCTGAGGAGGCCGGGAGGCGTTCAAGTGGGATCTCTGTGCCAGGCTCTTCCAGAAGCCAGCACTTGGCTGCCCTAAACAGCCCGAACAAGGGGAGAGAACTCTCTTCCAAGGGAAAGACTTTTAAAGTAGCCTTTAGCTTCCACAGAGAGAGGGCGCTAGAGAATGACCTCTGTGGATGCCTTAGCAACCTGGCCCTGAGGCCTGCGGAGGGACCCAGCATTTGGAGGGAGGCAGGCAGGGTGTGGGGATAACAGCCCCCAAGCCGAGCTGCAGAAAAAAGAAACGTGGCAGGACTGTGTAGTCAAACTAAGGGGGCTTTTATTTGCAATGGGACAGAAAGTCTGGGTTGCTTATCTATACCTGTAGCTCCCTTCAGTTCAGCAAAATGGGGTCCTATGCCCAGAGAACCCACAGCCCCAGCCGCTCTGCACACCTCCGAGCAGGGCCTCCAGGTGGCGCTGCTGCCAGGGTCTGCGGAATCCTGGCAGAGCCACAGCTGGTAAAACCTGAGAGCAGGCTCCTCTGAACATAGTGCCATTAGAAATAAAAGCATGAGACACGTGGGCATCACATACCCCCTGACATGAGGCACTGAGGGCATCGCTCTGTGGGTTCTTGTCTAAAAGCATAGCCTCAATGTGATAATGAGAAAACATCAGGCAAACCCAACGGGACAGTCTAAACATTCCCTGGCCAGTGCTCATCGAAAGGGCCACGCCGTGAGGGACACGAAAAGGCGGAGACAGTCTCACAGGTTGGGGGGGGAGGTGGGGGGACTGAGCAGATACAGCTGACTGCAATGTGGTGTCCTGGACTGGCTCCGGGCCTCAAAAAGGCAATCCGAGGGCACACTGGTGAAATTAGAATGTGGTCTGCAGATCAGTTAAGAGTGTTATTCTAGTGTTCATTCCTGGGTTGGACTATCCTACTTAGATTATGTGAGCTGTCGACATTAGGGAAACGGGATGAAGGACGTAAGGAAACACTCCGTGATATTTTTGTGACTTTTCTGAGTCTACAATTATTTCGAAATGAAAACCAGAAGGCGTTCGGATGTGGGGACTCTTCCAGATTACGATGGTCTTCTGAGACATAACCTAAGGCAACCAGTGGGTCATGAGTGGATCCTGGCTGTGACTAAACTAACTGTGGAAGACATTTTGGAAATTTGAACCCGAACACAGTATTAGACGATGGTAGAGACATGGTGTTGATTTTGTTTGGTGTATAAGGCAATGTGGTTAAGAAGGAAAATGCCCTTAAAATAGGTTTTATTGAGGTTTTCAGGGACAAAATGTCCTTGTGCTTAAAATTTATTTTAAAACAAAAACAAAAACAGAAAAGCCCTCGCTGGTGTGGCTCAGTCGGTTGAGCACGGTCCCATGCAGGGAAAGGTTGCCAATTTGATTCCCAGTCATAGCGCCTACCCAGGTTGCAAGCTCGATTCTTGGTTTTGTGTGTGTGCGGAAAGCAGCCGATCTCTCTCTCTCTCTCTCTCTCTCTCTCTCTCTCTCTCTCTCTCTCTTCCTCCTTCCATCCTCTCTTTCTTTCTCTCTCCTTCCCTCCTTCTACCTTTCTCACTCTCTAAAGCAATTAAAATATATATTTTTTAAAAATAAAAAGTTACAGAGAAATGTAAAATATTAACAAGTATTATATCTAGGAAATGGGTAATAATTCTATTACTTACTTTACCTTTCTGCATGTTTGAAATATTACATAATAAAAAGTTTAAAATGTGGGGCAGTTATTTTCTTACCGAGGCACGACCCTCCTGGGAATGACTAACACATATTTCTAAAATCCCACTGCCCACGCAGAGCGGGCCCCTAGGAAGCCACAGGCCTCTAGCGACACAGCCAGTCCTCACAGAGTTCAGGAGCATGTCTCTGAGAAAGCTTTCAGAACCCAAAGTCCATCCTTCAAATTACCCAGAGTAGCAAAACTATTTGAAACATGTGTTGCTTTTTTTTTTTTTTTTTTTTTTTTGCAAGAACCAAAGGTCACGTGGAAAGGAGGCTGGTGGATCAGCGGCAGGGTGGCATGGAGACCCCATACGGCAGGGCAGTGCCCAGAGAGGTTCCCACCCTCCAATGAGCGCGTGGCCTCCCTGTCACAGAGGAGTCAGGCTCCCGGCTTCCTGGTCCCATCGAGCACATGTTTGGAACCTTCTCTCCCTGATGAGCGAGTTCAGCCCAGATTCCTGCCTCTGTCCCACTACAGGACCTCCCCTCAGATGCCTGGAGACCCTGTAGCCGGAGGAGGGACCCAAGGAGGACGGGTACTCACTGGGGCACGATGGTGATCTGGACGAAGCAGATGAAGAGGAAGACGAGCGAGGCACACACCACGTAGGCACCGAACCGGTCGTCCACCTGCTTGGAGTACTGAGAGGACACGGCAGAGTGAGGGCCAGAGGCACCAGCCCTGTCTGCCCCAGCCGCGCTCCATCCCCGACACACAGGGAGCCGCTCCAGGACGTGGGAGACCCGAGGGCCGGTGCGAGCCTGAGCTCCTGGGAAACCAGCCCAGATCACCCTAAGGCGATGCTTGTGGGGAGAGGAGTTGAACTGTGTCAAACCAGAAACTCTCCACAGACCAGATCACCGAGAGAGTGATGTGTAATGATCACGGCTAAAATTACCGAGCACCACCTGCATCAGGGGTCGACAAACTGCAGCTTGCAAGCCACATGCGGCTCTTTGGCCCCTTGAGTGTGGCTCTTCTAACAAAATACCACGGCCTGGGCGAGTCTGTTTTTGAAGAAGTGGAGTTAGAAGAAGTTTAAGTTTAAAAAGTTTGGCTCTCAAAATAAATTTCAATTGTTGTGCTGTTGATATTTGGTTGTTGACTAATGAGTTTGCCGACCCCTGGCCTACATGCTAGGACAAGCATCATCGCGCACCTGGCAAGCACACTAGGAAGTAGGCACAGGACTACTGTTTGTGCTTCCGAGTTGAGTAAGATGGGGCTCAGTGAGGTCACAGGGCTTGTCCAAAATCACACAGATCATCCCCAGGGTCCTGACTCCCAGCCTCAGCTCTCCCCCCACCCCCAGCACACACACACACACACACACACACACACACCAACCAGCCGTCCGAGCAGAGGCTGGGCTGGCACGGAGTCCCCAGAGAAGGTGATCCATGTCCGTCCATAAATGCTAGCGGGCAGACTATGTACGCTCCTACCACTTTCCCTCCTACTTAGGGTTGCTTTACTCCATGACGTCATGCGTTCTCACGAGCTCATTGTAATGGAACATCAGAAAGAGGCTGTGACATGGAGCAAAGACCCCGAGCCCAGGACTGGTTCTGGCTCCATCACTACCTCACGCGTTGGCCCAGGGCATACTAGCAGGCGTCTTCAAACTACGGCCCGCGGGCCACATGCGGCCCGCAGAGGAGTCTGATCCGGCCCGCCAGGTTTTTTGGGCAGTGAGCGCAGCCGAGGTGTTACAGTAGGAATTAGTAGTTCATATAGTCCGGCCCTCCAGCTCTCTGAGGGACCGTGATCTGGCCCCCACTTTAAAAAGTTTGAGGACCCCTGTTAGTGCAACTACTTGAGTTTTAGCTCTCCGGGTCATGATTTAAGGAGGCTGACTGCCCCTTCCAAGGTTAATACTTTGAGGTTCAGTGTAGCTAGGTGGTCCATGGGCAATGATAATGATAATCACACACAAAAAAACTAATACAAATAGGCTAACATTCGTTGAACATATACAATGTGGCAGGTACTGTTGTATGTGTTTTAAATATATGGACTTATTTAACCCTCAGTAAGACCCTTTGAGGTAAGTATGCTAAATGTCTCCATTTCTGGCTAAGGAAATGAGGCACAAGGAGGTTAAGATTTATTATTCCTTCCAAACAAGGAGGTCTCCCTAAAATACCCAGCTGCTGGGGTATTTTCCCCAGCATCAGAGCTAGGGAAGTGGAGGGGAGAAGGGCTTTTCCAACAGTGATGGGACGGAGGGAGCCAGCCGGTCATTGCCTTGTCTCTCCCCGCTTCTCCCCTCTGTAGGCTCTGGTTCTGCATGGAGCCTCCTCCCACCCAGGCTGCCTACCTTCTTCTCTAAGTCAGGCTCCCTGAAGGTCAGGAGGAACTTGCGAACATGCTCAGACCGCAGCCTGTCAATGCTCCTGGCGTCGATGGCACGGCCCAGAAACTCGTCCACTTCATCCTCGGGGTTTGCACTTTCCTGGGCGTTCCTGGGAAGCAAGAAGGGCAGACACCAGGCAGGCTGACCACCAGGGGGCGCTGCTAACTGGTGGCTCTGCCCGTGCTCAGGGATCCAGGAGAGAGACCCAGATCAGCCCTAATATAATGTGGGGAAGATGAGACTCGGGCCAGGACACCCTCCTGACACCTGCACACATGGGTAGAAAACTGCCTAAGTCTCAGATCCGCTGGTTGGGGGCCTCACCAACAACAGGCTTCTCTGACTCTATTGATGTATTAGTTCATTATCATAAGATTAGAGGCCCAGTGCACAAAATTCATGCATGGGGGGGGGAGGCCAGTCCCTAGGCCTGGTCAGTGATCAGAACCTTCTCTGCCTCCACACCTCCCTACCTCCTCCTTCCCTCAATGCCCACAGGCCGCCACCCACCCCTGGCTCCCCATCCCGGCCCAGGGGCCTGGCCCCAATCAGGCAATTGAGGTCTGCAGGCCGGGGGCAGCTTCTGCCGCTTAGGGGTGAGTGCACGTCATAGCGACCAGTTGTCCGGTCGTTGTGGTCATTCCATTGTAACGGTCGCTTAGGCTTTTATATATATAGACTAGAGGCCCAGTGTATAAAATTCATGCACTTGGGGGGTGTCCCTCAGCCCAGCCTGCATCCTTTCCAATCTGGGACCCCTCGGGGGATGTCTGACTCCTGGTTTAGGCCCAATCCCTGTGGGCCTAAACCGGCAGTTGGACATCCCTCTCACAATCTGGGACTGCTGGCTTTCCAACTGCTCCCCTGCCTGACTCCCTGTCTGATTGTCCTTTACGGCTTCGACCTGACAGCCTGATTACCCCCTAACCCAGGGGTCTTCAAACTTCTCTCATTATGAGAATCACCTGGTGGAGTTGTTAAAACACAGATTCCCGGATCCCAACTATAAGAAGTGCTATCAGGAATCTGTGTTTTAACACCTCCACCAGGTGATTCTCATAATGAGAGAAGTTTGAAGACCCCTGCCCTAACCACTCCCCCGCCAGCCTGATCAACATCTAATTGCCCTCTCCTGAAGGCCTGGTCCCCCCAACTGCCCTCCCTCCCCTGCAGGCCTGATCGCCCACAATTTCCCTTCCCGGCTGGCCATCTTGTGCTGGCCATTTTGTGACCACATGGGGGCGGCCATCTTGTGTGAGGGTATGATGGTCAATTTGCATATCACCTCTTTATTATATAGAATGATTTACTATGGAAGGTTTAATTGTTTTCTCCCCACAGGTAGGTCTCTGCTCTGTCTTTTCTGGCTGTACCATCATCCAAAAATGAAAGCTGAAATCAAGAGGTGAGACTTCTGCCCAGGGACTGTGGCCACCTGTGCTCTAACCTGGCTCAGGCACTCTCTGGGAAGGTTGCATGATCTTTGGGTGCTGAACTAAAATGACATGGAATTTCTGACAGCCCCTGAGAACTGGGAAGTGACATTCCCTCAGGGCACTGGGATGTGGCCAGGCACTGTGTGTGACCACTGTGACAGGCCTGCACTTTTCTGAGAGCTGCACACACACCTGTGTGTGTGTGTGTGCATGCATGCACATGCATGTGCAGAGTGTGCACACATGTAGTTTTGTGTGTGCACACGTGTGTGCATGGAGTGGAGTCTGAATATGGGCAATGCTAGGGCCCAGCATCTCTGCTGGATGGCCCAGGCTGGCTATCTCTTATCCGCTGTGGGCTCCGGACACTCAGCCAAGACCGCGTGTGGGCTCCTTCCCCATGGAGCATGGGGAAACATAGCTATGAGGCAGATCTGAAGGTATGCCCCAGGAATCATGAAGAGCATGTCACTCACTTGTCCTTGGGGTCTTCGAAGCCCTAAAAGAGAGGGACAGAGAAAGGAGAGGAGTGTGAGAACAGAGAGGACTGGATCCAGAGATGGGCTGTGGGAAGGGGCAGCCCATTTCTCTCTGCAGTTCTCCAAGGAGCTTGAACATACGAGGTAATTCAGCTTTTATCGTGCATTTTGTCACTCAGCAGACCTTTCTTCTATCCTTCCTTCCATCCTCCCTTCTATCCTTCCTTCCATCCTCCCTCCATCCTTCCTTCCATCTTCCCTCCATCCTCCTTTTCATCCTTCCTCCATCCTCCCTTCCATCCTTCCTCCATCCTCCCTTCCATCCTCCCTTCCATCCTTCCATTCCTCCTTCCATCCTTCCTCCATCTTCCCTTCCATCCTCCCTCCATCCTCCCTTCCATCCTTCCATTCCCCCTTCCATCCTTCCTCCATCCCCGCTTCCATCCTTCCTCCATCCCCCCTTCCATCCTTCCTCCATCCTCCCTCCTATCCTTCCTCCATCCTCCCTTCCATCCTTCCTCCATCCCCCCTTCCATCTTTCCTCCATCCTTCCTCTATCCCCCCTTCTATCCTTCCATCCTTCCTCCATTCTCCCTTCCATCCTTCCTCCATTCTTCCTCCCATCCTTCCTCCATCCTCCCTCCCATCCTTCCTCCATCCTCCCTCCCATCCTTCCTCCATCCTCCCTCCCATCCTTCCTCCATCCTCCCTCCCATCCTTCCTCCATCCTCCCTCCCATCCTTCCTCCATCCTCCCTTCCATCCTTCCTCCATCCTCTCTTCCATCCTTCCTCCAGTCTGGGGCGTGGCCGGAGTTGTGTCACTCTGTGAGCATGCCCCCTGGTGCAGGCCCAGGCCGGACACCCCCAGGATCCCGGGGAGCACAGGTGAGCAGGCAGTGGAGCTGGACTGCAGCTCCCTAGGGAACAGGGAGAGACACTGGGGTGCTGAATTCCACCCCAGGAGCCGGCAAGGATTTTACCCTGGGATGGAGAACAACCCCACTGTTTTAGGCCTACAGCTCAAAAATACACCTGATTTCTGTAACAATTTAAACACAATATGCTAATTAGACACGACATCCTTCCGGATGACCTTCCCGATGAAGTGGAAGTGGGCGGGACTGAGTCCCTTGCACAAATTTTGTGCAGCGGGCCTCATGTTTTTAATAAACCCGTTTCTGACTGCCTAGTGCTCCTTTGGCCTGGGTTCCAGTACTCTAACCCACTTACTAGTTCTAGGACCACATAGGGGCAGCTATCTTGATCTTGTGTGTTAGAGTGATGGTCAATCTGCATATTACCTTTTTTTTTTTTTGATAGGATAGAGGCCTGGTACACAGATGGGGGCCGGCTTGTTTGCCCTGAAGGGTGTCCTGGATCAGGGTGGGGTTCCCTTGGGGCATGAGGTGGCCTGGGCGAGGGGCCTGTGGTGGTTTGTAGGCCAGCCACACCCCTGGCGACCCAAGCAGAGGCCCTGGTATCTGGAATTTATTTTCCTTCTACAATTGAAACTTTGTAGCCTTGAGTGAAGGCCTGGGCCTAAAGCTTGGCTTCCTCCATTGCCAAGGAAACTCAAGCCTTTCTCCTGTTCTCTGTGGCCGCAGCCATCTTGGTTAGGTTAATTTGCATACTCACTCTGATTGGCTGGTGGTTGTGACTTGTGGGTGTAGCAGAGTGGTGGTTAATTTGCATATTACTCTTTTATTAGAAAGGGTAACTGGGGACTTTCAACACTCGTGCCTACACATGAACCAGCAGAGCCATTCACTGTGTCTTAAATGCACGATAAAAGCTGGAACAGGATTGAAAGAAATAAACCTCTGGCTAAAAGTTAGTCCCTTTCTAACTGTGCTCAGTCACTGCTTAACCTAATGTCCACCCTGACCCCCACACCATGCCACCTTTATGGGAAGTCAGGGCCAAGCTCTCCTTTGCCAATAGTGTGCCTGATAAGGGCCGGGACCTGTCCCATCCCCAGCCCAAACTCTCTGCCTGGGTTTGTGGGGTGCCAGCCTCAGGGCGACTCTGCCCAGCCAGGATGGGGGAGCAAACAGCACCCTAAAGGAGCCTTTCCTGCCGCCAGCCTCCCCTGGGACTGGCCTTTCCCCACTTACAGCCCTTCTGCTACTTCTCCCAAGTTCCCAGTCCTAACAATGATTAATGTGTCTGCCAACCTGCGCTGAGGCTCTGAAATAACTAGATTCCACTTATACCAAAGATCAATAAAGAAAAAAGAAACTTTCCCCAGGTTTTAAAAAGAGAAAGTACCATCAAGCATTTTCCTGCCTGCTAGTGCCTCCTCTTCACCCCTTTCCTCCCCATCTCTCTCCTCCCCATCTCTCTCCTCCCCACTCCACATCTTTCTTCCCCCCACCCACCATCCTGTGTCCTCTCCACCCCCGATCCTCTCCACCCCCGATCCTCTCTCCATTGTCTCCAACTCTCCTCTTCCCTCACTCACCTCTCTCTTCCTGCCCCCCCCCTCTTTTCTCCCTGCTCTCCATCTCCCCCTTTCCTCTCACAACACCACTCTTGCCCATCCTTATGCAGAGTCTGCAGGAGATTATTGAAGGGCTGGAGTGATAATAGGGAGGGCCCTTGAGCGAGAAGGGGTGAAGGTGGGGGTGGCCTGAGCCCTGGGCAGCACTGACAGGTCTGTGAACGTCTGCTCCCTGGTACTTGGTGTCCTGTGGGTTAATTCTTTACCATTCAAAGGAAAAGGGTCCCAGTCATGTGGCTCAGTTGATTGAAGCGTTGTCCCGAACACCAAGAGGTTGTGGGTTTGATTCTCAGTCAGAACACATACCTAGGCTGCAGGTTCGAGCCCCAGGAGGCCACCCATGGATATCTCACTCTCATCTCTCTTTCTCCCTCCCTCCCTTCCTCCCCTCCCCCTCTCCTCTTCCTCTCCCTCTAAAATAATCAATAAAAATATCCTTGGGTGAGGACTAAAAAATAATTATTTTTAAAAAGTGAAATAGAGGTCTTGACCCAATTCATTTTCCCCCTGTACACTTACCTCAAACCTTTGTCATCTGCTACCTACTAGCTAGGGAGGAGAGTGACCGTGTCCCCTCCCTCTGGTCCCAGGCTCTGCCTGTGAATTCCTATGGGGTCTGTAACCCCCCCCCACCCCCTGCACTGAAACCTAGTCTGGCCCACAGACAGAGCTGGGGTCCTAGTGCGCAGGCCCCAGGTACATGGCCACACTGGGATCCCTGCGCCCTCGCTCCTCCCCCAGCCCTGCCTCAGGGCGGCTGGCTCTGCCTAGAAGCCAGGCTGCCCTTGAGCTCTGGGACAAAAGGAAAGGAAAGAAACACAGCTGCTGCTGTAACCTGACTTTTGTCACCCTCTTGTCTTCTTTCCACCTTCAGAATTCCTTTCTATCCTCACTGACTGAACCTGGACAACACCTCCTGCACTAGCTCTTTCCTGGTGTGTGCAGGGACGCTGGGGGGTGTCTGACCCCCAAGGCAGGCAGGGTCCCTTGCGATGGGGGTACCCCCTATACTGGCCTCCACTCGTGCAGCCAGCCTGCACCCCACCAGCCGGCTGCAGGGACTGGGGTGTTTCTCTGCACAGTGTGACCATCACCTGGCACTTGCCAACAAGCACAGATGGTTTCTGAGCATCTGAGTCAAAGGGTGGGGTTCAGCGGCCTGGGAAATGCAGCGGGTGCTGGAGGGACATCTGAAGCCCCCCAACTCTCCAGGGGCTCACCCTCAGCCTAGCCAGCTGGGTCTGCTTCCAGCCCATGCCAGTAAGCTCTGCTGAAAGGAAGGAGGAGGGGGCGTTGGTAAGTGTGGGCTTACAAAGCCCCAAAGCTCAACCCAGCTTGCCAAGAGATGGCAGGGCTCATGGAGGGAGCCCGGGGCAAGAAGGCAGGCTTTCTGGCTCCTCGTCCAAAGTCGGGCAAGTGCTGGAAGCCAATTCCAGCATGTCATAATTGCAAGAGTTTCATCGAAAGGTTGATGGAACTTGGGGACTCAACAAGGGCTGAGTCACATATGTTATTGCCTGCTGGAATGGCTGAAAGCATTTCCCCAAACCTGAAAAGAATGCATTAAATTAATTGTTTGCTGCCAGACAGCTCAGGGCATCTTAACCTACATGTCATTGCCTCCTACTGGCCAAACACATGAACAGCCATAGACTATTCCCCATTCTGACAATACTTCTGCAGGAAACCCTACCCTTTGAAGTATATATTTCCACCTTGCCTTAGGACAATTTGTGTTAATAAAAAGCAAAGGGTCCTGAGACAAGGAGAACTTTAGCTCCTTTAACTAAAGCTCCTCTGACCCCCAATGCCTTTCAAAATGATCTTTCGTCTCTGGACTCTTTACTTCAGTTACACACGGCCTTTCTCCAGATTGCTGAGCCCTTCTTAATGCTGGAACAAGAACCCCAGCATTAATAGCATCCTGAATTGGGGTGTCCCGAACTGGGGCTTCCTGAACCCTTGCAGCACCAACAGGTGAGTCCATGTCCAGGTGTTCCTTCTGTGGCTCTCCAGGGGCCGGGCCCAGCCCCACCCACAGGGGGCCCTCCCTGGAGGGTGCTGCCAGCACACTGCCCTGCCAGTCACTCACCATCCGCTTCATCTCCTTGGACACCTGGTTGCTGCCCAGGTGGTTGTAGAAGGGGCGCTCGGCTCCCCAGTGTGGTGGGTTGTGCCCGATGGAGTTGGTTCTCTGGCGATTCATCTTGGCGATCATGGCCTTCTCTTCTTTCTGGGAGAGCAACACAGATGCATCAGCCTGTGGGCAGGGCCTGGAGTTTCTCACCCCCCCCCCAGGTGCCTAACCAGATGCCCAGGGGTAAGGCAGCTGCCCCTCTTTTCTCGGCACAGCCTGGAGCCCAGAAGCCTGCCAAGATCCTAGCGCTCACCCAACGAAGTATCCTGATCCCCCCACGCCCCACAGCTGGCCCCGGCTGGCCCAGGAGGACAGTGAGGTGTCTGTGAGGAAGCAATCAGGCCTGTGACATCTGTCACCTGGAATTCTCAGAGGCGGGCCGAGCGGGGGTGACAGAGGGAGAGGAAACCTGGGATTCCAATCACCGCTCAACTTATCCAAAACAGGCTTTGTCCTAGCAGAGCGGGAGGTGGGACAGAACCTGCTGCCCAGAAAGCAGCTTCCCAAGAGGAGGTTTGGGCCATTAGAATATGAGATTCAAGGACTGACGTACATTGTACAAATACACAAACAGGGCCTCAGCCAGACATGTGCCAACCACATCACTTCTGTCTGTATGCCCAGTCATCTGTCCAAACAGGCTCCGCTGGAGGTCTGGAGACACCCCCCCTTGAGCCTGAGAAGGTGAGTGCCGAATAGGGGTGAGGAGTGACGGGGGCAGACTGTTCCAGTTGCCACTGCTGGGGGTGGGGCTATCACTGTCTGCCTGTCTGTCTGTCTCCATTTCATCCTTTCTGGACCACCTGTCAAGCGGGAAGAGCCGAGACCCAGAGCGCCCAGGGCAGAGGCAGGAAGGTGGGGCTCCCGGAGGCCTGGGGGCGGGCAGGGGGGGATGTGGGAGGAGGCATGCAAGGGCTCAGCTCATTTATACTCAGCCAAACAAGGAGCACATGTTTAAAAAGATGTCAACTTAGGCCGAAGCTGGTTTGGCTCAGTGGTAGAGCGTCCGTCTGCGGACTGAAAGGTCCCGGGTTCAATTCCGGTCAAGGGCATGTACCTTGGTTGCGGGCACATCCCCGGTGGGGGGTGTGCAGGAGGCAGCTGGTCAATGTTTCTCTCTCATCGACGTTTCTTGCTCTCTATCTCTTTCCCTTTCTCTCTGTTAAAAATCAATAAAATATATTTTTTAAAAAAAAGGTGTCAACTTAGCCCAAATGTGTCAACTCTCTCCAAAGTGCCCTCCACCCCCCACCCTCTCATCATAGCTCCCTCTGAGGCCCCCGCAGCCAGATCCGGGTTGTGGCCGGGTGCTGCCGAGGCAGGACAGGTGCCGCTGACGTCCCTCTCAGGGGCGGGGTGGTGGTGTTATGGGGGGGCTGCCCCAAAGAGCCCTGCCTTCCTTGAAAACCAACTTTTGCTCTTGTCCAAGCCTTTCCCTGAGTCTGACTTCCTGGGAAGGAAACGGAAGCTTTCTCCACCACAGCGCTCTGACCAACAGATAAATTCAACGGAAAGATTCCCCAGGAAAAGGCATCTCAGTCTTGGGAGGAAAAAGAAATGTTCTCGCCACTCACTTTAAAAATTAAGGACCTGGAACATGACACTATTAAAAATAGAACCCTGAAGTCTGCTGATAATTCAGTTTTATATTTTGGTAAGTGTGGGCTGAGACAAAAGGAGGAAGAAGAAAGAGACTAGAAAGTGAAAGGGGAAAAGAAAAAGGTTCAAGAACCAAAGATTCACAATTTCCTGAGAAGGAGGGAGAGGGGAGAGGAGAGGGGAGAGAGGGAGAGAGGGAGAGAGGGAGAGAGGAGAGAGAGGAGAGAGGAGAGAGGGAGAGAGGGAGAGAGGGAGAGAGGAGAGAGAAGAGAGGAGAGAGGAGAGAGGAGAGAGGAGAAAGGAGAAAGAGAGAGAGGAAAGAAAGAGGGGAGAGGAAGGAGAGGAGAGGGGAAAGAGAGAGAGAGAGAGAGAGAGAGAGAGAGAGAGAGAAGAGGAGAGGAGAGGAGAGGAGAGAGGAGAGAGAGAGGAGAGAGGAAGAAGGAGGAAGAGAGAGGGAGAGAGGAGAGAGGAGATGAGGAGAGGGAGAGAGGCGCGAGGGAGAGAGGGAGAGAGGGAGAGAGGGAGAGGAGAGAGGAGAGAGGAGGAGAGGGAGAGAGGGAGGAGGGGATGAGACGGCGAGGCGAGAGGGAGAGAGGGAGAGGAGAGAGGTGAGAGGAGGAGAGAGGGCGAAGCGAGGAGAGAGGGGAGAGAGGAGAGAGGAGAGAGGCGAGAGGAGAGAGGAGATGAGGAGAGAGGCGAGACGGAGAGAGTAGAGCGAGAGAGGAGAGAGGAAGAGAGGAGAGAGGATGAGAGGAGAGAGGAGAGAGGAGAGAGGAGAGAGGAGAGAGGGAGAGAGCAAACAAAAGTCCGCTTTGTCCCAGCCATGGCGGAGAAGTGAGGCGACCATATGGGAGACACAGACCTCCTGGAGGCTGCATTCCCAGCTCATGCCCTTCCGAAGCCTTGTTGCTAGCTGAGCTGAGCCTGAGCGATTTTGCAGCAGAAGCAACTGAACACATTCCCTCTCTGCAGGGCTCCTGTGACTCTGATGTCCTTCCAGGGACACAGGAGCCATGGCTGTGTGCAGAATTCATGACTTGGCTCAAGGAACGAGTAAGAAGAGAAGGCGGAAGCAGGCCAAGGAAAGTCCCTCCCCAGGGAACGGAGCCCCTGAGCCTCCCTGTCCCCAGGCCCCCCCCCAACCCCCCGCGCCAGCAGCCCCGAGCCCCGCCCGGACCCGCTTCTGGGTGCAGCGCAGGATGAGGAAGGTCTCGATGCTGTGCTCCTTGAGGTAGGCGTTGCGCTCGCCCCCACAGCCCGGCTCCACCTCGTAGTCCCCGTTCAGGTAGCTGAGCGTGGCCTTGGTGATGTGGATGCGTCTGCAGGTGCAGGGGAAGCGGGACAGGAGGGAGAGAACGCGAATTCAGAGCTCTAGAACCCAGGTGCCAAGGCTCAATCCCGGTTTAAAGGGTGGCTCCAGAGCCAACAACCCCCACTCGATCCCCACTCGACGTCCTGGACCCCTCCAAGGTCATCCAATGGCTCAGGCAGGGTCTGTCCCAGCTCGCGACCCCACAACTGCACCGCCTCACGTCTATGGTTCACTGTTACAACACCACCACACGGGTTTACGCTGCCAGGAACACAGCCTGCAGCCTCAAACTTTGCAAAAACCTGGTCAGGAAGAGCCAGCAGGGGCTCCTACTGCGTCCAAACCCCCACCTGGCACGAATGCCCTTCCTAACACAGGCGTTTCCCATCGGTCCCTCAAAAGCCACCTGCTCTGCTTCCATTCCTTGCACATACCACGTTTTCCAAACCTGTGTCTGTCCTCACCCCACCCCTCAGCCCGACACTCTCCCCTCCCCACCTTCCTCCTCTGTCCAAACCCTGCCCATCGTCCTGGCCAGCTCATGCCACCTCCTTTCTGCCCTGAGCTCCCTAGAATCTATCGTTGGGGCCTCCCTCCTCCAGAGCTGTGCCCTACCTCCTGCATCTCACGGGCCCACCGCGTTCGGTGCAAACAGCTTCTGGGAGGAGACTCGGGGAAGCAGACCCGATGCTCCCTACCACCTGCCCTGGTGTCGTGGAAGTAAAGTGCCACGTCGAATAGCTTCTCCTTGAACTCTGCCACCCCCAGAGTTTCAAGCGACTCCACCCTGCCCACTCCAGCCCTGCCCCTCAGGACAGTGGCCCCGGGTGAGACTGGGTGGGAGGCTACGTTGGGGCCCCACCCACAGCCCTCACTCACCCAGCCTTGCCTCCAGCCTCCATGTGGTTGGCCAGCGTGACGTCGTTAGACCAGACGTCGAACTGCCACTTCCTGAGACCAAGGACACCGCAGTGTACTCGCCCGCTGTGAATTCCCACGCGCATGTTCACGTTCACCCCCGTCACCTCCCGGACCAACCTGGGGAGGGAGCAGGGGTGAGGCTGGGAGAGGGTCACGCACGGGCCAGGCACACAGAGTGGGGGTGAGGCTGGGAGGCAGGAGGTCAGGGATGTGTGTCAGAAGGTGCAGGGGTCCAGAGTCATTTCTCTCTGAGCCAGTCCGAACCCTCCAACCTGCAGGGCGGGGCTGGGCGCTGGAGCTCAGGAGCTGTGAACTGTGAGGTGCTGATCCCGGCTTGGCCACAAGGTGGCGTGACACCTCACACTAAAACCCAGGCGCCACTGCTTCCCCCAGACTAGGGGGCCTGGAGCCATTGCTACCCTCAGTCCATGACATTGTATTTTGAAAATGCAAATGAGCATTAGTGCCAACTTTGGCCAGACGGGGAAGTTAAGCCAATACACACCCCATTTACATAATGCTCTTGGCTTTATCCACATCGCTGGGCAATAGAGAGAGGTGGGTAACAGAGGACATGTGTCTGCTCAGGAAGAAGGGGAGCCTAGGCAGAGGCAAGGACGAGGTGTCCCCAATGTGCTAAAAGACAGCTCCAGTCCCTGCTACCCAGGGGTTCCCCAAGAGACAGGTGGCCATCCGGGGAGCAGGCCAGACAGTGCATCCTCTGTGGGAAAGGGAGTAGGACAGAAGCTATCCATCTCCAGCTCTGTGTCCGGGCCCAGGGCCAGTGGAGGTGGGCTCAGGCATTCTGGGGTCAAGTACCCAGGATGCACTTTTTAGGGACCCGGACCGTCCCAGCCACCCTGGGGGTGAGCCCCCTCAGCCAGCTGTGGGCCAGCAGTCTGACGTGGCGAGCTGACCATGAGGGCTCCAGCCCACCCCGCCAGGGACAGGCTGACACCCACGGCGGGGAAGATGTATGTCACCCGTCATTTCTCTTGTCCTGGGACCACATCTGCAGGTAGTTTACTGGAGCCATTCCTTCCATCTGGCCTCCGGCCACGTGCTTGAGTGGGTGCTATCTCATTCTGCCTTTCCGGCTTACCCCCAGGGCCACCTCCTCCACGCAGCATCTCTGGGTCTTTTCAGTGTGATCAATGGCTGCCCCCTTCACGCCCCCCAGCACAGTGCACCTCTCTTCCCTGGTGGCATGCCCGGGCTCAGGGCGTGGAGCCCCGGCCTCTCTCCCTCCACAGGCTCCACGCTTCCGGGTGAGGGATCCACCGGTGAGCCCGGGCCCACAGGGGCACTCAGCAAGCACTGCCGAATGGAACGGAGTCGGACTTCCTGGGCCCAGCCACTTCCTGGCCAGCTACTCCGACCTCCGACCTTGCCCCCTGTGGCTTCCCCTCTGCCCCCGCCCAGGCTACCTCTGACGTTCAAAGTTACTGAACCTGGATGCGATCTCTGACCTGCTCCCCTGGATGGCTTGTAAGCTTGGCTTGTTCAGGATTACTAACGACCAGAGGCGCCTTTGATAGCCAATGATGACCAAAAATGGGCCCAAATCCTTTTTGCTATACTCCCAGGATGGATGGATTTTCTTAAGTGGGAACACCTGTGTTTGACCCTCCCTGCCTAGGAAGATTACCCTTGGCGGGGTATTTACCCGTGAGCCCAACCTTTCTCGTCTGGGTAGAAATGGTGATGGCGGTGGGAGGGGGGGAGGTGATCCTACACCGCCTGGGTGACGGTGAGGACATGAGAGAGCACTGCAGGGCAAGGCCCGCACACGGCATCACTGCCGGCTTGCCCTCCGCTCCTGCAGAGAACCCGGCTTCTGCAAGGCCCTCCCCTCCTGCAGGACACGCTCTCCCGGGAGAAGCTTCCTGGCTGCTGTGGGTAAAGGGGGCCCAGGCTGAGGCTCAACCCCCAGGTGCAAACCGGCCCTCCCACCAGGCGGGGCGGTCCTCAGGAGACCGCTCCTCCCCACTGTTTCCGGACTCCATTGGTCCAACCAGGTGGCCAGCGGTCACGTGGGCCGTGGGCCAGCCCCCCTGCAGACAGGCGGTCTCCCGGGAGACGGACAGACCCCTGAAGAGAGGCAGCGCCCTGAGACAAACAGATCCCCCGAGGCGGGCAGCCCCCCGGGAGACGGGACTTACGAGATGGCCTCGATCATGTCCATGCCCATCTCCACGCAGCAGTGGGCGTGGTCCGCCCTCGCTTCGGGCAGCCCCGAGACGCAGTAGTAACAGTCCCCCAGGATCTTGATACGTAAACAGTGGTTCTCCTGGAGAGCAAATTAATTTTAAAAAATTAAAAATAGCAGGAGAGTGAAGTGGGAGGGAGAGAAACTGGAAGCAAGCAGATCCACTCCATGCCTGGAATAACTTGCCTTTTAGGGCAGTGAGCACGGACCCAGTCCCCGTGAGCGGCCCCGTCTGGGGACAGGGACAGGCTTATCAAAGGCCTCGGGGACAGAGGACAGGCTGGGCAGCACTCAGAGAAGCATACCAGTCTCCCCCCCCCCCACGCTCAGGAACCCACTTTCACGGCCCCTGCAGAGGCCCAAGGAGGGTCCTCCTCCCCCCGCCCGCCCCGCCCACCCCCGCCCAAGGTGGAAGAGTCCTCTCTCTGGAAGCGCTGGCAGGGGGCGGGGTAGAAGAGGGGGCATCGGCTGTCTGCAGGCCAGCTGGGATCCAGACTCATTCTCTGGTCACTCATCCTCACCAGGAAAGTGGTTCTATGACACCTCATTTGTCCCATCAAACGGAAATTCCTCGGGAATCTGGGTAGCGTTACCTGCAGACCTCACCACTCCACCCCCCTCCTCCCCCCCGCCCTACGCGCGCGCGCGCGCGCGCGCGCACACACACACAACACTGACGGAGGGCTCACTTACAGCATCTCCTACTGAGTGTGTGGCCAGGGCTGATGCAGGGCGTGAGGACACACAGCCACCTGCGCCAGCCACCAGTTCCCAGCCGCAGGCTCTGCCAGGCAGGGCACGCCCCGGCACCGTGCCCGTCCCTGGGGTTGATTGAGTCCTGCCCACAGCACCTTCCCTCCGGAGCCCAGATCAGGCCACCCCGCTGGCCCTGGCAGAGGCACCCGGTGCCGCTGGCCCTGGCGGAGGCGCCCGGTGCCGCTGGCCCTGGCGGAGGCGCCCCGTGCCGCTGGCCCTGGCGGAGGCACCCGGTGCCGCTGGCCCTGGCGGAGGCGCCTGGTGCCGCGGGCGCGCGCAGGTTGACTCACCGCAGCCAGCTTGTCGAAGCGGGCGAAGAGCTCGTTGAGGGTCATGACCAGCTCCTGGGCGGTGCACTGGGACGCCAGGCTGGTGAAACCCTCGATGTCGGCGAACAGGATGCTGGGGAGACAGGCAGAGGAGGACCCTGTGAGGGAGGGCAGGCAGGGGGGCACGGCCAGGGCCACCCGAGGCCTCAGTGGGGCTGCCGGCCAGCACAAGCCCTGGGGGCTCCACCTGGCTGCTGCGGGGAGACCCCGAGAAGGCCCAGCCTGGAGACCCGGGAACTCGGATGCTCCCTGCTGCCCAGTTCCCTCTGGGCTCTAGCTGATGCCCAGGAGGAAAAGGGGGCCTGGCAGGGTGTGTCAGCCTGAGCTTACCACAGACGGGCCAGGCCCCGGTCCTCAGCACCTCTTGGGCCGATCCCTGTTGGACCCGGAGCCACCCCTCGAGGTGGCTGGGCCTGGGGATGGGGCACTGGGCAGTGTTTCAGGACCTAATGGCGACCTCATGAGGCCTCACTTCATACACATGGGACTCCAACCCCAGCTCTCCGGCCCAAAGAAGCCCTAAAGGGATGGACCAGAGGAGGCCTGGGGGGAGTCAACGAGGGACACAGCCCAGAAGCGTCCCTGAAGCCCCCAGCTCGTCCCCGCCAGCTCCTTTGGCCTCACGTACACCCCCCACCCCACCTCACCCTGGGTGCCCACCCCACCTCACCCTGGGTGCCCACCCCACCTCACCCTGGGTGCCCACCCCACCTCACCCTAGGTGCCCACCCCACCTCACTCTGGGTGCCCACCCACTGCACCCGCGGTGCCTGCGCTGCACACTGCGGAGCTTCTGTTTCTGAGGCTCGGGCTTGCAAGACTGAAACTCCTTCCTTTTGTTTCGTAACAGAGGACCGGAGGTGAGGACCCAGCAACAGAATGTATAAGGGCCCCCGGAATTTTTTTCTCGAACGATGGACACAAAAGCCCAGCGACTCTCCTGTGCTGAGCTACTCCTGGGCCGGCATGGGCCCGCTGTGTCCGTCTCATGGAAGACGCCCGCGCTGCTCCCACACACCCCAGCCCCGGCGGCTCCAGAGCCGAGTCTGCTCCAAAGGAAGAATGCAGGCCTACACATACGTCGTCATTTTATCCTGAACATGGGTGGGTGCGTTAAGCACGTCTTCATTCCGACGCCTCAGATCTGGGGCCCGGCTCACCCTGGAGCCAGCCTCCCCTCCCACAGCCCGTTCCCCGAGTCACACCTCCCCTCAGAGTCGGGGCGCCGCCCCAGTCAGCTCTCACACCGGGCCACCCGCCCAGGGGCAGGGGCCAGGTACAGGACAGTCCTAAGCCCACTTCCCTGGTCTCGCGGCCTCCTTCCCACAGTAAAGGCTTTTGCCCACATTTCCCCCTCATTCTGCCTCCTGCCCAACCCCGCTGCTTCCCTGCCTGGCCCCAGGACATGGTGTGCCCGCAGCCCTGAGGAACTGCACCAAACTATCTTTTCCATGGAAATCCTCTCCCCGGCTCACCGCACCTGGACACTAATGAAACCTACATTTAAAAACAGTTAGAATGGGGGGTGGGGGAGGGGGAGAAGCCCACAGTGGGGGGGGCCTATGTAATACTTGGAACAATAATTAAAACAAAACAAAACAGCTGGACACTGTTCTAAGCACTTTCCATGAGCGCATCTGAGCTTCTTTTCCAGGTGAGAAAACGGAGGCACCGTTGAGCCACCCACCCAAGGCCACACAGGCAACCCGGCCCCACAGTCCAGGAGCTGGACCAGTAAACAGTACGCTGTCCGGTGGCCCACAGTCGTCTTAAGTGCATACAGGCCTCGGTCGGTGGTCTGGCATTATGTAGGGGGCGGAGGGAGGGGAGGGGCATGAGGGCTGTCGTAGGTGGGCACGCACTCAGGGGCCGCTTGCCAGCTCCCCGAGGGAGCAGAGGGGGAGACACTGTCTTCAGGCCACAGACTCTGGACATCAGACAGCGGCGCCTGGAGCGGGGAGCCATGTGCAGAGTGCTCAGAGATGAAAGGGAGTCGGGATCACCACCGAGCTTTGATCCTGGTGTCTGACAGCAGGCAGGCGCAGCGCCGGCCAGTCTCTGGGCCTGCGGCACGTGGCGGGAAAGGAGCGGGCGAGGGAAGCGAAGGGCTCCAGGTCCTGCTCTGGCTTCCTAACCAAAAGAGGGTGGCAGGCCCTCTCCCCCTCTCTCCCCACCCCTGCCACCTCCCCAGCTCTGTGTCTCAGGAGCGGCCCACTCCACACCGGAGGCAGGAAAAGGTCGCTCCTCGCCCGTGGAAAGCCCCCTCACACCGCTGTGCTGGGCCTTCTTCTTGGACTCGGGAAACCAAAGCAAGCTGGGGTCAAAACTGGCTGCTTCGGAGTCAAGGAGCAACGGTGGGTGGACCTCACTATTTCCAATGCAAAGCCAGCGATGCCAGGCCCCGCAGCTGTTCCCTCTGCGTCCAAGGCTGGCGAGGCCCCGTGAGAGGAAGGAAAACCGTCCCTGAACGTGGCAGAGGCAAGGTGAGGAGAGAGGAAGAGAAGGGATCACCCGGGCAGCATGAGGCAGATGTGTGTGAACCAGGGCACCTGCCAGAGCTCACCTAAGCCACTCAGGCAAGGCAGGGGCCTGCCTGCCAGGTGTGGACACGGCCAGGCCTGGCCATTCTCCTTCCCCACAGGTGCCCTCGCTGGGCCACAGGGAGCACTGTCCTGCACTGCAGGGAGCACTCACCCTGCTAGACTCGTGGTCCTTAGGCCTGGGGCCTGTCAGAACCACGTGGAAACTTTCATAAGGAGAGGTCTCAGACCATCCTCGCACCGCCCACCGCCCCCCCCCCCCCCCACCGACCCAAGATGCTAACTTGCTTGGCCTGGGGCGGGGTTCTGCTACTGATTGTTTTTTTTGGCTTTATTTTAAGTTTCCCTGGTGATTCTAACAGGCGGCCAGGGTTGAGAACTCTGTACTAGTTCAAATGTCACCTTCCCAAGGCGGCTTCCACCACCCTATTTACATCTACAGCCCCTTCCACGTGTCTCTCCCTTCCCTGCTTGGCTTCCCCCCTGCGCTTTTCACCATTTAATATCCTCTTTCTACCTGTGTTTCCCCCGAAAATAAGACCTAGCGCATCTTTGGGAGCAAAAATTAATATAAGACACTGTCTGATTTTCGGGGAAACAGAGTAGTGCTGTGGTGGTTACTTGTCATATGCTCCTGCCTGTCTCTCCTACTAGAGAGTAAACTCCTCAAGGGAGGGAGTTTGGTCGACTGCATTGACTGCTATTTCCCAGCCCCCACACAAGGTCTGGCACAGAGTAAATGCTCCATAAAATGTGCAACGGACAGGCCAAATATATGAGGAGAGGTCATGTCTACTTGCCTTCTGCTCTGTCTGTCCCCACCCCCACCACCACATACACATCTAGCACCATGTCCAGCACCCAGGAGGTGCCTGTATTCGTTTCCTAGGGCTGCCGGAACAAAGTACCACAAACTGGGGGTAGAGGGGCTTCAAACAACAGAAACATATTCCCCTCACAGTTCTGAGGTGAGACGTTCGAAACCAAGGTGTCAGCAGGGCCGTGCTCCCTCTGGCGTTCTGGGTACAGCCTTCCTTCCTCTGTCTGGTGGCTGCTGTCAGCCCCCGGCCCACAGCGGCTCCACCCGCATCCCTGCCTCTGGCCTCACGTGGAAGCCTACCTGTGTATCCCTGTCTTCCCAGGGCAGGCTCCTCTCCTGATCAGGACACCAGTCGTTCTGGATGAGGGGCCCACCCTCCTCCAGCCGGGCCCCCTCTTAACTTGATTTTCATCTACAAAGACTGTGCTTCCAAATAAGGTCACACTCACAGACACCAGGGTTAGGATCTCAACGTGTCTTTTAGAGGGACACAATTCCGCCCGCAGGTCTCTAACAGGTACTGGCTGAAGAGAACAGCCATAATTTCAAAGCAACGAAGCGGCAGAACCGGCAACTCTAGCGGCCCTTCTTCTCCCCGGCCCTCTGCGCGTCCCAAGCGTGCCATCTGAGACGCGTGCCTTCGGAGCACCGGGGCCCGGGCTCACAGGTGCCCAGGAGATACGGGACACGTAGGTGTGTGCGGGCCTCCAGGCTGAGGACGCCGGGCCCACCCTCCAGGCTGCTGGGATCTCCTCTTCCCAGGCCCCTCTGTCCGGGACCTCAGCAGCCGCTGAGGACTCAGGGAGGGCAGGCTCCACAGCTCCTTCCGTGGGGAGGTGGGACAGAGCAAGCAGCCCGCCGGGCGGAGGGGGCTCCCGTCAGCATCGACAGGGCCTCAGAGACCCCAACCCCAACGCCTGCAGCCTCCCCCACACAGTGGTGGAAACACTGCCACCTCCACATCCCCCGCCCCCCTCAGAGTCACACCTCGCTGCCCTCGGGGAGGATTCTGCTGGACCGGGTTTACTGTTCACTGGCCAGCGTTCCCGCTCTGCTCCTCGGTAATTCTGAAGGCCCTTTACAAGCCGCCGGGACCCAGACCAGACGTGCCGTAAGGTGCTGATTCATCGATTAGCTCCCACTTGAGAGCTCGTGTTGGCAACGTGAGCAGAAGCCGGGCAGACCCACGCGGCGGTGCGCGCCTCCCTAATTGCCTGCCGTCCGTCACCCGCGGCCCCTGCATCCCGCTCCGGAGGCAGGAGCAGGCAGGCGCCCGTCCCAGTGACCACAACGGGCCCTTCAGCCACCTGTCACTGCCTCGGCCCGGCTTCGCCAGTGCATTCTCCGGGAGGCACAGTCCCTCTGGCTGCCAGAGGGCCCTGTGACGAGATGGCGCGGTCACAGCCGGCAGCATCTGAGCGCCCGGTGGTCCGGGCAGCCGACATGGCGAGGCCCTGCCCCTCTGACCGCCTGCATCCCTCGGCATTGCTCAGAGGGGCTACGCAAGAAATGCCAAGAGGCCTGGCTGGTGTGGCTCAGTGGGTGAGCATCGACCTATGAACCAGGAGGCCGTGGTTCTAGTCTCAGTCAGGGCACATGCCCGGGTTGTGGGTTTGATTCTCAGTGTGGGGTGTGCAGGAGGCAGCCGACCAATGATTCTCTCTCATCATTGATGATTCTACCTCTCCTCCCTTCCTCTCTGAAATCAGTAATATATATATATATATATATATATATATATATATATATATATATATATATTGCAAGATGAAGGAATTTCTGGAGATGAATGGTGGTGATGGCTGCACAACAATGGGATTGTAAAAATGGTTAAATTGTAAATGTTAGCCAAAGCCGGTTTGGCTCAGTGGATAGAGTGTCAGCCTGCAGACTGAAAGGTCCCAAGTTCGATTCTGGTCAAGGGCATGTACTGTGGTTGCGGGCACATCTCCAGATCTCCAGTAGGGGGTGTGCAGGAGGTAGCTGATCAATGATTCTCATCAATGTTCCTAACTCTCTGTCCCTCTCCCTTCCTCTCTGTAAAAAAATCAATAATGTATATATTGATTGTAAATGTTAGGTTATGTATATTTCACCACAAGTAAAATAATTAATTGACTAATTAATTAGAAAAGACTCCAGTGGCTTCCCCAATGGGGCCAGCTGGATGGTCTGGCCACTGTTTCCATAGCACCCAGCGTGGCCCCACCCCACTGTGAGATCCCTAAGGGGCGAGCACGCTGTCTCTCCCATCTACTCCTAGTCATGCCAGGCACATAGTAGCAGCTCAATAAATGTCTGTGGGATGAATGAGATAATCACATAAAGACCCCTGGTATCGATCCCTGGTAGGGGTGTAGAACTCAGAACACTTCCTATCAGGCTGGAGGCAGGAGTGCCCGGCATGCATGGACCACTCCTCACACGGTGGGCTGGCCAAGGACATTTTCCCTCTGCCCACGGGGTGCACACTCCACTCACGGGCATCGGAACACCGCGGACACTGTCGCGAGGTCATTATAATTCAGAGCACAAAGTAGCTGGGCCAGACGCCGGAGCGACCTGGGGACGCAGCCAAGTGCTTGAGGGAGACAGGAGAGGAGATAATAACCTTACCAGGCGGGTGGGGTGGAGGGAGGGTTGTGAGCCTAGGGAGAGGGGGAGGAAGAGGAAAGGAGGGAGGGCAGGGCAGCCCTTCTAGCCCTTGCTGCATCTTGTGTATAGGGGTGGGTGTTACTCACTTTCACATCTCGGCCAATAGCCCCTCTGCTAGGCCCCTGGCTCCAGCCCCCCATGGCTCCTGGGTCCCTGAGAATAAAACTCGGACTCAAGCCAGTGAGCCCAGACGCCCACACTCCATCCCAGGTCCTCACAGAGGAGCCGGGGAGGAAGAGTTTGTTCAGCAGGACCAGCACCCCCTGAAGGAGGAGCTGCCTGAACAACCCCTGGCCATTCCCACCACCTATGACCTTTAGAACCTTAGGGGTCGTATAAGGACAGGCCAATCAGGAGCGGGGCCATCCTCATTCAGTAAGACCCTACAGAAGGGGGAGCCCTTCAGTACTCCCTCAGCCTTCCCAGCCCCTGAAACCCTTGGACACTGGGTTACCTGACCTTGACATTGCCTGAGAGCCTGGGACAGGGGCTAGACAGGGGCTTTACACACCAGACCTCCTGTCCCTCCCAGCACCCCGCAATGAGCCCCCGCTTACAGATCCTGCCCCTCTGTGACTTTGATCACAGGTGTGACGGGATAACTGAGCAGTGCGTTGTGTAATCTCTACACCCTTGGCGAAGGGAGTCCTCCCCACACCTCATGTGACACGTTCCCGGTTTACTCGCTGATCTGTTGTTGAGCACGTGTCTTTCCGGACAGAAGGTGAGCCGCCAGGTGCCAGACAGTGTCCCCTTCACCCCCCGTCCTGAGCTAAGGGTCTGTGAGCGCGGCCAAGGGAGGCAGAGGCAAAATCCCCGCTGACCAGGGGGTGCGTGGCCACCGATGCTCCCACCTCACAGGTGAGGAAACGGAGGCTCAGGGGCGGTGACCTGCCCGAGTTCCCAGCGCTACGGAGGGGAGCGAGGGGAGGGACCAGTCTGCTCAGCACAGACGTGCACCTTGCTCGGCAGCAGGGACCTCCCGGTGAGGGTGCCCTGGTGTCACCTGGGTTCTGGCTGTGCCTGGACAGTTACTGTGACCCATGGGGACACACCCCCTCTTTGTGGGGTGCCTCTCTGGCTGGCCTGTTCCTCTGACCCCAATGAGCCCCCTCTGACCTTGGCACTCCTGGCCCCAGGGGGAAAGATGGGGATAGGCAAGAGGGGTGTCAAACCCCAGGTCTAATGTCCCAGCAATGGGTCTCTGTCCCAGCTGATCTGTCCAGCCAGGGCTGGAGGTGGTGGGGGCGGGAGGGGGGGGGAGAGGAGGGGTGAAATGTCTCCATCTGTCCTCACACATCGGACCAGAGAGGATCTGTGGGGCTCCCGGCTGCCTCAGCCCTTAGCCAGTAGTGGCGGCTCAGCATCAAAGGCCCAACAAGCTGCTGGTGGTCCCAGATCGGCCATTCTTCGGGGTGGGTGGGGGGACACGAGGCCACAAAGAGTGGTGGCGCCTGTCTGTCCCCCCTCCCTACCCAATCTCCCTGCCATTAGTCTCCTCCCCTTCCACAGAGCCAGCCCTGGTCTGTCACACCATAGAGTTGATTTATTTTTCCTGTGGCCTTGCTCTCGGTGGGGTTAGAGAACAGCATGTCATCACCCTCTCTAAATATTACTGTTCCGCGGAGATTTGACAAATGTGACTCATCACCCTTCCACTGGCCAGCCTGAGAATCCCCAGGCCTTTCTTTGTTGATAGGAGGGTGATAACAATCATCGTAATAACAGCAAAACAATGGCTGCTTCCAATTACTGACCACTGCTCGGTCAGAGCCTGTGCTAGGCACTCTCCACGTGTTATTTCATTGACTCTTCACAACCCTGTTATTGGGTGCTCTTCCTCGCCTATTATGGAGATGAAGAAACAGGGCTCAGAGTGGCTCAATGCCTACAGCTAGGCCTGGTCACACAGCCAGGAACGCTGGGGTCACACGTAGAGCTGCCCAAACTTAGGCCTAATTGCTGTGAGGTCACCCTCCATCGACTGCTTAACACCCAACCCTAGCAGAATCCACCCCAAAAAGAGACTGGACCAAGCGGTGTGTCTCCATCAAGAGCTGCCCCCAGTGCTGCTAATGCAAGAGGCAGGGGCCCAGCGGGACATCTGCATATGATCGCTGGCGGCTGCCTCTGATGTGCACCGGCCACCTCCAGCCTGGCCACTTCAGCCAGAATCATGTCTATTCCCATGAAAATGACGGCAACTTGACTTCTCTCTCCTTTCATCTCCTTCCTGATTGCTGTCATCAGACCTAAGCACGTCTGAGAACAGATGCCCTGCGCTGTGGCTGGGGTCTGCCTCTCGCCAGGCAGTGCTCCGGGCACTCTGTGATCAGGGCACTGTTCTCTTTTATCGGCTCAAGGTCACAGCCTGTCGCAGGGCTGGGGGGGCGGGAGGTGTCTCCCCAGGGTGGGCCACTCCTTGTGGTGGTGGAGTCAGGCTCTGAACAAACCCCCTTGTTGGAGGGCCCAAAAGCCAACAATGGTGGGGTGGATGGGAGATCAGGGGTGGGGCTGAGGACAAAGAGGGGGAGGGCGAGGGACTGGGCAGAGGCAGAGGGGGCAGATGTGCCAGATGTGTTAGCCAAGCTGAGACATGAGCTTTTGCCTTGGTGGTCTGTTTCTGAGCAGTGAATTTTCTGGGTTCCCTTTGTGTTCCACTTGAGATATATGCAATCTCTGAACACATAATAATCTGGCCACTCAGTGTATGTGTGTATATAATTCGTGCACAGGTGGGGTCAGGCCAGCCTGGCCAGAAGGAGGGGACATGGGTGGTTGGCCAGCCTGCCTGCAGGTTGAACTCCTGATAGAGGGGAGAATTTTATTATATACAATATAGACCGAGTGGCCAGATTACTATGTGTTCAGAGATCATAATAATCTGGCTACTAAATGTGTGTGTGTGTGTGTGTGTGTGTGTGTGTGTGTATTTATTATACAGAATATACAGAGTGGCCAGATTATTATGTGTATTTCATCCATACACATGCACACCACGTACAGGAACACACACACACACACACACTCACACACACACTCACACACACGCTGGAAGCCAAACCTCTCTTCTCTGCATCTCCTCTTGGCCCGAGAGCTCACACAATCTCATATGCACTCCTTTTCCTAGGCATCTGAAAACACCTGCCCAGGAATCGCTATGTAAACACTCTCGTATCAAAAGCTTTCTGAGGCCACTTCTCCCACTTATCGGGCTATGAGATCCTAGGCAAGGTCATCTCCGTGTCTCAGTTTCCTTACTTGGAAAATGGAGATAATAATAGCACCAACCCCTTATAGTGATTGTGGGGACTAAGTGAACATATGAAAGCACTTAGAATAATGCATGGGCTACAGAAATCTCTCTACAATATTAACTACTGTTATCGATTATTCCACCACGGGAGGACAGAAGCGGGCGTGAGGAGGAGAAAAGGAAACCAACAGTCGGAGCTCCCTGCCAAGGCCGGGCCCCCTTCCCTCTCCGAGCTCAGTCAGCTGAGCCCCCAGCCCCTGAGGACACCTCCTGGGCACAGGGACCCGGCCAGGGCAGCCTCCTTCCTGACAGTGGGGTGTGGGTGGGCTACAGGGGAGCTGGGATACCCCCAAACTGGGAGCAAAAGTGTTGTGCAGGTACATTTTTCTCGGGTCTGTGGGAGAGATGGACAGAGGACATGCAGACAGAAAGGACAGTCAGATCCCAGGGCATAGGAGGGAGCACGGCGATTCTGCCTGCTCGGCAGGAAAACACAGGTCCTGGCGCCGCCGCTGCAGCCACCGGGCTCACCGTGGATGCGTGTGACTGTGTGTGACTCAGGTGGTTCCATTTCACCCCTTTGTTGACAATGCAGCTCTCCCTACACCAGCCGTAGAGGACTCGCGGGTGCTGGGAAAACCCGCCCAGGGAAAAGGAACTCTCCAGGCAGAGAGCTCCGTTCCCGGGCACACGGGAGGATTATCAGCCAAGCTGGACGGAGGCCACGGTACCGCATCAGGTCCCCGCGGAGTCGTAAGCAGATTTTGCACTCTGTTATTCCGCATCTGTTTGCACATCACCGCTGTCAGCAGCATCTGTCCAGGGGAGAGCAGCCCAGCCATGGAAGGAGCGAGGGCTGTGGGCTGGGCCGGCCTGGGGGCACTGGCCTCCTCAGTCCTGGCGGGTGACCTCGGGCGAGGGTCTCTGTGACTGACTCCGAGCTCAGTCTTTAAACCGGGGATGCTGGTGAGGGCCCCCCACCTTGCAGAGTTGTCAGGAGGGATAGCAGGGAGGCGGACAGCGCTGGCACCATGCCTGGCACACTCTGGCTTAGAAGCTGCGGAAGCTGCTGGATGGTGATGAAGACTGGGATGATGGCGGAGACATCTGAACTCCCTCTCCCTCGTTAAGCTAGCGGTTTCCTCAACAGCTGGTGGTACCGCTTTCTCCCTTCTCCTTCTTCCTATCTCCTCTCTCTCTGCCGCCTCCCCTCCCCCACCCCCCAAATCACTCACCTTAACAGAACTAGAGGGGATCCACACAACACACATTCCAAAGCCACCAGACCACCCTGGCGGGCAGCGCCCCCTTGAGGGAAGAGGGTGGCAACACCCACGGTCTCCGTCAGGGCTCTGTCTCCCCACCTGCCCTAGCCCCCAGCCTCACGCCTACCTCACGTTGTCATGCTTCTGGATGTAAATCTTATGGAACATCATATCCTCCTGCTTGGCGTTGATGTCTGCTTTCATCTCCATGGCAACATGACGGGGAAGGACGGATAGCAGGAGCCGCTCCTGGGGAGGGAAGCAGATGCTTTTGTCACAGCTCCTCCCACCTGCCTGGCAGCGAGGCCCCTCGCCTCTCCAGGTGGCTCCTCCACACCTGTGCTCCCCTCCCCCCAACCCCTGACCTGCAGGAAAGCCTCTCAAACTCCCCAAAACCCATGGGCCGCCTGCCGGTCCTCGGGGACACGGGGAAGGTGCTCCTGGTGACCCTGCAGCGCAGAGCGAGCACCGAGTCAGAATCCCCCGTGTGGCCTGAGATGGCGTGACTACAGGCACATTACTGAACCCCTCTGAGCCCCGGCTCCCTCATCTGTCCATAGGGACAGGGTTGTTGAGAGCATGAAATCCACCCAGCCAGTCATCAAGTATTTATTGAGCATGTGCCAGGAGTCATAGCTGTGAACTAGACCGTGAACCGGATCCTCGTCCATGAGGTTCCTTATGGGGGAGTGGGCCCTGGGCAGGGGTGCCCGAGGGAGGGGGGCGGCAAGAGGAGGCTTTATAGGGACCAGCGGAGGGGCCTCCCTACTCACACAGGAGGCAGTGGCCCAGGAGAGAGGGAAGGCACTTTGAGAAACAAGCTAAAACCTGCTGAGGAGGTAGGAGAGAAGCAGGGAGCGGGCCAGAGCCACGCTGTGGGGCCAGGAGGGTCATGGTGCCTGTGTGGGGCCTGGACCTTGCCCCTGATCTGGGTTCTCCTCCAGGCCTGCCTGCTCCCAGTGGTACAGCTACTCCCGGGCAGCCGGCCTCCGCCTGCTCTCTCCACAGTCCACTGCCCTCTGCCCACTGCCCACTGCCCTCTGCCCACAGCCCACTGCTCACTGCCCACAGCCCACTGCCCCCTGCCCACAGCCCATTGACCACTGCCTCCTGCCCACTGCCTACAGCCCACTGCCCACAGCCCACTGCCCACAGCCCACTGCCCACAGCCCATTGCCCACTGCCCCCTGCCTACAGCCCACTGCCCACTGCCCCCAGCCCCTGTCCACAGCCCACTGCCCACAGCCCACTGCCCACAGCCCATTGCCCACTGCCCCCTGCCTACAGCCCACTGCCCACTGCCCCCAGCCCCTGTCCACAGCCCACTGCCCACAGCCCACTGCCCCCAGCCCCTGCCCACAGCCCACAGTCCATTGCCCACTGCCCACAGCTCACTGCCCACAGTCCATTGCCCACTGCCCCCTGCCCACTGCCCACTGCCCCCAGCCCCTACCCACAGCCCATTGCCCACTACCCCCTGCCCACTGCCCACAGCCCATTGCCCACTGCCCCCTGCCTACAGCCCACTGCCCACTGCCCCCAGCCCCTGTCCACAGCCCACTGCCCACAGCCCATTGCCCACTGCCCCCTGCCTACAGCCCACTGCCCACTGCCCCCAGCCCCTGTCCACAGCCCACTGCCCACAGCCCACTGCCCCCAGCCCCTGCCCACAGCCCACAGTCCATTGCCCACTGTCCCCAGCCCCTGCCCACAGCCCACTGCCCACTGCCCCCAGCCCCTGCCCACAGCCCACAGTCCATTGCCCACTACCCCCTGCTCACTGCCCACAGCCCACTGTCCACTGCCCACACCAGGCTAGCTCTTGGAATTCTCCCATCGGAAGCCGTTCAGCCTCCACCCTCCTCGTCCTGCTGTCCTCCACTGGCTTCCCCACCCCTAGAGTGGTCCTGAGAGTCTTCTGGCCCCTCCCCCGCCCCGGGCCAGGTGAAAATAACCAACACCTGCTCTCTCCTGCCCTCTGCGGGTAAGGCTTCCACCAGCACCTCTGCGGGCCCCTCTCACCCCCTGTCCCCCCACCCAAGGCTCCAGAGTCTCCAGCCGCCCACCCGATGCCTGGGCACTTGACCCCATGTCCTAGACCAGTGGTTGGCAAACTCATTAGTCCAAGAGCTGCAGTTTGCCAACCACTGCCCAAGACCATACTCGCCTTCCCTGGTTTTCGTTCCCCAATGCCGCCTCCTTTCAAGCCCCCTGCCTTGCCCATGACACCCTCATTCTCCTATCCCCAAAGGTCAAGACGTTGCTCATGTAACTGCTCTTATTTCTCAGAACTCACAGACTGACCAGGTCCTGCTGGTTTGGACATAAGCTCCTGGACTTGTTCTGTCTGTTCTGCATCCGCCTCCTCCGTCCACAGGCAGTTCTCACCCGGTGGGACAGTGGGGTCTGGCCACGCCGCCTGCCAGACAGCCGCTCCTCAGCCCTGCTGTGTGGCCGTCCCTCCAGTACACAGCCCTTCCCATGTCCCTCTCCTGCTCCGAACTGCAAAGCGCCCCTGGGCTCCGCCAGCCACATCGAGTGTGGATTCTTCTGGACCCACTGAGCCCACTCCTATTTCCCACTCCACCCGCCCCCTTGCCTGCCCTGACACTCCCACCCACCCAGACTGGCCGCCGTCCTTCTCCCTCCGAAGCACCTCCCCCCACCCCAGCCTCAGCTTCTAGCAGGCCTGGGCCTCCTTCAGATTGGCCTCCATCAGGTCCGGGCCTCCTGCAGGTCGGCCTCAGCAGGCCTAAGCCTCCTTCAGGTCCGGCTTGCCACCTTTGATCTATCCTCCACTGTAAGCCAGCGAGCGATCTTCCTAAAACACACACCTGACCATATCGCTGGCCCAAATAAAACCCTCCTATGCCGCTTGCAGGATCAGCCCACTCCCCAGCCAGGTCTCGAGGTCTCCAGGATCTGGCTCCTGTCTCCCCTGCACCCCCTGCTCCCCTCCCAGCACCCCCGAACTGAAACCTACCCTCCGCTCCAGAGAGAGGAAACGCAGCTTCTGGTGGCGTGTGCACACAGCCCCTCTGCTGAGGATGAGAGTGGCCATCCTCACACACAGGCTCGCTGCCTCCCCAGGAGGAGGGGGTCCTGGCTCGTGCTGTCAGCATCCCCTCCCCTCCTGGGCCTTCCTCAGAGCCCTGATCGCTCTGCATGTCAATGACCTACAGCGTGTCTCCTCCAGTGTGAGACGCCTCCCTGGGATGGAGCTGTGTCCTGCTCCCTCTGTGGCCCCCCGCCAAACCCTGGGGGGCTGGTGAGGGACGCTGCTCCCTGAGGTTGGTCTGGTCTCTCCAGGCCCCCCTCCCCCCGGTGAGCATGGCCACTGAAGGCCATCCCGCATTTACCGAACTCCCAGAGAACAGTCCCCGGTGATGGAAACACAAACCAAAGGGTGAGTCTGTGAAAATAGCGGATGGCTGGGAGAACATGTGCTACAAATGGTGTAGTCATCAACTCTGCTGATGACTTCCTCAAAGCGGAGGGTCAGGAGGAGTGGGCAGAAGGCGGCCGGGGAATCATGCCAAGTCCCGGTCACGCAGCACCTGGGAGAGTCACCCTTTCTGTGGGAGGCGAGACGGGGAGCTGCTGGGCCCTGCTGTCCCCACAAACGCACCACACCGCCCCGCCCCGCAGCTCGTAGCTCGGCTGGAACGTGGTGCTGTAAACCTATCTTCTCCCCCAGGTCCCTACGGGTTTGCTGGAATGCCCGGCCTGGCCAGCGCCAGAGCAAGTAAACCACGTGAGCTGTGAAGTGCAGATCTTCCCGGAGAAGGGCAGGTGCAGAGTGAGAGGGACAGTCCCTCATGTGGGAGGGGAAGGACGGTGGCCTGCTCCCGGAGAGAGGTGCCGGGCTTCGGACTGGAGCCAGAGAGGGGGATTCTGAGGCATTCAGGGGCTTGGGAGTGAGCGGGGTGCAGAGGTGAGGTGAGGTGAGCTTGTCAGGGAGACGGTGGGACCTCTCAGGGACAAAGGCTCACAGTTCCTTCAAGGGGCAGGACCAGGAGCCCCACGGGGCCGGGGAGCACACAGAGCAAGCCAGGCCTCCCCGTAGACAGCGGGAGCTGGGGCTTGGCGAGGGGAGATGCGGGCTGGAGGGAAGCGGACACAGGGGGTGACCGAGGAGGGGGTGGGCAGAGACACTGCAGAGCTTCATCCCTCTGCCCAGCTGTCTGGATGTCACCAGCCCGTGTCCCTGTGCCTCCCCTAGGACACAGCCGGACGGTCAGAGACTCCCTCACATTGCGGTAACACTGCTGCGCACTCTGGGTCCCCAGCACGCACTCCTGCCGGGCCAGGGAGTGCTGACACTCTCACAATCCACCTCATCAGCCTCTGGTGAAGTGTGTGTGTGTGTGTGGGGGAAAGGGGGCGGGAGGAGAGGAGGGAGGAGGAGGGCGCCTCCCTGCTGCCAGAACTGGGCTGCCGGCTTATTTGTAGAACCCCAGGGGGGCACTGAAGAGGCCATGGGCCAGCTCTGGGGTACAGCCCTTCCTCCAGTCTCTCCCCCAGCCAGGAATGTGGGCGCCCTCCAGGAGAAACATTCCCGGGCTGGGCAGCTGGGAGCCCAGCTGGAGGGGAGGTCAGCCTTGAGTCCGCTCCCTGCCAGCTGTGCGGAGGCCCCCGCTCACTCACCTGCTGCTGGTTCTCCCGCTGGGAGTGGAGCCGCGCCTGGATGCACTCCCGGGTCTCCTGGAAGGCCTGTCGCTGGGAGACCTCGGCCGGGTAGTGGGTGCAGACGCCCACGATGTTGGTGCAGGAGAAAATGAGGACGTTGGAGACGAGCTGCAGAGGGAGAGACGAGGAGGGACACCGCGCTCAGGCCTGGAGCCGACGCCGGGTCACGGGAGCCCCAGCCCTGCCCCTTCCAGCCCCAGAGCGCGAAGCTCCCAGGCCCCACCTTAGCAAATACACACCTCGCTGCCAGCAGACAAATGCCAAGGAAGCTGGGAGCCGCCAGGCATCGTTGGTCAGGCACTCTGATTCCTCAGAGCCCACAGCCTGGCTGGCCTGTGATGGGGTATGGCCCCAGGGACACCGAGTCACGGAATGAGCACACAAGACGTGTCCACAGTACCAAAGGTGGGAAGGTTAGGTGCCCCGGGGATTCTGTGACTGACAGGGTGTGTGCAAGGAAGGCTCCAGGAGGGTGATAGCGTCCAGCATGAACCAAGGGCTGCCCTTTTGCAGAGAAGCCCTAGCTTATTCCTCGCGAGGGATCAGCGGCATTGAAACAAGTACGGACCCTCACCATGAGCTCCCAGCACTGTGCTGAGAAGGAAAAGGTCCCTGGCCATCAGTGCCCACAGGGGGTCCCGTCTCCTCTCCCTAGGCTTCCATTCTTTCTCTGCACCAGCACCAAGGCCCCCCGCACCCCACCACACCGGCTGGCGAGCACCCACCAACACCCCCCCCCACCCCCACCCCTCACCGATGCCCTTCTCCGCGCTGACCGGGATGTGCGTGTGGAAAAACACCGCGGCCCCTTGGGTCACGGAGACAAGGGTGGAATTCTTTTGAAAAGATTATTGACCGAAAAGCTACGGGGGAACAAAACACAACACAACCCACAAAAGCAAGTTGACACAGTGCATTTCAGACACCGACAAAGGTGCTGCTTAGCCAAGATTTATCTTGGCAGGTTCCGCTCCTGCGGTCTCTGGGTAAGCGGTCCTGGTCCTGCCCTCTCCTCAGGCCACACAAACGCTCAGGCTTCCAGGCCTCCGACAAGTTCACGTCAGACTCACCTGCGGAAGGGCAGCCCAGCCGGCCCTGCACTGCGGCTCCCGTGGCCTCAGGAGCCCTGCCTCGGTCCCCAGTCCTCTTGTCCATTTCGATCTCAAAAGACGCTCTGGGCACCAGCTGCCCGGCAGTGACCCAGCAGACTGCCCCCCACTTTGACTCAGGACTGTGTTGTGCCTGAAGGCTTTCCCCACCCGGCTCTGAGGTGGTCCAGACCATGTGGGGTCCTCAGCCAGCCCAGGCCTCCAGGCCGTGTGGACTCCACACTGGGTGCAGTGCCATGGGTCCATGAACAGGAAGGGACTGTGTCTCCTTCCCATCTCAAAGTCTTGCTCTCTCCTCAGCTGCACAATAAATTCTGATTTTCTGGCCAAAGGATACCTCCCAGGTACCATCAGGGAAGAGGCAAACTCAATTTACCAACTCTGCTGATGACTCACAGCCCCCACAACCCACCCCAAACCCCATCCACCCCAGAGTCCTATCATCATCATCTTATGTAACCACTAGAGGCCTGGTGCACAAAATTCGTGTCTGGGTATGGTCCCCAGACCTGCGATCAGGGCCATCTTCCTCAGCTGCCCACAGCTGGCCCTGACCCCTGCTGCCACCCCCCACCCCACCCCCAGTTTCCTGTTCGCCATCAGTGATTTGGAGCCTGATGAACAGGGGAAGGGACCAAGAGGTCAGCTGTCCCCACCCACTCGCTGGCCCCGCCACCTCAGCGGGTGGCCATCAGGTGATAGGACACTGCTGGCCAGGGAAAGGGACCAAGAGGGGAATCAGTGCACCTCATAGTGACCGGTCCAGCGGTTGTTCTGGCCATTTTGCCATTAGGGCCAATTTGCATATATTACCCTTTTATTATATAGGATTATTACATAGGATGTGGCAGAAAACCCAGTCTATTCATCACAGGAAAGAAGACCCCTGCTCTGCAGAAGCTGACAATCTAAATGAGGAGATAAGTAGTCAAGACTGGGAACGAAGGACTGGCAATAGAAAGCATAAACTGCCTCACACCAGAGCAGGATGGTCAAGAGGGAATGCGAGGTACTGAGGCCTGTGGGCCGGCCTGGGGCACACTGGGCCTGGGTCAGGGAGATGTTTGGGGAGGCTGACACGCATGGGGAAGGGCCTCCCTGGAGAGGGTACCCAGGAAGAGCCCCTCAGACCAGGGGGAGACGGCCCAGGAAAGAGCCGTGTCTGCAGTATTAACCCATGCTGTGACGCGCCTCTGGAAGTCCCTGGGGACCACTGAGAGAGGACTAAGAGAAAATGAGATGAGGAGGCGAAGGCTGAAGGTACAGGTGGCAGGGAATTCCAAAGAATGCTCTAGTTAGGAGACATCTTTTGAAAGGAGAGAGGAAGGTGCCGGGTGACAAAAACAGGAGTGAGATATAATAGGGAAAAACTAAAAGCATTTCCCTTAAAATCAGGAGCAAGACAGGGAGGTCCACTTTCACAGCTCTTACTGAACATAGTACTGGAATCAGCCACAGCACTCAGGCAAGAAGAAATAAAAGGCATCCGAACTGGGAAGGAAGAACTGACACTGTCATTATTTGCAGGTGACATGATACTGTATGTAGAGAACCCTGAAGATTCCACCAAAAACCTAATAGGACTGATAAATGAATTCAGTAAAGTAGCAGGGTACAGAATAAATATTCAGAAATTGGTTGCATTTTTACACACCAATAATGAGCTATCAAAAAGATAAACTAAAAAAAACAATCCCATTTACAATTGCATCCTAGAAAAATAAAACTAAAAAACCTGGGTATAAATTTAACCAAGGAGGTAAAAGCCCTGAACTTGAGAAATTGTAAGTATTAAAGTAAGAAAATGAAACAAATAAATGGCAGCATATATAGTGCTCATGGGTAGAAAGAATTAACATCATTAAAAAGCCTATACTACCCCAAAGCAATCTATAGATTCAACACAATTTCTATCAAAATGTCAATAGCGTATTTCACAGAACTAGAACAAATACTAATCCAAATATCTATATATAACCACAGAAGACCCCCAGTAACCACAGCAATCTTAAGAAAGAAGAACAAAGTTGAAGGTATCATGCTACCTGATAATCAAACTGTACTACAAAGCTACAGCAATCAAAACTGCATGGCACTGGCATAAAAACAGATATACAGACCCAATGGCACAGAATAGAGAGCCCACAAATAAACCCACACCTATATGGTCAATTAATGTTTGACAAAGGTGGCAAGACATATATAGGGTGGGCAAAAGCAGGTTTACAGCTATGACTTTGCAAAACACAATATTATTATTTATTGTTGTGTTATTTTTCCATGTGAACAATTGTAAACCTACTTTCCCCCCAGCATGTACAACGGGGTAAATACAGTCTTATCAATAAATGGTGTTGGTTAAATTAGGCAGATACATGTGGGGAAAAAAGTGAAATTAGACCACCATCTTATATCGTATACAAGATATACAAGAACAAACTCAAAATGGATTAAAGGCTTCAATGTAAAACTTGAAAGCATAAAACTCCTAGAAGAAAACACAGGCAGTAAAATCTCTGACATCTCTCTTAGCAATATTTTTTCTGATAGTTCAAAAGAATATATGCACCCTTATGCTCATTGCAGTATTATTTACAATAACTAAGACTGGAAGCTGCCCAAGTGCCCATCAACAGGTGAGTGGATAAAAAAAGCTGTGGTGCATGTATACAATGGATACTACTCAGCCATAAAAATAGAAAAAAATCGTACCTTTTGTGACAGTATGAATGGAGAGAATTATGCTAAGTGAAACAAGCCAGTCAGAGGAAGACAAATCCATATGATTTCACTTATATGTGGAATCTAATGAACAATATACACTGTGTGGCCAGATTATTATAATATCTGAACACATAATAATTGCCTCTCTCTCTCTCTCTCTCTCTCTCTCTCTCTCTCTCTCTCCCTCTCTCTCTCTCTATATATATACATATACACATATATATACATATACATATACATATATATATATTCACACACACATATATATTGGAGGCCCAGTGCATGAATTCCTGCATGGGTGGGGTCCAGCCAGCCTGGCAAGGGGGAGGGGACATGGATGGTTGGCTGGCCTGCCTGCTGGTCGAGGGGACAATTTGCATATTAGCTTTTTATTATATAGGATATACACTGAGTGGCCAGATTACTATGCATTCGGAGATCATAATAATCTGGCCACTCAGTGTAAATGAACAAACAGAAACAGACTCATAGATACAAGGAACAGACTGATGGTTGTCAGAGAGGAGGAGGTTTGGGGGACTGGGTAGAAAAAGTGAAGGGATTGAGAAGTATATATTGGTAGTTACAAGATAGTCATGGGAATGTAAAGTACAGCATAGGGAAGATAGTCAATAATAATGTAATAACTAACTATGGTGCCCAGAGGATACTGGAAATATTGGGGGAAACATTTTGTCCAGCCACTATGTGTATTAGAGCACCTGAAACTAATGCAAAATAATATTGAATGCAAGCTCTAATTTAAAAACTTAAAAATTTTTTTTAAAAGAAAGTAAAAAGACAACCAACAGAATTGAATTATCTGCAAATCATACATCACACCTTTATTTTTGACAAGTACATAAAAGGCAACTAACTAAATGGAGAAAGGATAATCTTTCCAATATATGGTCCAGAACAATTGGATATCCATATGATCAACTCAAGTCTCATAAAATATACAAGAAATTCCTACTAATGGTTCATAGGCTTAAATGTAAAACCTGAAACTATTAAACCTTCTGAAAATATAAGACTTTGGGTTAGAAAAATATATATACAAAACAGCAAAATCATGATCCATAAAAGGGGAGAAATTGATAAATTAGACTTCATCAAAATGAAGAACATTTTCCTTCAAAAGGGACTGTTAAGATAATGAAAAGATGAGCCACAGAGTGGAGAAATTACTTTTAAATCATATATTTGATTTTTTAAAAAGATTTGTGCCTAGACTTCATAAAGAACTCCCAAAAGTCAACAATAAGACAAAAAACCACCCACTTTTTAAAAGAGCAAAAGATTTGAGTAGACAATTCACGAAAGAAGATAGAGGAAAGATAAATAAGCACATTGGAAGATGCTCAAAATAATTAGCTATTAGGGAAATGCAAAAACAATGAGATACTACTAAACACAATTAGAAAGGCCAAAATAAAATAAAATTTACAAATTAAAAGAAAAGAAAAAAAGAACTGCTGATAGAACTCTCATACCTTGCTAGAAAGAATGAAAAATGGCCTAGCTTCTTTGGAAAACTGTTGATTTCTTGTAAAGTTGAACATATATTCGCATTATGACCAGCAACCTCACACCTAGGTATTTGCCAAAATGAAGAGTGATGTTCACACAAAAACCTGTGCAGGTATGTGTATAAAATGGAACCATCTAGTAATAAGCCACAGCCATGATTTTTAACTGGTGTGCAGCAAGAATTTTTTAAGTGATTATCATACCCGTTTGTTTGGTTTTATTTTAATAGATTTCAGAATGGAAGGGAGAGGAAAAGAGAGATAAAAACATCAATGATGAAAGAGAATCACTGATCGGCAGCTTCCTGCAAGCCTCCACTAGGGATTGAGCCCACAACCCAGGCATGTGCCCTGACCTGGTTCATGGGTTGATGCTGGACCACTGAGGCACTCTGGCTGGGTGCCGCAGGAATTTTTAAAACATGCAATACCTGACTATTTAGTCAGGGGCATTGACCTTCTTTTCCCCCTTAGATTGTCAAATGAAAAAATGACAACAGCCAACACAATAGCCATACAGTATGAATGAATCAAAATTATACCTATTTTTTTGTCAGATAGGCAAAAAATATATGTTTTGGTGTGCCACGGAACTTTAGAAATTGGTTTATGTGGGCCGTGAAATGAAAAGGTTGAAAACTGCTGACATACATCATGGACGAGTCTCAAATGCACTAAGCTGAGTGAAAGAAACCACACTCAGAAGGCTCCATACCGTTTGACTCCGTTCAGTTTGCATTCTGGAAAAGACAAAACTGCAGACTGAGAACAGATCAGTTGTTGGCAGTGGGGAGGATGACGACAGGGGCAGCAGGAGCAAGTCTTTCTGGCCAATCAAACTGCTCCATATCTTGGCTGTATTGGTGGTTGCACATCTTTATACCTTTGTCAAATGCACAGAACAGTACACCAGAGAGGGTGAATTCTACTATATGTGAATTATACTTTAATAAAAAAAAACAACGACAACAACAAAAACACCGGAGGGACTAAGAGAGAGAATGTGAGGAATCAGCCGGACAGAGAAAGGCAGTCTTTCCTCTCTCCGAGGTCAGGAAGAGGGGCCAGCGTCTATTTTGAGACATGACCCCGAAGGTAATTATCAGCTGGCCGCTGCAGTATCTTGGCACTAATCCTCCCCGCCTCGCCTGCTGTAACCCGACTCCTCCCACAGCCAGAAGGCCCACAGCAACAGACAGTGAGGATCCAGGTAAAACGATGCGCTGTAACCCAAGAGCTGTCCAAATGGCTTTGCTCAGCTTAGTGTGTTTGCCTCAGTGTTCCTCTCTCTCAGGCGCTCAGCACAAAACGGGCCGAGCAAGGAGAGGGGACTTGGCAAGGACACTGGGAAGGGCGATTTCAGCAAATTGGACCTGAGAGCGAAGAAGTAAGAGAGTACAAAGTCAACCACAACCACACGCACGCACGCACGCACGCACATGTCACCCACCAAAAGAGCAGGAATCTGTGCGTGGAATCCTAAGAGATGCTAAGGCCCCTGCGCAGATAACGGATGCTGTGGATGGGGAGGCCTCAGGGACATCTGACTGAGCTCTGCTTACAGCCTTCTAGAAGGCGTTTGTCACTTAAAGATGATCTCATGCCTTGGGCCCAGGCTCCAAATCTGACCGGTTCTACTTATCAATGACCAATTACTGACCCCCTTCATATGCCCCAGGAGGCAGACACAGTAAAATGATAAACCATGTCCTGGGTAAACGACTTCATTAGTGAATCATCACCGGGATCACTCACAGCAGCAGGTGGAAAGGCCTCATTAAGGGTTCGCTGGCTTCCCTTGTGCCAACCTCATGGGACATATGTCATCACATGGAACACGTGTGAGAAGAAGAGATACTACATGATCCTGCGTGGGGTAACGAGAGACCGGACGACACAGAAACCTCAGCTCCGGGAGTCAGCTGCTTTTCACACAACCCCTGCAGGTGGTTTGGGTCCAGGCGGTCTCAGGACCACACCAGGAGCAGCCCCACTGGAGGGGAATGTTTGGAATTTTAGTCTCTGCGTGGAAACCCAGGGGAGATGCCGATGAATATTTACCACTCAGGTTGGCATGTCTAAACTCCCAGCACTTCAGAAACCCAATCTCCGGCTGCCTGCAGGCTACAGGTTTGATTTGGCCACGAGGGAAGTCACCGTGCTCGGTTTCTGCAGCGTCTCCTCCACCAAGGCAGAAACAAACCCCAGCAGCCGGCCTCGGGCACTGCTGTCATGGCTGCCTCTTCTCTCTGAGTTTCCAGGGGGCTCCCCAGCCCTCTGCTGCAGGCTTGCTACGTGCCGGTCCTGAGAAAGGGGCAAGGCAAACTGGACCGAGGAAGGGGCAAGCAGGTCCGGCGAAGAAAGAAATGAGTTGGGGCAGAAGCTCCTGCAAGTGGCTATTTTTCACGGCTTCTACTCTGGGACATTCCGGCTGCCCCCTCGCAGTGTGTTCACAGGTGTGTCTGGTGGTGGTGGTGCCCAGGAGGGAAGGAATCAGAATCCCCCCAGAGAGCAGGAGTTACTGATAGGGGGACAAGATGTTCAGTTACATTTTAATTTCAGATAAACAAAGACTAATTTATTTATTTATTATTATTTTTTTTAGTGTAAGTACGTTCCATGCGATACCGGGGCATACTTACGTATCCTATATAATAAAACCCTAATATGCAAACCAACTGAACAGCAGAACGACTGGCAGAACAACTGGCGAACAACTGGTCACTATGACGTGCACTGACCACCAGGGGGCAGAAGCTCCTGTATTGAGTGTCTGCCTCCCCCTCCTCCTCCCCGCCCCCCCCCACAGAGGGAGGCGACCAGCAATGGAGATTGGGGGGCGGGGCCAGCCAACAAGTGCCCCACCAGTCACCTCCTGCAAACCAGCCTTCGGACATCGCCCAAGGGTGCAGACTGGGCTGAGGGATCCCCCTCCCCGTGCACAAATTTCATGCACCGGGCCTCTAGTACTAAATAATTATTTGTTGTTCGTTTGAAATTCAAATTTAACTGGGGGCAACCCCATTTTCATTGGCATCCCTACCTTTTCAATGCTGGCCTCCCCACACTGACAGCCCCTCCCGTTGGCAGGGCCCCAGCAGACTAAGGTGAACCAGCTCCCGCTCCTCCTTTCTCCCTCTTCCACTCTCCGTGCTCCCGCACAGACAGACTCCAGCGCTTCCTTTTCACCTCAGAGTTGAAGTTGCCTCAGGTGGGTGCAAGCCAAAGCTAGGATCTGATCTTCCAAGCCCACTCACCTGGCCACAGGCCTGGACCATCTCCCCACTCCTCTGAGCGGGCCCCTCCCTAATGGCAGGCCCAGCCCCTTCTGCTCTACAAACACAAAACCAGCAGCCAAATGAGACCCAAATAAAAGGAGCTGACGACCTGTCAAGAGTCCTTCCCCCTGGCCCAGATTCGTCTTCTCCACACAGTGGTGGTGGAGACCTCGGTGGAATCCCATTAAGATAAAAAAGAAAATAGATCAAGGAAGGACCATCTTAAATTACATCCTCTTAGAAGGCACGCTGGCACCGTGTCTCACACGATGTACCATGCTCAATTAGGTACAAAATGGCTTTTAAAAATATTACATAGTTTTAACTTAAAAGAAAAAAATCACAGTAACATCACTTTAAAATTTTCCCTTGACAAAGAATGAAGACTGCTGTATGCTTTTTTGGTGACCAAGGCCGTACTCTCTCCTTGGGGGCTTCTGAGATGAGGGCCTGCTTCGCGGAGTTAGCTGGTCTATCTCCACGGCTCTAGGCAAACAGGATGGGCTTCTGCTCTCTTCATTCCTACCAGGTTCTGCCCGGATGGCAACCCTCCTCTCCATTCCAGCTGGGATCCAGCTGCTTGTGGCTTATCTTTCCTGCTCCAGGATCCTCTATGCTCGTTGCCTTCTATCAGAGATCCTCGTATCCTTTTACATCCTAACGCTTTCCTGCTCAAAAGCCCGCCATGGCCGAAACCAGTTTGGCTCAGTGGATATAGAGCGTCGGTCTGCAGACTCAAGGGTCCCAGGTTCGATTCCGGTCAAGGGCATGTACCTTGGTTGTGGGCACATCTCTAGTAGGGGGTGTGCAGGAGGCAGCTGGTCGATGTCTCTCTCGCATCAATGTTTCTAACTCTCTCTCTCCCTTCCTCTCTGTAAAAAAATCAATAAAATTAAATTAAAAAAAAAAGCCCGCCATGACTCCCTATGACAGTAATATAAAGCCCAAACCCCTGTGCTGGCACCAAGCTCTACGGTTCTCATCATGGGCCACATTCACCTTCTCCTCTCCTGCCCCGGCTCTACAGGCTACTCCCTGCCCCTGGAAAACACCCATCCACAATAGGACTCTACAAGAGTGATGTGCATTTAATACACTATTGCTGCTACTAAAACCAGAGCATGAAATCTTAGCAAATTAATAAGCAGCACCTTCTTAGCACATTTTTAGTGAAGACAAAGTAGATGAATGTGAAGAAAGACAAGTGTCCAGGAAGGGTTGGGTACAGCAGCTCACAGACTTCAAACACGTCCATGTGTGACATTTCACTGCATTCTCCTCGAATCCTCGGAAGGAAGTTGGGTGGGTTCACCCGCCTTGGCTGCTGAGGAAACTGAGGCTCCGGGTAGGAGCCCCGTCCAGGGTTACACAGCGAGGCAGCGGCAGAACTGAATCTCAGATTCTCATTCTGAGCTCAGAGCTGGCCCTACCCTCCTGCACGAAGTTGTCATTTACCCCAACTTAACTTAGACCCACTTTTGTTTTATGCTATTTATTATTTATTTTTAAAAGTGTTATTGATTTCAGGAGGGAGGGAGATAGAAACGATGAGAGAGATTAACCAGTGATCGGCTGCCTCCTACACATCCCCTACTGGGGACTGAACCTGCAACTTGGGCGTGTGCCCCAACCAGGAATTGAACCATGACCTTCTGGTCTATAGGTTGAGGCTCAAATCACTGAGCACACAGGCGGGGCTGTTTTATTCTACTTAGTAAGGAAACACTCAACTTTCACCCTCAACCGAGGTACTCCAGGCCTTCTTCAGAGATCCTGGCCACATAAAACACTGCTGATGAGGGGTCCAGGCCCAGCCACTGCTCACACCTTTCTCCAAGGGACTCACTGCAGAGGTGAGAAGGGCCCACCACCAGTCTCTCAAGGCCATGCTGTACCCCAGTAGAGGTTCCCTTAATTATTTTTAAAAATTGAGATGTAATTCATATACCATAAAATTCACGCTTAATGATCCAGTAGTTTTTAGCATATCCTCAAGGTTATGTAATCTTCACCATTATCTAATTCTAGAACATTTTCAACATCCCAAAAAGAAACTCCACAACCATCAATCACCAATCATTTTCCACCTCCACTCCAACCCCCAGCTCCTGTCAACCACGAATTTCCTTTCTGCCTGGATGGATTTGCCTGTTCTGTCCATTTCATATCAGTGGAATCATGTAATAGGTAGCCTTCTGTGACTATTTTCACTTCGACTAATACTTCCAAGGTTCATCTCTGTTGTAGCATGTGTCAGTACTTTATTCCTTTCCACGGAATAAAATGAATAATAGTCCACAGCATGGATATATCTCACTTTGTGTATTCATTCATCAGTTATGGACCTTTGGCTCTCGTGAATACTGTTACCATGAGCACCAATGTATATTTTCAATTCTCTTGGGTATAAACTTAGGAGTAGAACTGCTAGACATTAAGGACTGGATATGTCCCCTTCCCCCATTCCTATGTTAAAATCCTAACCTCCAATTAACGACATTAGGAGGTGGAACTCTGGGGAGTCGACTGGGTCATGAGGACAGAGCCCTCAGGAATGGGATTAGCACCTTATAAAAGACCCCACAAAGCTCTCTCACTCTCCTCCGCCAAGTAAGGACACGTCAGAAGATGGCCCTATAATCCAGGAAAGACACAGAATTTGTGAGTACCCTGAGTGGGGCCTTTCCAGAACTGTGAGAGATGAATGTTTAAGCTGCCCAGACTACAGTATTTTGTCACAGCAGCCTGAAGGGTCTGAGACCCTGGAGCATACGGTAGCTCTATCTTAGACATTTTGGAGAATTACCGAACTATTTCCCAAGTGGCTGCACCATCGTATACTCTGACCATCCACGTAGGAGCATTCTCATTCTCCACATCATCCCCAACACCTGTTTGTGTCTGTTTTTATTTTATTTTATTATTATTATTATTAATATTATTATTATTATTATTATTATTATTATTATTATTACAGCCGTCCTACTAGGAGGGAATGGTGTCTCATTGTCATTTTGACTTCCTTACATTTTATTTTATTTATTTTATTTAAAAAAATATATTTTATTGATTTTTTACAGAGAGGAAGAGAGGGATAGAGAGTTAGAAACATTGATGAGACAGAAACATCGACCAGCTGCCTCTTGCACAACCCCTCCTGGGGATGTGCCTGCAACCAAGGTACATGCCCTTGACCGGAATCGAACCTGGGACCTTTCAGTCCGCAGTCCAACGCTCTATCCATTGAGCCGAACCGGTTTCGGCACTTCCTTACATTTTAAAGCAAATAGTGATAATAGCATGTGAGGCAGTTTAACACGAAACTCGAACAGCTACGCCTTCAGAGAGGAATGACCACAATGCGTACTTTATCGTTGTCATCGTGGTCACTCATTCTTAGGAAGACCCCAGACGTGTGTCTGCTCCCAGAAGAGAAACAAGAGCATCCACAGAATGGTACCTGAACAGAGCATCCTCTTAACTCATTCGGCAAATACTGCTTGACAGCCCAGTGTGGAGCACTGTGGTGGGGACCAGGAAACCCCAACCCTGAAGCATTTTTATAATTTCACAAGAAATAAGTGAAATTTCAAGGAAATAAAAAACGTAGATGGATAAGCTTTTCAAAGACATAAAACTAAAAACAACTTACAAACATGGGATGTGAAGAAATGTGAAACCCCACCAGTAAGCAATTAAATACAAATGAAAACAATATTTTGCCCATTAAACGAGCAAAGCTTTTTCCTGGTGGTGATAATCATGTTGGCAAGAAGGCAACAGAAGAGTCACCTCGCGCACCATCCGTGGGGGTGTGGGTTGGCACAACCTTTCTGGGAAGCCATTTAGCAACACCCATACACAGCCTGGAACACGGTCCTCCTCCCGCGGGGACCGGAGGTCAGCCCCTCCCAGGACTCCGCCTCAGAAACTCAGGGGACTGGGCGGGGCTTTCTAGCCAAGGATGATTAGAAAAGTTTAAAATGAGGAACAGCCAGATGTTAAGTGGAGGACAGCTGAACCAATTATGGGGCTTTAACACCCTGAACTATATGTAGAGGCCGTTAAAATGTTTTATTTGAAGAAGATCTACTATCATGGGAAATTTTTCTTTTTTCTTTTTTAAAAATATATTTTATTGATTTTTTTACAGAGAGGAAGGGGGAGGGAGAGAGAGATAGAAACGTCCATGAGAGAGAAACATAGACCAGCTGCCTCTTGCACACCCCTACTGGGGATGTGCCCACAACCAATGTACATGCCCTTGACGGGAATCGAACCTGGGACCTTTCAGTCTGCAGACTAATGCTCTACCGCTGAGCCAAACCGGTTTCAGCTCATGGGAAATTTTTCAAAATATTATTATAATGTCAAGTGGAAGAAAACAAGAATGTGGAATTGCATATTCAGCATGATCCCAATCTACATATTTATACACATAAAATAGGTAGCCTTCTGTGTGTGTGTGTGTATGTGTGTGTGTGTATGTGTGTGTAAAATCAGTGGCAGAATGTCTCTAAGTGGTGAGCTTTTAAGTATTTACTTTTTTCTTTAGATTATGGAATACGTTTCAACTCTTCTATCATATGTATTACTCTCAAAAGAGAAAAATGATACATTTGTGTTAAAATATATATGTAAATATATGCTCTTGCTTCAGCATGGCAGACTGAAGGAACGTCTTATCTCACAGAAGAGATAAGATGAGAATTCAAGTGCCTACAAAACCTAGCGGAATAAATCAAGTGAGAAAAGTAGTCAAACCAGAAAGGAAGTCATGTCTGGGCAGCGGGGACTAGAAAGGCTTCACGGAGAAGCGCTGGAGGAGGACCTGCAGCGTGGGCTGGGCGGGCAGCCTGCATCACAAGTGAGGCCGCAGAAAGAACAGGAATGAAGGGGTGGAGGGAGCAGAGAGCAAGCCTGCACGTGGGAACCAGGAAGTCAACGCCGCTGGAACAGAGCACGCCAGGGAACCGGCCGGAGGTGCGGAGGGGTACACGACTGGATCACGGAGAACAGGCTTGTCAGGGAAAGGCGCCTGCACGTGACCCAGGAGGCCTTAAAATCTCCTGGAGACTACATTTCCAAGAATAAAAAGGGCATTTTTCAATTTATAAACTATGCATCCACTAGAGAAAATTTCAAATTCGTACATGGGAAAAAAATCAATGTACCACCCAAAGACAACCAGTGTTACAGGGTTTATTCCTCTTTTTCCCCCCCTTTCCTTTTCTCTCTCTTCCTTTCCATCTCCTGGAGGGTGTTGGTTTTTGCTTTCATGAAGCTGTGGCCTCGCTGTTGGTGTGATGTGGGAGCCCGCTTAGTTCCCTTCACATCACACTGCAGGTACGCTCCCCGTTTATCGCGACTCCCAATGCCGCACACTTTCAACGAGGACATGTGAGCAGAGCTGCACTGGGGAAGATTAATGTGACAGCCGGGAAGGAGGCAGCGAAGGGGAAGGTGCCGGAGGTAGAGAGACGGAAGGAGAGCTGGGGAAATGCCACCGATGAGAAGGACCAGGGCCTGAGGAAGCTGGGGGCCCTGCAAACAGGAGGGGAGCAGTGCTGGGGACGGCGCATCTGAGGGAGGGAGTCTCGGCGGGAGGGAAGGGCTTTGGTTCCTAATCCACCAGGAAGGGAGTCCAGGGAGGGGCTGGCTCTGGGGTGAGTGGACCCAATAAGGCACACGGGGTCCTAAAAGCTAAATGAGCCCTAGCCAGTTTGGCTCAGTGGACAGAGTGTCAGCCTGCGGACTGAAGCGTCCTGGTTTCAATTCTGGTCAAGGGCATGTACCTCAATTACAGGCTCGATCCCTAGCCCTGGCTGGGACCCATGAGGGAGGCAACCAATTGATGTGTCTCTCACATCGATGTTTCTCTCCCTCTCCTTCCCTTCTACTCTCTCTAAAAATCAACAGAAAAATATCCTTGGGTGAGGATTAACAACAGCAATATGAAAGGGAGAAATTCAAGTAAGATTTGGAGAGCCAACAGTCAGGTGCTGTGGAAGAGGCTGAAAAGATACACATGAATTAAAGAGTGTCAGGGGCCCTGACCGGTTTGGCTCAGTGGATAGAGTGTCAGCCTGCAGACTGAAGGGTCCCGGTTTCGATTCCGGTCAAGGGCATGTACCTGGGTTGTGAGCATATTCCGAGAAGGAGGTGTACAGGAGGCAGCTGATCCATGTTTCTCTCTCATCAACGTTTCTGACTCTCTGTCCCTCTCTCTTCCTCTCTGTAAAAGATCAATGAAATATATTAAAAAATAAAATAAAATAAGGAGCCCACAGACGGCCTTGGAGAGAGAGTGGGTAGAAGAGGAGTGGAACGGCAAGGGGTTCAGTCACACACAGCAGTGAGGGGGCCGTGCGTGGGGGTGCCTCTCCGGATGCTTGGGAGCAACCACGGTCGCAGCTTGAATGGACACAGCATAGAGCAGAGGGAAAGACGGACAGACTTGACTTGTCCAAAGGCAGAGGGAAGGGAGGGAAGACTAGCAGGGAAAGGAGAACAGGACTCGGGGGAACTGCTGGACAGGGCGTCCTTGGGGCTGTGGGCCTTGAAAATGTGGCTGGTCTGAACGGAGAAGAGCTGTGAGTGTAAAACACACACACCAGCCGAAGCCGGTTTGGCTCAGTGGTAGAGCGTCCGTCTGCAGACTGAAGGGTCCCAGGTTCGATTCTGGTCAGGGGCATGTACATTGGTTGCGGGCACATCCCAGGTATGGGGTGTGCAAGAGGCAGCTGGTCAGTGTTTCTCTCTCATCAACGTTTCTAGCTCTCTATCTCTCTCCCTTCCTCTCTGTAAAAAATCAATAAAAATATGTTAAAAACACACACACACACACACACACACACACACACAGCAGAGTGTGAAGCAGTGTTTTATATTAACTGCACACTGAAATGACATCCTGCCTCTACGGGGTGAAAAGAAATCTATTGTTAACATTGTTTTTGCGTTCGTTTTTTGGCTACTGGAAGCGTTAACATGATGGAGGTGGCTCTGACGGTGGTTCTATTGCTGTTGGACAGCACAGCTATAGAACTCGGGGCGGCTAGGCAGAAGCACAGCGGGCGAGGGGCAGACCCGGGCTGACGCGCGGAGTATCAAAGGGGTGCTTTGGAAAACTCGACACCTGATGAATGGGCCTAGAGTCCCACCTTAGAGCTACAGCGATAGTGACCTCCCTCGTGGACCCCAGGGAGTCATTTCCCAAAGGCTCAGGCTCCCCAGCCGCGGCTCAGAGCCCCCGGGGGCCGGGGGCCGGCACAGCCCACAGCTGCCTCTCCCTCTGGCTTTCGGAGGCATGAAACGTGGAGGCAAGAAATGCGACAGGCGTGTTTGGGGGCTGAGCCTGAACCCCAAGGGAAGAGATGTTCTTGGATGGGAGCTCGGGGGATTTAGGGAAAGTGTACGAATTTTACCACAGGGATAAGAGACAGACCAGGAGGAATACATGACTGTCTGGCGGCAGCACAGGGCAGAGAGAGAAAGGACTGGGACTTAGGAGGCTGTGTTCTCGTCGTCTTGGATTTGGAAAAGAAAAGTGCCAGTAGGTTCCGGGCAAGTAAGTCACTTTTCCTCTGTGGGCCTCAGCCTCCTCATCCATAAAAACCGGAAAGGCACTAGGTGATGGCCAAGGTCTCTGCTGCCTGGGGCAGTCCCTGGAGCGGCCACATCCTGGGTCTTTGGCTGCCCAGGCAGGACAAGAGTCCTGGGCGTACCACTAGGAATAGAGGCGCCACTTACAGAATTCTCCGAGAAACCTCTGGTTTCAAATATTCTGTCTCCTTGTCCTCCTGAAACGCAACGGAATGCTGAACCTAGCAGCGTCTAAACTGTACCTTTAAGACGGCCGGTCACACCTGGAAGTCACACAAAAGCCTTCCGTCTGACCCGCGCAGACCCGTGGGGAATCCCAGAGGAAGCCGGAGTCCTTCAGGATCTCTGCCAGCAAACCGCCCCCCCCCCCCCGCCCCATCCCCCAAGGCATAGGAATCGCACGGATGGAGCAGAGTGGAAACGCTGACACAGCCCCACACAAACCAAAGACGGCGGTGGGGGTGGCGGGGCCGGGGTGGCAGCGAGGCTGGCCCGGGGAGAGGACTTGGAAAGGCTTTCCAGGGGAGCGGGAGGGTGGCCGGCCCACCCGGGAACGGCTTCCCAGGCAGTTCTCTGGCCTCGGGGGTGAGGGAGCGTTTGCTTTGTGGCCTGGCAAGAAGTTCTGTGGGCTTCGAGTTTATTTATAACCTGAGTGCAAATGAAGTTTCTCTCCTCATCTCGGAGAACAATTATCCAGCCCCCTCCCCGCACTGTTCCCCACCCTCTGCTTCTTCTTCCCCCTCCCAGGAGCGCAGACAGGCTTCCATTGTTCTGGGTGAGCAGCGGTGACAGCTGAGGATGATGTGGGCTGTGTAGGTGGAGGGAAGGGGCTGACAAAATGCTGGAATTGATCGGATTCAGGGGGAGGGAAAAGCTCCCCCGCCTAACACTGAGTTCTGGTTCCCCCTACACAGGTGAAATGCGGCTTTCCCCCTGCCTGCCCCACCCATCACCCTTCACCCACCCCCGCCTCCACCCTCCCCCAGGCCTCACCTCCAGGCCCAGGTGAGATCTGCTGAATCGGGAAGGAAAGAAGAAACTTGACAGAGAAAGTGCAACTGCCACGAAGCCGCCCACCTAACCTGGCCGGGAGCTCAGCACGTGGAGGGGCTGTGTCTATTGGTGTGGGAGGCGGACCGGGCCCCCTGGGGCTGGGGACAAGGCCGATGCTGGGGCTCCAGAGGTTGCCTGGAGAGAGAGGCAGGTGGGAAGGGGTGCTGTGCTGGGAGTCAGGGAACCCTGGCGCTCACCTTGTGACTCTTGGACGCGTCACATGATCTCAATGGCCTGATCTCTGGAATGGAGCTCGGGACACCTGCTAATAAGACACAGATGCAGACACCACCCAGGGGTAGAGGAATCAGGTGGGGGCCGGCAATGTCATAATCAGCTGGGAGGGGTGGGAACGAGATGAAAGCGAAGAAAGCCCGGGGGACTGGCCATGCCTCCTTTGCTCATATTCCCTCCTCCTCTTCTTCCTCCTCTTCCTTCTCTTCTTCCTCTTCCTCCTCTGGGACACAGGCTGATACGCAGCAGAACCAAGCAATGCTGCATAAATGAATAAGTGGGTGAAAAGAGAGTTGAGGGATGCAGGGCACTTTCCAGGCCTTGGCTGTCCCAGCTCACATCAGAAGTCACACCCAGACCCCCCAGCAGCCTTTGCCTCTGACCCTGAGCATCAGGCGAGGGCGGGAGAGGGGGCTGCAGGACAGCCATCCACGGGAATGCCAAGGTCTGCGTCAGAATTAAACCAAACGCATACGGAACCAAGAAAGATGGACAAATGAATGTGCAACACACTGCCACAGCCGCCAGGGCCTTGCCGATGGTTTCATTCAGAGATGAGCCATGACACAAGTCCATGTGTCTCTGTGAGCGGGGCGCACGGCTCCGTTGGGCTGGGAACTAGGAGGCCTGGGCACTTGGTGAGTCCCCTACCGGCTGGCTGACCCGGAGCACATCACTAGGAAATCCCGGGCGTAGGAGGAAAAGGGAGATAAGGCGCAAACCAGGCTCCCGGAGAGGCTAAGTGAAGAGCGAAGGACCCGGAGTTCAGCAGGGCCAGCCCTTCTCCTCAGAGGCTGGGCCACCTGGCAGGTCCTCTGTGTCCCCTGTGAAGCGGAAGGATGTGCCACCCGGCTCTCAGCTGCCTCTCAGGGGTCCTGCCCTCTGGGACTCGGGGAGACTTCCCTGTGAGGTGACTCGGCCTCTCAGAGGAAAAATCAAGGGCTGGCCCCAGTCTGCTCACTCCCGCCGTCCTGCTAACAGAGGAAGGCAGGGTGAGCAGGGCTGGCACCAAGGCCAAAGCCCAACTCGTGGGGTTCAAGGAGTTAGAGTTGAGTTTCCCCCAGGGCCACGGAGACAGGGCCTGGGTGCCTAGGAGTGAGCCACTCCACTCCACCATGGCTGGGGCACGGCTATAAAATCACCCGCTGGGAAGCAGGCTGCCATGTGCATTTGCAGCCTGACCCTCCCTGCTCACTGCTCCCCCCAGAAACACAGTCCCACTTGAGGTCCAGCTGGAGGACTTTGCAGACTCCCATGCCACCACCTCTTTCCACATGCCTCTAGAGGAGATCACTGAGATGAACCTTTTTATTTAAAACATTTCTAAAGGCCGTGGCAAAGGCTGCTAGTTGTCCACCTGATTTCATTCTCCTCTTCTTCCAAAGCAACAAACAGTATAGCTGGGCACATGGCCCCCCACAGGGAGGGTTTCCCAGCCAACCTTGCGGCTAGGTGCAGTCATGTGATGCGCTCAGGCCAAAGGGGTGTGAATGAAGCAGATCCGAGCACCCTCCAGGTCTCCTGCCTCTGCATCCTCAGACGAGCCCCTTGCCCTACCTGGACCAGCACCTGTTTTCCCTTTCTTCCGCGCTGGAATATGGACAGGCCCAGACTCAGCTCTGACTATACAGATGGAGATAATATTCTTGTGGGGGAAGTGGGGAGCCCCAGGGAACTGAAGCCAGGTCACTCTGGGACTATTACCTGAGAGAGGAATAAACTCTCATCTTTGTAAAGCCACTGTACTTCGGTGTCCCTCTATCACACGACTCAGCCCGTACCCTAACTAATATACCTGCCAATGGCAGACGGTTCTGGATCTGAGCCTCCTGTGGCAGCCAAATCCATCTTCCTAGTCCTTTCCCACCACTTGCTCCGGTGCAGAAGGGAGAAGGCACGGCACACAAGGAGGGAAGGCAGGCAGGATGGGGCTGGGAGTGTGAAAATGGGAAGACCACTTCAAAACCAGTGCCGGTTCCCGAGCCAGTGGTCCTGACAAGAGCTGGGCCTGAGCCCAACACCAGACAAGAGACAGAGCAAGCAGAGTGGCTGGGTTCTCAAGGGCGGAAGGAAGTACAGGGCCGCCCCACAAGTGGAGGGATGGGAAGTTGGGGGGGAGGGGGGAGAAGGAGCCTCTGCATCTAGGAGACGGGGCATGGTGTGGGGGGGAGAAAACATGGGATCCTGGATCAGAACATGGAACCCATGGGAAGACCTGGGTTTGGGTCCGCACTCAGTTACTTATTAGATGACTGGTGTTGACACAGTAAATTCACCTTAGTCAGCCTCAGGTTTGTCTCCTTTAAAATAGGGTTGATACCATCTACTTCTCAAGGACTGATGATCGGTTAAATAGGGCAATGATATAAAGTGTCACCAAAGCAATTATTCTCCCACCGCCTATCTAGGCTCATATAGTGAAAGCAAGAACCCGAGAACCCCAACAACATATCCCCAGTGCTTGAGGGGAGTGGGGAGGACAAGAACACCAGGCGGTATGTGACAAGTGAGCTGTGGCCCCAGGAGCAGCGCTGGGAGCCTTTCCCAGGGCATCTCCCGGAGAAAGTGACACGTGACCAGACCCACAGGTTCCGGTTTGGAGCCTCGGGGCACTGTGCACAGGCAGCTGGCACCCCTCATGCAGGCCTGGAGGGAAGGCAAGGCTGGGGGTGTGCAGGAGGCAGCTGATCGATGTTTCTCTCTCATCGATGTTTCTAACTCTATCCCTCTCCCTTCCTCTCTGTAAAAAATCAATAAAAAATATTTTTAAAAATGTATTCTAAATCCTCTCCGTTTGGTATCTGCCTCGCCGCTGGCTTCCTAGCTGCATGCAGTAACTGGACTGACTGACACCCAGAGAGATGGAGGTCTTTCTCAGAGGCAACCAGGGTCAGCTGAGCTGCTCCGAGGGGCAGGCAGGACTGGAGAACATGAGCTGAGGGGGACGTCACATTCTCCCCACTTTATCCCCACGGCCTATGGCAGTGACTCCTGGTCCTGAGGGCCCTGGGGAGTGAGGCAGAGGGCTTTGTGAGCGCCTCAAGTGCTAGCACAAGCCGCACGCACCAAACTGCCTGTCAAAACAAACCCGCTGCCGGCACTCACAGGCCTGGGCCAGCACTCATCACCGACACTTGCTGAGCGGTGGGATTCGGCCGACAGGCCAGGAGCTCCCAGGTAGCAGAGGATCAGGCCTGCGGGATCACAGGCCCAGGCTGGAGTCCAGAGTCCAACCCCATTTCTACGCTACGGTCACTTAGGAACCTTAGGACACCTCTCTTGACCTTGTTCTTCCTATAAAATCAAGATCGGATTCCCTATATTTGCTAGAGAAGTTTCTACTGGTCGTTATGGTCAACGCCCAACTCTCCATGTTAAGGGCGTCCAATCAGGATGTAGCTGGCCCCGTGAGGCACGCTAGAGGCATGGAAGCATGGCCCCTGCGCTCAGGGCTCTCACGGTTAAGGAGAGAGTACAGGAGAAGCATGCCAATAGGTGACAAAGAGCAAGAGGTCAAGGTGCAGACTGCAAATGCCTCCTGCCTGGGCCACAGAGGCCGAGACAAGTGGGGCAGGGGTTAAGGTTTGGGCGGGGAGCTGAGTAGGGTTTGAATGGGAAGGGGAAATCATCAGGTGGGAGCCACAGTCCTCGGGAAAATCATGGCATGGCTAGGGCAATGGAGAGCCTTCCAAGGAGAATCAGAAAGTGGCAGGTGACAACACTGTATCTCCCAGTGGCCCAGAGGGTGAACCACTGCCCACCAGGCGGGTAAGCCTGGCTTGGTATCACAAGCAATAATGAGCCACTGCAGGTTGGTGAGGGAGGGGGTTTTGTGATGAAATGAAATTTAATAACAGCTGCTGACTATTGAGTGCTTGCACTGTGCAGGTATAACCTCGTGACAACACGTGAAGTGGGTGCAATCAAAATTCCCATTTTACAGACAAAGAAAGTGAGGCATGGCAAAGATATGCAATTTGCTCAAGACCATATAGCTAGAAAGTGGCTAACCACTGTGAAACACTGTCCCCAAGAAGGAAGAATAACCTGTCTGTAGTTTCAGAGAATGGGGATGGCCGAAGGGAGGCTGGGTCTGAAGACCGGGAATATGGTTGCATTAGGGAGATGAGGATGGGATGGGATGGAAAGAGGAGATGACTCCAAGAGATTCCATGAGAGAAGTATTGACAAAATTTGGGACTGACCCACCCCAAGCTCAGGGAGAATTGAATGTTCAGAAAACCCCTGACCCATGGAAAAGCTGAGAGGGGACCAACGATGAGTTCTGACTGAGGAGTAGGGAGTCACCCATAGGATGGACACCATCCTGTCTCCTGCTAAGGAGCCTCAGATGCGGCCTAACCTTCACCTGCAGCCAGGTCTTCCCGGGGTACCCCCAGGGGACTGCAGCCCCTCTCCTCCCTCAGCCCCTCCACCGGCCCCATCTCCCAATGACGCCCCCAGCCCCCACCCCAGCCCCATCTCCAGGGGCAGCACATCTGTTTCCAGGGGAAATGGAAGGACCTGGTTAGTGTCTGTTCACTGCCACAGAGTCCCCAAAGTGGGGGGCTTAGTATTTCCAAGTCTGCATGTGTAAGCTCGCACGCGTATGTCAAGATCCTGCAGATATAAACAGCCCCGCCCCCGAGAAGGAAGCACATCCTCATTTTTCCTCGGTGGACGACAAACAGAGACAAACCAGGTGCTAAGCTTCCCCAGGGGCCGCCAGGAACCTCAGCCAAAAGGGCTCTTCTCCACGGTCTCTTCCTGGAGACTTTGGGCCCTGATGGCCAAGGGCCAAGACATCACCCCCAAAACCCGGCCTGCCCCGCCTCTGGCTCGGCCACCTATCTGGGAAAGGCCCCTCTGTCGCTAGTTCCCAGAGCAATCTAAAGCGTGAAGGATACTGACAACCCAAAGTCAGCAGGCACCTTCTTGCTGTCCTGACAAAACACATCTGCAGCTGAGAGTTTCTCCAAGAATGCGTGAGGGGTCGGGGGGGGGGCCCGAGTCCTCCGCGGGCCAGCCATTCTAAGGGCTGATCTCATCCTGAGGTCCCACTCTGTGCTGGGCACTCTAGCATCCAGAGGTGCTGGACAGCAGCCTCGCAGGGCAGGTGAGTCCCTGAAGGCTGGGCAGGGTGACCCCAAAGGTCTCATTTAGCTCTAAGAAGCAAGTATGTTGTTCATCTGTCAGGGTCTGTCCTGGTGATTGGGGGGCAGCCTCCATGGGGAAGTCTAGCAGAGCCCCACAACAGGGGTCCACGCGCGCCTTTAGGATGGTGGTGGGAGCCGTGGTGGTGACAGTGATGTGGGGGTTTAACCCCAAAGCTGATTCTCTGGTGGCTGTTTGGGGGCACATTTGCAGCAGACCCGGGAGTCCCCAGTCCGCTTGCTCTCCAGAGCCGCAGAAGAGACTCGAGGACTGCTTGGCAGTTCTGCCTATTTCAGCAAGATTGTGGGTCCTCCGTTTGGATCGAGGAGCAAGGAAATCGTAAGAGCTTCGCTGAGGTGGTCAGAGTTAAGCTACGGGGCAGGCTCCGGACCTCGGCACTTCTGTAAGAGAAATCAGAATTTCTTCTGAAGATCATTAAGTTCTTTCTGCCTGAGGCCCAGGGTATATATTTCAGAGAAACATCTCATTGGAAGGAAGGGACACTTGCTCCTAGAGACCTTTCCTCTACTCCAGGCCTCGGGACATAATCTGCTAAGTGAAAATTGCAGCCAACCAATGGCCAGCCCGCCTCTTATGTGCATGCCCAGGGAGATGTAAAACACACAGCATAAACCCCTCAGCCTTACCCCAGTGCCCCCGCTAGCAGAGGGGCTGGTGAGCTAAGAGTATGACCCCACTAGACAGAGAGTTTGGAGGAGAGAAGTCTGGGCAGCCGGAGGGAGGGACCAGCGCCAAACCCTCAGCAAGGAAAAGGCAGGAAGGAGCATGAAATATTCCCGAAGCCTAATTTTAGACAATAGTTCCTTTTTTTCTACCAGCGTTCTTCCCAGAACTAGGATTTGTATCCGGTGAATTCCCGTCATCCCCTGGGGAAGTTTCGTCCTCTGGCGTCTCAGGCGTGGAGTGCTTTTTGTCTGTGCTGAGGCAGACCCGCGGGGAGACGTGCCCCCGAGAGGAGCAGGAAGCTGTGACCCGCGGCCCTGCCACGATCATTCGCGTGCTCACCCACACACACCACACACCTGTCCACCCCCGGCTGGCGAGAGCGGAGCAGCCTGCAGCTCTACACGGCAGCCAAGATGATCTTTTCAAAACACAGATCGGATCGTATAAACTACACTTCCTCTCCCTCTTCAGACTTTTATAACTTCCAAGTCCCTTGGAATAAAACCCAGTCTCCTGAACTCAGCCACATGGGCTGTGTCACCTGCCTCCTTCTGCTTCTCCAGCCTCATCTCACTCCCCCTGAACTCAACGCCTGCTCCGTCCTACCACAGTGCTTGTCTCTCTCCCAAGAAAACCCCACTCCCACCCCTCTTGGTCTAGTTCCTGCTTACTCTTCCTTTAGATTATCCTATAAAATAAAAGCCTAATAAGCAAATCGACCAAACGGCAGAATGAACCGTGGAATGACCAGTCACTATGATGGGCACTGACCACTATGGGGCAGACGCTCAATGCAGGAGCTGCCCCCAACTTGCAGGCCCCAGGCCAGCCAAGGCAGGTGCCCTCCCCGATCACTATGCCGGTCGCCCCACAGATCAGCTCTGATCATCGATCAGCCAGGCCTAGGGACCATCCCTGTGCATGGGTTGCATGCCTGGGCCTCTAGTAGGTGACTATTCAACTCTTTTGCAAAACCTTGTCTGACTTCCCAAAGTGGCTTCCCCTAACGGCCACCACAGGCCCAGACCTCCATGCCTTTGTGCTGAGTAAAGCCGGAATCCCACCATCATCAGTGTGATTTCTTTTCATCCATGTACAACCCCCTTACTAGACAGACAGCGCCTTAAGGACAGGGCCTGTCTGCTCCCCAGTACAACGCCAGCACCTGGCACAGTGCGTGGCATATAACAAATGCTCAAGAAACATGAACGAATGATTGGATGAAATGAATGAATAAATGAATGAACAAGAAAATCAAATGGACTAGGCATTCTCCAAAGCTAGACCCACGAATCCCACTTCAGAACAAAGCTGAGAAACAGCTCGGGCACAGCAGTCACCTGTCCGAGTCCCCCCGGAGCCCAGAATCCTTCCTTCTCCAGCATGTTCACCCAACCCTCGTTTTCACAGCCTCTCCACATGTCAGACCTGGAGAGGGCTTGCCACTCTACTTGTTCAGATGAAGACACGGGTCCAGGGCCCAAGAGCACACAGGCAGGCAGCAGGATGCAGGAGTACATCAGGCCCCCAGATTCCAATGTGCTGCCGTGTTAGTCAGTACAGTCCTAGGCTACGCTGCATAAACAAATACATCCCGAAATCTCAGGGGGTTCACTCTCTACAAGTTTTGTTCTGGCTTTACTTCCTCTGGCCCATGTGGCCTCTGGGCTCAGTGTGGAGGGGAGAAGAGAGAGCTGGAGGACTGCACAGGGGATGTTCATGGGCCAGGCCGGGAAGCGGTACACATCGTGGCGTCCATGGCCTTCAACCACATTCCACTGGCTACATTCCCTGTGCAGGAGGCTCGGGAACCCGTCTCCCCAGGTGCCCATAAGGAGGGATGAAGTGGAGAACAGAGGGCTGCTTCCTCCAGAGCGAGAAGCGACCACCAGCCTCCCGGGGCCTTCTGGGAGGACAATGCCTCCGATCCTGAGAAGACACACTGACCAGGAGCCCCGTTGCCCAGAGCAGAGAGCCCCCAGCAGGAATCAGCACGTGGTCTTCCAGACTGGGGTGGGAGGTGGGGCAAAGGATGGAGGAGCGATGGAGACCACAGCCCGGAGCTCTGCCCGTCCTGACCTCACTCCTCAGGGGTTCCAGCTGGTCCCGTCCCACAGGAGGACAGCTTGACACTCTCCTAGGGAAACCCCACTACCGTGTGGAAACAAAAGGCTCTCATCCTGCTCATCTGCCAGAGATGCCGGAGGACTGCCAGGGGGAGGCGGTTGAGCAAAGGGAAGCAACCTTGGGCTCAGATCCTGGCTCCGGCTCTGATTGGCCAAATGTCTTCAGTTGTGTCTCTTTCTGTCTTCATTTCCCCAAAGGTAAAATGGAGATGCCCCGATCCAACCTCACCCTATCTCGGCGTTAATGTTCAGATTAAAGAAAAAATATTCAGATGAGAGTGGTATGTTATTTATTACTAGAGGCCCAATGAACAAAATTCATACAAGAGTAGGCCTTCCTTCCTCCGGCTGCCAGCACCGGCTTCCCTGTGGCACCTGGGACCTGGGCTTATCTCGTAGCCCTGGCTTCATCGGAAGGTCATCTGGAAGGACATCCGGTCTAATTAGCATATTATGCTTTTATTATGATAGATGACATCACCTAAAGCTCCAAGGTGACTCCTCTCGTTGGCTGTCCTCTGACTCTGCACAAACGTCTGTGTTCTCAATGCCCTGTCCCTTTTTCTGAGTGTCCTACCCCAGTTTCCAGGAACCCAGGCTGGAATTCTCCAAGAGAAGTGAATTCCTGGTACTGGTTATTGTCCTATGGCTCTGGGACACGGCTTGAGGCACACTTTTACTTTTGTGTGTGTGTGTGTGTGCCAGTCACGCAGCCCAGCCCGGGGACACAGGCCCCCTTTACCCTCTTGCTCGGTCTGCTGCTGCTGGCAGCGGTTCCAGAGCTGCAGGGTGGGGTTGATATTGGGGTGTTGGTACAGAGGACTGGAGCGGGGAGGGAGGGAGTGAAGGGAGGGGATCCCGTGAGCCACTGTGAGGCTGAGCCTGGGGCAGCTCTGGCCTTTCCTTCCTACCAGCCCCCCTCCTGGAGGAAAGTCTCTTTTAAATAACAGGGTCTCTCCCTTCTGGGGAGAGGGAGCCTCATGGGACAAGAAAGTTGCTGACGGGCAGGAGGCAAGATGCTCTAGACTAGGGGTGTCGAACTCAATCAGAGAAGGGGCCAAAATCTAAAATCCAGCCTAAATCGCGGGCCGAATGGTTTACTGAACAGTCATAAACTGTCATTGTGATGGAAACGCAGCAGAGTGCAGTGATGACAGCGCGGTGCGGGCCACATTGCAAGGCCTGGCGGGACGGATTTGGCCCGCGGGCCTTGTGTTTGACACATGTGCTCTAGACCCTCAGAGCAGGTGGGTTTTCGAGAGCTTTGTCTGAGAGAATCCAGGGCAGGAACTGCTGCTGTCTGGGGGCTGGGAGGGGAAGGGAAGAGGAGGTGTGAGGAGTGTGGGCGAGGCTGTCTGTCAGGAGCGGCTTCTGGGACAGCACTGAGCGAGAGTGGGAAGGGCACGTGGGTGAGGGTGGGGCTGCCTCGGGGCTCGGAAGTTCAGAGGGGGTGCTTGACAACTGCAAAGTCGAGAAACCCAGTCAGAGCCCCTCCGCTCTCAGCCAACTTCTGACCGGCTCTGTCTGCACAGCAGACTCCAGCCTGGAAAGGTTTCTGGAATTGCATTTCTTCTTCCTTTGGAGTATCTCACCACAGGTTTCTACCTCAATTCTACTGTCAGATTATCCTCATCTCTGCAGAAGGAGAAACCGGGACTCCACACAGAAACCCACCTGATCCGAGGAGACAGATAAAATAACCAATGCGGGGTCGGAGTTTAAGTCCAGGTCCTTCCGGCCCCCAAGGACACAGCCAGACAGTCGCTGGGTCTGAGTTTCTCCTCCCAACAGGAGGTCAGACTCTCCCCAGGAGGACTACTTCCCTAATTGGAAGTCATTAAGGGACTTCCCTCGCCTGTCTTCTCAGAAACACTAAGTCCAGGTTTGAACACACTTGGGTCTCCGAGGAAAAAGCAAGCCAGAAAAATCCCAGGTACAATTAACCAACGCCATCGGTGTGATTATCAGCCACGACACATGCAGGGAGCCGGGGAAAGGGGAACGAGCTGAAGCAGGTGAACAGAAATGATTAAAATTCCATGCCTCTCAAGTGGTCTCTAGTCCCTCCAAGCCAACCTCGCTCTAAGTAGACAACATTGGGGCGGGGGGGCGGGGGGGGGGGGTGGACGCTCGGCGCCCCAGAGGGGAACATACCGAGAGAGGAAGTGTGTGAGATCTGGATTCACACCACGTGCTGCCCACCCCAGGCCCTCTCAACACAGGCACTGCCAACGTCAGAACGCCCAGCAGCGGCCACCCTCCCTAAAATCAGAGCGAACACGGGGTCACCACTGACCTTCCTCACATCCTGTCCTCCCACGAGAAGTGCACACAGCACGGTGCCCCCCAGGGCGTTTGACTCCTACCCCTGGCAGGTGCCCGACGGTGCCTCAGTCTCCTCTCCTGTGAATGGGGGCACTGCAGGTTGGCAAGGGGATTAAATGAGTTACTATAGCATAAAGGGCTAACGGTGCCAATAAATACAGTTACCAATACTGTCCCCATCGGAGAAAGGGCGAGACAGAGATGGACACTAGCCGGGGCAGCCTGCCGGTCTCTCCCATCCTCGGCTTCTGGGGGAGAGGAGGGAGGAGGAGCGCTCGTTTGCAGGATCGGTGAGAGGCCGGGGGCTGGTGCTGAGGAGACGGCAGAGCTGGGTTCCGTGCTTGTCCTCTCTGCTTCGTGTGACTTTGAGCGAGGGACCTAACCTGTCTGAGCCTCGGTGTCCTCGTCTGTAACAAAGGGATAATCGTGGTGCTTTCTCCGGAGGGTGGTCTGAGGAGTATAGGCAATGTTATGTGCAAAGTGCTAACAATTAGAGCACATGTGTCAAACACAAGGCCCGCGGGTCAAATCCGTCCCGCCAGGCCTTGCAATGTGGCCCGCACCGCGCTGTCATCACTGCACTCCGCTGCGTTTCCATCACAATGACAGTTTATGACTGTTCAGTAAACCATTCGGCCCGCGATTTAGGCTGGATTTTAGATTTTGGCCCCTTCTCTGATTGAGTTCGACACCCCTAAGTTAGAGTGTACTATTCCTCCACTCTCATGCAGTGGAGGACATCGGCTCTCTCCTTTGTAGGAAACGCCAAGCATTTTCTCTTGTTTCCCTTTTCCCACACACAAGAGGTCTCACTCATTGTGCCAGGATGCCTGGATGGGGCTCACCATCTGCTTCAGCAGCGAGACCACCGTGTCCGCTGTCCTGGAGTCTTAATCTGTGGCCATAGGTTCTCACAGAAACAGCCCAGAAGCCTCTTCCCAAAGACATGCCTGGGAACCAGCCCCACAGCAGCGAGTGGGTGTCTCCCAGCTCCGGGCCTGCTCAGTGGCCCCGGAGAAGCAGGCAGAGGTCACAGGGCTGACTTCGTGCAGGTGGGATCGGAACCGTCCCACAGTTCAATGCTCTGTTGTTTTTGCCTTAAAATTCTCAGGCTTTTTAAATAGAGGGATCCACAAATGATGTAGCTGGTCGGGCAGGTGACTGCTCCACTCCCAAGAGGCACTGCCTTCCCCAGGTTCAAGCCCCAAGCTCACCCTCTTCCCTGGGGTCAGGGCTCGCCTGGATGCCTCGCTGTTCTCCTGCTTTTACCCTTGTTTCCCGAGAGAGCTTTTCAACAGTGCAACCAGAGGCTCCTTTTAAAATGGGAGTCAGCCAAAACCAGTTTGGCTCAGTGGATAGAGTGTCCGCCTGCGGACTGAAAGGTCCCAGGTTCGACTCCAGTCAAGGGCATGTTCCTTGGTTGTGGGCACATCCCTGGTAAAGGGGGTGTGCAGGAGGCAGCTGGTTGATGTTTCTGTCTCATCGATGTTTCTAACTCTCTATCCCTCTCCCTTCCTCTCTGTAAAAAGTCAATAAAATATATTTTAAAAATAAATAAATAAAAATAAAATGGGAGTCAGATCCCTTTGAGTCTCCCCCCCCACCCCCCACCAGCCACCTTCTAACTAATTTCCTTTCGATGTGCACGAATCCGTGCATCGGGGCACTATTAGTTAAAATAATAGCTTCACCTCAATAAAAAGACACAGCCTATGCAGGGGTCCTCAAACTTTTTAAAGTGGGGGCCAGATCACGGTCCCTCAGAGAGCTGGAGGGCCGGACTATATGAACTACTAATTCCTACTGTAACACCTCGGCTGCGTTCACTGCCCAAAAAACCTGGCGGGCCGGATCAGACTCCTCTGCGGGCCGCATGTGGCCCGCGGGCCGTAGTTTGAAGACCCCATGCTATCATAGCATGAAGGTAGAAGGCAATTTCCTATGGAATCCCTTCTGGCCTCCTCCACACCCACCCTAGGGTCTGCTGCTGCTATCCTATGACATCGCCCACCGTGTACATGGTGGCCAAGTCCTGGCCTCCCCAGCGAGGTTAGGGGTCTAGTAACATTATGTGTGAGGGACACACACACACACACACACACACACACACACACACGGAGGTGGGATAAGAAGTCTCTTGCTAGGAGACGGGACTTTGTAAACGTGGGGTGAGGGATGGGGTGGTAGGGACTCAAAGGGGAAAACAGCCTTGTGGGGCATTTTGGGAACTCCTAGTTCGGCCTGGGACGCTGGGTTTCAGTAAAGCCACGTCGGGGGCAGGCAGGAGCCGCGGTGTGTGACAAGAAGGAAGGGAGGAGGCCTCCCGTCCCTCTGCATCCCGCAGGCAGCTGCCACCTCAGGAATGCAGAGTGGCTGGGCAAGACCCCCTGTGCTTGGAGCGAGCGCACCGGCCCCTCTTGGCTTTCCCCGGCCGAGGTTCTTTTGGTCTCCTGGGGAGTCTGAGATGCTGCAGGCTCTGCCCTAGCACAGGGCGCGGTGGGGTGGGCTGCCAGACTGAGCTCCAGGCTCCCACCTTCCGGGAGATGGACAGGCTCCTCAGGGAGAGGAATGCCAGATGGAAAAGTGCCCGCCCACGGGGCTAATTTTAGGCTCCACAGCAGCAGCAGCGGCAGCTCCCTGCACAAAGCCCCCCGTACAACTCAGCTGAGCTTTAAACTACGAGGCGGCTCAGAAGGAAAAGAAAATATACATACACACACACCCATGCACAAACATATGCACCCATGCACACGCACACACATGCACCGCCAGGCACGACATACATGGACATGCACGCACGCACCCACACGCCCTTCCTCCAGGCAGGCCTTATACCATAAAGGTTCCTTCCTGTCCTGTAAGAGGAAGGGAATCCCTGTAGTGAGGCCCCAGCAGATATTATTAACCATGTGACCTGTGGTTCCCAGGTCAGAGGGCCTGAGGTCGCTGGGCCCAAGCAAAGACCCTGAGGGAGATTTAATAATAAACAGCCTTGAGCGCACAGCTGCAGATGGGACCAGCTGTCTCCTCTGAGAACAGAACAGGGCGGCTCAACGGGACGTATTCACGAGGAATGCGGCTGGACGTGAGGAGGGACTTTCCAACCAGGGAAACCGAGAGCACAGAGCTTCCAGAGTCACAAGGCCGCCTCTCCTGAGCTGGGGCAGTGTGGCTCACCTGTAGACAGGGTGTGACTTCCATGGCCTTGGGCCCTTGATAACACCTGCTGGCATTGGCATTCGCACCTCAGCCTCTCTCACTGTGCCCTTCATCTGCATGACCCAGGGCTCCCAGATGCTGAGACTTGTGCAGGCCACACAGCAGGTGAGGGCCTGGGCTGGGATCTGAAGCCAGGTGCAGTCCTCACAAAGCCTGTCCACAGGCACTGCCCTCGCCCTGACCCCAGCCCTGCCCCAGGGGACGACTGGCTGAGAAAGTGTTCCTTCTGTGCCTCCCCCTTAAAGCCACAGGAACTGGCCTGAAGCCCAGCGCGCCTCTTCTTCCCCAACCTCCCACTCGGAGTTCGGCTCAGGGACAACGTCTGAGCCCCCCACCTTTTATCATTTGAGGAGCACAGAGGCCACTCACACCACTGTGGCCTCTTCGCTTTTCCTGGAGCCCCCTCTCCTCGTAGGACCCCTCCGCCTGGGGGAAGGAGGGGACAGCGGGGCTTCAGGGATGCAGGCACCACGTGGAGGACCGACAAGCCCTTCAGTCTCCTTGAAGTCCCTGGGACCGGCTCTGTACACTAAGTCATAATATTTACAGGGAACACTGCAAAGCCAGCCCCGACAGCAGCTCCACCAGGCTGGCGAGTTACCGCAAACAGCAGATGTCTCCGAACAATGTGAACGCGGCCCCCCTACCTACCCTGGGCGCCTGCCGCCCCCACCCCCCACCCCCCAGTAAACAAATAAACAAGCAAGATGCGGGAGCCAAGCTAGCTGCCCTTCCTGCAGAGGTCACTCTGGAGCCAGAGACGCACACTCACACTCCACATGAGAACACATCCTTCTAGGGGCAAAGAATGTCCATCGCAGACAGACACACACACCAGCGCTATAATCTCTTCCTGCGCGCGCGCGCGCGTGTGTGTGTGTGTGTGTGTGTGTGTGTGTGTGTGTGTGTATCAGAGAGACAGGCACAGGGGAGGGATGGAGAAAGGAGAGGGAATGTCAATAGAGCTGAAATGCTTATTTTATTAAAACCTTTTATAAATAAGCCCCACTTTGCCCTAGCCAGACACGCAGTCCGTGCCAGAAATCATGACTACTCTGCTTTCTGGAAACCTAGCTGGTGAGAGAGGCAGGCACAGGGCGGGAGGGAGACCTGCCCATGTTTTGAGTGCACATCCCTGCCATCTCCAACTCCCAGAACTTCCAGGCGGAGCCCCATCTATCCCCAAGTTGGCTAGAAAAGCACGAATTCAAGTCCCAGCATACCACTTACTTGCTGTGCGACCTTGGGTAGGTTACATAAGCTCTCTGGTTGAGAGAATAGCGAGTTCTACATTTAAGAGCTCCGTGGAGGTTAGATATTCGCTGTTAGGATGAATACCCCAGTCTCCATTTTCCTACTCCCCTCTCTACAGTCTACAGAGACTTCTGACTAGCAGAGAATCTCATCATCACCGTCTTCCTCCCAATATAGCCCTCCACAGTAGCTGTTCTCATCCCATCCTAGAGATGAGGGCCCTGAGGCTGTGACACTGGCCTGAGGTCTCAGCATAAGTGATGGAGCCTGGGGGGAACTGTCAGAGACACAGGCAGAGCTTGAGGGCCCCATCAGCCTGTGGAAAAGTTTCAGAAGACCCTCCCCCCCCCCCCCTTCAGAACTCACGGGGCCACGAGGAGGTGAGGAAAGGTGCACAGGCATGGATGAGCCCGCGGCGGTTCAGCCCGGTGGGTGTGAGGGCACAGGGCTGGCTGCCAAGCCGGGTAACCCAGCCTTGGTACCTCCCACCTGCTTGGGCCCAGAGCCCTGGCTGCCTGTCCTCAGCAGGAGGCCCTGCCGTGGTCAGGCACCCCACGCTCCACAGAGCGCGCCTCCACGGGACACCAGGGGCCCAGGATCCTAACTCCCACACTGGCAGTCTCTCATCGTCCCACACCCCGCCAAGGACGCCCCAGGGCTTACCCAAGAGCCCCCAGAGAGGGCCTGCCTTCTGCTCCGGAGACCATGTGTTCCGATGTGCCAGCACGGTCCTGGTTTAGGCCTGCTATTCTCAGGCAATCTTTAGGAGTGCTCCCTCCCCTTTCCCTGTCAAAGTGTCTTGCTCTTGCCGAAACCGGTTTGGCTCAGTGGATAGAGTGTCAGCCTGCGGACTGAAGGGTCCCGGTTCGATTCTGGTCAAGGGCATGTATCTTGGTTGCAGGCACATCCCTAGTGGAGGGTGTGCAAGAGACAGCTGATGGATGATTCTCTCTCATCGATGTTTCTGGCTTTCTATCCCTCTCCCTTCCTCTCTGTTAAAAAAAAAAAAAAAAAAAGTATATATATATATATATATATATATATATATATATACACACACACACACACACACATATATATGTATATATATATTTTTATAATATATTATATTTTATATAATATTATATATATATATATATATATATATATATATATATATATATATACATACATATATATATATATTTTTTTTTTTTTAAGTGTCTTGCTCTGGATGCTAAATTGTATGGTCACTGTTCTCCTCCCCTCTCAAGGCTCCTGAGCACCAGGCCCAAATCTGTCACCCAGTGGAGGGCGCTCCATCCTTCCCAGCTAGTTCTTCAGAGAGAACTCCAGACCAGCCTCCTTCACTTTCCAGACGGTAGAAACCTTCTTCCCACGCTGCCTGCCAGCCCCCACGCCTGTGACTTCCACAAGCGGCCCAGCTGGGTCTTCTCAACACAACACAAGCAGCCAGGGGTCATGAGCCTCTGGGTGTGGACGGCGACGCCAGCAGGAACAGCCCAACTCCAGGACAAAGGAGGGCGGCAGCGGACGGAGCGCCTAGCACAGCGCGTGGACACGTCGGGGCCCGTGAGAAATGGCTGCGTCTTAAAGAAGAGGAATAAGCACTCCCTCCATCTGTTCATTTGCTCCTTCACTCATTTATTCAACAAACAAATTGATTAAACATCAACCGGGTTCCAGGCTGTGTCCTATAATCAATGGAACCAGAATCCACACAATGAAAATGAAATCCAGAGAACTATGGAGAGGCATATGCACACCTATGTATATAGACAGATTTAGTTGTTCACGTCTGTGAGTGGTGCGCTAACCCAGGCATAATCTGAAATTCACTGGCATCGAGCTTTGAAATGCATTAGAATCTAATGATTAGATGATTTTTTCAATACATTTACCTCCTTGGTGATGTTTGAGCCTGTGTGATATGACACTGTTATTTAAATGAGCCTGGATTCTGAGACCTTTTCTAGATGCTCAGAAAACACCAGCGGTTGGGAAGCTAGCCAGGGAGGTGAGGTGGGGAGGGTCAAATTCATGCACCTGGGAGTATATATTAAATATAAACATTTTTAAAAATATGTTTTTATTGTTTGCATAGAAGAAGGGAGAGAGAGAGAGAAACATCCGTGATGATAGAGAACATTGATCAGCTGCCTACACCCCCTACTGGGGGATCTAGCCCGCAACCCGGGCATGTGCCCTTGACTGGAATGGAACCTGGGACCCTTCGGGCCACAGGCCGAGGCTCTATCCACTGCGCCAAACCAGCTAGGGCTGGGAGGACATATCAATGGCCCAGGATGTGACCAGCCGGGCAAACCACAGAGGCCAACACAACCACCTGCAGAGGGAAGGCCACCTTCTCCTGAGGACATTCGTCTCAGTCCAACCCAGCCACAAGCACGGACATTCAAACCAAGTGACACAGTCAACTCCCTTACATCG